>NC_138346.1:84715390-85915390 GCF_046562875.1 Panthera onca
GTGTGTGTGTGTATGTATTTAAAATTGGATACACATTAACAATGCAGAAATGGAGAACAATGGTGAGTTATAACCAAGATAATATGCATTATATGGGCACACGGCCATAACTGTTTCTGCTATTAGAAAAGCAGACAACCCTAAAAATATTGATTCCTGTCAACATCATGTAAATCTAAAAGTGTAAAATCGTACACATACCACAAATTTTAATTGTAGCAATGGGTTTGGAAATCATTTCATCTGAGATAGCTGTGAGATTTAAATTAAGTGAAATAAAGTACATGAGAACATAAAAAAGAATTTCTGGAAACATTGTCCCTTTTAATTTATACAATAAACAGAGAATCATTATTTAACAAAGAAACTATTTTAGTGATGCAAAGAACAAATAAGCTTTCTTTTCTTAGGCCACATGTTTGCCAAGAATAGAGGAAAGTAAATGTGTTATACATCACTGACATTCTCTTGTACAGTTCGTGTGCCTGGGTCATAAAACTACAGGGGCTGACTTTTGCCCTACGGAAGTGACCCAGCAAATCTTTAAAGAAAACCTTTTAATCTTTACCAATTACACCCACCTGCCTGTATAGTTCCTGAATTATCTGAACACAAGGGGAGAGGACAAGTGCAACATGCCTTCTCCCTTTGCAGGAAGAAAGACGTCTTCTTTCGTTACACACTCTTGATGGAATTAACCAAACATCACCTACCAGATCATCACTCACCACTGCCCAGTACAAAAAGGCACTTATCATTTTTGGTAAGAGGAATAAAGAGTCTAACAATCCCTCTAAACCACATCTCAAGCCTCTCAACAGTTTAGAGTGACAAAGCCTTCTTTTCCAATATAGAGGCAAAACTGATGAAGCCATTTGTATTGAGTGATGAATAGGTCAATATCAGACTCTTCTGAACTCGAGCCACTACTTCCCAATTATTTAAAGAAGGAAAATCTAAACAGTAAAATGGGGAGGGGGGGAGGAAGTCTCTCATGCTAGAAAAGTGAATCTAGAAAGAGAAAAAATGAATGAATGAATGAATGAATGAAGAAATCCTGGTAGATGATATTTGTGCTCAGGAGTTTAAAAGATCTTACAAAGCAACAATTCTTAAATTAATCTCTGAATGAATAAATGTTTTCAGGCAAATTAATTAATATTATAAATTGAATCACATTATTATATTTGATTTTATAGAGGTTCAAGAGAAAGCAATACAAATAAAAACTTAATATTTTTAGCATTAAAAATTGAATTTTAACTTTTGAAGATTAGTGAAAATAGTGACAACATCGGTTGCAAAGCTATTTTTTGTGCTTACTAATAAATTAGAAGCTCTAGATTAAAATACTACATTTGAAAGTCCCAAAGTTACGATTTGATGCGGCTCAGATTAACTCATAGCTCATAGAGATACAATAAAATTTTTTGTAAAACACAATAATTTCTTTTTCTCAAATATCAACCTAAAATTATGTTGAAAACTTACTGATTAAAATCATAACACAAATTGTAGAATGGCCCAAAACAGTATATATATAAATAGAAATAAACATGAAAACAGTGCATTTTAATTATATTTGATTAAATTTGATATAGCAACAAATAAATGTGTCCTCAGAAATATTGACATTTGTTAGGAAAAATCTAAATAGCAATCTTACAGTAAAATGAGATCACCGTTTATGTATTTGTAGTTCACATGCAATGCCGGTTTCAACATTCCTTCTTGAGACTTAGTGTGTAGAAAAACTAAGAGATTACAAAATTCACTCTAATATTTTAAAGTAATTGCTTATTTCCTGACACATGGGATGATATAAAAAGGCTTATAGTAAGACACACAATTTCTGAAAGACTAATTATGCATTTAAGCTGAATTTTTTTTAATTTCAAATGAATTTATACATAATGCCACATCCTGTTTAGAGAAACTTGTTTGAAAAAGATTGTATTGTGAATATATACTGAATGAATTGATTTTACGTTTATTAAAAAAACAGTTTTATACCGCATTAAACTTGAAATAAAACTCCAAAATTTAACAGTGGTACTAATCACTCAAGGCAGAAAATGATTTTTTTTGCTCCAAATATGTGTATTTACAGTGCCATTAAGCTCCTTTAATTGGTAAGCATCTAAGATATATACTGGTGTTCATAAATTTCAATTTGTTAATAAATCTTCATGACAATTCCTGGAAGGTACATAAAGATACACCTGGATTTAGGATGTCTATGTGCTGATCGACACATGGAATGATACAGAAAATGGTTCCTATCCTGAAGGATATATATTTTTATGATTATCAAGCAAGCTTTTGTCTACTATAGAAGACATTTGGCTTTGAGCTTTAGTGGCAAAAAAAAAGGGAGTGGTGTTGTCATTACGCCATCCTGGGGAAGTACTGTTACATCACCTTTGATCACAGTAAAAATGTAGTTGTAAATAACAACAACAACGACAAAAACAAAACCCTATTATTTCCTTTTTCCATAGAAGCAATAAAGGCTCATTATTTAACAAAGAAGAGATTAGGAGTGATACCAAAAAATTAAGTTCTTTTGTGTTAAAAACTCATGTTTGCTGAGCATAGAAGAAAGGTAAGTGTGTGAGACATCACTCAAGTTCTCCTGGGACGTTTATGTGCTTGAATCATAAACAAGACACATCACGCTAAAAGCAGCGTATGACACGTCCGAGACTTCACTGTGTGGTATTGCCCAGACCTGAATCTGTGAGGGCAGCTTATTTTCTATTGACCACCACCTTGGGGTAAAAGAGTAAGCAGGCAGGCTTTCTGACTTAGCAGGGCAGCAGTTGTATTTCTTTCCTGATGACAGAAAACCATACTATGATAGTGAAAAACTGCGGCATGGAGAATTACAGGTTAGAATTCTTGAGAGTTATATGAATTATATATTTACTCAGCCAAATTTTTACATTGATTCACATCTTAATTTTTCATTAGACTCATCTGAACAATTTGGACACATCCTTGGAAAATAATGATAATAGAAATTCAACTAGCACGTGTTCTTTTCCTACAATATAGAAATGATTTGGGGTTATTTATCAGGTTATTTCTCAGCTTTAAACTGACACGTCTGTATTCTAGGGCTAGCTATAAGATTCTACAATCCCATTTCTGCAAATCCGGTAAATTCTTGTTAGGTTTTCTCAATGAGTGCTGAAGGGCGGCTGGAAGCCTGGAAGAGGGAGAAGAGACACCTTTCTCTATTTGTTTCCTATTCCTGTTAAGATGATAACAGCCATTGCTCTTTATCTTGGCAGTTCATTTCCTTCTAGATTCCAGGATTCCCCCCAACCCCACATTTCCAGAACTCCCACAAATTGTATTTTTAAAGGCATCTATGAACTGACACAAAAAAAGGAAACTACACAGTTAAACTACGAAATTAAGGTAGGAATCTTGGATGACAGATATCTACCAAAGTAAGATTTCATCTTGAGGTCTTCTGGCAAATCCTGGAGATCTTATGCTTCCACTTTATTGTTGCTTGGGGAACACAAATGGGATATATAGCCTGTGGACCAACTGAGGAAGGGAGTCTAATAGGATACCTGAATAAAAATCTGGGACCCAAAGTGTCATGCTTATATGAGAAGAAGGGATGAAAACTAATCTAAGCTTGAAGAAAGCGCCAGCAAGGAGAGTTACCTGTGTCAAAGTTGACACTGGCTTGTGGGGGAAATACTATTCCCATAGAATTCATAATCTTAAACTGGCTCTCATGCAGGTTTGTTTTCTGAAACCTTGAGACATGAAAAGTCTCAAGTAAATAATTTAATTTAAAATAATCTTGAAATAGCAGTGCCCCCAATAGAAGGGCATTGTGAAAATACAGATATTGGGTGGAGGAACTCAATTTCAACCCAGGTGACAAACACTTTACAGGATAATATGCCAAAGGAAATATCAGTAAATAATTATAAAAACACAACACACACACACACACACACACACACACAGAAATAGAACACTATGAATAAGAACTAGTACCAAAAACAGGCAATAGAAAAGATACTAGTAAATAATTCAAATATTGTAATTATCAGATATTGATTATAAAACAATTTTATATAACACAAGCCTAAGGAAATAACACAGAAACTTGAAAATCGCATCATGCAGGCTTAAATTAAAATATTAAAAATAGCTCTTTACAAAAAAACCATTATAATATAAGCTATTCAAGGGACAGATTAGATCCAATGAAGGAAGAAATAGTATGAAAATTATCTGGAATGTAGCCAAGAGAGATACAGAGGAAGAAATATGGGAAGAGTATAAGAGATGGGAGGACAGAATGAGATGGCTCAAATATTAGCATAACCAGAGTTCTAAAAAGGAGCAATAGGTAAGGAGGAGGCAATATCTGAATAAATTATGGCTAATAATCTCTCATAAATTATGAAATACACAAAGCCACATATTCAGAAATTCAAATAGAACCCAAGCAAGATAAATGAAAGAAATTCATACTAGATAGTGATCAGCAAATAAGCTGAGAAGATTCTTAAAATACTATTAGTAATATGATTTTAAAGACAGACTGGTGTTGGGGCGCCTGGGGGGCTCAGTTGGTTGCACGTCCGACTTCGGCTCAGGTCATGATCTCATGGTTCATGAGTTTAGGCCCCGCATCTGGCTCTGCGCTGACAGCTCAGAGCAAGAAGTCTGCTTCTGATTCTGTGTCTCCCTCTCTCTCTGCCCCTGCCCCACTCGTGCTCTGTCTCTCTCTACCTCTCAAAAATAAAGAAAACTAATAAAAAAATTTAAAAACAGACTGGTAGAACAATAAAATGGCAATTAAATTGATGTTTGGCATCATTTTATGTTGAAAGAATACACAAAACTGTGTATACAAAACAAAAGCTAAACTTGCTGTTTCCAATTACACACCTAGGAGAAATAGATTTTTAAGAACATGTGTGTAATATTAGTATATCACATAAAAGAGTTGACCACCAAGAGAATTTCACTAATGTGAATTTGAAAAAAGGTATGAGTGGCATACCACTCATATCCAATAATTTGGATTCATATCCAAATTATTTTTACCTCAGAAATTCAGAGTTCTTTCAAGTTATAAGTGGAATGATATAACTCATCATATTAACATCTTAAATGAGAAAAAACATGATTTCTCAATAGATGAATGAAACTCTTCAATAATATTGTATATACCTTTATGATAAAATGTTAACAAGCGACAAAAACACTGAAAATCCCCTAACTTTATTGAAGTTATCTATTAAAAACTGTTGCATGCATTCATTTACTCATGTAATATAAATATATCATATCAAAGCTCAACCCAGCACACTCCATGGAGGATCTGGGGTCTCTCACTACTTCTGGACGTCCATGAGTATGTGCCCTGTGGAGTTTGAAATCTGGCATCCTCAGCATCTTTCTGTAGAGGACAGGGACCCAAACTTGGAAGTGCTATGGAGTTAGTGCCCTGTGAGGTAAATTCTGAGCAATAATAAAGGTAACGAGAAGATGCTGATAAATTATTTGTTCATCCTATCCCATTTCCGAACAGATCATTCTGAGGAGCAGAGGCAACTTTCAACATGTCTAGAGACACCTTGGATGCCTTTTTCTTTCAAAGTTCTGGAGTGCTCAACATTGCCCCATTTCATCTGCTTACACTCCTTTCCTGTCTCACTTGCGTCCCCACCATCGGGGCCTTCATGGGATTACATCCCACCTCCCAGTAAAGAAACAGAAGGCATGCTCTCTTATTTTCTGGGGGATTCAGTGAAAACATTGCTCACCAGTAAAATGGATCTATGTAATGAAATACTACAGAGCAAATAAAACAAATGAACCTCAGTTTTAAGCATAAACATATGAATGTGAAAAACAATGTACAATGAATGAACATGTTGCAAAAAGATAGAAATTGTATGTTTCCATTGATATAAATTTACAAAATAGATAAAAATTAAGCAGTGTAATTTTTATGAATACAAATTTTGTTGAAGAAATATTTTTTTTCTGAAGCAAAGAAGTGATTACAACAAAATTTATCATAGTGGCTATTCTATTGGGGGTAGGGAGGAAATATGAATGGAGAGAAGAAACACAAGGACTTTAAAAAAACTGATAAAGTTTGTTCCTTGGTCTGAGTGTTCAATTTTGTTATACTTGTAAGCTGTACAAAATACATTTATTCCCCTATCCCCGTAGGACCTTGTATTCCAGTGCCTTCTGTCAACTCAAAAATGTTGCTTTAACAAAGTCCCCCTCCAAAATTAGTAGATATTCTGCAGCTCTCAAGGGAGGAAATTCTAAGATAGTTCTATATGTATTCCAGTTATCGCCAGAAGGGCTCATCCTGTTGTTACCCACAGTAAACTTTTTGATTTACCTCCAATGTACTGACTTTCTTTTTGTAGCTATGAAGCTCCAAAGAAAACCACCAAAGAACCAACCTTCTGAGTATGCATGTCCTTGAGTAGTCTCCTCTTCCATCCAGTGATGGAAGTGACACTTTGCAATTTGAAACCCACCTCTCACAATGACATGTCTGCTTCCTCTTTAGCACGTTTGGAAATCCTGAGATGCCATATAAGAAGTGTGACTATGCAACATACTACTGGAAACATCATGTTGAGAGACCGATCACATAAAACATAAGAGACCCTATGATTACAGAGAGCCAGCTTAATCATATCATGCTGTCCTAAGACTCCAGCAGAGGTCTCTAGTGATAGAGGCCCCTTGAGAAGTCCCAAGCGAGACCGACTGAAAAACCAGAGCTGATCTCATTCAATCAACACACATAATTGTTAGATATAAATAAAAAAAAATAATTAACAAATAAAAAAAATATATAAATAAATATAAATGAATACAAGCCACTAATTCTGGAGTGGTTTGCTACACAGTAAACTAGAACTAAAACATCTTTCCTCCTGCTCTTTCATTCCCTTTGTCATTCAGGTACTTCTTGTCACAGCCTCCCAAACAAACAACCTGCACACTAATCTGGCTTTAGAATGTACCTTTAGGAGAGCCGGAACAAAAACAAAATAATTAGCAGTTGAAATAAAGTCAACTCAATATAAAATGAGATTTTACGCTATTTAATTGTCACACACACTTGCATAGACATATATAAGTAAAAAAATGAAGAATTATTATCTTTATCTTTTTTGGGGAATGATGAGAAATGAAACGTGGTAAATAGAAGATATTTGCTAATGGGTACAAAATAAGATATAGTAAAACCTTGGTTTGCGAGCACAATTTGTTCCAGAAACATGCTTGTAATCCAAAGCACTTGTATATCAAACAAATTTCCCCATAAGAAATAATGGAAATCCAGATGATTCGTTCCTCAATCCAAAATAATCACACACAAATGACTACAAAAATAGTAAAGAAAATACAAAATATAAAGAAAAATAAACAAATTAACCTGCACTTACCTTTGGAAACCTTCATGGCTGATGTGAGGGAGACAAGGCAGGAGGGTTATTGTGTATGACGACTTTCACTATCATTAATGGAATCACTGTTATCTACTGACTCAATGGAATCTTTTTCTTTTCATGCAACTTTAACAAGGAACCTATCCAATGACACTTGCTTTTGTCTCCTTTTGAGGATTTTTGTGGAAATGTGACATTGCCTTGTTGTTAAACAGGTTCATTGCCCACACCGCTACAGCCTTATTTGGATGGTGATTTTCTACAAAATTTTGCAGTGTTTCCCACCTTTTACACACCTCTCCAATCTCATTTGAAGTGAGGGATTCCTCTGCCTTTTTCTCCTCCTCCTCTGCAGATGAGATCTCCTCCATAACCTCTTGCTATTGTTCACAACACAGCTCCATCAGTCCGTGGGTGGTCAGCTTTTGGCCATGTTCCTTTTCCAGCACTTGAATGTCATCCTAATTCACCTCCAGCCCCAAGCTCTCCCCCAGGGGCACAATTCTATCAACAACTGGTGGCTCTTGTTCATGAGCAAACCCCTCTAAGTCAAATCCAAAAATGCAGTCAGGTCAGTTTTCTCCAAGCAGAGTTGAGGGCTCTGTTGGTGACCACATCCCAGACTTTATCAATGATCTTGAGATAGTTCACAATGTGGAAATGATTTTTCCAAAACTAGGAGGGTAAGGTTTGTTCCTTTGGTCACCTCGAACTTTTCACTGTAATAGTACTTTGGCATAAAGCTTCTTAAAGTTTGAAATGTGGTATAAAGCTTCTTAAAGCTTGAAATGACCTGCTGATCCATGGGATGGAGGATTGGGGGGGGGTGTTGGGAGGAAGAAACTTGACTTTAATGAACTCGAATTCCTCCAGTAAGTCATTCTCAAAGCCTAGAGGATGAGCAAGAACATTATCCATAACCAGCAAGGCTTTGAGTGGCAGATTCTTTTCTAAAAGCTATTTCTTCACTGAAGGACAGAAGACCTTGTTGATCCACTCAATGAACAAGATAGGAATGGCCCAGGTCTTGCTGTTGGACCTCTACATAACGTTTAACTCTTCTGCACCTTGCATTTCCTGAAGGTTCATAGATTCTTGGAATGATACATGAGCAAGGGCTTGACTTTGAAATCCCCACTTGCATTAGTACAAAACAAGAGAGTGAGATGGTCTTTCATGGGCTTGTGACCAGGCATTGCATTCTCTTCTTCTGTAATGTAGGTCCACTTTGGCATCTTTTTCCAAAACTCCCTGTCTCATCACAGTTAAAAACTTGCTCCTGCAGGTAACACCCAAACACCATGAGCTTCTGGAACTCAGTAGCAAATACATCAGCTGCCTGAGCATCTGAACTCACAGCCTTGCCATGCCTCACAACACTTCTCCTCTTAAAGTTATCAAACCATCCCTGCTTTCTTTGAATCCTTCTTCATTTTCTGTTGACATATCTGGCAGTTTACTTACCAGGTCAGTGTACAAGGCCTTTGCCTTCTTGCAAATAAAGTTCTTAGTCACAGTATCACCTGCTACTTGCTTCTCCTTTATCCAAACCAGAAGCAACTTTTCTACATCTTCTAGAAATGTGGCCATTGCTTTGATATTCTCGTGACTCCTTTAGCTGCATCTAGCCCTCTTGTTTCTTATTTCTTCTTTAACATTGTGCAAATGGTCAATGTAGACTTCTTGCAATTTGGCCACTCACATACCTTGTTTGTACTTCTTGATGATTTCCTTCTTAACTTCCACCATAATCATTTCCTTCTTCTTACCACCTTTCTTTTCAACCTTTTTCTGCTTAAGAGCCATTGGATAAGCTCACATGGATGTTGACTAAGGTACAGTATTAATAAACTCTATCATATACTATATTTAATGTAACTGGCAATAAGGTAGTAAAGGAAAGGGTCTATATCTTCAGGCAGCCTGACGTAGAATGAAGCAAAGCATTCCTAAGCTTACTCCTGTATAGAAAAGCAAGAGACTGTCCATAGATGCTTTAAAGTGACAAAAATACACTAGTGCCAGTTGTGGGCAACTTCCAACATTCTGAAAAATCACCGATTTCTGCCCAACACTGTAGCCTGAGACTGAGCATCTGAGCACGGGAGGGAATCACCCACAATCCCACAATAAGAGAGAGAGAACCATTGGTTCAGTCATGATCATGTGATGTTTGGTATCATGTACTACTCGTATTGCAAGACATCACTCATTTATAAAGTTAAAATTTAATAGAAATGTTTGATTGTTTTGAGGAACACTCACAGAATGAGTTACTTGCAACCCAAGGTCCTAATGTAAGTCATTGGCATATACTGTGCCAAAGGGTATATGTTGTAGATATTTCTACCCAAGTTATCCTTCTTATTTCTCTCCTTTGATCAGAAGTGACAGAAGCAGGAAACACGGGCTACTGGAAACATGTTCTTTATTATTTTGCAAGCCTTCTACCTTCATCCATTCAAGCTGCTATAACTGAATACCAAAAACAAAAGGAATACATTTCTCATGCTCTGGAGGCTGTCCAAGATCAAGGCTCCAATAGACTCAGTATCTGGTAAGGACCCACTTCTTGGTTTATAAATAACGTCTTCTAACCATGTCCACTCATAGTAGAAGTGGTAAAGGAGCTCTCTGGGGTCTCTTATACAAAGGCACTAATCTCATTCATGAGGGCTCCATCCTCATGGCCACCCAAAGCCCACCTCCAAATACCATCATGTTGGAAATTAGGTTTAAATATATGAATATTAATTTGTGAGAAAGGCACAAACATTCATAGCACCTTTTTTTCTTTAAGTTGTATGTGAGTAAATGTTTGTCATCCTGAACATGTTTGTCATACCTTCTAGAACCTTGACCAAAGAACCAAGACAAGATTTAGGAAAAAAAAAATGTTGACTTTTGTTTAAGTTACCACTTTTGAAGTGTATGGATGGGCTCAAAATTTTGTTGTTTAGAGAAATTCAAACTAGGACAGGCTTTCATCCTTATGAACTGATCATATTAATAATTTCCAGAAGTAAAAAGAAGTAATAGATGACATTTCATTATCTCTTTAATCCTAAGAAACAATACAATAGGTCATTTCCTCATCTGCTAGTTCACATTTGTCTTTAATTTCTCTCATTCTACATTACAAAGGGCATATTCAATAAATATCTACCTAATACCTAACAAGGTGCATATTTACTTTTTTCAATAGAGAATTTAACAACTTTAGTTAAGTAATATTCTGTCTATGAAGTATTGGCTATAGTTAAATTTTTAATAACTCTATGGTATGTTATTTTGAAATAAAATTAAATAATTGCTGTAAATATTTCTAATGTATCTTAATATGCTGTTACTTATACTTTGAAACTCTATGGAACATTCAAGTCATTTTAAGTATGTTTTCCTGCAATATGATTTGAAACTTGGATAGCTGGCCTTTGAAATGTATAAATTGTAGAAGAAGAAAATCAGCATAGTTTTCTTTTCCTGGGAAGTGGAGCAGTTAATATTCAACATGAAATGTCTAATCTTTAAATACATTATAATCTAACTGCTTAGGATAATTTTTGCTTTAATACCTTAAGAGTCTGCAAAGCCTGAAGGATGGGATTATTAAGATGGAATTTTAATGTCAAAATTATCAGGGAAGTGAACATATTGCTAGTGTTCATAAAAATTGTATTCAATTTCTGTATGATTTGTTCAAATAAGAGATGAGAATATATTTGATTATAACTAGTAAGTAACCCAAAATTTGATCAGATGACTGGAGGTCACTGCCACATAAGAGCTGTCAACCTCAGAGGTGAGACTATTTAAGACCTGAATTTACTCTAATACATAAATGTACCTGCAGAGATGTGCATAAAAATGTAGGTATGAAATAATTAAATTGTTGGAACATTTTGTAGTGAAAATGGTAGGAAAAGGAGCATATGAAAACTAAAATAAAAAACAAATGTAAATGATGATTATTTCTGTAGAAAATAATGCGAAAGTGTAGGGAACATTTATTACTTTTCATTTTTTAAAGCTTTGGAATAACTCAAAGCTAATCTGTTATATGCATCACAGATTTCTAAAAAATTCACTTTTATTTAGCAGAAATTTATTAATGGGCAGATTAATCTGTGATATAGAATTTACTGTGGAATGCCTAGTATGAAAAGCAAGAAGAAGATAGCATTTAAATGCACTATTTTAGGTAATTGTTTTAGAGCAAATACATACTTTGCAGTATTTTTTATAATAATGCTTGTCAGTTTCTTAAGGAGGATTATCCCTGTAGCAATACAAACTTTCCCTTCTACATTATCAAATACCTACAATGATGTGCTCATACATAATCATTTATAACTATTAATAGAAACTATAATAAGCAATCAATAGTCATTCAAACTTACAATTATAATTTTTTATTCCACTGTTGGGGGGGATGGAGAGACATGTCTTATGTATTGGCCTTAAGATACAAAAGCTCAGTAGGTACTTTTCTTAGAACAATGCACATTTGTAATTTATGAATGTTCTTTTATATTCTTATAGATATAAATATACAGTTACATTTTCCCTTTTCCCCAGTGCTACATAATTATAACTTGTAATATGTAAATATTTATGAATTCACAGGATGTTCGCTAGGAGAGAAGAATGTTATACTTGCAGATTTGTCTAGTATTTGCAGAATTCAGATCTTATTATTAGGCTTTATGTTGTATTGCAAAATGTAAAAATACATTGTTATAAATATGACTTGTCTAGAAAACATACCATCTGGTGGTTCTGTTGAGAAATGAGAATTATCTCAAAATCATTTATTGTTAGGAATAAGACATTACAATGTTGGTTGAAAATTTTACTCCCTTTATTTTTATATAAGTAAATGGCAGACATAATGACCTGTATTCTATGTGAAAAAATATGGTCTAAACACTAATATCATGAGGTATTAGAATTTAAATAACCTTAGAGATCATTTAGACAGAAATGGCATACTAAGTGATTGGCAGTCGCTGTCTAAAATGCCATTTAAGGGATTCTATCAGGATTATAGATTAAAGGATACCTGTGCTCCAGTGAGGAAGAGTCCTTGGCTGGCTGAGAATATATGCCTTAGGTTCTGAATGGAAAATTGGTAGCAAGCATCTTGTGTACCACCTTCCCTTATTTCGTATGAAAGAAGATCACTAAAAGCTGGTCAAAAATGAAGATTCCAATCCCTAAAACATCATTGAGCTGTCAGACAAATCTACTACTAGATATTTGTCTGTATGTTTGCTCAAAATCTGATTCCTACAACTTTCTCCACTTAATCCTAATTTATTGCACATTCCCAGTACGAACTCTTTAGATTCCAGAAGATAAGCATTACTTTTCCCTTTCAGTGTTTCCCTTTTCCAAATCAAGTCATTAAGTGCTCCAGCTTCTTTACTATCTCTATTGTTTGTTCAAGTCCTTCTTAAATATTACTACCAGAATGAAATTTCCTAGATGATATCTTAACTGTATAAAGTGAAACAATTATTTCTCTTAATGAAAACACCGTACTTCTATTTAATACAATAAGAGATCCCATGATGTATTTCACTGTGTTTTTATGCTCTTGGATCACAGTGCACTTGCCATTGAGTACAATATTTAGGGTGTTTTTTTTAAATTTTCTTAACGTTTATTCGTCTTTGAGAGACAGAGAGACACAGAGCACAAGGAAGGGTGGATCAGAGAGAGAGAAAGGCAGACACAGAATCCGAAGCAGGGTCCAGGCTCTGAGCTGTCAACACAGAGCCCAATGCCAGGCGTGGACTCACAAACCATAAGATTATGACCTGAGCCGAAGTCGGACTCATAACCGACTGAGCCACCCAGGTGTCCCCTATTTAGGGTTTTAAAATGAACCACTCCTCTCTGTTCTAAATATTAGGTGTTTAGTAATTTCTTCATCTGATAATAATGAAAACCGCATTCATTTTCATGGTTGTTCATTGTTAGCCAATGACCATGCTAATCATTTTATCTTGATTACATTATTTAAAATCACATAATTATCCCTAATTTTATCTACATATAAACAACAATAAGAAAGTCACAAGAAGTTGAGGACCCTGCCTAAAGTTGTGGCAACATTTCACCACACTTTTATATTTATTTTGTTAGTTTGAAACAATGCATCCTTTTCAGTTTTTATTTAGTAATTATGTTACACTCTCTTAGGAGATAAGAAACACATATTCCGAATTTATCTTAGATATTGAATATTTATTTGAAGTGTACTTGTAGTAAATGTTAAATATTGAAAACTGAGAAGTTATACAACAAGTGTCTTAGAGAAAAAAATAAAGATTTCTGTAAATAATCAATAGCGTGTCTCAATTCCAATTTTCTTTAGTCCAAAGGAGAATGTCCTGTGCTCATCATCCTTCTTGGGAAGATCCTTCTTTCTCCCTTGCAGTATATGATATTATGGTAATTCAAATTTTTTCTGCCTCTGCTGCTACTGTTGTGGAAAGACATAAAGACTCTTTGTTACTCTGCCTGAGTGCTTCTAATTAATTGTATCTTCTGTGTATTCATTTTAATATCATAATACTTGATGCTGGTCATCTTACTAAGCACTTACTGGTCATTCAGTCCTCTGAGTTTTCCCAATGACCTTAAGGTAGGCAATGTTTTAATTCTCAAATGACATAAGAAAAAAACTGAGGGCTGGAGAGAGATTAAACAACACCAAATTGACAGATCATTGAATAGATAAGGCATTTTCTGAACCTGGGTTCATATTCAGGTTTGATTTCAAAGTTTAGTTGCTAGCTCACTGCCTGTATTTTCTCTTGTTGCTTACATTCTGCCCATACTACTAGCAATGATACTTTCTCTGTGTCCCACATTCACATTCCAAAGGTATTTCCTAAGTGATTGTTAAGACCTTACTCCCCAGTGATCTCAGAGAATCAGAGATTTTGCCAAATGCCTTGCTTGAGTGAAAATATAAGCTGTGTGTGGCATTTCTTTGATCCACCAGCCTAACAAATCTGTCAAGAAAATAAATCACATTAGTTTAAACAAAAATGTCTTAGTAACGTATCAAAATGATAACAACATACATATCTGAAAATTCATGATATAGGTTTGTGGAATAGATCTCATACTTATGCTTATTGAGTCTAGAAACCACAAATCCCCTTTTATGTAAAGGAGAGCATTTACTTAATTTTCTCTTGTTTTATCTTGCATTTTCCAAATGATTTCCAAAATATCATGTATGAAGTCTCTCCAGTTGCATCCACTTTTCAGTGAGCTCACAAGCAATATTCTTCTGCCCGAAAATCATGAGCTTTTTGTGAGGTAGCTGCTCTTTTACCAGAACTTTATCTGTTGCATTCTCTCCTTTTCTGTTTTGAAATTGTTTTAAAGATTTCTCTACAGAAAGATATTCAGTTGTCTCTAAACAATCACCGTTAGAAACCAAGATGCCTTGTGCACTCACATACTTGTATGAAAAACAAAAACATTAACAGCAGCCAAAGGATTTTCTTCCAGAGCACAGGTGTCATGAAAACCACCTCTAAACCTAAACCAAATGGGGAAAGGAAAAGACTCAAATCAGCATCGTTGTCATTGGACACATAGACTCATGCAAGTCTACCACTACTGGTCATCTGATGCACACATGTGGTGGTAGCAACAAAAGAACCATCAAAAAAAAAATGTGAAAGAGGCGCTGAGATGGGAAAGCGGTCCTTCAAGAATGCCTGGGTCTTGGATAAACTGAAAGCTGAACGTGAACGTGGTATCACCATTGATATCTCCCTGGAAATTCCAGACCAGCAAGTATTATGTGACCATCATTGATGCCCCGGGACACAGAGACTTTATCAAAAACATGACTACAGGCACATCTCAGGCTGTGTTGTCCTGATTGTTGTTGCTGGTGTTGGTGAACTTGAAGCAGGTATCTCCAAGAATGGGCAGATCTGTGAGCCCTCCCTTCTGGTTTATGCAGTGAATGTAAAACAACTAATTGTTGGTGTTAACAAAATGGATTCCACTGAGCCACCCTACAGCCATAAGAGTTATGAGGAAATCATTAAAGAAGTCTGCACCTACATTAAGAAAATTGGCTACAACCCCAACACAGTAGCATTCATGCCAATTTCTGGTTGGAATAGTTATAACATGCTAAAGCCAAGTGTTAACATGCCTTGGTTCAAGGGATGGAAAGTCACCCATAAAGATGGCAAGGACAGTGGAACCACAGTGCTTGAAAGTCTGGATAGCATTCTGCCACCAGCTCATCCAGCTGACAAGCCTTTGTGTCTGCCCCTCCAGGATGTCTACAAAATTGGTGATATTTGTTCTGGCCCTGTGGGCTGAGTGGAGACTGGTATTCTTTTTTTTTTTTTTTTTTTTTTTTTTTTAATTTTTTTTTAATGTTTATTTATTTTTGAGACAGAGAGACAGAGCATGAACAGGGGAGGGTCAGATAGAGAGGGAGACACAGAATCCGAAGCAGGCTCCAGGCTCTGAGCTGTCAGCGCAGAGCCCGACGCGGGGCTTGAACTCACGGACCGTGAGATCATGACCTGAGCCGAAGTCGGACGCTTAACCGACTGAGCCACCCAGGCGCCCCAAGACTGGTATTCTTAAACCAGGCATGGTGGTCAACCTTTGCTCCAGTCCATGTTACAACTGAAGTCTGTTGAAATGCCCACAAAGCTTTGAGTGAGCCTCTTCCTGGGGACAACATGGGCTTCGATGTCAAGAACATATCTGTCAAAGGTGTTCATTGTGGCAATGTGGCTGGTGACAGCAAAAATGACCCACCAGGGGAAGCAGCTGGCTTCATGGCTCAGATGATTATCCTAAACCATCCAGGCCAAATCAGTGATAGATATGTTTCTATGCTGGATTGTCACACACCTCACATCGCTCGCAAGTTTGCTGAGCTGAAGGAGATTGACTGTTGTTCTGGAAAAAAGCTTGAAGATGGCCCCAAGTTCCTGAAATCTAGTGCTGCTGCCATCATTGATATGGCTCCTGGTAGGCCTATGTGTGTTGAGGACTTCAGCCATTTTGCTGTTCATGACATGAGACAGACGGTTGCTATGGGTATCATCAAAACAGTGGACAAGAAGGCAGCTGGAGTTGGCAAGGTCACCAAGTCTGCTCAGAAAGCTTAGAAGGCTAAATAAATATAATCTCCAATACTTGCCATCCCAGTCTCTTTTTTAAAGTTTTTTAAATGTTTATTTTTTAGAGTGCAAGTGGGGGAGGAGCAGGGAGAGAGGGAGACACAGAATCTGAACTAGGCTCCAGGCTCTGAGCTGTCAGTACAGAACCTGCACAGGGCTCAGACTCATGAACCATGAGATCATGACCTGAGCCGAAGTCAGATGCTTAACTGACTGAGCCACCCAGGTACCCCCACCTCAGTCTTAATAACTGGTAGAAGAACCATCTCAGAGCTGTTTGTGTCAACTGACCATTTAAGTTTAATAGTAAATGACTGGTTAATGATAACAATATATCATAAAACCTTCAGAAGGAAAGGAGAATCTTTTGTGCACCATTTGGTTTTGTGTGTGTGTGTGTGTGTGTGTGTGTGTCACTTTCAACCTATTAGTTTTAAAATCCATACTTTTTAATGGAGACAACTTGACCAAAAATCTGTCACAGAATTTTGAAACCCATTAAAACAGAAGTTTAATGAGAAAAAAAGCCCCAAACCCCAAAGCTAATTGGGTCATGCATGCATGTTAAATTTTTATCAGGACTCTCAAATTGCCTGGTAGATTGTATCACTTTATTTTACCTGTAATAGTGCAATAATACTGTATCTTTTTTTCCCACCTTTGACAATAGGATTTAAATAATTACCTTTCTTCTTATTGTATACTAATTATACGATATGTGCTAAGTAAGATATCTACATCTAACCATGTGTTTTGATTCTATAAACAACTTAAATTCCCATTTACTTTCCTTTTGTATTTTTATAATTATGAATTAATTTGCATCTTTATTCTTCCTAGAGACATCCTTAAGGCCATACTGTATTTTTATTTCTTAATTTGTTCTTATTCACGGGTTCCTCTTTCCATGTTTTGTTGATTATTTAAAAAAAACTTTTAAGATGAAAACAATATATTTTGAAAGCTCATATACATGTATACAAGATAAACTTTATTATTTACAAATCCAGCTATCTTTTTAGTGGCTGTCCTTATAGGCACTTGATTGAATTAACAAAACCTTAGGAATAAAAAATTATTTTAATGTAGGTAAATCTAATTTTTTTCTGAATGATAATAATAATGTACATTTGTATGTCATAAAGAATTTCCTACTTC
Source organism: Panthera onca (assembly GCF_046562875.1). NCBI lineage: Eukaryota > Metazoa > Chordata > Mammalia > Carnivora > Felidae > Panthera > Panthera onca. The sequence continues at coordinate 84,733,206 of NC_138346.1, forward strand.
TCAATTGATCCTAGCATTCCTAGTATAACTGTTCTATTATAAAGATGAGAAAACTGAGACTCAAAGACATAAAGTGATTTACCCAAAGGAACAATTTAGCTGGTGTGGCATGTATGGGATTTTAACTCCAAATACAATACTTTTTCTGCGGGAGCTTGCGATTCCTCAAAAATACAAAATATTTCTGGAATACTCCTCTCTGTTGCCTTTTGTGCCCCAACAAAACGTCTTCCTTTGCGAAAAAACCCACTCATTAATTGTATTGAATTAAGACAACATCCAATAGTCCTCTATTCAAAATCCAAATACCCTTAGAGATTTAATAATCAAGCTGTTAAGTAATTAAACCTTAGTAAGAATTAGCTTATGAGATTGCTTTTCATCAACCACTAAGTGAGAAGCAATGGAGCACAAAGTAGAAGAGATGGGATGGAGTGAGAACCAAGCACAAGCAATTCGAAAGGGGACTGACAGATTACAACACTGTTGGTAGCAAGAAATTCTGGGTTATAAAAATAGGGAGTCTCACCAGCAGAGCTGCAGTTTAGATAACAAAAGAAAATCCATTATTTCATTATTTTGTCATATGATTGGTCTTGGCTGCAGACATAAGCTAACAATCATTCTATATGAATTAAGATCTTACCTCTGTATTTTCTCTTACTGTCTCATCCTACACTTGTAGGTATGTTCTTATGCTCTAGACCATAATGGTAAAACTAACCTGACTTTTTCTAGTGTGCCCTTTTCTTGGCCTGTCATACACTTCCATAGATTTCAGCTCAAAATCAAACAAAATACCTCATCACTGAGGTGTCTCTGATCAGCTCCACCCCTTAAAAGGCCTGGTGGATTCGTCCACCACCTTCCTGGTATTTCACTCTAATGTACATGGGCTTATGTCATACAGTTAATTAAGCCTTCTTTTCCCAAATTTCTTTTCTATCTTTCTCCTACTGTTTGCCTCATATTCCTTGATGATAGAAACTAAGTCATATTTATCTTTGCGTTTCCTGTATCTGTAAGGGTCTAGACCTTGTGGTCAAGACAAATCAGTACTTACTAAATATTTAATGAATTAATACATGGGAAATATGTAAATATGGACATAAATATACATCTGCAAAACAAATATCCCCTCCTTTCCCCTTCAAGCTGAACAGTGACCTGTATTTTATCTATTTTTTTAAAGTGTATTTGTTTTGGGGGGGGGGGGGAGAGGGAGAGAGAGAGAATCTCAAGCAGACTCCACACTGTCAGTGCAGAGCCCGACATGGGGCTCTATTTCACAAACGTGAGATCAAGACCTGAGCTGAGATCAAGAGTTGGAGGCTTAACCACCTGAGCCTCCCAGGTCCCCCTGTATTTTATGTATTTTAACTTGTTTTATTATTCTTCAGATTAATTTTTCCATAGATTTAAAAAAAATGTTTATTTATTTTGAGAGAGAAAGCATGAGTGGACTAGGGGCAGAGGGAGAGAGGGAGAGAGGGAGAGAGAGAATCTCAAGCAGGCTCCATGTTGCCAGTTCAGAGCTCAAGGGCGGGGAGTTGGGGCTCAATCTCACAAAGTGTCTGGGGGAAACTTGAGATCATCACTTGAGCCTATATGAAGAGTCTGATGCTCAACTGACTGAACCACGTAGGTGCCTCCCTAGATTTTTCTAAAGCAATGTATTTGAAACCAGAGAATGGAAGGTAAAGGAAATTTCACTAGGAGCTCATAGCAACCTGGTAAAAAGAAAACTGAACTCTAAAACTTAAGCTAAGTCTTTCAGTTAAAGAAACACAATAGCTTCTGTTTAGATAACAAAGACTCTTTAACTACTAGTGTGCCAATAAATAATGCTATTTTGTATTCATATTGTTGAATAATATACATACAAATTAAGTTGATTCAATGAAACTATTAGTCAACATTAGGAAAAAAAAAGAGGATAGACAAGTTTTTTTACATACCAAAGGCAAAAATAATCAATCAATTTACTGACTAAATTTTCAAAATTTATTCATATTATTTTTAAATATTTAATTTTTCTGGCATGGTATAGACACAGACCATGTTCCATATGGGGTGTCCGTAGGTTAGGCCTTCTAAATGAAGGTATTTGTGGATTTTTGTGAGCCTTTGTTTATCGTAAATTATAATAGCATCTACCCCCCACACATGCTAATGCATAATATGACTTTATACACTTGACTTTCCATTTTTCTCTTTCAATCTCAAGTTCTATCATCTTGGCAGGTCTGCCTTTAACATATGCATTGGAAGGCCACTTGTGCTTCTGTGGTTCTTGAAAATTTTACAAGTTTTGACCAAACAGGATGCAGAATTGTTTTTGAGTTTCTGCCATGAAATGTCTAATAACCCTGTCATTCTTTTGAAAATACTGTGTTAATAAATTCTGACAATGTGCAAAACATAGTGAGAAGAGGAATTTTTGCTTCCCACGCAGCTTTTCTCCAAGTGGTAGAAAAGAGAGAGAAAGAGAGACAGAAAGACCCCACAATTAGGTCAGATAGGCCATTTATTTGCAGAAAGATTACTCCTGAAACTTCCATTCCCATCCTCTTTCTGGGGAAGGTCACTTTCAAGGTCTGAGGCAAGGAAAATTCTACTACTATTTTGGAAGTACAAACAGCCATCTAAAAATTAGCCCATCATAAAACCTTTAATTTTAAAATTTTGATAGCCAGCTTTTTCAAGCCCTCCTTTTCCATGTTTTCATACATTCTAACCCTAAATCAATTCCTGGTCTTGGCTGTATTAATCCTAAAATGCTAGATTGCACCACATGATGACTCTTTTTATTAGAGAATCATGCATCAGTGAAATCACACACACACACACACACACACACAAACACAAAGAGAGAGACACACAGATACACACACAAAAGTAGTTTTCTTATTCAAACACCTGTTTCAACATTAGTTAAGACATAGTATAAGGAAAAGCATGAAGTTCAGCCATCTAGTTGTTCATTAATGAGGCTTTGATGGTATGTTGACTCACTTAACAACTATCCAATCTTTATTACATAGGAAAGGTAATTGGCACCTATATACCTTTCTCATAAATGCTGCAAATGGAAAAGAAAATTGAATTCCCTGTGAAAACATTAAAAATAAACAACTACCAACCTTCCTTAAAGCTGATCTGAAAACTCTTGGCAACTAACTAGTATATGCACACTAACTGAAAGCATTGTGTTTGTACTGCTCTGCCCTATACCATTTCTGGTGGTGTTCCTCTAAAAGCCATGATATCAGAGGCACCCCAGGAACCTAGAATCCCAGTTATTATAAAAGAAAGCTTTTGGCTGCAAGGTAGTGAAGAGAAGGCCAGTGGATCAAACGTAAAAGCTTTGCTTTTGAGATTAAATTAATACCAGAGGCTCAGTCAGCACTGAGTTAGTGTGCACCATGCACCACATAGCACCTCACCGTATAGATTCTCATGGAGTCAAGTGGTGTTATTCTGACCTGCTTCCTCCCAGATTTACCAGCTCCAGATAACCCCCAAGCAGAATAATCATGTATATCAAAAATACTTAGCAGTTTTGTGAAAGGTAAAAAAAATTTTTTTTGCTAAATCCTCTTTCCATATGAGACCTAATGAGCACCTCAAGATACTGCCTGTCTGAGGAAAGGAAGGATTAATGTTTAAAGTCATTATTCCACCGAACTCCATCAATTTCGTGTCACCAACACATCAAAAGGTGCAATTTTCGGAAAGCTGTTTCCTGCCTGAGTCTTTTCATTGTGGTTTCACAACACAATTGCCTGCTTAGGCCCTCCCAGCACACGGCACCCTCTCAATATATGCACTGTTTGGACACAATACGTTCCTGTTTTCAGTTAATTAATACATCACAAGGAGCTTTCTAAGTTACAAAGCCCCCAAATCTCACAAACAAATAAGCTTTGGATATTATCCCTGAGCCATGTTTTCACTGCCTTTTTCCCCATATTTTCTTTTATTTGTGTAAAATATATTTTGACTTCACTGCAAACCATAAGAAAACTTGATACCCAAATAATATCAAGCATAATTCAAGAGGAGTAAACAAAAGTAGGAAGAAAACACTAATAGCCAAGCATTATTTTTAATTCTTCACATTCTTTACCACATCTCTTTGCACATTTAATTTGACACATCTCTGCAAGAGAAGATAATTCTTGTTTGTTTGTTTGTTTGTTTGTTTGTTTTTATCTTCCCTCCCATTGAGAGAACGGTTCCAGCTAAGCGGTATCCACAAGATGCAATGAATCTCTTTCTAAGTGTGTGAGAGGTCAATTCTCTTTTCAACTCTATTTATTTCTATTTAAATTAATTGGGGAAAAATCAAAACAAAGTCACAAAAATGCTTATTTGTAAAATCCAACAAAAGGATACACTTTTTTTTTAAAGAAATGTGCTAGTATAATTTGCATGAATATAAACGTTTTCAAAAACTAAGATGAGATATATTTTGTATATTAAAATGGAGCACCCTTAAAACACATGGAGGTATAGAATTTAAAATTCAGCATACATACATGTAAAGTTTTATTTTTTTTTTAATTTTTTTTCAACGTTTTTTATTTATTTTTGGGACAGAGAGAGACAGAGCATGAATGGGGGAGGGGCAGAGAGAGAGGGAGACACAGAATCGGAAACAGGCTCCAGGCTCCGAGCCATCAGCCCAGAGCCTGACGCGGGGCTCGAACTCACGGACCGCGAGATCATGACCTGGCTGAAGTCGGACGCTTAACTGACTGTGCCACCCAGGTGCCCCAATGTAAAGTTTTAAAAGTGAAAAACAATCCAAAACTTTAACTATGTTGGGTTTTAAAACAGTGGTATCCCAGTCAAGCTAAAGGTGCTTTTAAGGAATGTCATTCCCCACTTATGTTGATTTTTATAGGAAATCATATAAAAGTAGGAGAGTACACTGAACAACCTACCACCGAGAAAGCAGAGTTAATGGTGCAGAAAAGACTTAAAACAGACAATATCCTTAAAGAAAAACATAAAACAGCGTTAGAGGACTTTAAAGATGACACAAGCAGCAATCTGAGTATAAAATAAAAATTATTGAAATAAAGAACTCACTAGATAGTTTGAAGAGTCAAATGGATATAGTCAAGTGGCAAAATGTGTAAGCTGAAAAATCAAGTCAAGGAATTTGCCAAAACTGAATCAAGGAGAAATTACATTCTAAGAAAATTCAAGAGTGAACACAGAAACTAGAATTAGAAATGCCAGTGTGTAGGGGTGCCTGAGTGGCTCAGTCAGTTAAGTGTATGACTTTGGCTCAGGTCACAATCTCATGGTTTGTGAGTTCGAGCCCCACATCGCAGTCTGTGCTGATGGCTTGGAGCCTGGAACCTGTTTCAGATTCTGTGTCTCCTTCTCTCTCTGTCCCTCCCCTGCTCATGCTCTGTCTCTCTCTGTCTCAAAAATAAGTAAATATTAAAAAAAAAAAGAAAAGCCAATATGCATATCACCAAAGATCCTGAATAAAAGGAAAACATACAATGAAGGATAAAAAATAAAAGAAATTCTAACTGAAAATGTCATAAAACAAAAGAAAGATTAAGTTGTCAGTTATAAAAGATTCATAGGCTGTAAAAAAAAGATATATAAGGAAAGAAAAGAAAAGAAAACACAATTAGACCCTCAGGATGTACTCCTCGGAGGAATATTAGTTATAGTGAAGAATGGTAGATAAGTCATTTGGAAAGTTTATTGTTGAAGAAAGAACTGGTTCTAAAAATATAAAAAGAACTTAAGCATGATAATAGAATGTTTAAACTTTAGAAGTTGAAGCCCTCGGAGGGAAGATGGCGGCGTAGGAGGATGCTGGGCTTACCGCGTCCTGTCCTGCTGATCGCTTAGATTCCACCCACACCTGCCTAAATAACCCGGAAAACCACCAGAAGACTAGCAGAATGGATTCTCTGGAGCCAAGCACAGACGAGAGTCCCATGGAAGAGGGTAGGAAGGGCAGCCAGGTGGTGCACACTACACAGACCGGCGGGAGGGAGCCGGCAGAGGGGCAACCCACAGGCCAAGCAGAGCCCCCGAATCTGGCTGGCAAAAGCAGAGGGGCTGGATGGAGTCTGTTCTGACAGCAAGCGGGACTTAACATCTGGAAGGTTATAAGTTAACAGCTCTACTCAGAGAGCGGGAAGGCTGGAGGACAACAGGAGGCAGAGTTGTTGAGCCCCAGACGACAGAGCTCAGCTTGGCGGGGAACAAAGGCAGTCACCAGTGCCATCTCCCTCGCCCATCCCCCAGCCAAAATCCCAAAGGGAACCAGTTCCTGCCAGGGAACTTGCTTGCACCGGGCAAACACCCAACACTGTGCTTCTGCAGGTCCATCCCTCCATCGGGTCTGACTCCCTCCCGGTGCTGCAGGGCCCCTCCCGAAGCAGATCACCGAAGGATAAGGGAGCTGAGCCTACCCCTCCCACCCCTGTGCACCTTGCTGATCCACCCCAGCTAATACACCAGATCCCTAGCACCACAAGCCTGGCAGTGTGCAAGTAGCCCAGACAGACCACGCCACCCCACAGTGAATCCCACCCCTAGGAGAGTGGAAGAGAAGGTACACACCAGTCTGACTGTGGCTTCAGCAATGGGCTGGGGGCAGACATCAGGTCTGAGTGCGGCCCCGCCCACCAACGCAAGTTATTCAAAACAGCACAGGTGAAGTGCCCCTTAGTCCTGCACTCCAGGGACTATCCAAAATGACAAAACGAAAGAATTCCCCTCAAAAGAATCTCCAGGAAATAATGACAGCTAATGAACTGACCAAAAGGGATTTAAACAATAAAACAGAAAGTGAAATTAGAAAAATAGTCATAAAATTAATCGCTGGGCTTGAAAACAGTATAGAGGACAGTAGAGAATCTATTGTTACAAAGATCAAGGGACTAAGGAACAGACAGGAGGAGCTAAAAAATGCTATAAACAAGCTGCAAAATAAAATAGAAACAACCATGGTTCGGATTGAAGAGGCAAAGGAGAGAATAGGTGAACTAGAAGATAAAATTATGGAAAAAGAGGAAGCTGAGAAAAAGAGATTAAAAAATCCAGGAGTATGAGGGGAAAATTAGAGAACTAAGTGATGCACTAAAGAGAAATAATATACGCATAATTGGTATTCCAGAGGAGGAAGAGAGAGGGAAAGGTGCTGAAGGGGTACTTGAAGAAATAATAGCTGAGAACTTCCCTGATCTGGGGAGGGAAAAAGGCATTGAAATCCAAGAGGCACAGAGAACTCCCTTCAGACGTAACTTGAATCGATCTTCCGCATGATATATCATAGTGAAACTGGCAAAATACAAGGATAAAGAGAAAATTCTGAAAGCAGCTAGGGATAGACGTGCTCTAACATATAAAGGGAGACCTATAAGACTCGTGACTGATCTCTCTTCTGAAACTTGGCAGGCCAGAAAGGAATGGCAGGAGATCTTCAATGTGTTCAACAGAAAAAAAACATGCAGCCGAGAATCCTTTATCCAGCAAGTCTGTCATTTAGAATAGAAGGAGAGATAAAGTCTTCCCAAATAAACAAAAACTGAAGGATTCGTCACCACTAAACCAGCCCTGCAAGAGATCATAAGGGGGATCCTGTGAGACAAAGTACCAGAGACATCGCTACAAGCATGAAACCTACGGACATCACAATGACTCTAAGCCCATATCTTTCTATAATAACACTGAATGTAAATGGACTAAATGCGCCAACCAAAAGACATAGGGTATCAGAATGGATAAAAAAACAAGACCCATCTATTTGCTGTCTACAAGAGACTCATTTTAGACCTGAGGACACCTTCAGATTGAGAGTGAGGGGATGGAGAACTATTTATCTGACCACTGGAAGTCAAAAGAAAGCTGGAGTAGCCATACTTATATCAGACGAAGTAGACTTTAAATTAAAGGCTGTAACAAGAGATGAAGAAGGGCATTATATAATAATCACACGGTCTATCCATCAGGAAGAGCTAACAATTATAAATGTCTATGCGCTGAATCTGGGAGCCCCCAAATATATAAAACAACTACTCACAAAGATAAGCAAACTTATTGATAAGAATGTGGTGATTGCAGGGGACTTTAACACTCCACTTACAGAAATGGATAGATCATCTAGACACATGGTCAATAAAGAAACAAGGGTCCTGAATGATACATTGGGTCAGATGGACTTGACAGATATATTTAGAACTCTGCATCCCAAAGCAGCAGAATGTACTTTCTTCTCGAATGCACATGGAACATTCTCTAAGATAGATCACATACTGGGTCACAAAACAGCCCTTCATAAGTATACAAGAATTGAAATTATACCATGCATACTTTCAGACCACAATGCTATGAAGCTTGAAATCAACCACAGGAAAAAGTCTGGAAAACCTCTAAAAGCATGGAGGTTAAAGAACACCCTACTAACGAATGAGTGGGTCAACCAGGCAATTAGAGAAGAAATTTAAAAATATATGGAAACAAACAAAAATGAAAATACAACAATCCAAACGCTTTGAGATGCAGTGAAGGCAGTCCTGAGGAGAAAATACATTGCAATCCAGACCTATCTCAAGAAACAAGAAAAATCCCAAATATAAAATCTAACAGCACACGTAAAGGAAATAGAAGCAGAACAGCAAAGGCAGCCTAAACCCAGCACAAGAAGAGAAAAAATAAAGATCAGAGCAGAAATAAACAACATAGAATCTAAAAAAACTGTAGAGCAGATCAACGAAACCAAGAGTTGGTTTTTTGAAAAAATAAACAAAATTGACAAACCTCTAGCCAGGCTTCTCAAAAAGAAAAGGGAGATGACCCAAATAGATAAAATCATGAATGAAAATGGAATGATTACAACCAATCCTTCAGAGATACAAACAATTATCAGGGAATACTATGAAAAATTATATGCCAACAAATTGGACAACCTGGAAGAAATGGACAAATTCCTGAACACCCACACCCTTCCAAAACTCAAACAGGAGGAAATAGAAAACTTGAACAGACCCATAACCAGCGAAGAAATTGAATCGGTTATCAAAAATCTCCCAACAAATAAGAGTCCAGGACCAGATGGCTTCCCAGGGGAGTTCTACCAGACGTTTAAAGCAGAGATAATACCTATCCTTCTCAAGGTATTCCAAGAAATAGAAAGGGAAGGAAAACTTCCAGACTCATTCTATGAAGCCAGTATTACTGTGATTCCTAAACCAGACAGAGACCCAGTAAAAAAAAAGAGCTACAGGCCAATATCCCTGATTAATATGAATGCAAAAATTCTCAACAAGATAATAACAAATCGAATTCAACAGCATATAAAAAGAATTATTCACCACGATCAAGTAGGATTCATTCCTGGGATGCAGGGCTAGTTCAACATTCGCAAATCAATCAACATGATACATCACATTAATAAAAGAAAAGATAAGAACCATATGATCCTGTCGATGCAGAAAAGGCATTTGACAAAATTCAGCAACCTTTCTTAATAAAAACCCTCGAGAAAGTCAGGATAGAAGGAGCATACTTAACCATCATAAAAGCCACTTATGAAAAGCCCACAGCTAACATCATCCTCAATGGGGAAAAACTGAGAGCTTTTCCCCTGAGATCAGGAACACGACAGGGATGTCCACTCTCACCGCTGTTGTTTAACATAGTGTTGGAAGTGCTAGCATCAGCAATCAGACAACAAAAGGAAATCAAAAGCATCAAAATTGGCAAAGATGAAGTCAAGCTTTCACTTTTTGCAGATGACATGATACTATACATGGAAAATCCGATAGACTCCACCAAAAGTCTGCTAGAACTGATACATGAATTCAGCAAAGTCGTAGGATACAAAATCAATGTACAGAAATCAGTTGCATTCTTATACACTAACAATGAAGCAACAGAAAGACAAATAAAGAAACTGATCCCATTCACAATTGCACCAAGAAGCATAAAATACCTAGGAATAAATCTAACCAAAGATGTAAAAGATCTGTATGCTGAAAACTATAGAAAACTTATGAAGGAAACTGAAGAAGATATAAAGAAATGGAAAGACATTCCCTGCTCATGGATTGGAAGAATAAATATTGTCAAAATGTCAATACTACCCAAAGCTATCTACACATTCAATGCAATCCCAATCAAAATTGCACCAGCATTCTTCTCGAAACTAGAACAAGCAATCCTAAAATTCATATGGAACCACAAAAGGTCCCGAATAGCCAAAGTAATATTGAAGAAGAAGACCAAAGCAGGAGGCATCACAATCCCAGACTTTAGCCTCTACTACAAAGCTGTAATCATCAAGACAGCATGGTTTGGCACAAAAACAGACACATAGACCAATGGAATAGAATAGAAACCCCAGAACTAGATCCACAAACGTATGGCCAACTCATCTTTGACAAAGCAGGAAAGAACATCCAATGGAAAAAGAGTCTCTTTAACAAATGGTGCTGGGAGAACTGGACAGCAACATGCAGAAGGTTGAAACTAGACCACTTTCTCACACCATTCACAAAAATAAACTCAAAATGGATAAAGGACCTGAATGTGAGACAGGAGACCATCAAAACCCTAGAGGAGAAAGCAGGAAAAGACCTCTCTGGCCTCAGCCGTAGCAATTTCTTACTCGACACATCCCCAAAGGCAAGGGAATTAAAAGCAAAAATGAACTACTGGGACCTTATGAAGATAAAAAGCTTCTGCACAGCAAAGGAAACAACCGACAAAACTAAAAGGCAACCAACGGAATGGGAAAAGATATTTGCAAATGACATATCGGACAAAGGGCTAGTATCCAGAATCTATAAAGAGCTCACCAAACTCCACACCCAGAAAACAAATAACCCATTGAAGAAATGGGCAGAAAACATGAATAGACACTTCTCTAAAGAAGACATCCGGATGGCCAACAGGCACATGAAAAGATGCTCAACGTCACTCCTCATCAGGGAAATACAAATCAAAACCACACTGAGATATCACCTCACGCCAGTCAGAGTGGCCAAAATGAACAAATCAGGAGACTATAGATGCTGGTGAGGATGTGGAGAAACGGGAACTGTTGGTGGGAATGAAAATTGGTGCAGCCGCTCTGGAAAACAGTGTGGAGGTTCCTCAAAAAATTAAAAATAGACCTACCATATGACCCAGCAGTAGCACTGCTAGGAATTTACCCAAGGGATACAGGAGTACTGATGCATAGGGGCACTTGTACCCCAATGTTTATAGCAGCACCCTCAACAATAGCCAGATTGTGGAAAGAGCCTAAATGTCCATCAACTGATAAATGGATAAAGAAATTGTGGTTTATATACACAATGGAGTACTACGTGGCAATGAGAAAGAATAAAATATGGCCTTTCGTAGCAACGTGGATGGAACTGGAGAGTGTTATGCTAAGTGAAATAAGCCATACAGAGAAAGACAGATACCATATGTTTTCACTCTTATGTGGATCCTGAGAAACCTAACAGAAACCCATGGGGGAGGGGAAGGGGAAAAAAAAGAGGTTACAGTGGGAGAGAGCCAAAGCATAAGATACTCTTAAAAAGTGAGAACAAACTGAGGGTTGATGGGGGTGGGAGGGAGGGGACGGTGGTTGATGGGTATTGAGGAGGGCACCTTTTGGGATGAGCACTGGGTGGTGTATGGAAACCAATTTGACAATAGATTTCATATATTGAAAAAAATAAATAAATAAATAAATAAATAAACTTTGGAAGTTAACACTGGGCATGGGAAAAAGGAGAATAAGGGAAGCTCCTATGAGTGAAAACTCTCGCTTATTTGAGAGAGGACATAAATATTAACATGTTTAAGAAACTAATATGGAAAACAGTAAGTACACATTTGAAATGTGAAATACAACAAGAGAAAGGATAACAATAGCAAGTGTAACATTCAACTATTTGTCCATCTAATGACCACAAAATAGCAAAAAAAAAAAAAAAAAAAAAAAAAGAAAGAAAATTTAAATTGAAAAGTGAATAAAACCCATTGGAAACATTGAATGAAAGCAATAAGATATCATATAGATAAAGAACTTAACACACCTCTTTAGGAAAAGTAATGTCTCAACAGAAAAAAAGAAGGAAGTATCCAGTAGATTTTAATATCATGAGTAGACATATATGTGTCATACATGGCATATGTACTAAATATATGTAAATATATAGAAGTATATGTAAGTATATAAATATAAATATGTTATAGTACTTTACACTAGTGCATTGAAAAACATTTTCTTTTCTCCCCTCCCACAAATTATGTCATTTTATCACACATTTTAATTCTAAATATTTTAGAAATCCACAATAAATTATTACTACTTTGCATTAGATAAATGATTTTTTGAAGTAATGAAAACTAAGGAAATAATGATTCCTTTTTTTAATGCTTATTTATTTTTGAGACACAGAGAGACAGAGCACGAGCGGGGGAGGGAAAGAGAGAGAGGGAGACACAGAATCCGAAGCAGGCTCCAGGCTCTGAGCTGTCAGCACAGAGCCCGACATGGGGCTTGAACTCACAAACCCAGAGATCATGACCTGAACCAAAGTCAGATGCTTAACCGACTGAGCCACCCAGACACCCCAGGAAATAATGATTCTTGTGTTTACTTTCATTTTTACCATTTCTACCACTCTTAATTTTTTTGTACAAATCAATACTTTAATATGCAATTATAATGCTTCTACTTAAGAAAATTCATGAACATATCTTTTTTTAAATATTTATTTATTTTTGTAAGAGAGAGAGAGAGAGAGAGAGAGAGAGAGAGAGAGAGAGAGAGAGGAAGGGGCAGAGAGAGGGAGACACAGAATCTGAAGCAGGCTCCAGGGTCTGTCAGCGCAGAGCTCAATGCAGGGATCCAACCCTCAAACTACAAGATCATGACCAGAGCTGAAGTGAGACGTTTAACCAACTGAGCTACCCACGAGCCCCTCATGAGTATATCTTGTAGCACAATCAGCTGGAAATATATTCACTCAGCTTTTGTTTGTTTGAAATTTTTTTTATTTGAGTTTATTTTAGAATAATACTTTTTTATTTATCTATATTTATTTATTTATCTATATTTTATCTATATTTATGGATATAGTATCTAGAGTTGACAGTTTTCTTTCTTTTAGTATTTTACTTTTAGTAAATATGTCATTCCATTGAAAATTTGGCTTGTATCATTTTAATTAAAAGTTTTCTCTTATTTTTATCATTACTTCTCTGTATGTAATGTTTCTTATACCCTTAACTTTCTTTGGCTGCCCTTCAGCAGTTTGACTATGTATTATTATTATTATTATTATTATAGTTCTTTTTTTTTCATGGGGTTGTCTAAAGCTCTTGGATACATGGTTTATTTTCTTTCATTAAATTTGGAAAGTTCGCATTTATGATTTCCTCAAATTTTTTTTCTGCTTTACCTCTTTCTCTCCTTCTGTAACTACAATTAAATGTATCTTAGACTGTTTTATAATGTGTCATAACTCTTGGATTCACTTTTTTTTACACTATTATCTTCATGTTTCACGTTAGGTAATTTTTTTGACTGATTTTGAATATCAGATAAGTATCTACTCATATTGCCTTTAGTTAATCTCTGTCTTGATATTTATTCTTTAATCAATCTGATGATATGATGAAATATAGGTAATGTGGGGGGTGTGTGTGTGCACCCATATGTATGTGCACGAGTTTGTGTGTGTGTGTGTGTGTGTGCATGTGTATGGGAGAAGAAAGAGAGAGACAAGCCAAACCCAAACCAATTCCTAACTAGATTAACTCCTAACTCACATTAAAGGTCTGAAAGAAGAAGTGTGACCATGTTTTCAAATATCATGCTACAAATCACATTCAGTGTTTAATCAATAAGTAAAAAGCAAACCTTAAAAAACAAGACAGAAAAGAAAAAACAACTTACTGTCAACAGATAAAGCAACTTATTTGAGGCTTAGCAATAGCCCAAATATTTAATCTATCACACAGGGTTTTAAAAATGACTATGAATAATATATTTTTAAAACCCAGTGGAAAATGGAGAGGACCTGAAGAAGTATTCAGCAGCGATATGAAACTACTGGAAAAGCTAAATATAAATGTTAGATTAAAGATTGCCATATCAGAGGCAAAGAATTTAATCAAAGGGTTCATATCCTGACAGGGCATGGCTGAGAGGGCATCAATAATTTAAAGGCAAAGGCCTTCTTCAGTAAACTCAAAAAAGAAGATAAAAACAAGGGGATATATTGATTTTGAAAATCAATGAAATTATCTTTAACATCAGAAGAGGTTAATAATATAAAAATAAGAATGACAAATTTTAAGGGGGATATGCAGCCTAGTGTATGAAGCATGAGTATATGTAATAGAACAAAAAGTATTTTTTAAATTTTATTTTTTATTTTTTAAAAATTACATCCAAATTAGTTAGCATATAGAGCAACAATGATTTCAGGAGTAGATTCCTTAGTGCCCCTTACCCATTCAGTGCATCCCCCCCTCCCACGACCCCTCCAGCAACCCTCAGTTTGTTCTCCATATTTATGAGTCTTTTCTGTTTTGTCCCCCTCCCTGTTTTTATATTATTTTTGTTTCCCTTCCCTTATTATCATCTGTTTTGTCTCTTAAAGTCCTCATATATGTGAAGTCATATGATTTTAGTCTTTCTCTGACTAATTTCATTTAGCATAATACACTCCAGTTCCATCCACATAGTTGCAAATGGCAAGATTTCATTCTTTTCGATTGCCGAGTAATACGCCATTGTATATATATCCCATATCTTCTTTATCCATTCATCCATCGATGGACATTTGGGCTCTTTCCATACTTTGGCTGTTGTTCATAGCATTGCTATAAACATTGGGGTGCATGTGCCCCTTTGAAACAGCATACCTGTATCCCTTGGGTAAATACCTAGTAGGGCAATTGCTGGGTCATAGGGTAGTTCTATTTTTAATTTTTTGAGGAACCTCCATACTGTTTTCCAGAGTGGCTGCACCAGTTTACATTCCCACCAGGAGTGCAAAAGAGATCTTCTCTCTCCCTATCCTTGCCAACATCTGTTGTTGCCTGAGTTGTTAATGTAGCCATTCTCACAGGTGGGAGGTGGCATCTCATTGTGGTTTTGATTTGTATTTCCCTGATGATGAGTGATGTTGAGCATTTTTTCATGTGTCATTTGGATTTCTTCTTTGGAGAAGTGTCTATTCATGTCTTTTGCCCATTTCTTCACTGGATTATTTATTTTTTGGGTGTTGAGTTTGATAAGTTCTTTACAGATTTTGGATACTAACCCTTTAGCTGGTATGTCATTTGCAAATATCTTCTCCCATTCTGTCAGTTGCCTTTTAGTTTTTCTGATTGTTTCCTTCACTGTGCAGAAGCTTTTGATTTTCATGGGGTCCCAGTAGTTCATTTTTGCTTTTATTTCTCTTGCCTCCGGAGACGTGTTGAGTAAGAAGTTGCTGCGGCCAAGATCAAAGAGGTTTTTGCCTGCTTTCTCCTCGAGGATTTTGATGGTTTCCTGTCTTACATTGACGTCTTTCATCCATTTTGAGTTTATTTTTGTGTATGTTGTAAGAAAGTGGTCCAGGTTCATTCTTCGGCATGTCACCGTCCAGTTTTCCCAGCACCACTTGCTGAAGAGACTGTCTTTATTCCATTGGATATTCTTTCCTGCTTTGTCAAAGATTAGTTGGCCATATGTTTGTGGGTCCATTTCGGGGTTCTCAATTCTGTTCCATCGATCTGAGTGTCTGTTCTTGTGCCAGTACCATACTGTCTTGATGATTACAGCTTTGTAGTATAGCTTAAAGTCTGGGATTGTGATGCCTGCTGCTTTGGTTTTCTTTTTCAAGATTATTTTGGCTATTCGGGTCTTTTCTGGTTCCATACAAGTTTTAGGATTATTTGTTCTAGCTCTGTGAAGAATGTTGGTGTTATTTTGATAGGGATTGCCTTGAATATGTAGATTGCTTTGGGTAGTATCGACATTTTAACAATATTTGTTCTTCCTATCCAGGAGCATGGAATCGTTTTCCATAGTTTTTGTGTATTTTTCAATTTCTTTCATAAGCTTTCTATAGTGTTCAGTGTATAGATTTTTCACCACTTTGGTTAGATTTATTCCTAGATACTTTATGGGTTTTTGTGCAACTGTAAATGGGATTGATTCTTTGATTTCTCTTTCTGTTGCTTCATTGTTGGTATATAGGAATGCAACCGATTTCTGTGCGTTGGTTTTATATTCCTGCAACTTTGCTGAATTCATGGATCAATTCTAGCAGTTTTTTGGTGGGATCTTTTGGGTTTTCCATATAGAGTGTCATGTCATCTGTGAAGAGTGAAAGTTTGACCTTCTCCTGGCCAATTTGGATGCTTTTTATTTATTTGTGTTGTCTGATTGCAGAAGCTAAGGATTCCAATACTATGTTGAATAACAGTGGTGAGAGTGGACATCCCTGTCTTGTTCCTGATCTTAGAGGGAAAGCTCTCAGTTTTTCCCCATTGAGGATGATATTAGCATTGGGTCACTCATATATGGCATTTATCATGTCGAGGTATGCTCCTTCTATCCCTACTTTTTTGAGGGTTTTTATCAAGAAAGGATGCTGTATTTTGTCAAATGCTTTCTCTGCATCTATTGAGAGGATCATATGATTCTTGTCCTTTCTTTTATTGATATGATGAATCACATTAATTGTTTTGAGGATATTGAACCAGCGCTACATCCCAGATATTAATCCCACTCGGTCGTGGTGAATAATTTTTTTAATGTATTGTTGGATCCGGTTGACTAATATCTTGTTGAGGATTTTTGCATCCATGTTCATCAGGGAAATTGGTCTATAGTTCTCCTTTTTGTGGAGTCTCTGTCTGATTTTAGAATCAAGGTACTGCTGGCTTCATAGAAAGAGTTTGGAAGTTTTCCTTCCATTCTATTTTTTGGAACAGCTTCAAGAGAATAGGTGTTAACTCTTCCTTAAATGTTTGGTAGAATTCCCCTGGAAAGCCATCTGGCCCTGGGCTCTTGTTTCTTGGCAGATTTTTGATTACTAATTCGATTTCCTTACTGGTTATGGGTCTGTTCAAATTTTCTATTTCTTCCTGTTTCAGTTTTGGTAGTGTATATGTTTCTAGGAATTTGTCCATTTCTTCCAGATTGCCCATTTTATTGGCATATAATTGCTCATAATATTCTCTTATTATTGTTTTTATTTCAGTTGTGTTGGTTGTGATCTCTCCTCTTTCATTCTTGATTTTATTTATTTGGGTCCCTTCCTTTTTCTTTTTGATCAAACTGGCTAGTGGTTTATCGATGTTGTTAATTTTTTCAAAGAACCAGCTTTCTACTGTTTTGTTTGTTTGTTTCGATAGCATTAACTTCTGCACTAATCTTTATTATTTACTGTCTTCTGCTGGTTTGGGGTTTTATTTGCTGTTCTTATTCCAGCTCCTTAAAGCTTAAGGTTAGGTTGTGTATCTGAGATCTTTCTTCCTTCTTTAGGAAGGCCTGGATTGCTATATACTTTCCTCTTATGACAGCCTTTGCTGCATCCCAGAGGTTTTGGGTTGTGGTGTTATCGTTTTCATTGACTTCCATATACTTTTTAATTTCCTCTTTAACTGCTTGGTTAGCCCATTCATTCTTTAGTAGGATGTTCTTCAGTCTCCAAGTATTTGTTACCTTTCCAAATTTTTTCTTGTGGTTGATTTTGAGTTTCATAGCACTGTGGTCTGAAAATATGCAGATGATCTCGATCTGGTATGGTATGATCTCTATCTTTTTGTACTTGCTGAGGGCTGATTTGTGTCCCAGTATATGGTCTATTCTGGAGAATGTTCCATGTGCACTGGAGAAGAATGTGTATTCTACTGCTTTAGGATGAAATGTTCTGAATATATCTGTTAAGTCCATCTGGTCCAGTGTGTCATTCAAAGCCATTGTTTCCTTGTTGATTTTTTGCTTAGATGATCTGTCCATTGCTGTGAGTGGGGTGTTGAAGTCTCCTACTATCGTGGTATTACTATCGGTGAGTTTCTTTGTTTGTGATTAATTGATTTATACATTTGGGTGCTTTCACACTTGGCACATAAATGTTTACAATTCTTAGGTCTTCTTGGTGGATAGACCCCTTGATTATGATATAATGCCCTTCCGCATCTCTTGATACAGTCTTTATTTTAAAGTCTAGATTGTCTGATATATGTATGGCTACTCCGGCTTTCTTTTGTTCACCATTAGCATAATAGATGGTTCTCCATCCCCTTATTTTCAATCTGAAGGTGTCTTTAGGTCTAAAGTGGGTCTCTTGTAAACAGCATAGAGATGGATCTTGTTTTCTTATCCATTCTGTTACCCTATGTCTTTTGATTGGAGCATTGAGTCCATTGACATTTCGAGTGAGTACTGAAAGATATGAATTTATTGTCATTATGATGCTTGTAGAGTTGGAGTTTCTGGTGGTGTTCTCTGGTCCTTTCTAATCTTTGTGGCTTTTGATACATATATATATATATGTATATATATATATACATATATATATATATTTTCATCTTTTCTCCCCTCAGAGAGTCCCCCTTAAAATTTCTTACAGGGCTGGTTTAGTGGTCACAAACTCCTTCAGTTTTTATTTGTCTGGGAAACTTTTGATGTCCCTTCTATTTCGAATGACAGCCTTTCTGGATAAAGCATTCTTGGCTGCCTATGTTTCTGATTCAGCACATTGAATATATCCTGCCACTCCTTTCTGGCCTGCCAAGTTTCTGTGCATAGGTCTGCTGCAAACCTGATCTGTCTTCTCTTGTAGGTGAGCGACTTTTTTTCCCTTGCTGCTTTCATGATTTTCTCCTTGCCTGAGTATTTTGTGAATTTGACTATGATATGCCTTGTGGATGGTCGGTTTTTGTTGAATCTAATGGGGATCCTCTGTGCTTCCTGGATTTTGATGTCTGTGTTTTTCCCCAGGTTAGGAAAGTTTTTCGCTATGATTTGCTCACAGAACACTTCTACCCCTATTTCTTTCTCTTCCTCTTCTGGGACCCCTATAATTCTGATGTTGTTCCTTTTTAATGAGTCACTGATTTCTCTAATTCTTAAATCGTGCTCTTTTGTCTTAATCTCCCTCTTTTTTTTCTGCTTCATTATTCTCTATAAGTTTTTCCTCTATATAGCTGATTCTCTGTTCTGCCTCATCCATCCTTGCCGCCACTGCATCCATCTGTGATTGCAACTCAGCATTTTTAATTTCATCCTGGATATTTTTTACTTCATTTATCTCTGCAGAAAAGGATTCCAATCTATTTTTGACTCCAGCTAGTATTGTTATTATCGTGATTCTAAATTCTGGTTCAGACATCTTGCTTGTATCTGTGTTGGTTAAATCCCTGGCTGTCGTTTCTTTATGCTCTTTCTTTTGGGATGAATTCCTTCGTTTTGTCATTTTGAAGGGAAAAAAGGAATTAATGAGGTAGAAAAATTAAAATTAAAAAAATATTAAAATTAAAAATTAAAAACACACCCACACACAAAAATTGAATAGATGATGCTAGATCCAAGTGTGTTTTGGTCTGGGAGTTGAAAGTGGTTTGACACATTAGAGAAAAAAAAGGGTGGGGGAGAGAAAAAAAAAGGAAATCATTTGAGAATTTAAAAAAATGATTGCACTGAAGTGGACTAAAATGAGATGATGGGAGTAAAATAGAATTTGAAACAATTTATACAAAAGTAAAGAATATAGTAGAAAAAAATTGAAGAAAAATATTTTTAATAAAAATTAAAAATAAATATGAATTTTTATTTTTCTGTATTTAAGAAAAAGAAAAGAAATGAAAAAGAGAACAAAAGAATAAGAAAATTGTTTGAAAACTTGAAAAGGTGAATACACTGAAGTAGACTAAAATAAAATGATGAAAGTAAAATAGAATTTGAAAAAAAATTACACAAAAGTAAACAATATAGTAATAAAAGTTTAAGAAAAATATTTTTAATAAAAATTGAAAATAAAAAAGAATGTTTTCTCTTTCTTGTATTAAAGAAAAAGAAAGGAAGTGTAAAAGAAGAAAAGAAAAAAGAAAGAAAATTGAATAGATGAACCTGCTAACAGATTGAAGTAGGACTGAAATTGCTTCATTTTCCCCTAGAAGTCAGTCTATGTAACGCTTTATAGTCCATAAACTAAGCCGGCCGTGAGACTTGTGTTCTTAAAGAGCGAAGTTGGCCCAGTTGGGCAGGGTCAGTGTAACAGCTACACTCTCCACTAGATGGCGCTGCTAGCCTACTGGGGTGGATTGTTGTGGGTGCGCGTAGGTGCATGTGCGCATGCGGTGGAGGGGTGAATGGCGCCACCCAGCTATCCAGTCTGTTCTCCTGGATCAGCAATAGCGCACCCATCCTCTGTCTTCAGCTCTCATCCACTCCCCGCTTTGTCACTCTCCATGACCAGGCCCCAGGCAGTACCTCTGTCTCGAGTTTTGTCTCATGCGGCTGTTTTCCCTGGCCCCTTACTTCCGAAGGACTGCGGCTTTGACCTGTTCCACCCCTCTGTGGGAGGGTCTCACCGAGCAATGGCTGAGTGAGCAATGGCAGAATGTCGGCTGCACCTAGGAACGCTTGCTGCACCCCGCTGATGCTGGTGCCCTAAGACTGCAGCCGGGTGCCAGCCCACCCCTGATAAAGTTCGCGAGACAGTGTAGCAGCAGCCTTTCAGGGATTATGGAAAATCACAACATACATCTGGCACCAGGCTTCACCCTTAACAACCTTGCCCCAGCACCAGCAAATGTGGCTGCCTTCTGGGGTCTGCTGGGTCCAGATGGCTTCAACAGTTTCTACCAAATGTCCTTCCAGCAGTGGAACCGCTTTTCCCCCTGTGGCCCGAGAACCTCCAGACCCCACTCTGTTCCTGGGGATTCGCCTTTCCCACCAGAGCACTGCCAGGTATGGAGCTGCGGAGTTGCAGCCTTTGCGCTCCCCTTGTTTACAGTCTTAATGGAATTTAAACCCTCTCCTTTCTCCTTTTTCCCTTTTTAGTTTAGTCCCTGC
The DNA here is from genome assembly GCF_046562875.1 of Panthera onca. Taxonomy (NCBI): domain Eukaryota; kingdom Metazoa; phylum Chordata; class Mammalia; order Carnivora; family Felidae; genus Panthera; species Panthera onca. The sequence goes on from NC_138346.1 coordinate 84,754,276, forward strand.
GGCTGTTTCCAATTTCCCACACTCTCTCCAGCTGCTTTTGGGGAGGGGTGCTTTTCCTGTATTCTCTCCCTCTCCCCAGTCTCAGTCCTCTCTCCGCCCACAAAAGCTGTTCCCTACCTTCCGCTGCTTCTCGCTCCCCAAATTCAACTCTGGGTCATGTACCTGCTGAATTCTGTGGTTCAGGTGGTGCAGATTGTTGTGTTAATCCTCTAATCAGTTTTCTAGGTGTGTAGGATGGTTTAGTGTTGGTCTGGCTGTATTTCATGGACACAAGACACACAAAAAACTTCCATGCTGTTCTGCCATCTTGGCTCCTCCCCAAAAAGTATTTTTATAAGTCACTAAAGAACCAATCTAAAAGATGATATCTGAATATTCCTTAATCACCATATACTATACATCGACTGATTATAATTATCCAAAAAGATAGTGGGGTAGATTTAGATTTTTATAATAAATTAACTGAGATTTGTAGAAATATAGTATGTCACTCCAAATTATACATAGAGTATGGTAAATATGGGATTCACCCCTGAGACATTCTGTTTCCAAAAAATTTGCTCTTTCTTCCACACTGGTGGTCCTCAAAGTGTATTCTTTCAACTAGCAGCACCAACATCACCTGAAAACTTGTTAGAAAGGCAGATTCTTGGAACCCATTCCAAGCTTACTAACGCTGAAGCCCTAAAGGTGAGTTCAGCAATCTGTTTCAACAGTGCTTCAAATGATTTGATATATACCATGTTTGAGAGCCACTACTCTGGACCATGATGGGTTTTATCTGGTCCATTTTTCTTTATATATATACATACACACAATAAAACCTTGGATTGCAAGTAACTTGTTCTGTGAGAGTTCCTCAAAATGAGCAAGCATTCCTAGTAAATTTTAACTTGACAAATGAACGATGTCTTGCAATACAAGTAGTATGTGACCCCGAACATCACATGATCAAAATGAGCCAATGGTTTTCTCTCTTTGTGCGGGATTGTGGGTGATCATCTCCCATACTCAGATGCTCCATCTCAGGCCATGATGCTTGGCAGAAATCAGTGATTTTTCAGAATATTAGAAAGTGCCCACAACTGGCACTAGTGTATTTTTTTTGTCACTTTTTTAACACCTTTGGACAGTCCTTTGCTTTTCCATACAGCATAAGATTAGGAATGCTTTGCTTATGGGTCATTGGATAGGTTCCTTTGGTAAAGTTGCAGGAAAAAAAGGAAGATTCCATTGAGCCAAACACATAGAAGTAATTCCGTTAGTGACAATAAAAGTGGTCCTATATAGTAAACCTTCACTCTTGTCTCCCTCACACCAGCCATGAAGGTTTTCAAAGGTAAGCGCAGGTTAATTTGTTTATTTTTCTTTAAATTTTATATTTTCTTGGGGCACCTGGATGCCTTAGTTGGTTGAACATTGGACTTCACTCAGGTCTGATCTCATGGTCGTGACTTCAAGCCCAAACTGGGTTTGTTGCTGTCAGCCTGTCAGCACAGAGCCCACTTCAGATCCTCTTTCTCCCTCTCTTCCTCTCCCCTGCTTGTGCTCTCCCCAAAATAAATAAATATTTAAAATTTTTTATATTTTATTTATTATTTTGTTTTATATTACAGTATTGGAATATATTTATATGAATATTTTTGGGTTGTGGAACAAGTCATCTGAGTTTCCATGATCTCTTTTGGGTAAATTTGCTTTGATATACAAGGTGCTTTAGATTACAAGCATGTTTCCGGAAAGAATTATGCTCATAAACCAAGGTTTTACTGTGTATGTGTGTGTGTGTGTGTGTGTGTGTGTGTGTGAGTGTGTGTGTGTGTGTATAAGTGATTTTATATATATAATCACTTGGGAATTAATATGATCTACAGATAGAAATAACTGTGTCATAGTTAAGGAGAAAGACAGTACCAAGAGGAAATCACTATGACAGATCTAATACAGATTCAGAACTGACCTCACGAAAAAATATTAGAATCTTAATGTATTCAACCAGGCCTACTAAAATAACATCAGATGGTAAAGGAACTTCCATCACACCTGTTTATATATTCTACCTAGACAGAAGAGACTGAGCAAATTCTCTGCCTCATTAAAGTTACCCTTTACTACAAGGTATCAAAATATTTTTAAAAGTGAGAATTTCCTCACAGTGACATTTTCAGGGTTTGGCTAACACCAAAATCCAGTGATTAATAACATATATGAGTAGCTTGAGATCAGTCTGTGGATTTTTGCTAAGCCTGTCAAAAATTCTGTTAATGTGAGCAAGATTCATGATTCCCTTCTACCCTAGATTTCTTAATCTGAAAAGTGGGATAACTGTATAAAATTGCTTTATTTATAGGAATTAATAAAGACATAAAAAGAAAGATTCTCCTAATATAGTAACTAATTTCACTTGATCTAAAACATTTTTGGAACTAGCACAAGAACTTCTCTAGCCCCTAAGTAGTAATGTACTATGTTGAGCAATGTGACCACAAACGCACATTCTAGAAAACTGTGGGTCTGATTGAGTACTTGTGCCTTTAATCATACAGTTTCATTGATTTCCATTATAATTTCAAAGTTGTGTTCAAATAAAACAATTGCCTCAGAGATATAATAAACATCAAACTTAAGAATCTTTCAAAGAACATGCAGATATCATCAAAATATGTACATTTTTTCTTCTGCACAGCGCTGTACAGTTTATGTACATTTATTCTTCTGCACAGCGCTACAAGGAAAGTTTGTTAAATGTTCAATTGATCCACATGATCTTGGCACAATTATTAAAACAATGGGTACTTTAAATCTGTTTTTCCCCTACATACCTTTTATTTCATAATACAGAGTGGCCTTTACAAAGAATTTTTAAAAATGAGTAAAATTTCCCCTGATTCTATGGCAACAGTAAACACCCAGCCATACAGATTACTTTAACTAATTCAGCAGAATTCACCAGCTTAAAAAAACCACATGAAGATTTTATTTTAGACAGACCTGATGTAATATAAGTAAGCTGATTTGACTTAACCTTAAGTACTACAGCATCTTTTAAAAGCAAGTCCCTTCCTGCTGTTTTACACTTTAATTACTTCTTTAATCGACTCATTAGTTGATTAACTTATCACTACTGGCAATAAGTACCTGTTCTAAGTAGGGGGGAGCTAATTGAAATGGTGGTCTTTGAATGCTGCCTGGCTGCAGCCCAGCATCTGGGTTAGGCTTTGGGGGCAGCTGGGGGACTTCAAAGTCTGCACATAAAATATCCGAAAAGCAAAATTATACCACTGCTATCATTAATTAAATACTTTACAAGTAAATTGCACTAAATCATTACCTACAATGCTGGTTGTTCCTTTCCTTTCCCAACTTAAAACCACTCTTACTCCATGAGCCTTGAATTCAGGTAATTTGAATTGAATTCAGTGCTTTACCAGCTAACGGCAGTTATAGACCACCATGTATCTTGCCAATCGTGAACATCATACATGACTGTAAATGCAAAAAAGAGCTATGGGCATTTCAGAGGAAGAAGGTTATGAATATACTGGATCTTAGCAAAAAAATTAAAACTTCCTCTTTTATTCTAAGTATTTGTATACAGTGTAAGAATACTCGCGTCATATAGACATTCTGAAGCTCATATTAAATATCATATCTTTTGGATTCACTGGTTCTGCACTTTACTTCATCTCCATTTCAGCCATATATTTCACTGGTGCAACAAAGAGACAACAGTAGTATTGCATAATTAGGAAGCAATTTATCAAGTGATGATGGTCTCATAACTCTTTCTGTAAGAGATTTAGGTTTTACTCAATACTTAACACCATTTAATGGGGGTTTAAAGGTCGAGAAGAATGAGGAAGAACCGACAATGCATGCCCTGCCAACTTCTCTTGGAAAAAGGACAAGACTTCTTTCTCTGGCTCTCAGAAGCTTTTTTCAGACAACCAGAAAGACTTTGGTCAGGTAGCCTCCTCCCCTCCAGTTTCTCACAGAATGGGAACCACTACCTTTTCTTCCCATCAGTTGTAGTTTTGATTGAAATTTAATGAGGCAAAAACAAAGTGCTAATAAACAAGAATTGAAGTAATTAATGAACAATAATCTTTATACCTTCTACTTCTATTTAATTTAAGGAATTCATGGTGCTATAATGAAGCCATGGAGGTAACAGTGAGTGTTCAAATGGCATAACCTGAGGCAGTGATGGGTAAATGTTCCCAGTTTTGTAATAGGGAAAAGGTTTGGGAAGACAATGTTGCAATTCTTGACGCCAATCAGCTAGAATCATGAGAACCAGGCAAATTACCTCACTACTTAATGTAATGACTGCAAAATACCATATATTGAGTGGCTATTAATTATCAGGGACTATCAGGCACTTTGACTATATTTTCTTACTTATGCCTCAAACCCATGAGATGATTTCCATTTGCAGATGTGAATCTCAGAATAGTTAAATATCTTGGGATTATACTGCTAGTAAGAGAGGCAGCAGAGAAAGAAAGTCAGTTCTTTTGAATCCAATGCCACGTTTACTATTTGACTTTTCCTTTTTCAAAACAGGCTGAAGGATTCATTTAGCTTTTAAACTAGATTTCAGCATGTTTTATGAAAACGACAAAGGACTGATACAGAGCAAAGTTCTAGTCTCATATTTGATTTTAGCTGGTATAATGTTAAAGAAAATGTAATGTACTATCTTGTCTTTTGTTTCCATGACTATAATGTAAATAGAGTAGAGTAGAATCTCTACATCATTTGTTGGCCTTAAATGCTTGCTTAAATTTACATTTATATATAAGAGAAATACAGATGCAGACTGGAAAAACTTGTTATGAGTAAGTAAAGCAAAGAGGTAATGTTCAAGCTTATTATAATAATATAATAATATATTCCTTTTTAAAAATTATTCCATAAGTCAACAAAATGTATTGAGCCCCTGGTCTGTGCCTAGCATTGTTTAGCTACTAGAAAGAAAATGAAGAGTAAGGGGTAGGATCCTTGCTTTCCTTAAGTTTATTCTAGTAGAATGAGGCAGGGGTTGTTGAAGGGGAGGAAAGGCATACAATAAGTACATGAAGAAATAATTTCAGACAGTTACAAGTGATACGCAGTCATGGTAATCTTCTCGGAAGAAGTGGCATTTTAAGGGAGCTATAAATGTTGATGGAGGTGGCTATGTGAAGTGATGGATTAACAAGAATATAGAGCTGTGCGAACAGTATTCCAGGCACAGGGAAGAGCAAATATGAAAGGTCTGAAACTGGAAAGAGTTGATACATTTGAGGAACTTTGAGAGAACCAGTGTGGTGGGAAAGTGGAAGCAATATCAGAGTTAATAATGTACACAGGTGGACCGAGGTTTTTTCTGCCATGTTTACTTGTTTCAATGTCCTTTGGTGGTACAACTGTAATTCTAATACATGATTTGTTGGTACATATAGCCAGGTGTCATTTCCAAAGCTAATTTATCGATCCTAAACAGAAAGCAATATAAAATATAAAATTTAAATTCATTTGTTACAGAGTGCCTTAAACTATAATGTAAAAAGTTAAAAATCCATTGAAATAATTATTAAATTTTATGTATGTGTGCTCTTAAATATTCTTCTGAGAAAGATAAGCAAAAAATACTATAATACAGTGACCTAGAAATTATATTCTTACTAGATATATTCTGTATTATATAAGTTTTGATATTTGCTAAAACAAATAGAAAACATGATGGGGGCGGGTAAAAATCTTCAGCAAATAACCTTAAAATGGTTTTCCAAAATGTTAGGTTTGATAGGCAGTAGTTCAAGAAAACATCTTTAAAGGCAATTCTGAAGGAAATTAGAGCTGGCTTAGTAAACATTTTCATTAGCTCAGTAGATTTCCCCAAGGATCCAGAGTGGCCAACTATACTCTGTACTTTCCGTCACTTTTCTTCCCTCTCATTTAGGATGAAGTTAGCTTTTAGCAGACATGGAAAATGTGGAAATTAATTAATCCAACATCCTTCTAAATCAGGTATTATGATTAGTTTCTAAATGTCCTTACATTTATTTCAATTATTAGCAATACTTTCTTTTTTTAGTAGTAAACTACTCAATGAGATTAGAGCTTTAAATTCCAATACTAATCAAACTAACTTTTTAAAAATCATTCTGCTATCATTCTGAATCAGATAGTAAATTATAAAAGCAAATTAGTCATCCAATATAGGTGGAACCTAACTAACTAACTGTATGTCACTACCTATCATTATAAATATACCACCATGTATGTATATAAACTAAATATATACATCATTATAAATATGATGCTATATATAGCTACACCTATACATATATGTAAGATTAACTGCAGCTGAAGAGCTAATTAAAGAAAAAATGTGGGCACTTATTTCTGCCTAAGACCAATATACCAAAAAAGATACAGGCAATCATTTTGAAATAAGTAGTGTAAAATAAATGGAATATGCTAAATTTGATTGAATCTCTTCTCTGTTAACGCAAAACAGTGAAGATTCAGAAGTTGCAAATGACCTTAGCTGTTTTATCCATGAAGTTCTACTTCAGACTTATGTTCCCAGCTGCTAGGATTTAGCTTCCCAGTGGCAGGATGACTGCTTAAGTGAAAGCACACAGCCTGCGATTAGCTTTGCCACCCAAATTCCACAACGGGACGATGGATCTTAAACCTTCTAATATAGTTACTAACTTACTATTTTAACATTGAAGCTCTTGTATTTAATATTTAAATTTACTCTTTAAACATTTAGACAAATAGGATTTCTATAATCTACCTTCGTTTAATAGTTTCTGTTCCAAACATGATTCTCCAAGTCTATCTAAATAGACTCAGGAGAACATAACATTATTCTTTAATTTATTTCTATGCAGAAATGAGAGACATTTAAAACAAAAAAGAAATGAGAAACATGTGATTGAAATTCTTTGAAATTATTATTTAGACCTTACACTTAGAGTTATATTTTCCATACTTCCTGTCTTAGCTCAGGGTGCTATAACAAAAATACCATAGACAGGGCAGCTTATGAGCAACACAAATTTATTCTGCATGATTATGGAGTATGGAAGTCCAAGTCAGGGTGCTAAAGTCATTGGGCTCTGGTGAGAGCCCTCTTCTAGGCTGAGGACTGCCAACATTTTGTGTCCTCACATCAGAGAGCAGAGCAAACTCTCTGACTTCTCTAGGAGCCCCATCCTCATGATTTTATCAAATCCTCATTACCTCGAAAGACCCCCACCTCCTAATACCATAACATTAGTGGGAAGGGATTTAACGTGTAAATTTGAGGGGGACACAAACATCAGTCCATAACACTTTTCAAGACCCATCCTTGGAGAACCTCTTCACTTTCCCATTTTAGCTCAGCACCCATCAGCTTTTCCACAAAAGCCTAAAATCTTTCATTTTAAGGTGGCCTCTTGTGCCCAGATGAAGTTCTTCAGGAGGCTTTGTGTGAACATGCCCCGCAGACTGTAGAAGTGAGTGGAGGAGATCAGCCTACTGACTTTGGATGCTAAGCTGCAACTCACCCGAGTCAGGATGCTGTCTGACATCAGCTGTGCTGGTAGTTTGTCTTGTTGTTGGTCAGCTTCTGCTCCAAGTAAGAGCCAAACAACATGGCTGGGGAAGGAGAAGGAAGAAGAAATGAGAGGATAACAGGCATACCTCAGAAATATTGGAGTTGGCTCCAGACCACAGTAATAGAGCGAGTCAAATGAATTTTTTTGGTTCCCCAGCGCATAAAAAAGCTATGTTTACACTGTACTATAGTCTATTAAGTGTGCATAGCATTCAGTTTTTAAAAAAGTTAGATACTTTGGGGCACCTGGGATGCTCAGTCGGTTATCTGACTCTTGATTTCAGCTCAGATCATGATCTCTTAGTCATGGGATGGAACCCCGTGTTGGGCTCCACACCGGGCATAGATTTTCTCTACTTGGGATTTTCTCTCTCTCCTTCTCTCTGCCCTTTCCCCCCTCTCTCTTTCTTTCTCTCAAAATAATAAAAAATAGGTAAACTTAAGTTAAAAATTACATACTTCAATTTAAAAATATTTTATTGCTAAAGATGCTATCTGTCATCTGAAATTTCAGGAAGTCAATCATTTTGCTGGTTAAGGGTCCAGCCTCAAATGTTGATTCCTGCTGACTGATCAAGTGGTTGTGGCAATTTCTTAAAATAAAATAATGAAGCTTGCTGCATCAGTTGACTCTTCCTTTCAGTTGAACACCTAGAGGTCATCGTAGGTTTATTCATTAGCCTGATTTCAATATTGATGTGTCTCAGGAAATCAGGGAGGCCTGAGGCAAGAGAGTGAGATGAGGGATGTCTAGTCTGTGGAGCCATCCGAGCACAAACAACATGGATCTATCAAAAATGCTCTATTTTATGGATGTGGTTCATGATGCCCCAACACAATTATAATAGTAACATGAAAGATCACTGCTTACAGATGACCATTACAAATATAATAATAGTAATAATAATAATAATAATAATGGCGATGATGGAAAAGTTGAAATATTGTGAAAATTACCAAAACATGACACAGAGACATAAAGCAAACAAATGCTGTTGGAAAAAAAGGCACCGATATAGACTTATTCTACGCAGGGTTGCCACAAATCTTCAATTTGTAAAAAACGGGAATCTGCAAAGAAGAAACGCAATAAAACGAGACATGCCTGAGTGACAATTAGTGGCATTTTTCTCTCATTCTAAAAACGTGGAGAATTTGGCTCTATGGTGTGTTGTAATCTTTTAACACAAGAGGAAATATTTTTGGTTTGGGTTTCAGTATCACACATTTTATTTTGCTTTATTTTTGTCTTGCTTTTCTTGTTTTGTTTTCATTAGACAGGAAATCTGCCAGCTCGATCTGATGGCTAAATCTATGTCATATAAAAATGATCATATATATCAAACATACAGAAAATTTTATAGCAGAAATAAGTTAATATTTTGCCATATTTCCTTCAAATTTCTCTCATTCTCTGTGTCAAATAAAATATTAACAGCTCAAGTTTCATACAACCTGAGTCCTTTCTCTGCCTGACTTCCTCAGAGGTAATCATTACTATGACATTGGTGTGCCCAATCTCCTTCATCACATTGTAAATGTAAGGAATATTTAACATTGCCATTTTTTTTAACGTTTATTTATTTTTGAGACAGAGAGAGACAGAGCATGAACAGGGGAGGGGCAGAGAGAGAAGGAGACACAGAATCTGAAACAGGCTCCAGGCTCTGAGCTGTCAGCACAGAGGTTGATGCGGGGCTCGAACTCACAGACCATGAGATCATGACCTGAGCCGAAGTCGGAGGCTTAACCGACTAAGCCACCCAGGTGCCCCATTAACATTGCCATTTTTGTTACTAAGTATATATAATTCTTTTTGCAACTTGTTTGTGTCATCCCACTTAATTTTCTGAATCTTATTCATGTTGATACAGGTTGATTTAGTTAATGTTAACAGCCACGCTATATTTCAATGTGTGAAAAAGCACAATATTAAAGTCTCTTTCCTGAATCTTAGAAGTCAAGAAACACATTCCTTAAAAATGAGAATATGAAGTAAGAGTAAAGGAGCAAAAGGAATCGTGAAGTGGTTTGAATAACTAAATTATAAAACATGCATATTCAGAAGTTGATCAGTGAAATCGCTATAAATGTCCCCAATTATTAGTTGATTTCGATTTTCTCAAATACTACTATTTAATATCTACTTGAGTTGCCTTAACTGTAGCCCTCTGAAAAAACATATTTTTAAAACTTTCTGACTTAATAATAGTACAGGATAGTACAGATTTTCATGTTTTTTTAAAATTATGTTTTGTTTTTATTATTATTTTTAATCAGCATTTTACTGATCAATATACAGCACATATAAAAAATCAGTACATAACAAATATAAAAAAATCAGTATATTTTCCTTGTAAGAGATTCTTTAGAATCATTCATGGTTTGTGGTTCTGGATATCCTCCAATTGGGTTACATATGATAAGCATTTGTCCTGTTTACGCAAAAGCTGCATCAGAGACCATTAACAACTTATCCTAAATGGAATAACCACAAACCATAACTAATATTAATATAAACATACTTTACGTTAAAAGATCTCATCTGAACAGTCCCCTAGCAAGAGTTAACATTTTAATGCAATTCCACATGTGCCAGAAGAATAAAATCTGTGGGTGGACAAGGACGAGAGTTTTTTGAGTCAGGAACAATCGAATTCAAAGCTTTGATTCACATCTTATTATTAAAATTTCACTTTGGACAAGAGATTTTTTTAAATTCCCACTTATCAAATATCTCCTTTATCCATGTCAGAGTATGAAAATATTTCATACACATAATTTTTAATCCTCATATTACTTTCTGAGATAAAAACCATTATCACTATTTTTAACCCCCACTGAGAGGTTCAGAGGTTTAAGTATTTTGCCCCAATCCCACAGTCAGTAAATCCTGGAAGAGGAGTCAAACCAGTGTTTCTGACCTATGTAATTTCCACTATTTAAATCTCATGCATGTAGTGGATTGAACAATTTCTCCAAATATTTCTGTCCACCGGGAACTTCAGAATGTGACTCTATTTGGAAATAGAATCTTTGCAGTTGTGAATCGTTAGGTACCTAGCAATGAAATCATTCCGGATTTAGCATGGTTCTTAAATCTAATGACTTTATAAGAGAAGAGGACACCTAAGGACAGAGTAGACCATGTGAAAATGGAGGCAGAGATTGCAGCTATGCCTCCACAAGCCACAGATTGCCAAGGGCCACCAGAAACTCGGAGAGGCAAGCATGTAGTGTGCTGTCCAGGCCGACACCTTGATTTCAGTTGTCTGACCTGCCACTCCTAGAGAGATGCCCTCGCTCTACACTGGGACTGGACCAAGGGGTGCCCTGTACTCTTGGCTGCATCTACCAGGAGTAAAGCTTTCATCTCAGTAAGTAAAGACAATGAGGACGGAAGGGGAGAAGCTCAGTGGATTACATCCCAGACTCTCATTCTGACAGATATCCAGGAGCTTATCTTCAATAAATGTGTCTTCATTTCCTGTGGGATATTAGGACAATTTCCAGGGATTTTAAATGTGTTTTTATGTTTTTATATAATTCTCACTGGTTATGGTTGTGTTCCTAGAGAAGTCAGTGGAGCTCCTCATGCTGCCATTCGAGAGGTGCCTCCCAAAATACTAATGACTGTGAAAGAAAATCTCCTTGTGTAGGAAATCTATTTTCATATATAGTATATTTCATTTAATTTGATATATTTAAATTTTAAAAATAATCATTGATAGAAAACCTTTAAGTGTAGAAATATGAAAGAAGATATGTCAGACTACGTCAGACCACCTCTGATTAGTACTGAGTTTCTAAAATGTTGAATTGTACTGACGTGAAAATGGAGTATATAATCAAGAACATAATAACTATTGATAGAATATCTTATAGCTTTTCCAGATGATAATAAACACAGAAATAAAAGTACAAGTATTCTAACCTTATGTGATTCAACTACAGATATAAAAACATAGGAGCAGGTCTCTTAAAAGTTATTAAGAGAACTGTTTAAGTTTCACATAAAGTTATCAGAAACACTTTTATTTGTAATATTGGTGTAATCTTCTACATGAATATATTTTTTACAAATAAGCCTGTACCTGCACGTTTGAGCAGTCTAAGTATTTTGGTATATTAAATTTCTTTGTAACATTTTAAATTACACAGTTTTCCTTGACAATAATTACTTATGAGTTATATGATACCATTTATAGTCATTAGATTTGAAGAAACCATGCTATAGATTTCTAAATTTATCTCGTGGTACTAACTGGACAAATAAATGGAGGAAAGTGGGTAAACACGATATAGGCACAAAGTTTATTCCAGTATGATATTAAAAAAAAAAAGTTTGGAAGACTAGACATTTAAGAGCAAGGAAAAAATAAGAGGAACAAAAAATATAAAATCCAGAGACTCTCATTAAAGAAAGTTGTAATTACTAGTTAAAACTTTTGGAATATTTCAATGTAGTTTCTCTTATCACTATGTTTTCTTTTAAAGATGGTCCAGTTGCATGTAATTCTAATGTTTGAAAAACACTATTTAAAAGCTCCTTTGACATGAAACATTACGGTCATTAAAAACTGTATATGCTAAATGGGATTAGTGCTTGGTTCGGTTACGCAGTTTAACCTGATGCTACCTGCTCTAATGCCTACTTGGCAGCATTTCAAAAAACCAAACAGATGTCTTCTGCTTCCCATAGAGAGAAAGTGTGTCTGTGTGTCTGTGTGACGGAGGGTATATACCATCCGCTGGGAGTTCCAGATGGCTCACAGTGCTACCTGCATCTTGATATTTAGTGCCGTTAAGTATAATTTTATTAACATCATCCCTTTTATAGTCTTGACATCCTTGAGATGGAAAATTAGTTTCAGAAATATTCTTTTTTCACTAGGTGATTACTGAGTGACATGTGTTAGAAGTATATATGAGTATCTAACATGTTGGGATCTATTTTAAATATATACTGTCTTTATATAAAATATTGTATTTTCTCTACATGAAATTAGAAAAAATCTGGCAATTAATATGTTATTGGTGCATACACACAACAATGTCAGATTTTCACAGGTCCATTTATATAAGGCCATTTTCCAAAGTGAGACCTTTCTTTGGAAACTTGCAAATTTTGGGCAACATTATAGCACAGGTGAAACATTGAGTCTGTCCATTGGCCATAATTTTAAAGGGGCAAATGACTAATTGTCCATACAAAGATTTTGGCTCCTAGAAATACACAGAAGAAACATTAAAGTATGAGAAACTTAAACATCATATTTATATTTATTTTTTGCAAATGCATTCAAAATATAATGAAAGGTTGAGTTTATATACCAACTTATAATGGAAAAAAATTCTTTGTAATGTACAAGTGATTTTTGTAAGCATACTGAAAAAAAATAAGTCATCCAGATACTTCTTGATGACTACCTTTTATTATTTATATTTCTAACTTTGTTGCTTTAAATGGTTTTAATTAGTGAAATTCTGCATCTACAAAGTGTTTATGCTGTTGGAAACACCAAGTGGTATCACAGAACCCCAAAATGTCCACATCAAAAACTAATTTCTTGCATTTCAAATTATGTCAAGATTGAACATATTGCCTCATAACCCACAAGTCATCTGGGGCCTACCTTCCCAAGAGAGCTAAATCAGATAGTTTCAAACCTCCAGTTTCCCAATCCCATTGTTTGGTGAAGCTTGAAGACTTCCAAACTCAGATGTGTATAGATTTGAGGTATGTATGCATACTTGAAGACTTCTCCAAACTCCACTACCTTTATTGACATGCACCTGCCAAAAATTGCAAATAGAATCATAGCAATGTCAGAATTTACAGAAGCTTTAAGTGAGTGTGTGTGTGTGTGTGTGTGTGTGTGTAAGAGAACAAGTGTAGGGTAGTAATTCAGAGGGATTATATTTGTCATCACACATGCTTTTGTCCCCCAGAAATTTAAAACAGAGCATTGAAAATGAGATATATGTATAGAGAGGTAACTGCATTTGGAAGTGTAATGTGATTTGTTATTTTATGGAAGATATGGGCAGAGATTATATACATAACAAATTTTGATATCTAAATTTAGAAGTTAGTCAAGATAAAATCTATCAGATCAGTAGAACCTCAACATTTCTCTAGATTAAAAAAGAGGCCAAACTAAATATAGGTGATACAACTTCAGATAGCCTGGTTTAATGTGATTTGAAATTAGTTGTTAAGGCACATGGAGTATGATAAAGAAATACATACATTCAAGCATATATTCATGTATAAAGACATGCATACTTCAGAGATTGGGTGAAGTATAAAAATCACATCATAGAAAAAAGAAATAGTTATTTTCATCTTTACAATTCCAGAATTTTTATTGTGCTTCTACGATCAAAAAGGTATTAATTGTGGAAAGTATGCCATTTTCTTTGACAAGTTTTTCATGAACTTAATATAAAAGCTAAACTATTAATTATCTATGGCATAAAAAGTGTACTTGGGATGAAGTTTTAATTTCTAATCTCACTCAATCTTATTGAAAGCCAAAGTATCTGAAGACCATTTAAGTAGTTAATGGTTCCTAGGTCACATGTACTTAACTTGGGGCTCCTCAATGAGTTATAATGGATTGACAAAACTGTTGGCATTTATTGTACAATTTTAGGTTTGTGTTTGTTTTCCTATTGAAAGGTGAAAAACTTGCATCAGATACTCAATGTTGTCTATGAGAAATAAACAAAGGTTGAGAAGCATTGCCTTTGGTTGTGTTTAAGCAGGTTTAACCACCAAAATAGTATTAAAATTTAGCAGATATAATGTATTGGTGCAAGTTAGCAGACTAATGAATAATAAGTCTGTAGAGGATGTTATATCTTTAAAATGGAAAATGCAAATTCTTGTGCAGAATTTTAAAAATAAATGTCATTTTGCCCCTAATACATATACATGGATATTTGGAAGAATCGGTGTATTCCCATGATACAATGAGTGTCAATAAGAAAGTCATCTGGGACTATTTCTCAGATTAGTTTCTCATGTTATGTACTGATGTGGCTTGTTATTTCATAGCAACCAACACCGTAAAGCAATCAAGACGACCAGTACTGGGTATTAGTTGCTGATGTAAGTGCAACAAGGGAAAGTTTTAATTTATTAAATTAGCCTCAATTTCTTCATTATAGTCAGATTTAACTTTGTATTATCACACATTTCTATCTTTCATTCTCTATTTTACAGGGATTAAAATTGAGATAATGGAGAAAGAAAGAGGAGTGTGTTTTCATCTTCAGGAGTGAATAAAAAGATGGGGAGCTCTCCTATGGATTATGTGGAATTAGTATAATCTTAATCCTTAAATTAAAAAATCCAAGAGAAAACTCTAGATCAGTCTTTAATATTAATAAATGCTTAAAACTTAAGATGGTGAAAAAGGATTCCCATGCTAGGAAAATCTCATTATACTCAATCCAAGTTAAACCTAGGGATATGAAGATGATTTAACAGAAGAAAATTTATTAATAAATTGATAACAGGTTGATTAAAATCATAAAACATTTGAATTTATGTAGAACTGACCTTTGATAAAATTCAACAACAATTCCTAATAAAAATTTATAAATAAGAATGGAAATCTTCTTTAGGCGATAAAGACAACTTATTTTAAACCAAGAGCTTCATTATATTCACTAGTGAAATCTCAGAGGAGTTTTATCTAGATGTACAAAACGAGATCCTCATTATCACAGAACTATTCAATACAGTGTTGGCTGTTCTAGTCAGTGTAATAAAGAACTGAAAAAGATACAAGTTCTAGAGAAGGAGAGGCAAAAGAGCCACTCTTATGAGTCACATATGTGACTTTTTCTTAGATTTTTTTATGGCCCAGAATAGTTTCAATTGCAATGTTGTTCACATTTAGTAAATATTTAAATGTGTCTTTTTACTATGGCCTTTTAAAAATATAAACTGATGAAAGAGGTAGCTGTAAAAAGTAAGGCTTTTTTTCGTGATATTGTGATTCTGTCAAATACAGACTCATGTACTATCAAATTCATACCCATGCCAACATTGTACCATTGGACTTTTTATTTTTAAATACAGGAACTCTAAAATATATTGTTGAGTAAGTTTGCCAATTGTCAATATTTTGGAAAGTCTGTTTTTTCTTATTCTGTAATTAAGTTTATTTCACATTTTTCATGAAATCTTGATTTTTCTGGAAAACTATGAAATCAGATGATAATTTTAATATTGTTTTTATATTTGAAATAGAAAGATAATATATGTGTGTAGACAGAAAGACATGCACAGACACATACACACACAAGATAACATTTATCCATCATCCATTTTTCTCTCTACACTCAACTAGTTTATGAAAAGTCTGGCAAATATAGTTTTTACAACTGCCTTTCATGGACCAGAAAGGTCAGCGTAACCAAAGAGCCAGGGAATCTGAAGAGAATTCTGTGTAATAATAAATAACAAAAATAATGCATTTGGTAATCTTTCAATGACTTTAAAAAGACAAAGTACCTCTATGAAGAGAATCTTGCCTTATTAATTTGTTGCATGCGACTTGGAGTCCTGTTGACAAAATGCCGCTTTAAAGTTCTATGGCATTCACAGCTAAATGAACATGCTGCTTTTAGCAACTGAATGCCAGAGGCCGGGAGATCCTAACAGGATAACTTTCAGGATCAAAAGAATGTTCATGTAGGAAACTTGGAACAAATATATTATCCTAAAGCCATCAATCAACAAAAAACAATTAATGCGTGCCACTAATCAAGTGCTAACAATGGCTGCGTTATTATCCATATGGATCCGTTGAGGGTATAATTCCTTAACTGATATACTTTATAAAAGTAGTAATTCCACTTACCAACTATTCTTTCCAAATAATAGTTATCTAAATAGATAGGCTAATTTCTTTCTATTGAAAAATGCTTGGATTCCTTTTTTTTTTTTTAGTAGATATTTCAGAAATACACTTCCTTTCTATCTAAGCTGCCACAAAACAAGCAAACAAAAAAATGATGAATAAGAGATTTAAAAAATATGGAGATCTTTTCCAAATAACATCGAACTAAGTAAGTACAGATATTTAAAAAGTTTTATTGCCATATTTAGTATCGTTAACTAAAAGTATTAGGCAAGATTAAACTGTATAAAGCCAAGGTAGAAAACAAGGGGCAGGGGTGGAGATCACAAATTGGTATTATTGAATAGATTCCCATGCTAAATGTTAATGTGGTGTTGGTTATGCCATTAAAATGTAAATCTGGCTAAAGTCTTAGTTGCTATCACCTAAAGACAGAAACTATTAAATAGTAATGTGAAAGATTGCCTGAAGTCCATCAACTTGGGTAATATTCACAATTGAACACTATGACATTACAGTGAACTTCTGTTAGAAAACTAGATTTTTAATCTAAACCAATTATTTTTTATTGACTTCTTGAATTAGAAAAGCTGGCTGTTAGAGATATAAACTTAAATTGTAAACTAAGTCTTCATCTGAGAAATCTGTTAAGGAGTTGGTTATGTAACTGACTTTCATAGATGGACTCATATTTATCTGCCTTAATGCAGAAGGATTGCTCAGAGGACCATGCAAACTTTCTCCCACATTCCATATATGGACACAACATCTACCTACTGATGATTCCCATCTTACATACTAAGGCAAAGCCAGTCCCAGCTTTGGGTGAAATGTAAATTCATTTAAAGTCAAGATTTTTTATTTTAAAAAATCATAATAATGAAGGGATTTAATAATACATAAGCAAAGTTCAAAATGAAGATGCTGAAAAATTCTATAAATACAGCAAAAGTGGTGACACTATTATCTACCAGCACATATTCATGCAGGTGTGTGTGCACATGCACCAACAACACACACATCTGGCAATATTAAAACACTAGGAATTCAGGGGGAAGGCTAGCTGAGTTGACACTGAACATAGAAAGGTAAATGATTGGAACTTTAATTACTTTGATCCGTCATGCCTTGTAGCTATGTGTCAGCCTAAGCCAACACAAGTGACATGGAACAAAGGCCATGGCTGCTTCAACATAGTAACACATTCCTAATGGCTGATTAATAAGTGTATTGAACTGAATGTGTGCTCTGAACTGAAAGTAAAACTATAGATATTTGGGACCTATCAAAGTGATATCTGTTATATCTGTATCTGTTGGCATTAATATGGAATATAGGTACATAACATAAGTATGTAAGTTTAGATGAATGCATATCTGACATATGTCAAATATATGTTCATTGAGAGAAAGAGATGAGGAATTTCCTATTTTAAAATTAGAGTATTTAAATGAGTAAAATAATGATATTTTTACACCAAGCAATAAACTGTTTCTTTAGTTCATTTATGGAAAAGTATAGCCAAATCATTACAAAAAGATATATGTAGGATTGAAACAACTGGTTGATTGACTGCTTTTTAAAAAAAACAATATTTCCCTCAGTGGCTTACTATAATATGCATATAGTAGTAAGAAAGTGGTAGAGAATTTTGAGCAAGTGAAAAAATATGCTATTATTTTGCTTCACTCTTTTTCTCCAAACCACAAAAATTACTTTAACATTTGCAGATATTTTTTAAGAACAAATGACAGAGAAGAAAACTTACCTTTCCTTCTAGTAGTATGTAGAGTTTTACACTATACATCAATTTCTAACAATGCTTTGAAGTTTTCAAATTTTAGAGATTTGTTATTCTGTGGTTCCACAGAAAAGTGCATAACTAAAAATCTACTTAACTTGTATATTAGAAGTTGTAACCAGAGGCCTGTTCATTCGAGGAAGCTCTTGGGGTTAAAGGCTGGACTACTTATTAATATGAACAACTTTTTGCAAAGGTATAGCATGCCAACAAAGATACTTTGTTTTTCTATGATTGGTAGTGATGTCAAAAATAGAAAAAAAATGAGTATCAACTTTAATTTAGGCATATTCACTGTTCAGCATTGCGTATTTAGTTGTCTTTAAATACATATGGATTTTCTATGATTTCTTCAAGTATAAAACGTCCTTCTATGAAACTTTTTCTATATAATTCTCTACTTTGGTTCTTATTTCAATAGATATTGAAACCTAAGTGTATCCACTTTTTCTATCTTTTTGAGGCTATCTTTTCTTTTTGTAGCAAAATAAAATAACTCAAGTCTAATAACTTCCTTACATAATTCCTGGAATCTCTGGAGAAGACAGTCATCTGTTATGTGTGTGTGTGTGTGTGTGTGTGTGTGTGTGTGTGTGTATCTTTGATGGCATGCTATACCTTTGCAAATATATATATTATATAATGTTTTCACCTCTGGCTATGAACTGTCCCTCTCAGGCAACATCTGGTGGCCTCATCTCCGCTTTTCTGTGCCACTTAAGACGTCTGCATTGAATGGTACTTTGGAAGGTCAATACTATAATTCCTCTGGAAAATATCATTAAGGAATTAAAAAGAAGAAGTGGAATATGTATTGAAAATTGTCTAGCAGCGTTCTCCTCTTCAGGTCATTGTTTTTTCACATCCACTGGGGAGGTTCTTGTTGGCTATTTCTCTTTTTCCCCTGTCTTGCTAGTCCCTTTCCTTCATGGGTACATCTACATTTAGCTCCTTACTTCTTCGGTCTCTTTCCTCAGACTTTACCATAGGAGGCTGGAGATCCCCTCTTACTATACAGATCATCCCCCTGCTGAGCTGCCTATTTCACCGGTATAACCTCTCACACTATAATGGAAATCCTTACCAACTTCTTACAAAGATTTGGCATTTTTCCTCCTCAACATATATTTGGGCCTGCTGCCAACACAATACAAAGGTACTTGGCTTATATATTCATGACTAAGAGTTTATCAAAATGATTCATTCCAAAGTATAAGAGTCTGACACAAAGACAAATTTCAGCTTTCCGCCTTAGAACCACAGGAAATAATGTGTGAACAGATTCAATGTAGCTGATATTTTCCACTCGAGTCTTCTAATAGACAAGGTCAAACAAATATTGTGGTATCTGAATACTTAAAATAATTAAATGCAATTAGAATTAGATATAACACTTCTTCCATTATTTATTTTACTTTATAATTAAAAAATGAATTAGAAAGGAACTCTGTTCCCAGCCACGATGGAGTAGCTTGTATGAGAAAAAAGCTCTGCCAAGAACAACTAATAAAGCTGGATAAAACACAGAACTAAAAAACAAGGAACAAACAAACAAAACAGCACTTGGAAGTATTGGACAGTAAAGGTCAATATCCAGATGGGATTGGGAAATGATAGAAACCAGAAGAATATAGAATGACATTTTTTAAGTATGATAATAAAATAATAATAATAATTAATAAAAATAATAAATGACAGTATAAAATTTTATCTCCAGTTAAAATACTCTAATAAAAATAAAGGCAAAATAAATATGTGGTGAAACATATGAAAGAGGATTAATTTTTTGGAGCTCACTGAGACCTTCCAAAGGGAGTACTTAAGACAAAAGAAAAATGATTCCTGACAGAAATTCAAATATATAACAAAAAATAAAAACAATGGAAATGCTAAATATGTGGATAAACCCGTGTAATTATTTTCGGCACAAAACGATAACAACTTCTTATGGATTTTGCAAAGAAATATATATTCAGATATATGCCAGTATTAGCATAAAAGACATTAGAGTATTCTAACATTCTTGCATTGTCTGGGATGTGTTTAAAGTTTTAATTGATAGTTGAGTTTAATGTGCCAAATATGCATGTAGTAAAGTCTGGACAGTGTTTTCAAGTGAGGTCTGTGAACTCCTGGGTCATCCATGAGAGGCTCCTGGGAGGTCCAAAGAATCAAACCTATTTTTCTAATTATAAGACTTTATTTACTTACTCATTTATTTGTTTATTTATTTACTCATTATTTTCATTGTATTGAATTTTACTGTTTGCAAAAGTAGTGCTGGTATTTTGGTCTGAATCACAGAGGCACCAAATGATATCAGTAACCATTGTATTCTTCTCATATACTCAAAGGAAAACACACAAACAAACAAACAAACAAACAAAAACCAGTTTCTTTTAAGAATGCCATTGAGTAGACATTGTCAGTATCCTGTGTGAGGAAATGGCAAGCCCACAGAAAGCTATTCTCTTACACACCAAAGTACGATGGTTATCTCAAGGCAACCATCAGGCATGTGTGCAATTATTTGGGTTGTGAGCTAAACTAGCCATTTTTTTCTCAAAACATTATTTTTACTTGAAAGAATGACTGGCAAGGAAATACAGAAATTCAAATTTGGTGTTTGGAAGACATTTGCTTATGAATAAACCAAATGACTTGCAACCTGGAGAATAGCAACAGTGTTTGCTGCCAATCAGAAAATTTGAACTTTCAAGCAAAAATTAGAATGACTGAAAACTTACAACTGTTAACATAAACTTTATAGCCAGCTCACCAGTACTTCAAGATGAGATTGGTAATGAAAATTATAAATGTTAGCTTTAGTATTAGATATGTATAATGAAAAATATCAATATTTGAAAAATATGCATAACTCAGCAAATGAATATTTTATAAAAGACAAAGCCTGCAATGGTAAAACTAATTTTTTTCAAAATGGAAATAGACTGATGGATTTTCATGTAACAGAATACATAAAATATACTCATACGATATCAGATTCCACATTGCAACTAGTCTTCAAGAAACTATTTGTTGAGATTTATTGTAGTGGCAAAGAAAAATATCAACAATTATCTAAAAAGCCTACTAAGCCCACTTTTTCCAGCACAGTTTGTTGAAAACACTATTGTTTCTCCACTGGATTGTGTTGCAATTTGTCAAAAATCGACTGCTCATAACTGTGTGAATAAATTTGTGGATACTCTATTATTCTGCTTCGTTAATCTATATTTCTACTATGGCAAATCTATACTGCCTTGAAAAGAAATCTTGAAAGTAGGAAATGTTAGTCCTACAACTTTGTTGTTCTTCTTTTAATGCTACTTTTGTTCTACTAGAATCAGATTATCAATCTCCACAAATTTGCTTTGATTTTGATTAAAAGTTTTGATTAAAAATTTGTGTTCTCTAAAAAATATGTTGAGAGAATGAAAAAGTAAACCGCAGTCTGGGAGGAGATGTTTGCAAATGACATATATGATGAAGGATTTGTTTCCAGAATATTTCAAAAACTATCAAAATTCAATAATAAGAAAGCAACCAAAAAAAGTGGAAAAGCAGTTTGAACACACTTCACTAAAAAAAGGTATATTGCTGCCAAATAAGGACATCAAAAGATGCTCGATAGCATTAATCATTAGGATACACAAAATGAAACTACCAATTGCACTACATAGCCAAAAGAATGGCTAACGTTAAAAGCACTGACCATACAAATGGTGTAAAATTGGAGAAACTAGAACTCTTATACATCACTGGTAGAAATAGAAAACCTTACAACTACTTTGAAAACGGTAGTAATTTCTTAAAAAGTAACCGAACACCTCCTATATCATTCAGAATTCCACTCCAGGTATAAACACATGTCTGCAAAAAGGCTTTTTCACAGCTGTTTGTAGCTGCTTTGTTTATAGTAGTTCCCAAACGGAAATACCCCAAATAGCCATAAACATTTAAATATATTGCAAATTATGGTATATGCATACAATGGAATATATTTTGCAATAAAAAGTAATGAATTGCTGATGCACGCTAAAATGTGGCTGAATCTCAAAATAATTACAGTGAGTGAAAGAAGCCAGAATGATGACAATAAAAAACAAAGGAGTGCATATTATAAGATTCTATACTATAAGTTATATATAAGAACCTAGAAAATGGAAACTTACGGTGATGTAGGGTGGATCAGAGTCGGGGGGAAGGGGGAGTGGTAGGAGGAAGGGATTACCAAGGGGCATGAGGAAACATTTGGGAGTGATGATATGCTTCTTACCTTGAATGTAGTGATGTTTTTATAAATGTATACATATGTCAAAAGTTACCAAACTTTATGTGCAGTTTATTATATACTAATTATTCCTCAATAAACCTATTTAAAATGTAGGAAAAAATTTAAAAATTGATAGGTAGGCATATTTGAGACAGAGCATTCTTATTTTTCAGATTTTGTGTGTTCTGTACTCCTGTAGAGTTCATAGAGTGTATCCACCTTCTTTCTCCTTTGGCATCCAAGAAACACTAATAAGCAGGCATCATCATTTCCGTTTTGCAGGTAGAGAAATGTATTCAGATAGATCAAGGGATTTTATGAGGGTCACTTAGCTATTAGGATCAGATGTGTCACTGGAATTTGTTCATTTCCACCCATAGCCCATTTGCTGAGTGCTTATCATGTGAGAAAACTTGTGTTTGATACTGGGAGTACTAAAATGATCAAAGTGGACCTCCATCATGGACCTCCCTTTTCATATGGTTGTGGGATTATTGCTGTTCAGAGAAGCAGGGAGTAATTAGGCCAGGGCGGTGGTGTCACCTCTATTTTCTAAACCAGAAAGATGCTGTTGTGTAGAGACTGGACTGGGACAAGGGGTCTTTGCTTCGTAGAAGCGAATTCCCACGGGGGAATTCATTTGGACAATTCCCAGCCTCCCACACTGACTTCTTACGCTGTTGTAATTCATTTGCACAGAGTCAACACATTCTTAAAGGACTCCTCTCCTGGTCAAAGTTGGTTGTAATGGAAAGTCTTTTAACTGTTTGTATATCTTGGTTTTTCACTGAATTCCTCCTCCTCTTCTTTTATGAAGAGGAGGTCCTATTTAAAATCAGACCACAGACAGATTCTGCATCTAGTTTAGAGGCAGGTGGCCAGTAGCCAGCCCATTGCCCATCACTGATTTATACAGACTGCACAGCAGTTACATATTAGTCCATTTTAACAGAATTGTCTAGTTAATTTGGCTTTATATGTTTAGGGAATTGATTGAGTTAATTGATTATTTTTTGTAGGATCCATTAATTAATCCACTAATATTTATTTAGCACCTGACAACCACAATCAAGACAGAACCCTTGCCCTCACTCACTCTTACGTGCATTTAAATACAGAGGGTTTTTTTTAATGTTTACTTATTTTGAGAGAGAAAGAGGGAGCACAAGCAAGGGGAGGGAAAGAGAGAGAGCAAAGAGAGAATCCCAAGCAGGCTCTGTGCTGTCAGAGCAGAGTCCCAGGGCGTTCAATCCCAGGAACTATACTGTGAGATCGAGACTTGAGTCGAAATCAAGGGTTGGATGCTTAACCAACTGAGTCACCCAGGCACTCCCAAATACAGAGGTGTTTTTTTTTTAAATTGTGTCATAATGATAAATAAAGGAACACTTTAAAATAAGTATGTTTACACATATGAGGGCTTCATGTGGGAAAAGATATGGAAATAGAAACCAAAAGGCAAATTACACACACACACACACACACGTACACACACACACATGTACACACACACACACACATACACACACACACACACACAAATATTAGTAGATGATTTTGGCTAATGTGTAACTATGTAACTGTGCAGCCAATTCTTTTTTTAAATATTTATTATATATATATATATATATATAGAGAGAGAGAGAGAGAGAGAGAGAGATTGAGAGAGAGGCAGAAAAGGGAGACACAGAATCTGAATCAGGCTCCAGGCTCTGAGCGGTCAGCACAGAGTCCCATGCAGGGCTCGAACAGCATGAATTGCAAGATCATGACCTGAGCTGAAGTCGGATGCTTAACCAACTGAGCCACCCTGGCACCCCTGCATAGCTAATTCTCAAACTAATAACATTTTATAGGAGCCAGTTTGCATTTAAAGCAATTGAACCTAGTGATTTTCTTCAAATAGCCTTAAATCAGTAAGGATTTCCACTTCAGTGAACAGACAGGAATTTCTAGCTAAGAATCTTGGAAACAATTCTGAATTTCTATACTTTTTTTTTTTTTCATTCTGAAGAAGCAGGGCCTACAAATTGAATAACAAATACAGGGTAATTGAAGCAGATTAGGAGACAGGAGATGAAAAGTTTCTAAGAGTTATTAAAAACAATATGCAGGAATGATGCAAAGTGTCATTGAGAAACAGAAGGTAAGAGAAAGAAATGAGAGCTTAGCTGTGTGAACGCTGCAATCATTAATTCAGGGGATCACTGGGGAAATAACTTTAATGACCAATGTATGTATTTGGGCTTCTTGGTGCTTTGTTTGTGTTTTGCTATTTTGAGGTCGTAGGATATTTATTTATTTATTTGAGAGGGAGAGAGAGAGAGAAAGGGAGGGAGAGACAGACAGCATGCGCAGGGAAGGAGCAGAGAAAGAGGGAGAAAGAATTCCAAGCAGGTTCTGCAACACTATCAACATGGAGTCCAACACGGGGACTCGAACCCACAAACTGTGAGATCATGACCTGAACCAAAATCAAGAGTCAGATGCTCAACTGACTGAGCCACCCAAGCGTCCCAGTGAGGTTGTAGGATTTTTAAAAGTTGTATTATCCAGTACCACAGAGTTAATAAAGCAAGCATATATACCAAGCGAAGAAGTCCTTGAAGCATCTGTCGCTAAATTTTCTTAGTCTTTGCTTTTCTTGTGGAAAATTACATTTTAGATTTCTTTATTTAATCAAAGAGATAGTAAAGACATACAAAAATTCAAATCAAATGTTCATGAGTTTACTTTTTAAATAGAGTACTTAGTAATGTGATAAATCTAAAGTCGTATTGATGGAAATACATACCTAGAGAATTTAACTCAGCTTGTAAAAAGGCTAAGTAATGATAATATTGGAAAATGTTTAAATCATGCAACTGTCTTGAAACAGAAGATGTATGCCAAGAAGGGGTACATTTCTCCTTTATGTAAGTAGTTACCCCCATATGAGGAAACAAATGCAACAATTAATCAAGGAATTTGAGTGATCTATTTAAAAGTTATACTACATTGTAAGTGTCAAAGGTATCTAAAATGAACTTCCTAAGGTATAAAGAACACACATGGAGAATCAAATTTAATATTATTTGCCTATTTTCCAATATTAATAATTTACAGAATAATAACTGCTTGGCTAAGTGTCATTATCCTGACAATGCCATTTTGAAAGCAATGGAAAATGAATAAGCTTGGTGATTTTAGGTAACCATAAATTTTCTAAAGCAATTAACAATATATATAGGAAGATCCCAAAATGAGTTTCATTCCTGAAAAGAGGTTAAAATGATTAGGTAAGAAGGTTAAAACTGAAGAAACATTGCCTATGATTAATGTGAGATATTTCAAGAAGTACCTTATGAATCATCCATAACAATAAACTACTTAAAAGCAAAAATTCACAAAGGAATAATTTCTTAAAAGCATAAAAACAGAAAAACAGTTAAACAGAAAAATAAAAGCATATTTTGTTCAAAAAAATTGAACAGAATTTTAAAGACATGAAGATGTTCAAAAACATGGATAAAAGACCTAGTTGAATAAATATATATATAAAGTAATATTAAGCAATAAGTATATTTCAATTCAATAAAATTAAATCAATGTTAAATTTTAATAAAAAATAAACTTTGAAAATACTATATAATTTAAAGTGTATTAGCACCCCTGTTAAATATCATTTTTCCTAAAGGGTCTTTTTTTGCAGTAACTAATAAAAAATAGTAAGGTTTTAGTAACAGTTCAGTGTATAATAAAGAAGAAAGCTGAATTATATCTCTTAACTACATCAAGCATGATGGGGTTTCTTATAGAATTTAAAATTGAGATAATGGTTTTAATGAAGAGAACAACTTTTTATTTCAGATAATACCAGTTATATCAAATCAGTCTCCTATCTACTTTTTTTTCTTTAATGAGTCTTACAATCATATATCACCCAAGTGCACATGTTCACCATTATAAATGGAACCAAATATCAAAGTGGTAAACACTGCTAAATGTAACTGGCAGTTTACAATGAACAGGTGGTAACAAGGCTGAAATATTTCCCTGGTTAGTCTATAGAGTAACTTATCCAGAATCACTGGAAATCTACTCAAAGCAAGTTAATAGAATGTTAGTAAAAGTTAGTGTTCCATAAAGACTCTCAAAGAAATGTACTCACCATTTCTGAGAAAGCTGTTAATAAATACAGTCTATTTGTTGTTATATAGTATGCCCTAATTTCGATATTACAAGTTTCTCTTTCACTCGTTGTAAGGCACATATGTTTTTTTTTTAATTTCTTTAATGTTTATTCATTTTTGAGAGACAGAGAGAGACAGAGCATGAACGGGGGAGGATCAGAGAGAGAGAGAGACACAATCCAAAGCAGGCTCCAGGCTCTGAGCTGTCAGCACAAAACCCGATGCAGGGCTTGAACCCATGGATCGTGAGATCATGACCTGAGCTGAAGTCGGACGCTTAACCTACTGAGCAACCCAGGTGCCCCAAGGCATATATGTTTTTTAATTGTAGTAAAACACACACACACACACACACACACACACACCCAGAGCATAAAATTTACCATCTTAATCATTTTTAAGTGGACAGTACAGTAATAGCATTAAGCATATTCACAGTATTATGCAACAGAGCTCCAGAACTTTTTTCCTTTTGTAAAACTGAACCTCTACCAAATTCTACTTTCTTTTCCTATGAATTTGACTAGTATAGACACCTCATATAAAGGAAATCATATAGGATTTGTCTTTTACTGACTGACTTCTTTCACTTAGTGTACCGCCTTCAAGGTTACTACATGTTGTGCATGTAACAGAATTTCCTTCTTTGTTAAGCCTGAATAATATGCCACTGTATGTATATACTGCATTTTCTTTATCCCTTCACCTGTCAGTGGACTTTGGGTTACTTCCACCTTTTGGCTGTGATGCTGCTATGAGCATGGGTGTGTATATATTTCCTTAAGACCCTGCTTTTAATTCTTTGAGATTCTATCCTCCTTATTTACATTCTGATATATACCCAGAAGCGGTTATTGCTGCATCATATGGGAGTTTTACTTTTAATTTTTTGAGGAAAGGCCATCCCATTTTTTATAGCTATTGCACCATTTTATAGTCCTATCAGTGGTACATAAAAGTTCCAATTTCCCCACATCTTTACAATGTACATACGTTTTTGATACTAAATAATTTTTATGTAATAAATAATGAAGTCATAGTGAGAGATCTTGGCATCTATATAATTTTTCTAAATTAAGGTTGAGCAGGCATATTGGGTGAGTTAACCTTCTATCTGATATATATCAGATAGATATAGATAGATATAGATAGATATAGATATAGATATAGATATAGATGATATAGATATAGATATAGATATAGATATAGATATAGATATAGATGTATCTACATAGGTAGATATACATCCGGATTGGTCAGTTTCATACCCCAATTTTTGAGAAATTTCAGGTTAGACTGTGATCCTACTGAAATACAGGTGAGGATTTTTTGAAACGTGAAAGGAGAGGTGTTGAAGAATAGGGTATATGGCCAGAAGGGGATCCCAGAAAGGGAAGCTGAGCAGGATTCAGTGTGAGATGTCAGGAACATTACAGTCAACAAAACAAGTTGTCTAGACTTGAAATTGAAAATGGAAAAGAGTAAAAACAAACAAACAAACATGTTTACTTACTTAGTAGTGTGATGTGGTACAAAGAAAGGCTTTAGAGCCAAAGACCTGGGTTTTGCTACCTGGTCAATGTTGTATAAGATCTGATAAGAAAATCAGTCCACCTGGATGCTAATGTCCTGGTATAGGAACTGGGATAAAAATAACAAATTTTTAGATTTGTCTTTAAGAGTTAAATGAGAAAAACAAAGGGAACTTACCCAGCACACTATCAGATACATAATAGATGCCCCCATGGCTTTTACCAGTTCTCCCTATTTACTTTCTGGTTTATACCCACTTTTCCATTTCAACATCAAAAGATCCCCAATCTGCAGCTTCCAGCATGAAGACCTCAAAAAAAGTTCTTAAAAATATTACTTCCATTGGGGCGCCTGGGTGGTTCAGTCAGTTAAGCGTCTGACTTCGGCCCAGGTCATGATCTTGTGGTTTGTGAGTTCAAGCCCCACATCAGCCTCTGTGCTGACAGCTCAGAGCCTGGAGCCTGCTTTGGATTCTGTGTCTCCCTCTCTCTCTGCCCCTCCCCCACTTGTGCTCTGTCTCTCTCTCTCTCAAAAATAAATAAACGTAAAAAATTTTTAAAAATTACTTCCGTATAATATAGTACATTAAAGGCAAATGATGACTTTTCCGTGGTATATATATTTTATATATAATTTCCATATTAGCACAGAAATTTTTCCAGAGATTTACATTAAGAAATAAAACACCAGATAGTCTGCCAATGTCTCAGAATATAAGATGAATATTCATTGTAGATATCTTAGTTAATTAAAAAAAAACATTTTTCATACAAAATACGCTAACGCTACCAAATCTATAAGGTTTTAAAGGGCTAAAACCAGATAATAATAGTAGTCAAAATTCAGGGTTAAATTATTTAGAAGACATTTTATAATCCTGTATTAAGTTTTGAACAGCTTTCTTTCCTCTGTAACAACTTATTGTGTTAAAATGTTAGGAATATCCATTATTGCAAACAGAATCTGTGGTGTTTTCTGAGATTTTATTCATGGATTTATTTTTTCTCATCCCAACTTTCCACAGCTTATGTCTCTTTAGAATGTTATCCTGAGAAATTATTTTGATTTCCTTAGAAAAAATTTTGGTGAAATAACTTACTATGTTTTCCCTTGTATTGGCTACAAGGGAAATTTTGGTGAAATAACTTACTATGTTTTCCCTTGTATTGGCTACAAGGATACCTGTGATCAGATTTGCAGCCCTCAGCTTAAATAAATGAAATATTCTGGAATGTGTTGTGGTGCTTAATTTACTGTGGTTTTATGTTTAATGTCCTTCTATGCTTGCTTTTTCTTTCTTCCATTTTTATTTATTTATTTTATAATTGATGGTTGGTACATAATATTATTAAGGAGATAAAAATGAACACTGGAGTCAGTAGATGTATTCGAACTCTTATACCAAAATTTAATATAGAAACATCAAACGGTGAGCTCTTGTTCCTTCTATACAATGTCAGCACAATTTGAGCCAGACTGACCTGCTTTCTTTCTTTTATTTATTTACTGCTCTAACACTGGTTCTTCTTTTTCCGTTTAATCTTTACTTTGTGCTATCCACACAAACAAGAGCTTCATTCATATATGTGATCAAGTCTTTGTGATATGAACCTTTAAGTATATTTTCAGTAACATGAAGATAATACTTGCTCAAAGTGTCCTTAAAATAATTAACTAATTAAATTAAACAATACTACATACCTTACCCAAACCCTATCACTGTTTTCCTTCTGTTTATGACACTTTGGTAAACTTCAACCTTTTATTACTAGCTTAATAAAGACAGAAAACGATGATACTGAATACAAGGAAAAAGAAGTAACACCGTATTTAATGAATAAAAGTTTATGCTTTCCCTGTGCATTTTATAGCAAACCATATTGTCCTTTTTCTCTCAAACATTTTATTCTAATAACAGTGCTTACACATTCTTCAAAGGTCTTGCATGAAAATAAATACCCACAATCAGCAAATAGATAAAAATTATTCTAAAAATACCCATAAAAAGAAAAGAATCCAGGGTTTGTTTGTTTTTTAAATCATACAGGCAACTTAGTGTATATATTTATAAATTTGGTAATTATCATGAGTTCTATTCATTACATTTCAAAGGAGAAATAAGTTAAATTGTCATTTATGTTTTTATATTCATAGAAAAATAACAAGTTTTCTGCTTGACAGATCATGACCATTGTTGTAGGCCCATGTGTACCAGAGAACACATACTAAACTTTCTACTCAAACTAAAGGCTCCCTCACCATCAGTTCTTTTCATTAAAACCAAAAATTTAATGAAGACATAGATACATTTCAAGATTCATATTATAAGATAGAATCTTCCTTTGCCAATACAGACATATTGCAACATATAAAATTGTAAGCTGGCTATTGTTAAAGAATTCAAAAGGATTACCCACATTCAAAGAAAGAGATGAACAGAATGGTTTTTTTGTAACGTTTTTTTTGATTAGTAAATTTTATCAAAAATATAGATCCAGCATAATGCTAGTGCTTGTTATGCATGTGTAAATACCTATCAAATTAAGACATTTTGGCAAAAAAGAAAATCAATTAAAAGAATAAGAAGTAAACCACTTACACTGGTATATTTATGGACAGACATATTCTGGCTTTACTCATACAACTGCCAGAAAGTTCCCTCTGAAGCCACCTCATTTATCACACGGTTCAGGCTGGTGAGGCTGGTGGCCATCTTGTGACTAGGGAAGAGAAGCAAAGAATTTTTACTCTGTTAGTGGTTGTACTGTGTTGAGAGCAGGAATTGTGAAGGAGATTTGAGATGTCTGAAGTTTGGTATCTTCTCAGATAAACCAATAGCTAGATCATTTAGGTATTAAAATCTTTTGGCCAATGAAATCAGAGCAAGTGATTTCCCCAACAGAGGAATTGTCCACTCCCAACATGGAGTTTCACATTTCTTATCCAAAACTCATTTTAAGTTTGAGAGGAAGACAGATGAATGCTGAATTTTGTAACAAAAGCAGCGTAGATACCAGCAGTATTGACTTCTACATAAAGAGTGTGGGTTTACAAATCCACCATTTGAAACCTGTCTCTTGCTAGCTCTCTGTTCCTAAACTAGATATTTGTAGGTATGAGAAATGAAAAGATTACTGGCATACATTAAGAGGCAGTTGTCCTATGATGATGAAGAAGTGTTTATGCATGTTTGACTGGATACATTCTTCACTTTGTTACCATATGTGCAACATGGTCAGATGGTTAATGAGTTTTCAGGGCTGAAATGCATCTGGTCCAACTTTCAACTTATGGCTTATAATACTTCATTGGAAAGCATGTAATTAATCTTTCAGTGGATAATCTACCATAACTCCTAAACTAATTAAGGATAGATATTCGTTTTAACAAGATTTGAAAATTAAGTTTTATATAGGTTAACAACAACAACAAAAAAGCCTCCACATTGATAGAAAAGTAATAATATTTCAGGTAAAATTGACCCCCTCCCTTCTCCTCCACTAAATCCCATTGACAGAAATATGTCTCTTCACTGAATGTATGCTGTCAAATAATCTTTCCCTTAAGGAAAAGGACAGTCTTTTACTCATCTTTGAATCCTGAGCATCTGGCATGGAGTAAAAGCATAAAAGGTGTTTATTGATCAAAATGTTATGGGAGTTAATTCAAAGAGACTCCACCTTGCAATCCTAGAATTTGCGCAAACATATGGACAAATCTATGTACAATTATATGTGTGTGTCTACACACATACCCACACATGCACAAATACATACACAACTGTATGTATCCAAATTTCACAAA
Organism: Panthera onca; assembly: GCF_046562875.1. Lineage (NCBI taxonomy): Eukaryota > Metazoa > Chordata > Mammalia > Carnivora > Felidae > Panthera > Panthera onca. The sequence goes on from NC_138346.1 coordinate 84,786,341, forward strand.
TGAATAAACTGAGGCACAGAAATTTTCAAAAAATATATAAAGTCAGACTGATAGTTATGTTTCATTTGTGATTCAAATGAGGAGAATCTGATGCTGAAGTGCAAGTTCTTAACACTATGATACATGAGCCAATAAATAGTTCCTCATGTGGATGTAATACAATTTCTTTGATTATTCTAATCTTCTCAATCACATGAGCTTTTCTAATTTATTATAATTATAAATAATTATAAATAATAAATTTATAATAAACTATAAGGTATAATTCATTTTCCACTAAAATTCCCATAAGTGGTGTTACAGAATCCCATGATGTATATCTTTTTTGCTCAAAAAACAAAATTTCTTTGTAAAGTATAATTTATAATACCAACAGCATTGCAAATGTTGAAGGTTTTTTTCACATCTTTGACAGCATTGGACCTTTAAGAGCTTTTTTTTCCCTTCAAAGTTTTGCTAGTGTTAAAAATAACATCCTTTGTTTTAATTTACATATTTTATTTTAGGTTTAAAAATTTCCACTAGTTTATTTACTGGTTGTATTTTTGCTTTAATTTCCTATTCATGCCATTAGTAGATTTCACTCAATTTGTATTATCTGACCTGTTACCAATGACATGAGATCTTTATTATACTGGCTGTCAATTTTCCCTAGTCTTTTGTTTATTTTACTTTTAATGTACATTTTTGGAATCATATTTTATTTTCAAACCAACTTGCTTTTTCCTTGAAGAGTTCTATTGTTGACAAGATATTTTTGGCTCTAGAAATTTGATAAGATTTCATTAATTTTTTTTCCATTTGAATGAATTTTCTATATTTCTTTAGCAAGAACACATTTTGATTTGTTGAAGTGATGCTTCTTTATTTGAATATAAATCTTGAAATTATTTAACCTCTTCTGGTTACCAGAATGTTGCCTACCACAACACTTAGCACAGCATCTGCAGCAGAAAACATTCTCAACATATATTTATTGAGTTGAATTTGATTCAATGTCTGGCATATTGAAAGCAGTCAATAAAAATATGTTTATGACTTCATTTATTAATTCATTCATAGGTTCATTCATTAATCCAACAAATTCTTATTTAAAAACAACTTCTTGTCAGTCACAGTGTTAATTATCTAAGGAACAAATGTTAAGACAGAACTTTTGACTTTATATAGACATATACCAGTGCAATCTTTGTATATTAATAATAAATGAATAATTATAGTGTAGTCTATGGAATATACATAAAGACAAAAATACAATTTAAACAGTTGAAGAGTCATTATAGGTTTAGACACATTTGAGGGAAATGAGCAAATTAAAATCTATACCATACTCAGTATCTAAACCCTCAGCTACTTAGATGCCATTAGACATTTCTAAATCTGTCATTTTATTGAACCATCAACATGAAAAGACTAAATATGTATAATACATTATTATTCACATTCTCAAAGTTTTATCAGAATTAAAAGAATAAAGCACTATGGCCAGAAAAGCTAAGTCAGCTATCATGAAATCAATGAACTATGCATGATGTCCTTAATCTGAATACTCTCCCTTTATACTTAGAGAATGTTTAAGGGAAGGTCAAGGGGGTATGCTGGGGAAAACAGAGTTCTTTGTGGCCAGTTAGAGATATACTTGGGTATTTTAATCTTGTTCATCTACTTATATTACTTGAAAGCAGTTTTGGTATGTGTGTTCAACCCTCTCTGGTTTCCCAGGGACTCATTTTTCATGTGCCCTTTAAAATGAGGATTTCTTAGAGAAGTCACTCAGACCTTTAAAATAATGCAATTATTGGGTAATTTCTCTAATCTTATTTTCCTTTTAAAATGTCAGTGTCTTTTCTGGGGGTGCCTGGGTGGCTCAGTTGGTTAAGTGCCCGACTTTGGCTCAGGTCATGATCTCGTGGTTCAAGCCCCACATCAGGCTCTGTGCTGACAGCTTGGAGCCTGAAGCCAGCTCCAGATTCTGTGTCTCCCTCTCTCTGCCCCTCCCATGCCCTCTCTCTCTCTCTCTTTTAAGAATAAACATCAAAAATATTTAAAAACAATAAATAAAATATTAGTGTCTTTTAGTTAAGTCTATTAATTCTTGTTTCCCCCTAAATTAATACTACAATTGATACTAAAAGAAAAAAGAAAAAAGAAAAAGAAAAAAAAAAACCTTAAGAATTCTTGACTGAATAACTGAATTTATTGCACACCACTACATGTCACTCCTCTTCCTTTTCTTTCTATGTGCACAGAATGACTACTTAGTTGTTTTAATGACTCAAATACCATGTTCTAAAATCTCTGCCTTTTTGACCTAATTCATTTTCAATATCAATGCCAAATCATGGAATAAGAAGTTGCCTCAAGCTTCTTATTTATTTATTTATTTATTTATTTATTTATTTATTTATTGGGAGACAGAGAAAGAGAGCATGAGTGGGGGAGAAGGGCAGAAAGAGAGAGATAGAATCTTAAACTCCATTCTCAGTGTGGAGCCCAATGTGGGGCTCAATCCCATGACCCTGGCATCGTGACCTGAGCCAAAATCAATTGTTGAACATTCAACTGAGTGAGCCACCCAGGTGCCCCTTAGACTTATTTAAACCCTCAGCTAAATAAAAATTAAAAATCTCTGCTTGTCACCACCCTATTTAGCATATGATTTTTTCTCTTCACAAAGTTATGAAACATATTCAACAGAACATCCATATTAGTACCCTTGTTTAAACTTTTCTTAATTAGTTTAGAATTGTTTTCTAACATAATTTAACAATTAAGTAATCAACTGGATCTTTAAAAAAATATATTAGGTAGAGACATCAAAGTGGAAAAAGATAATTAAATGCATGAAGTTTATAATGGCATCAGGTTAGCATGGAAGATAGATGTTGGATATATTTCATTCAACAGGAACATTTATAGAACTGCTTCCAGATAAAAGTAATAAGAGCAAGACTTACTCTCTATCTGCAAACAATTATAAAGCTAAACAAAATATTAACAATAACTGTTTTAGACACTGAATTATAAGCAGCACAGAACTATGATCTTTGAGAGAAAGGAAAACAAATAGTAGAAGCCTTTTAATTGCAATGGCTTTCTGCATGGAGCCAATTTCAAACTGCAGTGCTTGTTGGGAATAACTTAATAGAGACCATCATTCTGGTTGAGATGAGAGGGCAGAAGTCAGACCTTGGAGAGACTGTGTGTACATAATTTTCAGGGCTCAATGCTGGTGCAGAGAAAGCTGTGTAAAGAAAAGCTCCAAAAATCTGTATAGTTGTCCCCTCCAGTCATTGGTGGAAGATGAATCTGTTTGTGCATCCATAGGATGAAATTCTGTAAGGCTGTGTAAGGAAAAACTTTTGAGGAAATACAACTATCAGGGAGCTTTAAGCCAAACAATTCTCTGAACTCAAAACTGCCAGGAAGCATTAAGCTCTTACCAGACAGAGTAGAGATCTTGTTGAATAATAATAGTCTATTGAATAGCTACCCAAGGAAGGATTATACATAGGAGTGGGCAAACTATCCTCAGAATAAGGCTAATCTAGAAGTCTGCAAGTAAAGAGAAAATTGATAAACATATAGCAGATATTAACAATATTCGCAAGCAGCTTGATCTAATTGGCATTTAGAGAATTTCAGAACAGCAATTCTTTTCTAGTGCACTTGAAATATTCCCTAAAATGGACTATTTGTGTGATCATAAAAATGTCTTCCTAAATTTATAAATATTTAAGTAATGCAGTCAATAGTCCTTAACTACAAAACAAAGAAAAGAGAAATCAATTAAAGACAGATGTATGGAAAATACAAAAATATTTGGAAATTAAAAATAAATTTCCATACAGTATATGCAACAATGAAGAAATCACAGATAAGAGAGAAAATATGTTGATCTGAATGAAAATTAAGATAGAATATAACAAAATTTGTGCTTTGCAGCTAAGCAGTGCTTATAGGAAAGTTAATACTTCAAATATTTTATTGAGAAAAAATGAATTATAGAGCCAATTATCTAAGCTTCCACTTAAAAATATAGTAAAAAAAAAAAGAACAAATTAAGCTCCAATTAAGTGAAAGGAAGAAAATAATAAATAATCAATGGGATAGAAATTGAACCAACAATAAAGAAAAATAAACCCAAAGGATGATTAAAAGTGCTTTCAGGGGCACCTGGGTGGCTGGATTAAGCTTCAGACTTCGGCTCAGGTCATGATCACATGGTTCATGAGTTCGAGCCCCACATCAGGCCCTGTGCTGAAAGCTCAGAGCCTGGAGCCTGCTTTGGATCCTGTATCTCTATCTCTCTCTGCCCCTCCCGCTTACACTCTGTCTCTGTCTCTCTTTCAAAAAATAAATAAACATTAAAAAAAATGCTCTCAAAATGCATCAATAAATTTAATAAACTTCTAGTTAATAAAATAAAAAAGGAAACTAGAGAGAATAGATTAAAATCTCCAATATCAAAAGAGAAAAGGGCACATCACTACAGATCTTATATATTTGAAGGACATTAAGGAACATTATAAAACACATTTATGTCAATATTTTTAATAACTGAAGAATGGGTAAATTTTTCAAGACTCAAAGTATAAAAACAGACACATAAAGCAATAAAAATCATGAATATTCCTATAGCATATAAAGAAACTGAATATGTAATTACCAGAAAACTCCAGATTCAAATAGCTTCATTGATATAATCAATCAAACATTTAAAAAACATATAATAATTATCTTACACAAACTCTTTTAGAAAACAGAAAAAGAGAAATAATGCAGAAGCTGTTTTATGAATTTGGAATTATCCTAATAAGGCCAGCATTACCCAAACAAATATATTACAACAAATGGAAATTATAGATTAATATCCTCAGTAATATAGATACAAAATCATGAACAAAATATTAGAGTTCAGCAACATATGTATATACAAATTCATATATATGTATATATATATACATATATATATGAATATATATACAATTCTACTAACCACTTAAGGAAAAAGTAATGTTCATACCCCCAATCTCTTCCAGAAAATACACAGAGGATACATTTCTTTAATCATTCATGAGGAGCATAAGCCTATTTAAACACCAGATAAAGACATTACAAGAAAACTACAGACTGATTTCTCTTATATACATTGATGTAATAATCCTTAACCAAATATTAGCAAATAAAATACAAAAGTGTATAAAATATTTGTACAACAACCAAATGAATTTTTCAGGTATGCAAAATACATTAAAATGTACAAAATGTAAAAAACAATGAGAAGAGTTCAATGACTGAAAATCATTTTAATCCACCACACCAATTGTTAAAGAAGAAAAATCTTATAATCATATAAATTGATACAGAGCAAGTATTTAACAAAATCCAACACCTATTCACAGTAAAAATTCTCAACAAATGAGGAATAGAGAATATTCTCAACATGAAAAGGAACAATAACAGAAAGTCTATCGCTCAGTTCTACTTAGTCGTGAGAGGCTGAACATCTTCTTCTGAAGATAAGAATGAAGGCATGGATGACCGTTTCACCACTTTTAGAAGTCCTAAGTAGTATAATAAACTATGAAAAAGGAATAAAATATATACTCATTGGCAGGAAGAAAGAAAACAGGCTTTATTCACACATGACATACCTGTCCCCTAGTGGATCTCCCCTAATATAATAATAAGAGTCTCCTAAAACAATAACTGAGTATAGCAAGGACATAGGACACAAGATCAATATTCATTAACCAATGTTGTCATGTATTACACCAATGAGCCATTTGAATTTGAAATTAAAAAAATATATAATTTACGATGTAAAAATAAAAATGAAATCATTAGCAATATGTATAGGATCTGTATGTGCAAAATTACAAATCATTCATGAAAAATCGTATGAAATAAATATCAATGAGTACATCCTGGTATTAATTAAATAATTGTGGAAAAAATAAAGCTGCTGTGCAAAAGAGTCCGTGTGATTTATACAGTGACTTCACCCTGAAGGGGATGGAACATAACTTTCTGCTCCTTCAGAGCAAGCCATGTATTACAACATCCTTTCAAAAAGTAAAATATGGAAAGGGAGGAAAAAAACAGTAAATTTACTGCTGAGAAACAGTTACTTCAGTCAGGTGGTCAAGCCTTGCATCAACAGTGATAAGTCATGTCCATAGTATACACATTTGATGTCATGTGATGAAATGGCACTTTACCTCTGTGGTCTTTCATCCAAAAGTCCATAACTCCGTCTTACATGAGAAAAACATAAATAAATCCCAATTGAGGAACATTCTCCAAAATACCTTGCTAGTACTCCTCAAACTGTAAAATTAATCAAATAAGGGAAGTTTGAGAAACTGTCACAGCCAAGAGAATTTAAGGGAATATGAGGATTATGTATAATGTGGTATTCTGCATAGACTCTTGGAACAGAAAAAAGGACATTAGCTAATAAGAAAAAAACTTGAATAAGATAAGGACCTTAGTAGAAAACAATGTATCAGTATTGGCTCTTTAACTGTGACAAATGCTTTATACCAGTGTAAGATATTAATAATAGAGGATGCTGAATATGGGGTAAATGAGAAATCTCGGTACTATGTATCTTTATAGATTTTGGTAAATCTACACCTATTCTAACATGACAAGTTAGTTTATCACAACAATCAAGGTAATTCAACACATTAGCAGAATAAAACAGAAAGAATAACCATCTCAATATATTCAGACTAAGCATTTAATAAAATTTAATAATCATTTATATTATAAACACTCAGAAAAATAGGAATAGAGAAGTTCAACCTTTTATTAAGCTTTACAAAAATGAGTTTATTTCATACTTAATGAAAAAATTCTGAATGCTTTTTCTCTCAGATTAGCACTTCTGTTAAACATTTCACTGTAGTTCCTAGCCTTTGCAGTAAGGCAAGACAAAGAAATAAATCCCCACAAGACCAGAAAAGAGTAAACAAAACGAATAAGCAAAACTAACTTTTTTCACATAGAACATAATTGTTTGCATAGAAAATTCTAAGGAATCTACAAAACAGCTGTTAGAACTAATAATTCAGGTCAATATTCAAAAATCAATAAAACTTCTATATACAAGCTAACAATTGGACATTGAAATAAAAATACCATTAAAATATCACCCCAAACCCCAAATAGTCAGGAATAGATTAAACAAAATATGTATAAGATTTATACATTGAAACTATAAAACACTACTGGGAGAAATTAACCAATTGAGAAATGTATGATGCCTGTGGACTGGAAGATTCAATGATTTTAAGATGTTAATTCTCCCCAAAGTGAACTGTACTTTCTACTGAGTTCCAATTAAAATCTCACTAACATTTTCTTTTCAGTAGAAATTTACAAGATTAAATTATATTATTTGTGGAAATGCAATTAATCTAGAATGGCTAAAGCTATTTTACAAAAGGAGAGTAAAATGGGATACTTATATACCTAATATCAAGATGTATTATAAAACGACAGTAATTAATAAACTGTGTCATTGGCATAATATTCTATATATTGATGGTGCAGAATAGGAAGTCCAGAAATAGACTCAAATATATACCATCAGTTGTGACAATATTGTGTCAAAGAGGCCAAATTAATTCAATTTGGAAAGAAGAGGCTTTACACAAATGGTGCTGGAACAACTGATATCCAGAGGGAGGAGAATACACTACAACACCTTGCCATACACAAAAAAGAAGTAAAAATGGATTATAGATTCAAGATAATTGAGAACATTTGTTTATAAGTGTGTGTATATTAATAGCAACATTATTCATAATAGTCCCAAGGTAAAGTGTCTATCCACTAGTAAATGGATAAACAAAATGTGGCATATCCATACCATGGAATAAGAGCAATGAAAAGGAGGGAGAGACTTAGATATCCTATAATATAGATGGGCCTGAAAAAGAACATATCATGAAAGAAGCCAAATGTAAAAAACAATATATTGCATAATTTCATTTGTATAAAATTTCCAGAAAAAGCAAATCAATACAGTCAAACCGTGGAATTGGGGGTTAGAATGACAAAATTTTGCTGTGGGGGAAATGTTCTAAAAGTTGATTGTGATGGTTAAGTTCATAAACCTATAAGTTTATTAAAATTCATTGCAATATAAACCTGCAATATGCAAAATCACGGTATTTAAATCACACCACTGTAACACTGTGGAAAAAATGAAAATGACCATACAATCCAGTAATTTGCACTCCTTGGTATTTACCCAAATGAGTGGGTAAATATCACACAAAAAACCCGCACACAAATATTTCTAGCAGTTTTATTCATAGTTGCCAAAATTTGTAAGCAACTAAGATATCCTGCAGTAGGTGAATAGATAAATAAATGATGCTATATCCAAACAATGGAATATCATTCAACAATGAAAAGAAATGATCTATTAAGCTATGAAAATACATGGAGGAAACTTAAATGTATATTACTAAGTGAAAGAAGCCAATCTGTAAAGGCTGTATATTGGATGATTCCAACCATTTGATGTTCTGAAAAAGGTGAAACTTGATAAAGTAAAAAGATCAGTATTTGCCAGGGGTTAGGAGGTAGGGAGGGTTGAATAAAGCAGAGGATTTTTAGGATAGCGAAATTACTCTGTATGGTAGTATAATGGCTGATGTATGTCATTATATGTACATATAGGTTTTTTGAAACCCATGCAGTGTACTAAGATTAAACTCTAATGTAAACTATGGGCTTTAGGTGATAAAGATGTATCATGGATTCATTGATTGGTTCATTGGCTGTACCACTCTGGTACTGGGTTTTGACAGTGGGGAAGCTGTGCATATGTAGAGGCAGGGCTTATGTAAGGAATCTCTGCACTTTCTGCTGAATTTTTCTGTGAAACTAAAGTTGCTTTAAAAAACAAAGTCTTAAAAATTGAAAAATAAAAGAAAATGCATCATAAGTCTAAAATAAAATCTAAAACAATAAAGCTTCTAGGAAAAAAAAAACATAGAAGACAATTAGCATTACAAGGAGGTCACCATTTCTTTTTTATTTTTTATGTTTATGTATTTTTGAGACAGAGAGAGGCAGAATGTGAGCAGGGAAGGGGCAAAGAGAGAGAGAAGGGGCAAAGACACAGAATCTGAAGCAGGCTCCAGGCTCTGAGCTGTCAGCACAGAGCCCAACGTGGGGCTTGAACTCACCAACTGTGAGATTATGACTTGAGCAGAAGTTGGACGCTTAACCAACTGAGCCGCCCAGGTGCCTCAGGAGGCCACCATTTCTTGAATAGGACAAAAGATAACACATAAAAGGAAGAAAGGATACATTATATCATGCACCTAAAAGCACTATTCTTCAAAGCACTATTTAAAAGTAAAAAATGAGCAAGTCAGCCACACACTGGTAATAAATATTATATATGTGATATATATGAAATATATGAGACATATGTATATGAAATATATGAGAAAAGATTTATTGAGTAATAATATGTAAATAATAACACTAATAACAGAGCCCAGGGAACACTGGGCAAGTATTTTAATATAAAATTCTCAAAACTAGATATATACAAGTTCAACTAACCTCTGAAGTGATGCTCCATATATTTATTGAACAGGAAAATACAAACTCATACCATAATGTGATAATGCTCTGTATCTTCTAGAATGGCTATATTTTAAAATATAGACAGTTTCTGGCCCTTTACTGAACACATTTTTCAACGTGTTCAATATTTGAACACTGCTTTCAAATATTCTTGATTCAATTGACACTTTTGTATGATGTTTTTAATTCCCAAAATATTTTATATATTCTTTTTTTTTATTTTTATCTCCTTGGGTTGGCTTGTAATATCTGTCTGAATTTATGTATCGTTTGCACTTAAAAAGATTTAGAGAGAGCATATTATCTCTGCTTCTTTGAGGTATGTGTGGAATTAGGAATCACATCTTATAACTTCAGTTTCCTTGGATTTTTCCTTTTATGAGATGTGCCATTTATTTACTTTTGTTGTTTTTGGTCCTTTTCTTTTTTCTCCCTCTCTTATCACTATACTTCCTTTTCTATGATTATTACTCATATTTGAATTTGGAGGAAGAAGTGAGTACCAGGCAGGAGAGGCTAAATTAGGAAGCAGTAAAAAGGAATACCCACATTACACAACAAAGTTCTTAATTTTTCGATCTTGTAGCTTAGCTGCAGATCATTTTTACATTGTTACCCTCCTCATTCTATGATCAAGATAGATGGAAAGCTATCTAGAATATTACCCAGTACTATGGAAGAGAAAAAAGTGATCCCTACAAGTAATTTGGGGCAATTAAATAATCTTTCATGACTGATGTTCACAACTCATCAACCAGAACAGGTCACATGGCTCCCAGTTACTGTAAGGAGTTGAGAAGTACAATTGCGTCCTGTGCCAGCAACATTAATGACTAACTGAGTTTGGGTTGGTGGAGAGTCTAATTTTAATGTAGGTTTGTTTTTCTTACTCCTCACTCATGAAGGCTGTTACTTCCTTTGTATTTGGAGTGTATTTCTGCGCAATTTTTGTCCTCAAGATGCAGGTTGGATGCATAGAAATATTTAAGTCACCGGTTATTTTCATTTTGGTCTAATTATCACACACAAATGAATTCCTCTGCACTATCTTCCATGTCTCTTGACCTTCATGCTTCCTAGGTATGGTTCAGAAATCATAATTTCTCCCTCAGCAAGTTCTTTACTGCAATCCTGAACTGTCAACCCGAATGTCTACAGAGAGCAGTTAGTCAAATCCCTGGTTCACCTGACTCTAAAAAAAAGTCATTGGGATAGACCTTGCAGTTTTTCCATTTTGAGAGCTCAATTTTCTAATAACATCTTCAGAGACATGAAGAGTCCCCAACATTTACTATCATTTTGTTCCATATTTACTTATACCCAGCAGGAATATCACAAAATTTTGATTTGGTTTGAGAGTATTTTTCTAATTACATTTTTTGTTTTTATTATATGCTTTATCAAGGAAAACAGGAAAGTTTAAATAAGGGAGAAAAAAAGGAAAACACCTTTATTCTCCTATATTTTAAGGAAAGTTCCTGTGACCATTTACTAATTCTTTAATGGAACAATATTCCTAACTGCTCACAAATTCAATACAGCATTTTGAGGTTTTGCAGTTCATTTTTCAACGTGCCCCTCTTTCTTATACCCTGGATTGTGTGAGTGCTTTCTTCAAAACATTGATGCCTTATTCTTTCCTTTCTTTCCTAATTTCAGGTCTTTGGTCTTTATTTTTCTTGCCTCTATGCTTAAACCTTTGCTTCCCTCCCCTTGGTCATTCACCATCCAATTCATTCGAATTGCTAACAAAAGAATTTTCCCCAATATTCCCTAAGACAAATACTATTCATTGCCTAACACAGTTAGTCTCCGTGCTTTTCTCCAAGCACACTTGGAAAGAAAACTAATTTAGTTAGAACTCATGCTATATGAATATAAATGCAGATTGAGACTAACTATTAGAGAAGCTTAAATATTTGTTTAAGAAATTTAGACTTCAGAGACCATCATACACATACTCATACATATGTACACGAGCATACACACACACACACACACACACACACACACACACACAGACACAGAATATTTTCTATTGACTACTGTGAAGCAAACTCCCTCCTATTAACTGTAATAGCATTTTCTTGTTCTTTTATAGTATTTTGCAATGGATTTTAAAAGTTATTTTGTGTCTCTTCAATGGCAAACACAATGTTTTTTCATATCAGTGTCCAACAGGCATCTGATTCAGATAGATAAATTAATTAATTAATGATGGAAGGGAAAATATACTATTGATGTATTACACTCATAACTATTTAAAATTACAGATAAGAAGGATGATTTACTCTTTACAAATACATAATTTGATGCCTTTATTTCTTATTTACAGGGTATATGAGAAAATACATATAATTAATCCAATAATAATCGATGAGGTGAGATCATAACTTCTTTTTCCATCTTGATTTTCTTTTTGAATCAAACTTTGCATACTGTCCCTACAGACAAGGAAAATTTCTGGAAAGCTTTTTGTTTTGCCAAAAAGTTCTAGCATGCAGCCATAGAATATTATAGCTGCAAAGCATGAGTTTGTTAGCACTAAAAACTAATTTCATTGCCTAGAAGTATAGTTATTTTATTTTTTAAAAATTATTACTACTTTGCATATACAGTAAAAATATGAGATGGGCAGGAGTGTGCATGTTGTTTAATTAAATTAGATTCAGTAAAGAGCCATCTAAGAGCCATTCTTTTAACAATTTAAACTAAAACAATTATTTATAAATAAAATATTGTATTCTGTTTTTGTAGTTAAAATAATATGGCTAAATATTTCTCTTATCATTATTTTTCCCCATTCTTATTATTAGAAAGGATTGTTACAAATTCCTGGAATTTAAGAGGTTTATCAGCTGTCAAGGTGTTTTATGAATATGACTTTTAAGATCTATGCTGCCATATTTTTCCACCATTAATAGAGGATTTGTTACAAATACAGAATATTAGACCTATTTTTCTTTCCTGCACTTAAATGAGCTGTCTTTAGGATCAGCCTTAGAAATACATTAGCCTACATTGGAATGACTCAGCATTTCCGATAAACCTACCATAGCCTGATACCTTATACCTTGTTTCCTGAAACTAATATTTTATGCATCTATTAAACATGCAAACATTTTAATAATAATAATAGCATTTTATACATTCAACACTCAGCAAGCAATCATTGTCCATTATGTCAGGCACCGTTATCAACAGTCTATACCTGGTTTGTGAAAATTAGGAGAAGGTGTGAAGAAACTGCATACCCACATCTTCCAAGTCATGACACATTTTCAAATCAATAATACCTGTGCAGCCCACTGAAACCACTGGTAACTTAGGTAGCTGGACGTATCGATTTAAAACTGGTGGTGTCCAAACAGGGCTCCAGCTACCCAAACTCCAATCAGCTACCCTGAGGGCTGAGTGGATCAGAATAATGGCCCAGCTGCTACCCACTCACAGCAAGATGATGAAACACTGTCTCAGAGAAGCTGAGAGCAAGTCTGTGCCCAATGGAGAAGACTTAGACGTAGAGAGGCAACAGGCAAAGGAGACAACTGTTAGTGGCAGTTTTGTCTCAGCTATGTGCATGACCCGTATGCAGCAACCAAGGCCATAAATCCTTATCTAAAACCCTCCCAAGATGCCTTTTAGAAACTATTTTTTCCCGTTTAGAAAAGGTAATGTAGTGTATGTATGCCATATATTATTAACTTATTTACTGGGATCTGGAGCAATCTTACAAGACTATCCACAAAGATCTTGATGCCAAATAAGTTCATGTCAACTTGGCCTCATGTGGGTTCAATCTGCCACCAAAGGAGTTCAAAAACATCATCTGATTTTTATAATTGTTTTGGTTTCTGAATTGTGGGAAAGTTTTTGTGAAGCTGCAAAATATTAGGTAATCTACTCTTATTATTACCTATAATATATATTCTAGTATATTTTGAGGTGAGTTTTGAGGATGAATAATCAAAAGGTATATTTAGGACTATGGAGGGACCTGGAATACCAAGGTATCATACAACTCAATCCATTTTATTTTTTTATTATTTAATGTTTTATTTTAGAGAGAGAGAGCAAGTAGGGGAGAAAGGCAGAGAGAGAGAGACAGAGAGAGACAGAGAGAGACAGAGACTCTCTTAAGCAGGTTCCACCCTCACACTCAGCATGGAGCCCAATGTGGGGCTTGATCCCACGACCGTGGGATCGTGACCTGACCTGAAATCAAGAGTCCGACTCAACGGACCCAACCACCCAGGCGGCCCTTACTCCATTTGAAATTTGCAAAACAATTAAAATAATTAAAATTGATTGCATTTTGAGGGTCCCAATATTTTGAATTTATTTTTTTGTATTATTATTTCCTATCCTTTTAAAGACTATATTTAAAATTTGGGATGCAAAGCATGATGCATTCACTGTGACTGCAAATTCAGTATTTCATCTCACATGAGTAGCACCATCTCATTTTGGAAATGGAATGAATGCACATTCTGATTATTCTGAAAGTAGAGATAGTTTCTGCAGCATTCTGTTTTTTATATACAGCACCTTGTAATAGTTGGGCTTATTGCATTGAAACAATCTACTCTAAGGGCACTGCTTGTATCAAAAGCCTTCTATACATAATGTGAAAGTTTCTTCAATTGTGAGCAGCACTGTAGTAGTAGTTAGGGCTTTATTACTTAGTTCTAATTTGTATTGATGGCCTAAAAAAAGTAGCATGCTTTGCAGTTCTATGAAAGAAAAGATTATAAATGGAGATTAATTATAATTTTGCTAGCTCAGTACTTGTAAAACTAAAGCAATTTATATTCTTTCTCTTAATGATCTCCATTCCTGATTGCAGTAATGTAATCTAATTGTGATTATGATAGTATCTGAATCATGTGGGCCTCAATGTGATTGAAACTACTCTTTGCATTAAAAAGTAATTTTGGAGTAATGATGAAAAGTTACTGTGGAAAATTGGCAAGTAATATATTTTACTCTGTATCTTAAATTTCTGCTTTCATTTTTGATTATATCTCCTAGCATGGATAAGTACGATATTATATCAAGGATTTATTACATCAAAGCTTTATCGATGATAAGTATGAATATGAGTATCAGGGATAAGCATGATATTATTGAAATACTAGTGATATGGTTGCATCAGAAAAACGACTGAGGATTTAAAATGCTAGGATAAGGTTTACTGAAACCAGAAACCAAAAAAGGAGGGGGAGGCTTCGATATTGCCCAGATATGATAGCCTGAGAAGAGATAGGCTGTGAGTGTTTTAGCTGACGCAGCAGATACTGCTTGGATAGACATTAGGGAAAATAAGGATAGTCAGGTATTTTGTGAATGTTGAAATACACCTCTAGGGCATGAGGAAAAAATCGAGTATCAAATGTTTTTCTTTTAGATAAAATTTCCTTTCCAGGGTTGAAATTTGTTTGGGGGGTGGAATAAAAAAAGTACATCTTGCATTTGTGTTCAGCTAAAGTAAAAGATTTGTGAAATCGTATCCTAGAATTTGAAAAAGAAGTGAATGAATGCTTCATGTTTGAAAAATCCTTACTGTTGAAACACTTAGACATGTACATATTATGAAAATAAAGGAATCCAAGAGAGGTTGCCCTGGGAAAAGATATTTTGGAAAGAATGCAAAAGCCACAAAAGCATATTTATCAGAATCTTATAATGCATGATGAATTTGTGAGAGAGAATTATAATTAAAAAAGGTTGTGATGCATTTAATATTCATTTAAATGATGACTAAAGAGAAAGCTGATATAATTTTAAAAAGAACAACCTAAGCAAAATTATGTTTAAAATATCCAGAAACAGATATTAAAAAATGAGAATTGAATTGGTAATGTGTAGTAGAGAGAAGCGAACAATTGGAAATCTATCAAAACATGAAAAACATATCAGCTCTTTCTGTTGTTCTTTGTTTTTATTACAGAAAATGCTTGCTAACCCCTCAAGTTGTTGTATGGTTGGACTAAGAACAGCAAGAAGGTAAGCTGTCCCTAATAGTGATTCCAAATGTAAGAAAGGAAGTCTTTCAAACCATCTACTCGGAGTGACACCACAGAGGGAAAAAAAAAAAGATAAGAAAAAAAATTACAAACTCATTTTCTAGTTACTACTGACAACGATAAAAAGCCTCTTCCGCCATCCCTGGAGTCTGTGAAGATCCATTTTAAAATGTCTCCTGCAGCATTGATGTAACTCAGGAGAAGAGAAGGCATTGCCTACATATAAATGGCTCACTGTTCTAGCAGGAAGAAGCACATTAACTCTTTCAAGTCACTAGAGTCCATTTACCAAATTACTTTTCCTTCTCTCTCTCTCTCTTTCTCTCTCTCTCTCTCTCTCTCTCTCTCGGCGCAGCAAATTGTACTGAAGAAGTAATGCAACTCCATGAAGTGCATCATTTACTCCCATTCTGTCTTGGATGCTTATGTACAGATAAGTGCCTCGTCTATTGCCATTTGTAGACTCTCCCTTTAAGGGGAATACACTGTGAAATAGATACTCTCCAGACTCAGTCAAGAAGAGAACATCCTGAGCCTCTATGGTACATTACGGCCAGTTATAATAGACCAGGGAGGGAAGTGTGTCTACTGCCATAATGACTGTAATATGATGACCCTGTGAACACATAGATGCATCAAAGTGTATCACTGAAACTTTTGTAGTTTTTCTTTATCAGTGATAGTATAGCTGTAAGAATGTCCAAAGTAGACAAGCTGTTTCCCATCCTGCTGGTGAACTTATTCCCAGTACAGAAACAGGATGTGCCTGCTTCACCTCATTTCTACCTTATCAAATAAATTCCAAAGTGTTCTCTCTCCAGGAGAGAAAAATCCATCTTTTTTTTTTTCCTAATGAATTATGAGTTTGTTGGCCATAGTAATTCTGCCAGCCTCTTCCATAAGAGTATGGAACAGTTCTGTAGTAGAACAATAGTTAGATTTCTGGGCAAAGACTTTAGACATATTAAGCCTTTAGTTGGGGGGAGGTGTTGGTTTTGGAAAAGTCTTGGTGGGAGTAGCTCATTTATTTTTCACACGCTCAGCAAATATGGGTAAAGTGTCTGCATTCAACAAACACTGAAGTAGGCACTGGGAAAACAAGGGTGATCCCACCAGACATGATACTTTTTCCTGTGGCCTACAAGCCAATGAGAAAGTCACTTCATGGTGTCCAGTGCCTTTGTTCAGTCCCTCCCATGCTGTAATGGGAAGACTGAAGAATACTAGGCAGACACAGTACAAATACATCTGATTTACTGTTGGCGGGGGAGACAGTTCCTAGAAAAATAACTGGATAATGTAAAGCCTTAGTGGACACTGGGAAAAGGAGGTTCAAAGTCCCATTTTTATCTCTTCAGTGTGTCTAGATAGAAATATCCTTGTAACACACGAATGGTTATATAATCACACAATTTGTTGGGTGAAATTGTTCTGTGTTACCAATTGTCAGGAGGACACAGAAGTATAACAATGTATTTTTAAAATATTTATTTATTTATTTATTTTGAGAGAGAGAGAGAGAGAGAGAGAGGGAGAAGGGCAGAGAGAGGGAGAGAGAGAATTCCAAGCAGCTCCACACTGTCAGCACAGAGCCCAATGCAGGGCCCGAACTCAGGAACTCAGGAACAGTGAGATCATGACTTGAGTTGAAATCAAGAGTCAGACACTTAACCCACTAAGCCACCCACACACCTCTTTATAACACACTGAAGACTCCCCTTCTTTTTCTTTAAATTTCAAGTCTTTTGTCTCCAGCCACTCAGTGACTGCCTATTTACAATGATATTTCTCCTGCAAAATTAGTTTTGGTTACTGACATGTAACACATTTTGGGAGAAAATGATAAGTTATTAAATTTTGATATCTAAAGCAGTGATGTTCAGCCTAGGCTGGAATTTGAATCACCTGCAAAACTTTTCAGAAATACTGATTCCCCCATCTACACTAATTTAACCAGGAACCCGGGAGAGCTGACCAAATGACTTAAACTGACCAACATGCAGAAGGACCACGTGTACCCACCCAATAAAAACAGTATATTCACAGTATAGGCTGCAGAACCTAGCCAGTCAGTAATGGCAGAACAAATTAAGTCTATAAAATAACAGAAGTATGGTGGTATTAACATCTATTCTTACCTGTTCCTTTTTTGTACAAGAACTCTTGTTACTGACCTTGGTTCAGAAAATGTCTCAGCAAGGTTATCTGTTCAAAACCATCATAGCCACATCTTGACATGACCCTAGGTAATAGTCTTTCTAGTTTAGAGTTTAGCGTGTCCAGTGTTTGGACTCAGGGGGAAAATTGCATTTTAAAGTCCATAATTCTTAATATTTATGGTGTATTGAGTGTCAGTGCCAAAGACCATGAAATCGTGGGATACATTTGGTCGATCAGAGTAATAATGATTACCATTTATTGTGCTTCCATTCCAATGACTATGCCAGATATTTTCCATGTACAGCCTCGTTTAATCCCCAGATATGGTTGTCCTCATTTTATGGACAAGGAAGCTGTACCTCAGAGAAGTTTCATGAATTTACTAAGGCAACACAGCTCACACAGCTGAAATTCAAAGCTAAGGTATGTCTGACACTAAAGCCTAAACTCTTCTCACTTTACTATCTCTCTCCCTATACAGAGAACACTGAAACTGTGTTTTGAAAAGTCATGTAGAAATTCCTTCAAAAGCTGGGGCAGTTTTCTATGACAAGGGACATATAACTGCAGTTATAGTCACAGAACAACCGAGTTATGCTTGACAACAGCCCATGAAAACAAGACCTCTTAAAGGGAGATTAATGCCATCAAATCCTTTCAACTCAGACCTACACCTGCTTATACAATTGGCCTTTCACATACCAGTCGGTAAAATCCAGCCTCTGGAGAGAGAGACACATGCAGTATTTATATTGTTGTTGAAAGTTTCACGGCCTTCAAGCCACACAGGTTGGAATTGAATTTGAAAACCTGTCTTCTGACTTCTTTTGAGGAATCACTAATCTTCCAAAGGATGCTGTGCTTGCTCTGTACAAATGGCATGGCTAGAAAAAGTGGTTAAGCTGTGGCTAAGAGGCTAAGTTGTTTTCTTATTTAGAACAAAAAAAAAAATTACTTGCCATGTTGAAGCTGTTCAAAATCAATATCGGAAAGAAGAGAACACTTCCTTAGCCTTTAAAACAATGATAGCCCTTATCTTTTTGACTTCTAAGAGAACATATGAAATGGGGAGAAATGGCTAAATAAGAGGCTGAATTAAACAGTCTCTTGATCTGGTAGACGCAGGTCAGGAACAGCTGGCTGGATGTAACTGCTCTGGTGCTATTTTTTAAGTAATGGGAGGTGAACTCTGGCATCACGCTATTACCGAGGTGTTAAGCCAGTCACTGTTTAAGTGGAGAAAGAGCAATCTATTTTTGCGTTATTTTCTATAATATCCAAATTCCTAAGGGTTGATATCTTTTGCTTTAAAAACAAATACCAGATATTATTTGATTAAGTTTCAATTGCCCAGTGCTTTATTTTTTCTGAAAGCTGGTGTGAATACTACAGTTAACTAATTCCTAAATTGCGTAAGTGGTAGGCTATTAGAATCTGAAGAATCACATAATGATTCCATTTAGCCTCTTTTTTTTTTTATCTCGCTTTTATAATAGTCAATGTTGTCTTTTGCCATAAGAAGAGAGGTAGCCTAAAGTACTTCCCAAAGTAAGAAAGTTGCAGGAAAAAGCCTATTGCCAAAAGCCAGTTTCTTAGCAACAGCACCCTCTCAATGTGTCACAAAGTCTGAAGCCCTTTGGCCCCTCAAAGGAAGTTCCTTAGGTGTCTTTTACACATTGAATGCTTTGTGATAGTTGAGGCCTGCTGGCTGTCAACTCCGTCCCTTAAGGGAACTTGACAGATCTTAAAAAAAATCAATTTTAAGCTCACATGCCCCAGTGGGTGCCAAAGCCACTTCAGAGAGCCTGAAAGATGGCTGAGTCGACAGGATTTGACTTCTAGAGGTAGAAAGGTGACAAACTCTATCATGAGAAAGGGGCAGCTCGGGGCCTCAGAGGCCTAACCTGCTCCCAGGATCTGGGGCCTCGTGTTGTATTGAACCTATTTATCTCTTTCATGGGCCTAAGGTACCACAGGGAAAGAAAAGTTGTTCAAAAAATGCTGGCAGAATTCAGGGGTGTAAATGATGAATTACTTTTCATCAGCTGAAAGGAAACATACTCGGGAACAATACTGAAAGGGAGCAGGAGCGGCTGACCCCCTGCTTCAGAGCAGCCAATATCTTCATTCAAGAAGACAACCATGAAATTACACAGAAAATGGGATTGTCATGAACAGCCCCTTGAAATCTCAGTATACAGTCATTACTGCATGGGAAAAAGCCTTCATCCACACATCATAACTTGTAACAGACAAGGAGGGGGGAAAAAAGAACAGAGGGGGAAAAAAAGGCCTTGGAGTTACCGGTAGGAATGTAGAAAATATTTGGTGATTCAAACTTTCCCCCTTAGCTTTCTCGATACTTTTACACAGCTTTAACACTGGATTAACTTTATGCTGGTTGTTGATTCTTTTTTTTTTTTTTTTTTTTTTTTTTTTTTGAGCTATCTGGAGAGAGTGCATGTAAATTTTAGGCAAGTGCCTAGGGGAGAAAGAACTATCTTGATATATTCATAAGGTCTTTACCCTATAAGACAGTAATTAAATGGACCTGTATCATATACACCCAAGTTATTGCCCAATTAATATTCCGAAGCTCAATACTGTATATTACTTCACTACATAGTCCTTGCTTAAATTCTTCATTTAAATGGGAAACTTTGGAAGGTCAACTAATTTTCAGGTCTATGTTGGAAAAGTTTGAATCAGATATAGAGGGTGGAGTCATAGTACAGAATTTTTAGTAGAGTAGCTAGAATGTAAAATCTTGAGGTTCAAAAAACATTAAAATAAAAATATTACAATTGCGTATTTTACTTTGGCATTTTGGCTACTTTCTCCCATGAGTTTAATTAGGTTGCTCTAGTCCTTTCTTTTCCCCCCCCTTAAAGGATTACTCATTACACTATTTTCTTCCTCTATGTCCCCATGGTTCAAATGACTAACCCTCATGAAAATTTAAATTATAGATTTTGTCACCATTCCAGTTATAAAAAAATAGGAAACTATGACAATTTATGGAATCAATTTCTCTCCCAGGTGATAATAAAAAGAAGGTGGATTAGAAAGTGCCTGTTCAGACCAATTCATTCCTTGATAACTTCTTGGAGACTACTGTTTGGAATTTCAGTGTTCCTGATAGTCTTTATCTATGCTCTTTACTATAAGTCTGTGTAAAAGTAAACAAAAAAAGAGATAAGTTGCATTGATTGGATGAATAGCACTTATTTTCCCTGCCTGTTTATAACTTTCTTTAACCAAGCAATTTAGACCATAAAACCCACTGCAAAGAATTCCCCAGCAGTGCACTACAGATAAGAAAGTTACTTCCCTAGTGAGCTTCTCCCCCATTGTGTTCTTTGGTACCTAAGAAGGTAGGCATACCATGCATAAACTGTCTTGTGTATTATCATGTTTGGGAAATGCTGCCCTGGTATAATTGATGGACTGAGTGAAAATGCCTAATAGATTCCTATTCAGGATGCAATACACAAGGAGGTTCCTAAAGAGAAGGAAATGTCTCGTGCACAGGGAGTCAGGCTTTGGATGAAACTGTAGAGAATATTGTCCAGAGAATAAGTATATAGAATGTAAGTAGAATGATGACATGATCATGCTTCGCCTTACAAGTTAAAGCACAACCACATTTCCATGGTGATAATTGTCAAAGCCTATGATAGCTTTTGATAGTTGTCATGGCTGTTGTAACTACTGCTATTTCAGGAAATGCAATTTACCCAACATAGTATAAGAGGTGTATAGAAAGCAGAATATCTGTTTAATTAAAAGATAATTTCTTATTGTAATTTAAAAGTGTTGAACACTTTATTTTAAAAGACGATGATCCCGTGGGGCTAACCATTCACTTTTCTAGTTTATTTGTTAAATGTAAGCAAAGGTGGTGATATTTTCCCCCTATGTCCTTACTCTTGGTTTATTTTCCATGTTGACGTACCACAGAATGACATTTAGCAACGTGTCCATCTGGAGCCACATTTATATAGCCAGCATTAGGGACTGGAGAGAAAAAATATATAACAGTTTAATTTAACTAAACTCTAATTTTCAAAGCTTAGGTTAAATCATATAGTCACATATTGATAAGCAGAATTTTCCTCGCCACGGACTCTTATGTTTCTAGGAGTTCAACAAAGCTTTTCCCAATATTGTGTGTGTGTGTGTATGTTTGTGCGTACACATGTACGTATAAGTTATAACTTCAAAAACACCCCTTTTCTTTTGACCCTGTTTTAGTCTTCCATGCTTCTACTGTATGTTTAGAATTTCCAGCCCTCGTGGCAAAATTACATACTCTTCACAGCATATTTTGGACCTTAATAAGTAGTTATTTAATATATCACCAAGGTATTTTTTAGTAGCAGCGGACAATTATTATGATTATAAAATACTGTTAACATCTTTCACTGAAAGACTACAATTCATAATTGCAATGATTGCAAAGCAATCCATTGTCCCCTTCCACCCCCGCAAAAATTTTAAAATTAGTACATATTTTCTTTCTTTTTGTCTTATGTATAGCTCTATATCAAAAACATGATCAAATGCTGTTCACTTGGCCCAGTGAAAGCAAGGTACACCCACAATTTTGCTCCAAGGAGGAAAATATGATTAATAAACAAGTAATATTCTCCAGGAGTAGATATGCATTCTATCCTATAGCCTTGCTGACCTTTAGTTAGTTTTAGCATTTGACGCTTATCCTTCTTCTAAATAGTATAATAATTTTTTATTGAGGTAGAATCGGTATATAACATTATATTTGTTTCAGGTGTGCAACTTAATATTTCGATACTTGTGTGTACTACAAAGTGAGCACCACAGTAAGTCTAGTTAAAATCAGGTTAGAGGAACCAAAATAAAGTTCTTTGGCAGATAGGAATCCTGTTTACTTTCCAGCTCTGAACTCAGCAGGTTAAGTAATTGGGCTACAGAAAAGTTCCTCCATTTCTATTTCCAGCTGGTGATACACAAAAGGCAGGAAGTTATCTCATTAATGGGGCACCAGCTTTATGCAAATTATAGTAACAAAAAGGCTTCCCTTCATACTTTTTCATAAATTACCTAATAAAGTGGGAATAAATGGCCATATTCAAGAGCCTTTGTTGTATTTTTAGCACAAGACTCTTTCTGTTACTGCAAATATGACTAAATGCGCCTTGTTCAAAAGGGGTGTTTATGAAATAAGGCCACTCAAAAGCTTTTATTCCTTAACAGCCTTCAGTTACTTTTATGGCACAAAATTAACATAATTAGTCACAGAGAATAGATGACATAAGCAGCGTGCCATGCACAAAAGGGGGAAGCAGTATCTAAGGAAGGTATTTTGAGAGATCAAAAATTTTCAAAGTGCTTAATACTAGAAGGTCCTTTTTATTTGTGCACAGCCTTAAGATACTTTTTTTTTAAACTCCATGAAATTCACATAATGAGATGCAGTAGACAGATGACATTAGCGATGTGCCATTAGAAAGAGGTCAGTTTCCTCTGAAAGATAGTCACTGTTCCTGCTCGTCATTAATTTGCAGCTTCAAAGCACTGAGCATATGATAGCCTGGCATGTTAAGCAAGTTGCAGTTATCTTTAAATAACCATTTTTTCCAGTTATTAGAAGCTAAAGTTTTTAAACTACCGACTGAAAGCAAAATTAAAGCACACAGCAGTGTAAGAGGGGGAAAAAAGGGAAAGAAAGAAAAGCTGGAAGATTAGGAAAAGAAAATCAAATATGCTTTTAAAATGAAGTTGCTATGCTTTTCCCTGGGGGTGGCCTGATTTAACTTCAGAGCTAGAATGTTGGGGGTAGTCATGGGCCTTAAAGATTGGAGCGCTTGCTAGTAAATAAAACAAGCGGGGAATTTTGGTTTCTGCGTCCTTATTATGGCACACATTACAAGGCTAAAAAGTGAGTTGTGTGGTTATTTATAATTCCACTGAGGGGGAACAATGTCATTTTGAAGCCTGAGGGCTCTAGGAAGTAGGAGGGCAAAAAGAGTTAAGAACGCTTGGGTTCCTGTTACAGAGAACTGATCATATAAAAGTGCATTGAGAAATATCAGATTATCTTATTTGAAAGAGAAGATCAGTGAGATCTCTCCGGTTTGGTTTCTGAATAAATCACAGACAGAAACAACTAAAGAATTAAGTCTCTGCATTTATCTGAGTTCAAACCTACTATTACGAGACTCTTCCGTATCAATTTATTTTTAAATCATTCATTTTTTTTTTGCATAAGAAATACACAAATGCGGCACAACATTCATAATATTCACAAAGACTTACAGACTCTTACATTTCAAATTCCCGTGGAGTTTATTTTTCACTTGGAAATTCTAGAAGCATTACATAGGGCTAAGCTGCTTTAAAAACACCCCGATTTATAACTTCATGTCCCACCACCAAAATAAAATTCAGTCACCAAAATCTCCAGTGAGCACATGGTGACTGATTTTCTGCAGTATTTTTAGCCTGCGTGTCAGTGGAGTGGCAAGGCCAAATGGCATTGGATGAATAGGTGTTAGCAAGAAAATAGCAAGCCACATCAGTTAACATTTTGGAACTATTGAAACAAAATATTTGTTTGTAGATCAGCAATAAATAGAAAAGAATAGCGAATATCAAATGATGTTGTCACATCTCCGCGGACGTTTTACTTTCAGTCTTGTTATTTTTAAGCATCGTCTAGATGGCTGGAATGGCATCCTTGCGGTGCTGGAACTACCTGGGGCTGTGCAGGGTTGGGGAGGATTGAACGCAGCCTCCACTCCACACAGAAGACAGGAAGTAAAGTCGCAACCACAGGCCACGCTGTGGCTTTGGTGGCACCACACGGCATGGGGCATGGGCCTCGGCAGGATGGACCAGCAGTCCGCCTGGGAGCTTCCTGAAAAAATTGTGTGGCTTAACACAAATGCGCCTCTTCCTTCCTAGAAGTTGGTTTTATACCACCTACCTGGCTTTTGACAATGTTTTCTTAACTTCCATTTAGTTAATAAAACTCTTCTTTCTCATAGTATATTTTCAAATAGTTTGGCTGTTTCCCTCTTGCAACTGGCCAGTAATGTATTAGTGTTTGGGAAACAAACAAGAGAAGCTCTGAGTGATTATTTCCATCTTGTTGCATCAAAGAAGACATCATTGAAGGGTGAGTAGGAATCCACTGCAGTGATGAAACTGGGAAGCACTTTTTTTTTTTAATGTTTATTTATTTTTGAGACAGAGAGAGAGAGGGAGCACAAGGGAGGGGCAGAGACAGAGGGAGATGCAGAATCCGAAGCAGGCTCTAGGTTCTGAGCTGTAAGCATAGAGCCCGATGGGGGGCTTGAACCCACAAACTATGGGATCATGGCCTGGGCAAAAGTCTGATGCTTAACTGACTGAACTGCTCAGATGCCCCAGAAACTGAGAAGCGCATTTAAACAAGGGGGGCCTGGAGATCTGAAAGGGCACAGGCCATGCAGGACAAGGTTAGTTCTCCTCCCATGCGGTTGGAGTCTTAATAAGCCAGACCTGGGGTGTGGCAATCCAGGAAGTTTGGAAATAATAGTGGTAACTGTTCAAATTGAAAATTTCAATCTTAATTCTTATTTTATTTTATTATTTTATTTTTATAAACTTCATTTATCTATTGAGAGAGAGAGAGAGGCAGAGAAAGACAGGGAGAGAGAATCCCAAGCAGGCTCTGTGCTGGCAGTGCACCAACAGTGAGATCATGACCTGAAGGCCAGATCACGAGTTGGATGCTTAATGGACTGAGCCCTCCAGGCGCCCCCTTAACTTTTATTTTAAAACAGCATCTTATACCAATTCAGCTGACTTGGACTGCTGTTAGCTATTACTTTAGATTTGGAGAGGAAATAATAATAACAATTTCTACCTTTTAAAAGTGCCTACTGTGTGCTGGGCACTATAATAGGCGCTTTGCGCATCTTCTGCCTTTTCCCCTCTCGACCCTCTCAGTTCTGCCAAGTAGACATTGTTATCTCTATTTTTCAAATGAGAAAACTTGGACAAATGAGAAGCTCGGACATATTAATTGACTTGCTCAACATCACACAATTTAGGAATTATGAGCTGGATTCAAACCCAGTTCTGAATGGCAAGGACTGTGACCTTCCATTATATACTCTGCACAAAAGTTGCACATTTAAGTAGAAGATTAGAATCCATCCTCTTCTACTAACTTCCAAAAAGTGCCCTCAAGGATCTGAGTATGAAAGATAAGACAGGACACTTGGATAGTAATGTTGGAGTTTTCTGAACTTCATTTCCTAACTGGTTTCACATTTAGCGTTTTAATGGTTTAAAATGCTATATACATTTATAAATACAATTGATGATACAGATTTTTCTCTAAGAATCTCAAGCTGTAAAATAATTGAGAATGTATATAAGTGCCAAAAATAAACAAAAACAATCTAACACCTCACAAAATACATATCTATAATGTAGAGTAATTGAAGAAAAATCCCCATTCAGTTCAAATGCTGTAATTGCCTTTTTGTCACTGTCCCTTTGCATGAAAAATGCTATAGGATAATTATATGTGTTTAGCTATACAAAAGAAACAGTGGTAGTTAATACTATATTTTTTCTTGCAAAATGGATTCCATCTACTTTTATTAAGGAGAATAGTTATAGTAGAATGAGATGCTTATTAATCTAACTGGTCTAGGTAAGGTCTAGTTCACTTTAATTAAAAAGCTGAATTTCTAAGGAATCACGTGTATACAGACACACTGAAAGCACCTCAGATTTTATGCTTAACCTTTTATTTTAATTCTGAAGCTTCCTATATTGTTATTTTAAGTACATGTTAATAATATGCAAGCTGATGCTTTGAAAATTCTCTGAGATGTGGTTAATGAAGAGAAACTGCACCATAAATTGCATCCAAAATATGCAGTCCATGCAGATGTAATTTTTCTTGAACTACAGGATTTTGCAATGAACATTTTTTAGCTTGTTTGGATTTATTCTCTATTGTTTAGAAAAAGTACCATCAGGCACTACTGCTTGAAACAACTACATATAGTACAATCTTAGTTTAATAAGATCCTTCGGATAAAAATAGATTTCAGATCTCTCTTGTGCTAAGGGAATGCAAATACCAATGAAACTGCACACTAGTGTTTTCATAATTTAAACTTTGTCACATGGTATAATGCACTTGCTCACTTTCCCCTGAGTTCTGCCAGAGGAGGCCTAGTGGCTCTGCCAGTTTATGATCAATAGAGACAGAATGTTCTACAAGGTATTCTGGGAACTGTAGTTAACGGAGAACATTTTTCTTTCAAATGCATTTGTTAAAACAATGCCCAAAAGAGACATGATATTCCGGCGACTGTCAGAGTTTCTATGATAAACCCTGCATTTTTCAGAGGGTTGTAACTGGCAATTTGGCCATTGCTAAACGGCACCATCTGTAGTTTAGCCTGCAGGTTTGCACAAACTGAGATGCTGTGGCCCTTTAGGAACATGTATCTTTTAAAGATCTCATGTAAACCTAGGTTACGAAAGACATGGAGGTAGTTGGTCTTTTCACTGACTTTCATTTCAAGGTGAACTATCAAGCATAAAGAAAGTGCACTGGAGTGGGTGGGAGGGACTGTGGCCACTTTATCTCACAGTCGATTATTTTACACTTTTGCTTGTTTTACTTTCCATATTATATTATTATCATTTGGGAGTGGGCAGGAAAGTTGCCAGGAAGGAAATAAAATACCAGGATTCCATCTTTTGCTGGGAGAAATAACTATCATTTGGACTGTAGGCTATCCTAGGAGGCAGAAACTAACATCTTGTGGGAGCAGGCATGTGTGGGAAATGAAAGAAATAGGACTCTGGCAACCTGGGGAGCAGTGCCCAGCTAAAATGGGTGGTCAGTTTGCAGCTCTAGCAGATGGCTCTCCTGCCCGGGTTGGGAGCGAGCAAGCGAGATATATATATATATATATGAATTATGGATTTTTTATAAGATATCTTAATTTTTAAATGTCGGCATCATGTTCAAATTTAAAATCAATATAAGCCAGGGGAACCTGGGTGGCTCAGTCAGTTAAGCATCTGACTTTGGCTCAGGTCTAGATCTCAGCGTTCACGAGTTCAAGCCCCACATCTGGCTTTTCGCTCCCAGCACAGAGCTGGCCTCAGATCCTCTGTCTTCTCTCTCTGCTCCTACCCTGTTCATACTCTTTCTCAGAAATAAATAAAAACATTTTTTAAAAAATCAATGTAAGCCGGTGCAAGTCAAATAAAACATTTTTCTAAACCAGATTTAGCCAATCTGCTTAAATTTGGGACCTATGCTTTAATCTTGTATCTTCACACCGATTAAGTGTTGATGCCATCTTAAAAATGAGCAGAACTATTGAAAAAGGAGAAAGCTAGAGAGATAAAATTTGATATTTTTACAGTAATCTGTTTCTATGTGTTAAGTGCATTGATTAAATTTAAATTTTTTGAATAACTTTCTCTTAATTCTTTAATACTTTTAAATGCATATTTCTGTAATGTATGTGCTCACACTATAATGACTTCATAGGTCATCAGTATTTTTTTATTTCTTTTATGGTTTTGTTTTGTTTTGTTTTTTTTCAGGTGGACCAAAATCTATACAGCAGAAATCATTATGGAAAAATTAATATTATTAAATCTAGATAAAATCAACTAACAAGGAGTGCCTGGGTGGCTCAGTTTAGTTTCTGACTCTTGATTTCAGCTCAGGCCATAATCCCAGGATTGTGGGATCAAGCCCGCATTGAGCTCTGCTTTGAGCTTGGAGCCTGTTTAAGATTCTCTCTCTCCCTCCCCTCCTACCCATCTCCCCAGCTTGCATCTTTCTCTGTAAAAAATCAAAACAAAACAAAAACAAACAAACAAACAAACAAAAAAAAAAACCTGCACTCTCCTGACCACATTCTCTTATGTTCTCTTGAGACAAAGATCTTTCATACAAAGATCTTTCATACTGCAGCAAAAAGAATCAATCAATCAATAAAACTAATTAACAAAATAATAAATAAATTTATATTTACCTCCAAAATGTTATTTTCTGAAGAATCCTCTGGGAATTGAGCAAAAGAAAGTGATAGTTATGGATAGATTTTTGTCTTAATTGCAACCTTCTTTAGGTATTTTCCAATACCCTAATTTTGGTTTCCTAAAGATTGAAGTACAGTGAAATGGGATTGTGTACAAAGCAGTCACAGAGAACAAGACCATTTTGGAGAAGACATCAAAATAGGGAGGAAATATTGAGCTTTTTCTAAGAGAATATGTATAAAAGTGTGTATACAAACCTGTACAGTTCTGCTTTTTTTCAAGTATAGTTAACATGCAATGTTAGAATTCTATTTTTTTTTTAAAGGAAGATAAAAGCATGCCCAAAACCATTCTTACTAGACTATATACTCCAAAATCAATGCATTTTATATTTGTAATTAATGTAAGGATTGCTATTAGCCTATCTATATTTAATCTCTACCTACAATTTTCCAAATTGTGCTCATTTTATTTGGAACAAATGTGCCATGCTAGCATATCAAATGTCAAGTTATCTCATAGGAATCAGTTTCTATTTTAAAATTATTGGATATTTCAAAAATCCAAGTATGTCCCCTATCTGGCCCTTTAACAGATGCTTGTTGCCTTTATTTGTTTCCCTTAAAATTCTGGTGATTTCTGAAAAGAAAAACGAAAAGTACATGTACTCTTCACTGAGGCAGAAAGAGCTCTAATCGTAAAGTTTCCGACCAGAACAGGGTCACCTACACTTAAATTTTCTGTAAACAAATAAGTGCTGAGACAGCAGATCGACTTCCTTAGTGCATTTTTCCCCCTAGTAAAATCAGTTTGAGATAAATTGCAAAATAAATAAATGTCAAATAACAATTCCCATGACTCGTATTTGAACTGAATTTAATGATTATTATGAAGACAAAGCTGTGATAGGCCTCTGTATAGAATGCATAAAGGGGGGAAGTCTGAAACGATTTTAGCTCAGGACCATTTTAACAAATGAATATATTTCTTAAATTGCCACATCAACCAACCCTGCTATCTAATTATGGCCAGCAAAAGGGGCTACAGATTAACTATTCCAAAGCCTGAGTCATTATTTTTAGTTGACATGTCTCAACATTCAGTTAATAAACCCAAAAAGCATTTCACTCATTTCAATATTCTAGGTTTCCATTTTACATCAGGTTGATAATACAATGGGAAGTGGCATTGTTCCAAGTCAGACATTCTTCAAGGACTCCATTCAGACTCTGTGATCTTGTCCGCCATCAATGTTTGAACCATTTTCCAGGCTAAAATTCTCACGGATGCTTCTTAGAATAAAAATGTGAGACACCTATTACCCATCGTTTCAAAATTATTTAGTAAGATAAAACATCTGTCCTGTATCCAACAGAGGGGAATGGCCTAGGAGCATGAGATTCTCTAGCTCCACCTGCCTCATTTTGAAAGCATATGTCTCTGCACTCATTAATACATAGCAAGCAGCAGCCTTGAATCTGTCAGGGAGAAAAATCTTAAATTCCCTGATTATCAAAAGAAATTTTAAACCAACAATATATGAAAGCATTTATGGAGATTATAGCAATATACTTTCAATGTTTTACAACTTGATTTGGGTTAAGCTTGTCCTTTGGAAAGTTGTGTAGCTGGCAACATTAAATCAACTGGTTTCCTAGTAGATGTACATTTGTTGATACTATGTTTACTTATTTTGAAAGAATCTTTTTTTAAAATTTTTATTAAATTTTTAAATTTTTGTTTATTTTTGAGAGAGAGAGAGAGCACACAAGTGAGTGGGGGAGAGGGAGAGAGAGAAAGAGAAAGAGAGAGAGAGAGAAGGAGAGAAAGAGAGAGAGAGAGAGAGAGAGAGAGAGAGAATTTGAAGCAGGCTCCAGGCTCTGAGCTGTCAACACATAGCCTAACTTGGGGCTTGAACCCATGAACCATGAGATCATGACCTGAGCCACAGACAGATGCTTAACCAACTGAGGCACTCAGGTGTCCCATTTTGAGAGATTCTTTAAAAGTTATTATAAAACTTGAAGCTATATTTGCTATCTGCTATGTATCACATAGTCATCTCTATTTAGTAGCTATGGGAGACATTTCTCTTGGCCGGGGGGATATAGTTCTGTTTTATTCAAATAACACTAATTGTATTTTCCTTATTGTAATAGCTACCAAAAAGCTCAGAGCCATATTTATGGTCCACTTCTAAGAAAGATATAAGGCTTCACTGACTCTCCTGTACCTTAACTTTATTACTGGCATCAGCTCTCTCTATAAAACTTTGCCTAATTTCTTTTACCAAAAAAATTCATCTGGTCCTGCTGAATCTTCAGAGGTTGCTATGAATCCAATTTTGAACACTGTGAAGTTATAAAAATTAGTTTATAAATTTTTCCTTTTGCCCTATGACTTTTTGGAGATTATGAGTTGAATAAGGAATCATTAAAAACCTTTAGAAAGTCCAAGGTTTTTTCCCTAAAATAGTTCAATGTGCTTTTCAATCATTAGTTACACCTTCTCAGAAATTCATAAGAACACGATAATAACGACTTAGTTCGGGCAAAGGAGTAAGACAGCTTTTGCGAAAAAAACAAGCAAACCTATAAAAAGTGAAACATTAAAAGAAGTAAGTTTTGTGGTTCTATTTTTGTATTTCATGTAGTACCAAACATACTGTGGCAAATATGTGCTAACTGATTATTCACTTTTTTGGCACAGATGTCCTTCCTTTGCACGTGATTAGTAGACATCTCCAACAAAATGTCCTAGTCTCTCACATTCAGGATGTCCCGAAATGAACATTTCCTTCTGCATCCCTTCTCCTATACTATTGCCACTAAATATGGAACCGCAGAGAAACCTTTAACTTTTACCTTTCATCACCCCATGTACACAACCAGTTCAACACACGGATTCTTAGTCTCCAAAGCCGCCTCTCTTTTTTCATTTTTCATATCAACATTCTACCCTGGGGCATCATTACCTTTGCTTGGGTGTTCTAAAAAAAATAACATTTTCTGTTTTGTATCCAAGGCAAGAAATTCTTCTCAAATTAGCTCAAATAAAAAGGGGGCGGGCAGTCATTTGAGTCTACAAGGAGGTATTCTGGGCACTGAGGAAAACGGAAACCAGATCTCGATATGGGCAGGACATAAGGCAGGGACAGGAATGTCACAGCTTCCTTCAGGTTTTCCCTTTCTTGTCTCTTAACTAGTGCCCACTAACTCTCCAGTACCATGTTACCATGCATAAGGCTTCACAATGTTTTGCCTTAGCCTAGCATCTGTATGAGTTTTTAGCTTATCATAATAAAAATTTTCTGTCAGTCTTGTAGTCAATATTTTCAAAATGAAAAACAAACTTAAAAAAAACTCACAAAAACCGGGGCACCTGGGTGGCTCAGTCAGTTAAGCGTCTGACTCTTGATTTCCACTCAGGTCATGATCTCACATTTGGTGAGATCAAGCCCCATGTTGGGCTCTGCTTGGGATTCCCTCTCTCCCTCGCTCTCTGCCCCTCCCCCTTGCACTCTCTCTGTTTGCCTCAAAAGAAGTAAAATAAACTTAAAAATAAAATAATAAAATAAAAATAAAAATAAAATAAAATAAAATAAAATAAAATAAACTTTCCAATATAAGAAGTTTAATTGAGCTAGGTCAAACATCACAAGTTCCTGCCCAGCCTGAGGCCACCCCCTGAAAGTGACAGATCTAGAATCACCCATCTTTATCCAAACAGTGGTATTTGGTTGAGTCGACCCCATTCAACAGACTTTGTGGGTCTAGGGGAGTTACTTGAAAAGGAATGAAGAGAACAGGGAATGATAGACAATTCTAATGCAGTTACATGTATATAAATATATATATGCACAAGTTTATCAAGTCCATATTTTTCTCACTGTGGTAGAATCTAGAACCTTTTGCTAAATACAGTTTTAAGCAAAAATATATCCTTGCTTTGATTTGTTTCATTTGCTTGATTTCTCTAATAAACACTGTATTAATCAATTCTGATGCAATCATAAACTGTCCCCAAATTCCAGTGGCTTTTAAAAGATGTGTATTTCTTGCTCACTTCAACATGATGGTTGTCTGGTGTTCCAGTTATCTTCTTATGTCAGACGCTTGCTAAGGGAATAGCCACTATGTGTGACATAATATTCTTATGGCAGAGAAAAAAGAGCAAGAGAACAGGCAGAAGTGTTCTAAACTTTCTTAACAGTAGTTTAAGATGTCTCTTAAAGCTTCTGCTTAGGGGGGTACATGGTAGTTCTGCTCACATTACATTGGCCAAACCCTATTGCAACACCAAACCCAACATTGCTGTGATAGGGCTGTGAACCTCCCCCATTGACAGGGTGCAGCACAGCACCTGTTGCAGATGAGAGTATATTAACCCTTTATAGGATAGGATGGGAGCAAGAAATTGCATACAGCGTTACAACCCACCGCAACCTCCCTTCATGGCTCAAATTGCATACTAATAAAATTCAACTAAAAAAAATAATAAAGTTCAACTCTTTATTGCAATGGTGTTCAAAATATTGTACTGATCTCCAAGGTTCCTCAGATAGGCTGCGATGATGACGAGAGAAGCAGAGGTGCAAGGTTCGTGGCACCCACCTCGCCCATAGTAGCTGTGCTTTTATCTGTTTTTATAACTAGGATTTACTTTAGGGAAAATAATAGATTTCTTCATGTTCAGAGAAAGGGGTTAAAACCTCTTTCTTTGCTTGGCAATCAAGATCTTCTTTCATATAATAACAAAGAAGATCTTGATTGCCAAACAAAGAAAAAAAAATATCTTTAAATTTTCCAAATTTATCTTCCTTACTCCCTTCCATTCACTTACCACTTCCACCCAACCTAACTGGACATAATTTTTTTGATAATTCACTTTTCTTTCCTTCTATGACTTTCTGCACACTGTCCTTGCTACATAGACCATACACTCCTTTTAACTAATTCCTTTTATTCCTCCATGTTTTGCAAATCCAATCAGAATTAATTTGCTAGTGCTGCCTAACAAAGTACCACCGAGTGAGGAATTAGACAGAAATTTTCATCACAGTTCTGAAGTCTAGAAGTCCAAGATCAAGGTGTTGGCAGAGCTGATGTTTTTTCTAAGGCTACTCTCCTTTTCTTGTAGATGGCTGTCTTTCTTCAGTGTCTTCACATGGTCTTCCCTCTGTGTATCTGTGTCATAATCTCTTCTTCATATAGGCATACCTGTCATATTGGGTTAGGGCCTATCCATATGACCTCATTTTACCTTGATTATCTCTATAAAGGTCCTCTTTCCAAATACATTCATGTTATTTAAAAATTTTTTAAATTTTATTGAGATATAATTGACATAAATTTATAATTGTATAAATTTAAGGTGTACACTGTGTCGATTTGAGACACTTATGTATTGTGGCATGATTACACCATAGTATTAGCTAATACCTCTATCATTGTCACATAATTATCGTGTGTGTGTGTGTGTGTGTGTGTGTGTGTGTGTGTTAGCAACTTTGAAGTTTATACTAAAATGTTGTTGCTTATAATCACTATTCTGTGGTACTAGATCTCCAGGGCTTATTTATCTACTAGTTGCAAATACCATCACATTCTGAAAGTACGGGGGTAGGGGTTGGGGCTTCAACATATGAATTGCAGGGGGATACAATTCAGCCATAACACTGTCATTCAAATTTTTGTAAAAATTCTAACTCAAATCTTGTTGAAAATATTCGCTCAACCCTTGTTG
Organism: Panthera onca; assembly: GCF_046562875.1. Classification (NCBI taxonomy): domain Eukaryota; kingdom Metazoa; phylum Chordata; class Mammalia; order Carnivora; family Felidae; genus Panthera; species Panthera onca. Next base: position 84,820,951 of record NC_138346.1, read on the forward strand.
AAATAGATTTTGGAATTATAATAGCTTCATCGTGAGTCTTTTGCATACAATAGAAGAGAAGCATATTTTAATACCCTTTAATAGCTAGTATAGTAACCTCAAACATGTAACCTTCAACAATCCCACAAAACTGAACTCTGCATGGTTGGGCTCTTGTCTTTCTTTTAGCTCAGTGATCATGCTCTGAAGAGACCTTTCCTGACCACATTCTAAGAAGCCTACCTACTTGCTCCCTTACATTCCACTTCACTTACAGTTATGTGTCCTTTTATTTTCTTTATTGCTTTACTTGTTTATTGCATTCCTCCATCACTCTGTCTCCAACAGGTCAAAGGGCTTGTCTGTCTCACATGTCCACCACTGAATCAGCTATTTTTTTTTAACATTTATTCACCTTTGAGAGACAGAAAGAGATAGAGAGTGAGTGGGGGAGAGGCAGAGAGAAAAGGAGACAGAGTCTGAAGCAGGCTGCTGGCTCTGAGCTGTCAACACAGAGCCTAATGTGGGGTTCTAACCCACAAACCATGTGATCATGACCTGAGCCAAAGTCGGACGCTTACTGGTGGAGCCACCCAGGCACCCCTGAATCAGGTATTCTAACACAATTGCTGGGCACATTGTAGAGAATCAGTGACTCTTTATTAAATAAATGGAGAAAAAGTAGTGTCAGATATTAAAAAGTGAAACAGTAGGCAAGTAAACAAAAATTCAATTGTCAAAGGAATAGTCCAACAAAGCCAGTAATTCAATATTTCACAATAAATCCTTAATTATCAATGTGCTGGAAGCAGTATTTTGTGGAACAATAAAATTTTTTCTAAAGGGCATTGAACAATCACTAAGCTGGTAGGGAGCTGATTATAATTCAAATAAGATGATAGGAAATGAGTTACTATATTTTCTACAAACATTTTCATATCCATGGCAAAAATAACAAAAATAAGATCTACTTTCAATATGTAACTGCAATTAAATGTGAAAAGTTTTTCACTTTTCTTTAAAATTTATGTTTAGCCTCCAAAAAAAGGTTTCTTTAACACACTGACAATAAATAAATATATCATCATTAATCCATCTAAATCTATCCATATATACATATATACATATATATGTATATATGGATACATCTACACATATAGATATCATTATAAATAATCATTAAAGTGGTAAGTTGTCCATTCCATAATTGTAACAAATAGGGGTGTCACAGTAAAGTTTTGGGAAGAAGACCCATGCTTTTAATTCCATATCCTTCTTGTGAGTCTAGCTCATTGATGCAAAATATTAAACCATTGAACAAGAAAATAGATTCTATGCAAGAAGTAGTTTCTTTAGTTGTAGGGAATTTGTAGTACCGAAGACTAGATTGTCTGAGGATAAAGTTCAAAATAACCACTGAAAAAATAACACAAGGATTTAATTCTTTCCCAAGGGAGACTGTAAAAAGAGCAAATAATTTAATGCTAATCTAAAAGATAATGAGAGTTAACTATGGAATGAAAATTTCAAAAAGCTTAGTGTACATGTAATCTTTTAGCTGTTTTTCTTTATCAAAATCACAGCTGAAATTGTAAGGGGATTTGTATATATCTTTATATTCTGCTTCAATATTTTTGTATTGATTGTAAAGAATTTCTCATGGCTATGTGTACGAATGGCTTTTGAATTGCCACATTGCCACAAACCTCCCCCTTTATTCTGAGTTTAATGAAATAAATTTCCAATAAAAAGAAAAATGAACTTAGCAACAGGTGAAAGACAAAGGCATTTGTCATTTCAACAATATAGATATACCTTAGTTCTTTGGTTAAATATTTTATGTTTGCCCCTTTCTTTCTTTTAGTTTACATATTCAGACAATAAAAGGAAATGTTATGTTATCCAAAGGATAACAGAATTATTTGACTAAATTTGAAATTAAAGTTGGAGCAAAATGGCAATAATTATTTTCTCTGTCCATACTCTTATTTGGTACTGTTCAAATGATTTAGAAGCTTTTTCAATATTATGTACAATATATGCCAGTAGGTGGTGGTAGTATTTTCTACAAGCACGACAATGCTGATTTCATTAGTAAATAATCCCAAAATAGAGATCATTTTCATATCTTCAGAATTTCCTAGAGCAATACAGAGACTTCAGAGATAATCTTCCCTAAGTTGTATTCCCAGACTCTGTTTAAAAACAAAGCTAAGCATTTTAATCAGTGTATCAGATTTTTGAGGGTGGAGGGGAAAGCCTCTAATAAATTTGGGGGGTACGGATTTAATTCCACAGCATTGGCCATTACATTTTCTTTTCTAACAGATGCCAGCCATTAAATTGGAAAATTGAAATAGAAGATAAAAGGTGGATATGCGTATCCAGTTAGTGGGTGATTTTAACCAGATTTTCTCCTTCATCATGGCTCATTTGCATTGTGAATACTTGGAAAAAGACAGCTTTTGTGGAGTCTTTGCTGTGTTTGTTGCTCCTACAATGTAATGCTATTCAAAGGGTCTGATTGTGTATTCAGATATCACATACATATTGCCCTGAGTCGGGGATTTCCTGTAACTGTGAATGATAAAGATTCTTTCCTATTTAACATACAATTCACCCATTGTGTCTACATATGTGAAAGGGTACCTCTGTGGGATCTACATAAGCCCGGGAAGAGACCAAGAAATGTGGGGATGCAGTATTTCGGCAGATTGTAGAAGAGAGGTACAGTCAGTAAGGGGGAGAAGAGAGGCAAACGCTAGACATCATTCCCTAAAGGAGCTGACTTCAGTTTGGAATGGGATGGTTCAGAAAGTGATCTGGGATTAAGGGCCTTCTGAAGTGCATTTGTGAAGAGTTTTCCTGATCTTAATTTAATCTAACTTTCGGGAATCTAAAATACCACTTCCAGTTCTTGGTCCAATTTTATTTTTAGAAATCAGGAACTGAAAGAATGTACGGAGACATGATTCACATTTAGAAAGCCAAGATCTCTTTAAATTTAGATATAAAGATAGGAGGAGAATAGTTTAGAACCATGTTACTCTTGAAGTCTGTTCCTTGGGCTGGCAGCATCAGCATCACCTGGGAGCTTGTGAGAAATGCAGAATCTCAGGCCTTACCCTCCCCCAGACCTACTAAATCAGAATCTGCTGGTTCATGGGATCCCATGGGGATTTGTATTCATGTGGAAGTTTGAGAAGCACTGATTTAGAAGATTTCCAGTTAACGGAGCTACTTACTCTTTTCTGAGGATGGAAAAAGCAAGCGTTAAGTGATCTTTTTATATATCATGCCTAGTCTCAACAGAATATCTCATCTAGAGCATGAACTTCAGTCACTGAGGGTCCTCGTTTTCCTACCTTCACTCTATTTGGGGATTCTGTTTATACTGTAGTAAAGGATTAAAACAAAAACAAAACAAAACAAAAAACAGGAAAAGATGGACAGATGGCCAACCACAAGAAAAAAATCAGGAGGGTGCTGCAATTTTAGGGATGACTGAATCTTAAAGATCATTTAGTTCCTTGGTTCCCCTGTCTAGGCAGCCAATGGCAGTGTCCTTACATATTATGCTTCTGTCAGGACTTAGTGACTAAAGTGTCCTGAAAAGCTTTGCACATAAAAACTGATGTTGCAGCTCTTTTGAAGCCGAAAGCAAAAAATCCCAGATAAGATTAAGCACCAAAATTTTGGAAAAGTAGTTATTGGCAGCAGCATAGAAGCAAATTAAGGTTGTGAGCACCAGTGAGCTTTCAGTTGTTCTACAAGGTTTCCTGTTAAAATGAGTCTGGAAGTGTTTAAAATAGATTGTAAGCACTTTAAAACAATTTAGTCAATTATTACTATTAGAAATGCCCATCTTTTTTAAAAAGTGAGACTAACCCGTTATGGTACTGTATCCATTCCCACTTTTAAATCTCTTGAACAAAGGGAATTCAACAATTGTATTCTAGTTTCAATATCAAGCATGATATAAGAATGGTCCCCCATATTTCTACCAAGTAAGTATTAACACAATTTTTTTAATTATGAAAGTTATATAGTTTATTAATTCATACTTACTCGATTTAAAATAAAGCTTAATCCAAAGTTATTTTGCCTGAGGTATCAAAAGAGATTTATGCAATAAGTGGGAACAAACACAGTATTATATTGTATATTGTAAGACCCAATGTGAGACATTCCAGGTAGAGAGGAAATGCAAATAGTTACCTGTTGCCTTAACTTTAACCAGAATATTTGCAACGACATCCTCTTCTGTTTCCACTTTATATTCATCCACATTTAATGGTAGAGAGTTACTTTCTAAAATGGATCTGAGACATCAGGGTGATTTAATCAGTTATTCTACTAAAGAAAAATAGTCTATTGAAGTGGACAATTCGTGGTATTCAAAACATTCAGTCATTAGGATTGGTTGCTGACACTAGGGACTCTTCCTCTTGGGTTTCTTTAATTGCCATCAGCATAAACCTGGTGCCACCACCAGCCCGGACAATCTCTCCTGCTTCCCCTACACTGAACCTTTGTAAATGGTTTATCTATAAAGAAACCCTCTGGACACATCAAATTTGGAATGTGGTATATGTTTCATTTGGGGACCCTGTCAGATTCAGGAGTATATAAAAATAATTTAAAAGAAAGATTTAAACCAAAGGAATTGAGGTGTTTGTCACAGCTTGTTAGTAGCAGACCTAGATAGAAATCCTGTGATTAACAGATGCACTTTTTCTCTATTATCAAAGTAGGAGATTAGATGCAGAAAGAATCCCTTCCTGAGCATATTCCTCACCCAATGCATTCAAAGAGGATCATGATGCGTATCTGGAGGTTATGCCCTGCCCAAGTCACTTTCCTCTGACAGGCATTCAATGGCCCAAGGCCAAAGCAGGCACACTAGAGTGTCCGCCTGAAATTATAAAGCATGATTTCCCTTAATGTTGTCACTCGAATTTGACTTCAGTGAAGTTCATGAAACATATTCAGTACCAGTCACTTTTCATGATTTGAGCTTTTTCCTACTTTTTAAAAAGATGTTAGAAATGGAAAAGAAAGAGAACTTGAGATCAGCTTACTTTTGCAGAAGCACACATGAAATCATTGATGAAATATTTTTCAGACCATCAGTTTTTATTTTAATATCATTGTTTATATATACCATGGAATAACCATTCAGCAAAATAATTGTGGGATAAGAAATATCTCCATGAGGTGTCTGCTCATTTTATGTATATATACACACATATACACTTATTTACGTATTCATTTACACACATATATAGATACATATATACAAACACATACATATGTTTAGTTCATTCTGTCATCCATCATGCATTAAGATGTGTTACAGCCCTACACTGAGTTCTCTATTTTGAGCTAGGCTGAGAATCTCAATTTTCAAAAGCCAGGAAAGTCAAGTGTGACAATGTCCTCTTGGAAACTATGGCAGGAGCAACAATACATTAGGTCCTAAATAAACACTTGATGATTAGTTGAGCAAAATTATTAGCAGTGAGCTTGTCCTGAAGCACTGCTTATCATTCCAGTATTTTAATGTCATTATTTTCCATCTTAAATTCATGTTGGTGTCAAGAATACTTTCTCTAAATACCAATACCCAGAGTGATTGTGAAATTTCATCAGTGAATCTGTTCTCAGCATTATCTAACCTGAGGATAAGGAGACCCTGTAATAATAGAGTGCCAGATAATACTACAGAGAGGGGACAAACTTGGCAGAAAATGAAGGTAAATGGCCACAAAGTCAAATTTGACTTTTCTCGTAGGACAGCCTTGGCACAGTTCTGTAAGCATCCAAAGCCCTATTTGGAAGTTGTTTTTGAAAAACCTCATTAAATGATTATGGAGCTCACTGACTTGAAACAACGATATCATTTCACTGTTCTTTAATCTTACAGTAAGGACATACAACCAACAGCCCAGGGCTAGTCTAGGAGTGTCCTTTCCAGGCAGGTTGGGCAAGATCTGTCCCTGAACCCACAGCGCAGCAATTGGCATGTGCAAAGGAAGTGGAGGAGGCCTGGGGGTGGAATCACGAGATTGTGAATAAGGTAGGCAGGCATGAAAAGTCACTGTGCAGGAAACAATAAAGTCATAGAACTGGGTGTTTGTGCAGCACGTCCTGTGGGAGGAGGAGAAAAAGAGTCTTTTTTCTTGGTCAGGAACCAAACTGAACAGTTTGCAAAGACCAGTTAAGTCCTCTCAAGTGAAGAAGTTGCTGCTGCTTTGGGGCCCAGTTGCCTTTTCACACATGGTTTAGCTTATACTCTGTTCCTTGTGTGGAGACATAAGAAATCGAAGTTGATCAAAACAATTTCTCTTCCTCCATATCTGTCCCTGTTGACTCAATTCTCATCACTTACCCCTTTGAAATGAACTACGTTTTCTTTCCTTCTCCATCTTTTTTTTTTTTTCCTTTTGCTCCTAAGAGAAAAAGGTGGTGATCTTAAAGAATGTTGCATTCCAGGTCATCACAGACTCAGAGAATAAGCAGAAGGGGTCCTAACTAAACAACCCCACTGTTGGGGAGGTGTCCATCTATTGTATTATTCTGAGTTTTTAGAAGGCATTTTTTCCCCAGAACCATGTAGGAATCCAAGCATGAATTAGCGATTGCAAACCATGGCCATTTAACATTTTTCCTTCTTTTTTTTTTAAACAAAGATATGTTTGTTTAAACTGGAAAACATGACTTTGACAATAAACAAAACAAACCAAAATTTCACTTGTGTGAGGAAAAGATATTTTGTTAATTACATCCACTTAAGTGTGTACTCTATGTGTGTGTACGTTTTATTTCTATTCATTTTGATATCATGTGACCATAAATTTAAGGACTCCTTAAAAACCATGTCTAAAAAATATGTTTTTCTTCTCCAGTTATAAAAGTACTAGATTCTAATAATAGACATTTTGGGAAAAAAAAAAGAATATACCATAATCCTCCTCTTGGGAAAATCACTACTGATACTGTGATTTATTTTTTCAAGTTTTTTTAATATATATATATATATATATATATATATATATATATATATATATAACTGCTTAAGTACAAAGCACATTATGGAGTAAATAAAATTTCATCAGGCTATTTTCTTTTTTTTTAATGTTTATTTAATTTTGAGAGACAGAGAGAGAGAGAGAATGTGAGTAGGGGAGGGGCAGAGAGGTAGGGAGACACAGAATCCGAAGCAGGCTCCAGGCTCTGAGCTGTCAGCACAAAGCCAGTCACAGGGCCCAAACTCATGGAACCATGAGGTCATGACCTGAGCCTAAGTGGGATGCTTAACGGACTGATCCACCCAGGAGCCCCTTATCAGGCTATTTTCTAATGTAACTGTTCTACATAATATTTGTTTTTCATTCTAGCATATTTTCAGTTGAGCACATACTATTCTATTATGAAGCACTATCCATGGGCTTGAATTCAACCGATCATCCTGTTTATAAAAGAGCATTTGGTTTTTCCAAAGGTTCACTGTTATAAATAATCCTGCAATAAACATGTTCGTGCTTGAATCTTTGAGTGCCTGAAATTTTTTAAGCTAAGTTTCTAGAAGTGGAATTAATGCAAAAAGATACAAAAGTTTATGCATAACAAATTTTAAAGTAAAAAAAAAATTAACACTTATTTTTGAGAGACAAAGAAAGACAGGGTGTGAGCGGAGGAGGGGAAGAAAGAGGGAAACACAGAATCCGAAGCAGGCTCCAGGCTCTCAGCTGTCTGCACAGAGCCCTACATGGGGCTGGAACCCACAAATCGTGAGATCATGACCTGAACCTAAGTCAGACACTTAACCAACTGAGCCACTTAGGCGCCACCAACAAATTTTAAATTTTTAGTAAACATTTGCAACTATTTCCACTTTCCCATAAAGTTTATAAAAACGTATATGCCTTCCAGTAGTTTATAAGTCACCTATCCCAGAAAAATATATTTTTTGGCTAAAAAAATAAACTTGATTTAAATTTACTGCATTACTGATGAGAATAATTTTTTAATAATATATTCGGTAACCCTATTTCTTGCTTTGTGAATTGCCTGTTCATGTATTTTGCTCAATATTGTACTGGATATTGGTCTTTTTTATTGGATTCAACAAGTTTTTTATAAATTAAGAATAACACTACTTGTCTATTTGATGAACTGTAAATATTTCCTTAGTTTCTGGTTACTTTCAAATTTTAATAGGTTGCTTTGAAATGTAAAAATTCCATTTGATGTTATAAAACTTATTGATTCTGACTTGTAAATTTCTCCATTACTTAGAAATTTAGAAAAATTCTATATAATCACATTGCATAGTCTTCTAAAATGGTTCTATTTAAGGTTTTAATTTAACATTTTAGTCAAAAAGGAAATAATTTTAGCATTGAATAAAGGCAAATATTCATTAGGTAGAAATATTTAACTAATGTTTTAGCATCATTTAGTAAGAATGAATGCAAGAAACTATTGAATCTTGATGTCAATTTAATCATATTCCAAATTCTTTTGATTTCTTTTCTGAACTACATTCTGATATCATTATTTGTTTATTAATTTTACAGCAAGGCACACTTTTAAATATTTAAGTTAAACAATATATTTAAATATTTTATAGCTTAAGAGGCTGCCAGCTCTTTTTTTTTTTAAAGGTGCCGAGTGGCTTATTGCATTTAATTAAAGCATACACTTTTTATGTTTACAGAACATCTACTTAGCCTTTTTGTTTTAAATTAGTTTTCTTTATAGATTTTTTTTTCTTTTCTTCTTAGGATGATATATTTTATGATGATCAAATATGTAACTAATACAAATTTCAAGACTAAACTTTAGAAAAGGCATGTCAGTGAAGTTATGTGCCCATTGTCACTCAACAAGCCAGTAAATTATAGCTCTGGAATCAGAACTCATGTTATTACAAATTTCCAGCCTGATGCTTAACCCACTGAAACTCATAGCTGTATTGTTTATAGGCTGAAAAAAAGGCCCACTGTGGGACTCTTGGCTCACAAGGAGCTTTCCCTAAGCACTGTGGAGAGCCTCCCTATTGGCTTGCAACAGTTTCTCAAAGCTTCCATTCTCGAAAGAGAAGGACCTCAAGACAATACCCTTACCCTACTGTCTTATCTTTGTGAGTTAAAAAATAAAATAATGTTCAAAATCTCTTTCGAGAATGCTATTATTGAAATAGACAGTCTCTCTGGGGGTAGGCTGGGGTTGAAAAGGGCAGGTTTCTGGAATGTTATGGGGGCCTAATGATATGTCTGTGATATAAAACAGTTTCTGATATTTTCCAAATGGGTTATTGTTCATGTTTAAGTGATTATAGCAGTGGTTTAAGCCAAGCTAAATATTCTCTTTCCACGGTTTACTTCAACTCATTCTAATCCCTCTTCATGCAAACTGGTCCAATTTTGACTTTTTTTTTTCTTACGTGGGTATTAGGTCATGTGGGCAAAATTTACTGGGTGAAAGAGTGTGGAAACCAAAAAAAATAAAAAATAAATAAATAAAAAAGAATAAGAAGAACAATACAGGCAAAGACTTTGTGGTTGGTGGGAGGTAAGGGGCAGGATTGATTGCAAGTGTTCTAAGAGAAAAATGACACATCCATCTAAGCATTGGGAATCATTTCTTGCCAATGAAATTTCTGAAGCTGTAGAATCATCTCTAAAAGAAATGATTGAAACCTCTTGTCTGAGCCACTTACAATTGCACCTAATAAAGCTTTTGAGAACTCTATACTGTTAGTAAGGGATGATGACCTAATAAGTCCAGTCCATTGATTCTGTGATAGTCTTGGCAAGACCCACTCATGGAATAACTTCATAATCAAATCTAAGACACCCTGCAAGCACTATATAAATTCATGTCTCCAATTTTTAGATGACTATTCAGATACATACTTGTATTAGTAAAAATACTTTTCCCTCACAAAAGACTGTATCCCTCTATCACTGGAGAAAGAAATGATTTGAAAATAAAATATAAACACGAAACAGTGATTTATCAAATTATAACATACAACAGCCCTGATGCTTGTTGCTAGCTGTTGGTATTGTTATTTCAAGACTAAAGAACCATGTTAGAGACTCAATTATTATTTTATCAAAATAAAAGTGAAGAAGGAAGAAAAACACTCCAAGCTGACAATTTGCGTATCACATTTCAACATGATGTGATTTAAAACAGCTGATCTATTAAACACTCAAATTAGACTTTACAAGCAAATAACCAATTCTACCTTGGCTTTAGCATTGCCTCTGGCACATTTATAATATGAATATCTGCACAAAATTATAACAGCCTCCCTTTTGGTGCCTGGGAAACTTATTAACTATTTGACATTCAAGGTTAGGACTTCCCAATGTGAAAAGTTAGTGCTAGTATTTGATATTGGTCTGATTGACTGAACTTTGTGTGGTTTCTACAAGAAGGCTAAACTGGCATCTCCTCCCTTTTACCAAATATCGATTCCGTTTCAAAATTCTCTTATGTTCTAAATTAACCTGGGGATTTCCACCTTGACATCTATAGTTGCAGTGAGAAATGACACGCAGAAACTTTTGTGTTAACCTATCACGTGGGACAGAATTTGGTTTCTGTAATCATAAGCTCAGAGCCCTTTAGAGAGCTTCTAAGTGGTAAAAGGAAAGGAAATTGGAAGGAAGAACTGAAGATATTTTTCTCCTATGAATTAGCACAAATACAGATTTATAGCCTACACATGTGTTTTGTTTTTACTGATGGCTGTAACTAGGGACACCTGTAAGACAAAGCCAAAGGGGAAGAATTAAAAATAAATGGAAGAAAAACGTAATAATAATAGCTTCAGAACTTGATTTGAAGCCTAGTATGTGAGACTTTAAAATTCCCCTTTCCTGGAAAATGTTTTATCATTTAGCTTATGTAATTTAGCATACAGTATGAAGGCTGAAATATAACAACATTTTTTAAAAGATTCTTTCAGTATTTCCAACGGAAATGTTGAGCTAAGTGTAGAATTTGTGGGATCAGTTAGCTTATAAATAATGATCCTTTATGCTGGCATTGGGAAATCCCTGTTCCCACAGCTAGTTCAATAAAGCAATTAATATCAATAAATGCTGAAGAAAGCAAATCTCTATTCACTTTTGTCTGGATTAGTTAACATGAAAAAGATCCTATCCCTCTCCTGGAGTATTTAAACTTCCCATAGGACAGCATTCTAATGAAAGGTAAATAAAGTAAGTTTTTGACATATGTTCCTCTTGTCATGCACTATCTACTTATTATAAGATGGTTGACCTTGCTCCTCCCTACAGAAATTTTTAATGTGTTTTTTTTCATTTATGCGAGGCTCTTATAACAAACTTGTCTTGTAAATATACCTTAGCATTTTTTTCTAATATCATTAAGTCCGTTTTCTGTTTAATTTCTTTGAAGAAAACATAATTTCCAAAATTGAGACATGTCTTGTTTCTATATAATACTTATGCATACCGTGCAAAATAGCTCACAGCGAACTCAGGATTTACAGAAGGTATTTGAGAGAAAGTGATTTTTATGTGACGTGGCATGTTTTACTGAACCTCTTAAAAAAACAATCTACACAATGAAAAAATGCTCTGTCAAGGTGACGGGTGAGATCTCATTGACCTTATTGATAGATAAGGATTTGTACATTCAAACTTTCAATGATCAGTATTCAGTAAACCAATGCAGCCTGAATTTTCACTACATTTGGCTAGGTTATTTGAGATTTCACACACAAGCAGTAAAAAGCTTAAAAGATATTATCCTGTAGCGTCCAAGAAATGCGGTAATAAGGTAAGAGTTGAAATGCGTTGTTGGCAGGAGAAACCCATGGCTCATGCTTGATTTACAACACACCCGGTTTCGTCAGAGCTGGCACGCGTGCACTCTTTCTGACAGTGTGGTGATAACATACTACAAGAGCTGAAGCTGCCAATTCTTACACCTCCATTCCACTAGCAAAGAATTTTAAAACAAAATTTCAATTTTGCAACAATACCCCACTGCTTTGTTATTACCCCAAATCTGACAAACTCGTTCTGCCTATTTATAAATTTGAAAAAGAAGAGATAGCTAACTTTAAATATACTTAACCAAACATATGTACATATATGTGTTCGTTGTAGTATACCAAAGTTATATACAGTTAAAATTTGTTATGAGGTGCTTATGACTAAGTCATAAGCAGATAGTAGTTTAATTTTGAAATGGAGTAGACATCTTCAAATCAGTGCCTTAAAATTCAAACACGGGGGTGCCTGTGTGGCTCAGTTAAGCGTCCAACTTTGGCTCAGGTCATGCTCTCTCAGTTTGTGGTTTCCAGCCCCACATTGGGCTCTGTGTTGACAGCTCAGAGCCGGGAGCCTGCTTTGGATTCTGTCTCCCTCTCTCTCTGTCCCTCCCCCACTTGTGTTCACTCTCTTTCTCAAAAATAAATTTAAAAAAATTGGAAAACATAAACATGGGCAACATTAAACAAACATTACAAAAGTTTTTATGTTTAATCCAGTTAAAAGTATACTTTAAAAATTTTTATGTTTAAATTGAGCTATGTCCAGAAGTAGATAATATTCCGGATGTTTATATCAAGGGATTAGTAACACATTAAAGTGCAGTGTGTATTACTTAAACTTTTTTATTCTGAGATAACTGTAGACTCACATGCACTTTTGAGAAATAACGTGGAGTGATCCTATGTACCATTTACCTAGTTTTCCACAGTGGTAACAACTTGTATAATACCATATCACAATTAGGATATTGACATTAAAACAATCCACTGATCATTTTCAGGTATCCTGTTTTACTTGTACTCATTTGTGTGTGTGTGTGTGTGTGTGTGTGTGTGTGTGTGTGTAGTTCCATACAATTTTGTTATATTTATAAGTTCCACTACCATGGTTAAGGCACCGAAGAATTCCATAACCACCTTCATCTCTCTTGTTGTTTTTTGATGATAATACCTACTTCTCTCTCCCTCTTTCACCCCATCCTGACCCTTGACAATCACTAATCTGTTCTCTATTTAAAAAATGTTGTCATTTCAAAGATATTATATCGATGGAATCGTATCATATATAGCCTTTCACTCTGCAAAATTCACGGGAGAGCCATCCAAATTGTTATGTGTATCAAAAGTCTGTTTCTTTTCATTGCTGAGTGGGATTTATTCCATGATATGGATGTGCCACTGTTTAGCCATTCATCTGTTGAAGGACATCTGCCCTCTCCAAATTTTGGCTATTATTCCAAGTATCAATAGTTTTTCCTTTCTCCTATTGAATTCTTGTGTTATTCTATTATATTCAGAAGCATATTCTATTATTTTAAATAATTTAAATTAAATATTTAATAATATGTTAATTTAATTTATTTTATTTAGTAATATATCAATTTAATCTATTTATTATTAGTTTAATAATATATTAATATATTTAATGACTTATTTAATAATTTAAATTTAAATATTTTGTATTATTTTAAATATGTTGAAGCTGATTTATAATCTAGGACATGGATACTTGAAAAATGTATATTCTACTGTTGTTGGCTAGAGTGATATAGATGATGGATAGACAGATAGATAGACCGATATAAATTAGATCCTGTTGGCTGATTATTTTGTTCAGATCTTCGATATCATTGCTGATTTTCTGTGTAGCAATTCTATCAGTTGCTGAGAGGAGAATTTTTAAGTCCTCAACTATAGGTAAGAAATGGTATATTTCTCCCTTTAGGTTTATCAGATTTGGGTTCAGTATATTGAGACTCTTTTACATATACATTTAAATCATTAAAACTTCTTGATAGATCATTTTATCATTTTGTAATGCCCTTCTTTGTCCCTAGTAATTTTCTTTGTTCTGAAGTCTATTTATGTGATGAAGTAAAACCACTCCTGTCTTTTTTTTTAAGTGAATATTTGCATGGGTATTTTTCCCATCCTTTTATTTTTAACCTACACATGTTGTAACATTTGAAATGAGTTTCTTTTAAATAGCATATAATTCAGTCATATTTTCTCATTGACTCTGCTGATCTCTGTCTTTTAATTTGTGTGCTTCCAGTACTCATATTTAAATAATTATTGATATGTAAGAGCTTAATTCTGTCATTTAATTATTTGTTTTCTGTTTTCTGTTAGAATCCCTGTGGGATTTTGAATAATTTTAAGGTTTCCATCTTGATTTATTTATTGAGTATATCTCTGTTTAGTTTTCTTGGTGCTGTAGATATTACAGTATACACATGTAACTTATCACACTTTAGTGGTATCCATATTTTACTATTTTGAGTGAATTGTCTAAATCTTAGTTTCATTTATATCTCTTTACCTTCCCCACTTTTAAATATGATCATCTCGAGTATTATACGGTGTTAAAATTTTCATTTCATCATCAAATATGATTCATAAAACTCATGAGAAGAAGAGTTTATTGTATGTACCCATATTTTGGCTCTTTCTGTTGTTTGTCCTTCCTCATGCTGCAAGATTTTTCTTTTACCATTTTTCTTTTCTGTTTGAAGAATATCTTTCAGCCATGTTAAAGGGTAAATCCGCTAGTTACAAATCTTTTAGTTTGTTTTATCTCAGAATGTTTTTATTTCCCCTTTCTAAAGGATAGTTTTTCTGGGTAGAGAATTTACAGTTGACATTTCCTTTCCTTCAGTCTTTCCACAGTGTGCCCTCACATTTCCAGGTGAGAAATTTGTTGTAATTTTGAATTGGCATTACCCCATAGGTATTGTGGTATTTTTCTCAAGGTGCTTTCATTTTTTTCTTTCTCTAACTTTCAGAAGTTTAATTACGATGTGCCTTGCTGTAGATTTCTATAAATTTATCTTATCTGGAAATTTCTTAGTCTTTTGAATCTGTATGTTTATGTCTCCCACCATATCTCAGTCATTTTCAGCATTATTTCTTCAAATACTCCATCAGTCCCACACTCTTTCCCCTATCCTTCTGAGATTCCAATAATACAATTTTGGATCTTATGTTATTGTGTCACAAGTTTCTGATACTGAGTTATTTTTTTTGCGGGGGAGGGGCTCTATTTTCTTTATGTTGATCAGATTGCAAATTCTACTGATTTATCACTGATTCTATTTTCTGTTGCTTACATTCTACTATTAAGAACATTAAGAAAGATTTTTATTTTGGCTAATGTATTTTTAAGTTATTTAATTTCTATTTTGTTCTTTTTTGTAACTATTTTTCCCTGAAATTTTCTATTTTCCCTTTGCTTTAAGAGAGTTTGATATTGCTTACTGACACATTTTTATGATGGCTGCTTTAAATCCTTGTCAGATAATTCAAACATTTGTTTCACTCTGGATTTGGCATCAGTTGATTGTCTTTTCTCATTTAGGTTGTGATTCTCCTGGTCCTTGGTATAATGTGTGATTTTCTTATTGTATTTTTGAAATTAATATAAATTAAATTTATTTTGGACAAAATGTAAATTAAAATACCTTCCTCAATCAAAATGTAGACGGTAGTATTTGAAAGTGACTTAACGGGTTTTAAGGGGTTTTTTTAACTTGTTTTATTTTTTAGTTTTTTAAATTTACATCCAAATTAGTTAGCAGATAGTGCAACAATGATTTCAGGAGTAGATTCTTTAGTGCCTCTTACCCATTTAGTCTATCCCCTCTCCCACAACCCCTCCCGTAACCCTCAGTTTGTTCTCCATATTTATGACTCTCTTCTGTTTTGTCCCCCTCCCTGTTTTTATGTTATTTTTGTTTCCCTCCCTTATGTTCATCTGTTTTGTCTCTTAAAGTCTTCATATGTGTGAAGTCACACGATTTTTGTCTCTCTCTGACTAATTTCACTTAGCATAATACCCTCCAGCTCCATCCACGTAGTTGCAAATGGCAAGATTTCATTCTCTTTGATTGCCAAGTACCAAGTAATAATCCATTGTATATATATACACCACATCTTCTTTATACATTTATCCATCGATGGACATTTGGGCTCTTTCCATACTTTGGCTATTGTTGATAGCACTGCTATAAACCTGGGGGTGCATGTGTCCCTTTGAAACAGCACACCTGTATCCCATGGATAAATGCACGGGAATGCATTTGCTGGGTCGTAGGGTAGTTCTATTTTTAATTTTTCGAGGAACCTCCATACTGTTTTCCAGAGTGGCTGCACCAGCTTGCATTCCCACCAACAATGCAAAAGAGATCCTCTTTCTCCGCATCCTCGCCAATATCTGTTGTTGCCTGAGTTGTTAATGTTAGCCATTCCGACAGGTGTAAGGTGGTATCTCATTGGGGTTTTGATTTGTATTTCCCTGATGATGAGTGATGTTGAGTATTTTTTCATGTGTCGGCTGGCCATCTGGATGTCTTCTTTGGAGAAGTGTCTATTCATGTCTTTTACCCATTTCCTCCCTGGATTATTTGTTTTTTGGGTGTTGAGTTTGATAAGTTCTTCATAGACTTTGGATACTAACCTTTTATCTGATAGGTCAATGCAATATCTTCTCCCATTCTGTCGGTTGCCTTTTAGTTTTTCTGATTGTTTCCTTCACTGTGCAGAAGCTTTTGATTTTCATGGGGTCCCAGTAGTTCATTTTTGCTTTTATTTCTCTTGCCTCCGGAGACGTGTTGAGTAAGAAGTTGCTGCGGCCAAGATCAAAGAGGTTTTTGCCTGCTTTCTCCTCGAGGATTTTGATGGTTTCCTGTCTTACATTGACGTCTTTCATCCATTTTGAGTTTATTTTTGTGTATGTTGTAAGAAAGTGGTCCAGGTTCATTCTTCGGCATGTCACCGTCCAGTTTTCCCAGCACCACTTGCTGAAGAGACTGTCTTTATTCCATTGGATATTCTTTCCTGCTTTGTCAAAGATTAGTTGGCCATATGTTTGTGGGTCCATTTCGGGGTTCTCAATTCTGTTCCATCGATCTGAGTGTCTGTTCTTGTGCCAGTACCATACTGTCTTGATGATTACAGCTTTGTAGTACAGCTTGAAGTCTGGGATTGTGATACCTCCTGCTTTGGTTTTCTTTTTCAAGATCACTTTGGCTATTCAGGGTCTTTTCTGGTTCCATACAAGTTTTAGGATTATTTGTTCTAGCTCTGTGAAGAATGCTGGTGTTATTTTGATAGGGATTGCCTTGAATATGTAGATTGTTTGGGTAGTGTCGACATTTTAACAATATTTGTTCTTCCTATCCAGGAGCATGGAATCTTTTTCCATTTTTTTTGTGTCTTCTCCAATTTCTTTCATAACTGTTCTGTAGTGTTCAGTGTATAGATTTTTCACCTCTTTAGTTAGATTTATTCCTAGGTTGTTTATGGTTTTTTTGTGCAACTGTAAATGGGATCGATTCCTTGATTTCTCTTTCTGTCTCTTCATTAGTGGTGTATAGGAATGCAACAGATTTCTGTGCATTGATTTTATATCTTGCAACTTTGCTGAATTCATGGATCAATTCTAGCAGTTTTTGGTGGAATCTTTTGGATTTCCCATATAGAGTATCATGTCCTCTGCGAGAGTGAAAGTTTGATATCCTCCTGGCCAATTTGGATGCCTTTTATTTCTTTGTGTTGTCTGATTTCAGAGGCTAAGACTTCCAATACTATGTTGAATAACAGTGGCAAGAGTAGACATCCCTGTTTTGTTCCTGACCTTAGGGGGAAATCTCTCACTTTTTCCCCATTGAGGATGATATCAGCGTTGGGTCATTTGTATATCGCTTTTATCATCTCGAGGTATGCTCCTTCTATCCCTACTTTCCTGATGGTTTTTATCAAGAAAGGATGCTGTATTTTGTCAAATGCTTTCTCTGAATCTATTAAGGGAGTCATATGGTTCTTGTCCTTTCTTTTATTGATGTGATGAAGCACGTTAATTGTTTTGTGGACATTGAACCAGCCTTGCATCCCAGGTATAAATCCCACTTGGCTGTGGCGTATAATTTTTTTAATGTATTGTTGGATCCAGTTGGCTAACATCTTGTTGAGGATTTTTGCATCCATTTTCATCAGGGAAATTGGTCTATAGTTCTCCTTTTTAGTATGGTTTCTGTGTGGTTTTAGAATCAAGGTAATGCTGGCTTCATAGAAAGAATTTGGAAGTTTTCCTTCCATTTCTGTTTTTTGGAACACCTTCAAGAGAATAGGTGTTAACTCTTCCTTAACTGTTTGGTAGGATTCTCCTGGAAAGCCATCTGCCCTGGACTCTTGTTTTTTTGGCAGATTTTTTGATTACTAATTCGATTTCCTTACTGGTTATGGGTCTGTTCAAATTTTCTATTTCTTCCTGTTTCAGTTTTGGTACTGTATATGTTTTATAGGAATTTGTCCATTTCTTCCAGATTGCCCATTTTATTGGCATATAATTGCTCATAATATTCTCTTATTATTGTTGTTATTTCTGTTGTGTTGGTTGCGATCTCTCCTCTTTCATTCTTGATTTTATTTATTTGGGTCCTTTCTTTTTTCTTTTTGATCAAACTGGTTAGTGGTTTATCAATTTTGTTAATTCTTTCAAAGAACCAGCTTCTGATTTCATTGTTCTGTTCTACTGGGTTTTGTTTTTTTTTTTTTGTTTGTTTTGATAGCATTAATTTTTGCTCTAATCTTTATTATTTCCTGTCTTCTGCTGGTTTTGGGTTTTATTTGCTTTTCTTTTTCCAGCTCCTTAAGGTGTAAGGTTAGATTGTGTATCTGAGATCTTTCTTCCTTCTTTAGGAAGGCCTGGATTGCTATATACTTTCCTCTTATGACCATCTTTGCTGTGTCCCAGAGGTTTTGGGTTGTGGTGTTATCATTTTCATTGACTTCCATATACTTTTTAATTTCCTCTTTAACTGCTTGGTTAGCCCATTCATTCTTTAGTAGGATGTTCTTCAGTCTCCAAGTATTTGTTACCTTTCCAAATTTTTTTCTTGTGGTTGATTTCAAGGTTCATAGTGTTGTGGCCTGAATATACACGGTATGATCTCGAACTTTTTTTACTTGCTGAGGGCTGATTTGTGTCCCAGTATATGGTCTATTCTGGAGAACGTTCCATGTGCACTGGAGAAGAATGTATATTTTGCTGCTTTAGGATGAAATTTTCTGAATATATGTGTTAAGTCCATCTGGTCCATTGTGTCATTCAAAGCCATTGTTTCCTTGTTGATTTTTTGCTTAGATGATCTGTCCATTGCTGTGAGTGGGGTGTTGAAGTCTCCTAATATTGTGGTATTACTATCGGTGAGTCTTTGTTTGTGATTAGTTGGTTTATATATTTGGGTGCTTTCACATTTGGCACATAAATGTTTACAATTGTTAGGTCTTCTTGGTGGATAGACCCCTTGATTATGATATAACGTCCTTCTTCATCTCTTGATACAATCTTTATTTTAAAGTCTAGATTGTCTGATATAAGTATGGCTACTCCAGCTTTCTTTTGTTCACCATTAGCATAATAGATGGTTCTCCATCCCCTTATTTTCAATCTGAAGGTGTCTTTAGGTCTGAAGTGGGTCTCTTGTAAACAGCATAGAGATGGATCTTGTTTTCTTATCCATTCTGTTACCCTATGTCTTTTGATTGGAGCATTGAGTCCATTGACATTTCGAGTGAGCACTGAAAGATATGAATTTATTGTCATTATGATGCTTGTAGAGTTGGAGTTTCTGGTGGTGTTCTCTGGTCCTTTCTAATCTTTGTGGCTTTTGATATATATATTCATCTTTTCTCCCCTCAGAGAGTCCCCCTTAAAATTTCTTGCAGGGCTGGTTTAGTGGTCACAAACTCCTTCAGTTTTTGTTTGTCTGGGAAACTTTTGATGTCCCTTCTATTTTGAATGACAGCCTTTCTGGATAAAGCATTCTCGGCAGCCTATGTTTCTGATTCAGCACATTGAATATATCCTGCCACTCCTTTCTGGCCTGCCAAGTTTCTGTGCATAGGTCTGCTGCAAACCTGATCTGTGTCCTCTTGTGTGTGAGAGACTTTTTTTCCCTTGCTGCTTTCATGATTCTTTCCTTGCCTGAGTATTTTGTGAATTTGACTATGATATGCCTTATGGATGGTCGGTTTTTGTTGAATCTAATGGGGATCCTCTGTGCTTCCTGGATTTTGATGTCTGTGTTTTTCCCCAGGTTAGGAAAGTTTTTCGCTATGATTTGCTCACAGAACACTTCTACCCCTATTTCTTTCTCTTCCTCTTCTGGGACCCCTATAATTCTGATGTTGTTCCTTTTTAATGAGTCACTGATTTCTCTAATTCTTAAATCGTGCTCTTTTGCCTTAATCTCCCTCTTTTTTTCTGCTTCATTATTCTCTATAAGTTTTTCCTCTATATAGCTGATTCTCTGTTCTGCCTCATCCATCCTTGCTGCCACTGCATCCATCTGTGATTGCAGCTCCGTTATAGCATTTTTAATTTCATTCTCACTATTTTTTACTTCTTTTATCTCTGCAGGAAGGGGTTCTAATCTATTTTTGACTCCAGCTAGTATTCTTATCGTGATTCTAAATTCTGGTTCAGACATTGTGCTTGTATCTGTGTTAGTTAAATCTCTGCTGTCATTTCTTTATGCTCTTTTTTTTGAGGTGAATTCCTCCGTTTTGTCATTTTGAAGGGAGAAAAGGAATTAATGAGGTAGAAAATTTTAAATTAAAAAAATTAAAATTAAAAAATATTAAAATTAAAAAATTACACACACACACAGACACACACACACACACACACACACACACACACAAATCTAATAAATGGTACTAGATCCTAGATGTGTTTTGGCCTGGGTGTTGAAAGTGGTTTGACATATTAGGGAAAAAAAAGGGGGGGAGAAAAAGGAAATCGTTTGGGAATTTGAAAAAATGAATACACTGAAGTAAACTAAAATGAGATGATGGGAGTAAAATAGAATTTGAAAAAAATTACACAAAAGTAAAGAATATAGTAGAAAAACATTTAAAGAAAAATATTTTTTATAAAAATTAAAAATAAAAATGAAAATTTTCTCTTTCTGTATTCAAGAAAAAGAAAAGAAACAAAAAGAGAAAAAAAATCTTTTGTAAATTTTAAAGAGTCAGTAAACTGTAGTAGACTAAAATAAAATGATAGAAGTAAAATATAATTTGAAAAAATTTATATAAAAGCCAAAAAACATAGTAAAAATGAAAGAAAAATATTTAATAGAAATTAAAACTAAAAATGAAGTTTTTCTTTATGCATTCAAGAAAAAGAAAAGAAATGAAAAAGAGAAAAAAGAAAAAGGAAAAAGAAAAAAAAAGAAATTATTTGAAAATTTGAAAAGGTGAATACACTGAAGGAGACTAATATAAAATGATAGAAATAAGATAGAATTTGAAAAAATTTACACAAAAGTAAAAAATATAGTAAAAAAAATTACAGAAAAATATTTTTAATAAAAGTTGAAAATAAAAATGAATTTTTTCTCTTTCTGCATTCAAGAAAAAGAAAAATAGTATAAAGATAAAAAAAAAGAAAATTGAATAGATGGACCTGCTAACAGATTGAAATAGGACTGATATTACTTCGTTTTCCCCTAAAAGACTATGTAGCGCTTTTTAGTCCAAAAAGTATGTAGGCGGTGAGACTTGTGTTCTTAAAGAACGAGGTTGGCCCAGTTGGGCGGGCTCAGTGTAAAGGCTCTTTTCTCCAGTAGATGGCGCTGCTAGCCTACTGGGATGGATTGTTGTGGCACTTTTAGGTGTGTATGCGCATGTGCGGGCGCGGTGAAAATGGCGCCACCCAGCTACCCAGTCTGTTCTCCCAGATCAGCAATTGATCTCGCACCCGTCCTCTGCCTTAAAACTCTCCTCCACTACCCGCTTTTTCACTCTCAGTGACCAGGCCCCAGACAGTACCTCTCTCCCGAGTTTTGTCTCAGATTCGGCTGTTTTTCCCAGCCCCTTAATTCTGAAGGACTGAGGGTTTGACCCGTTCCATCCCTCTGTGGGAGGGTCTCACCAAACAATGGCCAAATGCCAGCTGCACCCAGGAATGCTTGTGGGACCCTGCTGTTGCCAGTGCCACAAGACTGCGACCAGGTGCCAGCACGCCCCAGAAAAAGTTTGTGAGATGGTGTAGCAGCAGTGTTTCAGGGATTATGGAAAATCACAATACATATCTGGCACCAGGCTTCACCCTTAATGACCTTGTTCCAGCACCAGCGAATATGGCCATTCTCTGGGGTCGGCTGGGACCAGGTGGCTTCAACAGTCTCTACCAAGTGTCCTTCCAGCAGTGGAACTGCTTTTCCCCATGTGGCCCAAGAATCTCCCAGACACCACTCTATTCCTGGGGATTCGCCCTTCCCACCAGAGCACCGCCTGGTATGAAGCTGCGGAGTTGCAGCCTTTCCGCTCCCCTTGTTTACAGTCTTAATGGAATTTAACCCTCTCCTTTCTCCTTTGTCTTTTTTAGTCTAGTCCCTGAGGCTGTTTCCAATTTCCCACTTTCTCTCCAGCTGCTTCTGGAGAGGGGTGTTTTTCCGTGTTCTCCCCCCTCCCCACCCCAAGTCTCTATCCTGTCTCTGCTTGCAAAAGCGGCTCCCTGCCCACGGCCAACTTCTCTCTTCCAAAGTTCACCTCTCTGTGCCACATATCTGCTGAATTCTGTGGTTCAGTTTGTGCAGATTGTTGTGTTAATCCTCCAATAAGTTTTCTAGGTGTGTAGGATGGTTTAGTGTTGGTCTGGCTGTATTTCATGGATAAGAGACACATAAAAACTTCCATGTTTTTCCGCCATCTTGGCTCCTCCCCCGAAAGTGTTTTAAGTTTAAAAGTGTTGCAACTTTTAAAACAAATGCAATTTGAGATTAGCATTTCATATTATTGAAACATTATCATGTTGTGCTTGGGAATACTTAAAAGAATAAGAAGAATGTCAGGTATTCTGGAAAGAGAACTTAGGAGGTAAAATGGAGAAGGTACAATCGACCAGTCTTTTGAGAGATTCCAATCCAGTTTATACAATTGAGCATAGAGCATTTTCACTTTGAGGATAATTTCACAGTCCTGCTAAACCCATTTTGTCTAAAGCAGACCTCTTTTCACACAACTTGGTTCCCCTGCCTTCTGATTCTTATACATATCCCAGCGAACTGCTTTCTTCCCAGATGGCCTACCTTCTTCTAATCTCACTGTCATTCTTAGGGCTCCCCTCACTCTCTTCCTGTCTGCATAGCAACTACAAAATCTTTTTCTATAACTCCCAATATTTTTTAAATCATCCACTTCCTTCCACTCTCCTATCACTACCTAAATTAGACTGCCCTCATTCTCTCATCTATTTTTATACAATAAACTATTGACTGACATTTCAACATCGATGATCAACTGACAAAAACATACATCTTGTCACTGTTATGTTAAAATTCCTCCATTGGCCAAGAAACGCCCTTAAGATGAATACATATTATTGAACATGACATAATTATTTTTATTATTAGACCTATGTCATCTACTTTTCAATCTGATTCTTATAATCTTGCTAGTCTGCCTTTTGACTCTCAGCAAGAATTTTTCATCAGGCCCACTAACCTATAGGGATTCCTGGAAAAAAGCAATGAACCTTCACCTTGGAGCTTTGTTACATGTTTCCTCTGTCTGGAGCCCCTCCTACTGCCCTTCATCCTCTCCTACATCCCTTCACAATCTTTGACACATTCTCATATTAGACAACACAACCAGATGCTTCTCCAGGCAAAGCTGGGTGTGGATAATCTGTTATGTGCTCTCACAGTAACTTAACCTCCCATCCAACTGTCTTGTTGGGTGCCTAGGTGGCTCAGTCGGTTAAGTGTCTGACTCTTGATTTCAGCTCAGGTCATGAGCTGGTCATGATGTGGGTTTGAGTCCCACATCCAGCTTTGCACTGTCAGCACAGAGCCTGCGTGGCATTCTCATTCTCTCTTCCTTTCTGCTCCTCCCCACTCATTCTCTCTCTCTCAACATAAATAAATAAACTTAAAAGAACTGTCTTGCAATTGCCTGTCTGCTGGCGGGGTGCCTGACCAGAAAACAACCCTCTCAAGATCCAGGCTCAACTCTCACTTGCATCTTTCATATCTGAGACAGTACTACATATTTACTAGACACTTGATGAAAATGTCTGAAATAAATAAATGACATGGTAAGTATCAAATTTGCTGTGCAGCCCGAAGTTCTCCCACTCTTTAGTACACAAATAGGCATAGTGGGCTTTAAGCAAGATGAAGGTGTAATGTGTAGAGAGGGATGATAGTGTGGGGAAAAAAAATCACAGGAAAGTTGGGAGAGGGGATGTCTCTGATTGATTGAATAAAAATGACCTTCCCAGGTACTCTAAGTAAAATAAAATCCTTCTACTTTACTGAACTGCATAGAGATGTTATGTTTTGAAAATAAGCTAAATACAATTTCAGAAAGGAAGGATTAAAGGAAGGTTTCCAAATATAAAGGGTAGTCTGTGGAGACTGAGAGTTCATGGAGATTATTGCATAACTATCAGGTAGGTGAGTTACAATCACACTGAAACCAAGCGAAAAGAGTTGACAGATCTGTAGTCACTACAGAGGAGATAAATGACACTCATAAGCTCAAAATTTAGTTGTATATTAGTAAAAAAATAAGCCAAAAGTTACTGTATTAAGATTGAATATAAATTGTTATGAATAATTTTGATTAAAATTTATTTTAAAATGTTTTTAAAGTTTTGGTTATGCTATAATTATAAGCTATGTACATGGATGTATTATTTCATGTAACAAATTACTTTTGGCATAAACATGTTGTATCAGTCAGTATAGGTGATGTTATATTGCAATAACAAAAATGCAAACAGTTTAGTGGCTTTCCTATTGAAGGTTTATTTATTGCTTAATGCTTAATTAAGCATTATAATCCATGATTAAAACAACAGAGAGAAATCATTTTTTGGCTCTCAAAGCTTTCTTTTGAAATGACTGTTGTCATTGCCAACTCCTATTTCTTTGGCCAGAGAAAATCATGAAATCTACCCAACTTCAAAAGACATGGGAAAGTGAGATCTTACCAAATGCCTGCATGGAGAAACAAATAGATTATATTCGAACCGTTCTAATGATAGCTTTGAGTGGATTACAGAAGTAGGGTAGTGAAAAATCTTACTCCGGGCCCTCTAATCAAGAAAATCATACTAAGAATGTAGAACAGAGAAGGGAATATAATTTTTGAGAAGTGGAATAAAATGCCAATGTGAAACAAATAGTTATTGGCAGAGGTATAGCTGGATTTTAGTTTCAAAATCCTTTCATATTTTTAGTAGTATAATCTACTGCCTCCACTTTCACAGACTTTCAAAAAAGGATCAGTGAATTTCATATTCTTGTGTCAGTCTATAATTTTGTTTTGTATCCCTCAATACTCCCCTCACCAAAAAGTTGTTAGAAGAAAGGCATGGATTAAAGGATACCTTGTATATCAAACCACTTTGGTTTCATAGGTATAGCATTATTATTATATTTACGAAAACTTCAGTGACATTTAGTGAGTACATTTTTTTAGATCAGTATTAAAGAAAACAGCATCTTTCTGCCCCCCTGGAAACAGATTTTCTCAAACTGTTTAGTTAAGATGGACAAACCTTATGACAAGTAAAAGATTTCTAACTAAAAGAATGATTTATAAAAACAATCAAATAAATTATGCATGACTCATCTTCTGCATTATCAATGGAGTGGAAGATTAGCATCATCCCACAACTTCTCCTATTAATCCCCAGGCTGAGATGGTCAGAAAATCATCTGCTTGAACAATGAATCAGGAGCAACTACTCTCAGGATTCTATCTAACATTATAAATTTTAGGAGTAAAAGATAGGATTATGCAACCCGAAAAAATATCACTTGTACATTTAGAAAATAATGCCACATACTGGGAATATCCACACTTGCTATACCCCCTTTTATTCCAAAAATGCCTGGAAGAGATTTAACTATGATACTTAATCAATCACAATTTGCTAATGATATCAAAGTGGCAGATTCAAGTGCACTTTAGATCATTTGAAAAGCCTTTTATTTTTCATGTATTCCTTTTGTCTGCTGTAGAATAACCTTTAAAGCTCTGTCTCAACCCTCTCTTCAGAGCAAAGACAGAGACTAATCACAAATAGGAACTGATTGCTGTTCACCAAACTTGAAATAAAATGCAGAACTAAAGCTTTATATGCAGAAAAGATAGAGTCCTCTTATCTCATATTGAATATGATTGCTGCCTCTCTTCCCACCCTTTGACATTCATTTCCATATTAAGGACATCTTTACAGAGAGGGAAAGGGACTATAGATTTAAATTTGAGAGTCATATTAGTTCTACCAAATAGTTCTTTAATTTTTGTTTGTTTTACCTGATTTAACTGGTCTCCATATGTCTCTTCTTTCTCTAACTTTTCTTAGAAATTGTAGCATTGGCATGGTCTCCACCTGAAAATAATTTAACTTCTTGGATTGCTTATGATTAAAAAAACTGATCTAATTACCCATTGCTGAGTTTCTTGCTACTTTTCAGAAACACATATGTACAGGACCCTGTACTTACTGTCCATATCAGAGATTGCACATAGGTTTCCTTTGGGTTAGTTCATGCCCACCAGAGCTTTTATTTGTGTGTGGGTGTGTGTTCCAGACATACATACTAAACTAACTTAATCATCCAGATTTTTGGTTTCTCTTGATCACAATCAAAGTATCCAATATTCTGTCAGAGAAATTGCTTTTCTTCTGTAAAAGCTACCCTCTTGTGTGTTGCTGTTTTCCTCTACATAACTGTTTTATCCATGAGTGTTTTCTTTCTAATTTCTATAAGCATTTTGGTATATTACTCCTGCTCTATAAAAATAACATTACTTGTTCATCAATTATATTCTCACCTGTGATTCATACT
Organism: Panthera onca; assembly: GCF_046562875.1. Taxonomy (NCBI): domain Eukaryota; kingdom Metazoa; phylum Chordata; class Mammalia; order Carnivora; family Felidae; genus Panthera; species Panthera onca. The sequence continues at coordinate 84,847,849 of NC_138346.1, forward strand.
TTGAATCTTTGAGCCCCCAAACCTTATAATGTGACTATATTTAGAGATATAGGGCCCTTAAAAAAGGTGATTGCATTAAAATGAAGCTATTAGAATGGGCTATAATCCAATCTGACTGTTGTGTTTATGGGAAGAGAAAATTTGGACATACAGACACCACAGGCAGATATGCACAGAGAGACAACTATGTGAAAGGGAAGCAAATAGGCAATCATCTGCAAACCAATGAGAGAAGCTCAAAATGAACCAACCTGCCAACACCTTGATCTTGGACTCCAAGCTTCCAGAACTATGAGAAAATAAGCTTCTGTTGTTTAAGCTATCCACTTTCAGAAAACTTGTTATGCCATCTCTAGCAAAGTAATACAGTCTATGTCAGAAAAAAAATAGTTGAATAGTTTTTCACCAATCTGGAAAATCAGGATTTTGTTCCTCACCCAATTGGAATGGTATATGCTAACATTCAGAATACGATGTTCTTACAAATACCTATGAGGGCTCTTTGGAAGCACCATGAAAGCATAGGCCATTAGCCTTTCAGAGACCCAAAGGTGAAGAGAAAGGATAGGTGTGCCTTGTTTAATAGCAAAGCCAGGACAGATAATTGAAAGATGGATTTCAAACATGAGTCTCAAAGCAACAGTCACAAGGAATAAAGGCACTAATTTGCTGTAGAGCTGCCTCTCATGGACAACTGCATACTAGTACTTCAGAAGGAGTAACTTCTTATGAATGCACAAAATGAAGTGAGTAATTCCCCTGAGGAGTTCTTCAGAGAATGGCAGCCAGTTGAGAAACATCATAGAGGAAAATTGCAACTAACCAGCATTTAGATAATACAGGTGAAACAGTTCTGATTCCCTAGCCCCTTATCTCTTCCGTCTCCGACTAGGGGTTTCTGAGACTAGTACTATCAGCATTTTTTTCCCAATTTGTCCAATCTATTCTAACACTGAATATCTCTGGGCACTGCCTAGTATGAACACTCCCTCTCACTTCATCTAACCTCTTCCTTGTTCGCATTCTCAAACCACTCCATACTTTCTCTCCTTTAACAATTTTTCCTGTTTCTCTTTTGCAAAAACTTTCTATTCTCCGAAATAGCATACCCCAGAAAGTCAACTTCTTAACAGAGCTGGCTACACAATATGTGGGGACCTGTGTCAAAATGGGAGCCAAAAATGGGCCCCAAAAATGGAGCCCCTTGCTTAAGAAGCAGGGAAAAAGTACAGTAAAAAGTATTAAAATATAAGGCTTTTCCTTAAAAAAAAATATTATACATTTACCAACAATTGATACATGTGGGAGCACCTGGATGGCTCAGTTGGTTGAGTGTCCGACTCTTGATTTCGGCTCAGGTCATGATCCGGAGGTCATGGGATTGAGCCCTGCATTGGGCTCTGCACTAAATGTGGAGCCTGCTTGAAATTCTCTCCCCCTCCTGACCCTCTCCCCCCTCTAATGTTCTCTCTCTCTCTCACTTTCTCTAAAATAAAAATTTTTAAATTTTGATGATACGATTTTTTTGGCTTACTTTTCAGAAAATTTGTATATTTGGCCATCAACTCATTTTCAGTTAACATAATTAAAGATGACTTTAGTTAATCTTGGCAAACGCAAGTTTGCAAATAATTTTTGATAATTTTTTATTTTGAGAAGGATCTTTCTGCTAATACAACTGTTACTAGAACTGTTTTTAGTATTTTTTAGGATTTGAAAATATTGGTATAAATTTCAGATACATTATTTTGAAATATAAATTTTAGTGTATCCAGGCTGATAATTTTTGAGAAACAGTTTTTTAGAGACAGTTAACACTTTATATAAATCAGTTTCATATGTCTTTTATAACTAATAATATAAATCTAATTCATATATAAATATATATTTTGAATGTAAACTTATACAATAGCATTTTGATGTTTTTGCTGTCATTTCCTGTAACTACTGGTTATTATACAAGGCACAAGAATGGCTTCATGACTTGTAAATAATTCAAAATTTTGAAATACCAGTCCATGTGTTTTATTTTTTATTTTTTATTTTTTTATTTTATTTTATTTTATTTAATATATGAAGTTTATTGTCAAATTGGTTTCCATACAACACCCAGTGCTCATCCCAAAAGGTGCCCTCCTCAATACCCATCACCCACCCTCCCCTCCCTCCCACCCCCCATCAACCCTCAGTTTGTTCTCAGTTTTTAAGAGTCTCTTATGCTTTGGCTCTCTTCCACTCTAACCTCTTTTGTTTTTTTCCTTCCCCTCCCCCATGGGCTTCTGTTAAATTTCTCAGGGTCCACATAAGAGTGAAACCATATGGTATCTGTCTTTCTCTGTATGGCTTATTTCACTTAGCATCACACTCTCCAGTTCCATCCACGTTGCTACAAAGGGCCATATTTCATTCTTTCTCATTGCCACGTAGTACTCCATTGTGTATATAAACCACAATTTTTTTATCCATTCATCAGTTGATGGACATTTAACTCTTTCCATAATTTGGCTATTGTTGAGAGTGCTGCTATAAACATTGGGGTACAAGTGCCCCTATGCATCAGTACTCCTGTATCCCTTGGGTAAATTCCTAGAAGTGCTATTGCTGGGTCATAGGGTAGGTCTATTTTTAATTTTTTGAGGAACCTCCACATTGTTTTCCAGAGTCCAGTCCATGTGTTTTATAGCTTTGACTTCAATTACAAGAAAACAAATAATTTCAAAATTGCCTTCTTCATTAGTAACTGATTCATCCAAAGTTTGGTCTGAAAATATTTCTTTTCTGTCATGTGGTCATTTTAAATTTAATTTCTAATAAAACTGTGGTTATGTGCTTCACAATATGGCAGCAGTTTTTAAAGCCAGAGATTGTAAATTCTGAAAAATTCTAATATCTCTCTTTTGTCCTTTACTGCAGTGTCCTTGTGCACACTTTTCTTTTCTGACAATGCATAGACAATGTTTAGTGTCTGATAACTGACTTGGCCCACAAGGGGGCTCAGGCCAGGTCTTTGCTATCTGTGAGATGCTGCAGGCACAGACTCATAGGCTTGGTGCTGTCCCATACGAAGCCCTCCTGTCTTCAGCAGCAATGACACCTGCTACCGCCTCCGCTGCTATAGCTACTGTTCCCTTCCGTCCTTGCTTCTGCCAATTCAGACCTTAGTACACATCTGGCCACTCCCTTCAGGCACTGGAGACACTAGACTAGGTGTGTATATGTGCCCTGAGGTCCAAGCCAAATACTTAGCACATTATCTTTCTCACAGTCCTGCTTCTCCTAAATTATTTATCCCATTGACTTGAAACATCATGCATATCCAGTTGTCCAGGCATGTTGTCCAAGCATTCCTTTGATTCTTCCCTCTTACACATCCTCTCTACCAATATCTAAGCTTTCTTATTTCCCATCTTACTGGACTTGTCAGCAGCATTTGACTTAATTGAGCACATGTATTTGATCAATATCCTCTTTCGTTTGCCTTTTAGGACATTACACTCTCTTATTTTCTCCTCCCACTCACTGGGCATTCCATCTCTTTTGTAGTTGTCTTTTCTTCTCCTAATCTCTTAATGTTGACATTCCCCACAACTAGGTTCTCAGCTTTCTTCTCTTCTCTATCTGCACCGAACCCCTTGGCTATTTCATGGCTTTAAATATGATCTTAGTGCTAAAGACCATCATATTATATCTCTAGTCCAGACATCTTTCCAAAGTCCAGATGCCTATATCTTTCTTTGCTTCAATGGTCAGTAAATGTTCCAAACTTCATATGTCCCATACTAAACCGATCTCCCCTAAAGCCTGCTCCATGATCACCCTTCATTGTTCACTTAATTACAAGTCCACTCTCCTTACTCACAGGTCAAAAAAGGTACTGTCCTCACACTTAATATCCAATCTCTCAGGAACTCCTATTAGCTTGAAGCCTAAAATAAATCCAGTTTCTAGCCATTTCTCACCTTTTCCACTTCCCTCCCACCACCACCCCAGATGTAGCCACCACCACCTCTGGCCAGAATTCCTGCCATCATTTCTTAACAAATTTTTCAGTTCATTCTTGTTCCCCTGCCATCTAGTCTCCCTGAACTGGTCTGTATGAAATGTCTAGACATGAATTTCTAATCATATCATCCCCTGCTCAAAGCCCTTAAATGTTTTTGTTTCCTTCTCAGGGTGAAGTGGATGTACTTAACAATGCTCTACCAGAACTTTAATGATGTGGGTTCTATTACCATTTTGACTTCTCTGGTCCTCATATTCCTCTAACAGGTCAGGTGTGTTTTTCCTGCCTTAGGTAGGACCTTAGAGCCACAATTCCCCCTTCTTGCTATTTTGTTCTACCAATTTTTGCATGGCTCACCGTATTCAAGTCTTCTTCCAGCCACCGGTTCTCTGAGTCACCAAGTTTTTCACTTATTCTAATCTTCCCTTTAGGTCCCACAGTCCATCTTTCTCCATTCTCAACATCCTCAGGTAGGTATGGCTGTGATCGACTCTCCTCCTTTAATGACCTTGAGAACTCTGGAAGTAGCAGCTCTTGATAAGTAGCCACTTTTAGTTTAGAGACAGCAAATCTTACTTTTTTGTGGTCTCTTCATATATCTCTAGGAATTTCCTTACAATGCAAAGCGCTGTGTATGTTTCATTCTCTAAGGATAAATTTGTTTTGCAGAAACAGATGACACAGAATGCAAACGAAGACACTGACTACTCTTTTTCTGAACTACGTGTCTTTAGCAGCCTTATAGGGAACCCTCAGGTGCTGTTGGATAGTGGCTCTTATATTTAGGTTCTGATGTGTGAATGATTAAATGGTGGCGATCTTAAATCCCTTTGTCAATTTCTCTTTACCTGTTAATCAACCTTTAAGTTTCTGGAATTCCTCCTTCAGGTCAGGCCCCACAAGCATGAAGATACTTTCTGACACAGGATTTTTCTTTGTGAGACATTCGTTGCTGGTATTCACAAGGGTTGTATGTAGATCAGTAATGCCACGTCTCCTTTCCAGAGGACCACTTTTTCATTGATATCCTTATTATAAAAAAAAAAAAAAAAAGTGATTTAATAGCGTCTTTCCAAAATGTTTCAGCTGCAGTATTAGAAGCATTTAATTCATCTTCACACAGTTGCCTAGCTCTCTGTTCCTATCTACATCCACAAACTGGGATTGTGCCCCTATGGAATCTATGGAATGGAAACTTTAGCTTGCCTTTTTGCCAAATTCCTCAGCAGTTCAGTATTCACTGGAGACTTTCGAGCATTCTGGTGGTCTCATCTGGGCAGCAAACGGGGCAGGTTAAGCTCCTTATAGAAAGTTAACAAGCATGTCAACGTGTCTATTACATGATAAACCTCAATAATTATTTTAATTACTTTTTTTACTTCTCATTTAACATCTATACTTAAACGTATGGTTGTACTTCTCATACCTTATTATAATTGCCTGCTTACTTATCAGAAACCCTCCACTAAACTATTAGTTTCTTGAGGACAAGGGATATGATGAGTTTACATTCATTCCTCAAGAATCTGTGAGTGGGTTGATTGAATGAAGTCCATATAAATTAGTCATAGGGTTCTGCATTACCTGACAATTTCAAGCATTGGGTGGATAATGATTCAGGAAGTTATTATAAAAGGAATTATATCAAATGGCTCAATATCCACCCCTATGCCTTACATCTGTGAATAGCAACAGTGCTACATATCAAAATATGTTTCATATTTTGGACACTGAAGAGCAGAAATTATCAAAAATGATATATTATTTTCAGGATATTAGTTATATTAAGGCAAAAAATAGGCTAGTTATTTTAAGAAATTTTTCAACAATGATTGAAATAAAAACATTTTTAACATGTTATCTAGAAATATTAATCTATCACATATTACTTTCTTCAAGTATATTAATGTATCAAACATTACTGTGTAAAAAGAAAAATCAAAGATTATAGATTAATTTAGGAAATATAATTTTATAGGCACGTTTGTATATAAAAACATAAAACTGTAAAAAACCTATAAAAACTTTTTATAAAAACTATACATAATTATCAATAATTACAAAATTTAAGAAGAGGAACATGGCCATAGCTTCCTAGAGAGAAACATATCAATTTCCTAAGGTATCTTCAGGAGATTTCTCAATTTTATCCTACTGTAGTTGAACAATTTTAAATCCAAGTTTAATTTATGTAAGGTGTGTCTTATTCCCTAATTTCCTAATCTATTCCTTAGATTGTATAAAATGAAAATTTTTGTGATATCAGAACAAATTCATATCAATGTGAGGGTGGAAACATTTCCCATTTGTGTAATTTTTCCATTAGTTATGAAGAATGGGGCTCTCCACTTAGAATGCAGTTGGTGAGATGAGGTTCTAGGTTATCCATGTACCATGCAGAAATTTCTGCAATGATAGAAGTGTTTATGGTCCAGTATGGTGGTCAGTAGCCACACGAGACTATTTAACACTTGAAATGTGTCTAGGGCAACTGAGGAACCAAGTTTTTAATTTAATTTAATTTAATTTAATTTAATTTAATTTAATTTTAACCATATAAATTTAAACCATAAATTTAACCATGGTGTCAGTGACTACCATATTGGGCAGTGCAAGTCTAGAGAAATCTCTCTTATGTTCTGAATTGGGCCATAAATTAATAGACCTTTCCAATCTATCCCTATATTACATCTGAAAATACATTAACTGGTAGGTTTTCTCACTTACTGAACATGGTGCAAGAGTAATAAAACTCTTTTCAAGATGCCATTTTCATAAATTTGAATTTACTTGGAAAAAATCAGTGATGAAATTTAGATCCATGAAAATTAGGCTGCTTGCATTATAACTCTTCATTATTTAGGCAGGCAGTGTGACATGATGTAAACCTACATCATTACATGTGCTCATATATTTATATTATGTCATCAGTTTGAATTGTTTATCTAAGGGAGACAGCTATTTTAAAAATGCAGATAAAGTAATGACTAAAACACTCCGTTCGCATCCATTCTATTACTGAACAGGTGCCACCCTGCAATTTCATGACACATAAATGGTGAAAACAAAAATGTGTTCGGAAAGAATATGACATAAAATTGATGTTAAAAAAAAGCATAAGCTACAATACTGGTATTGCTAGAACCGATATTTTCACAGGTGGGAAAAATGTTTACTAGATATTTTAGAACATATTATTGAAATCAAACTTGATGATATTTAAGTTTTGGAAATATATGCACTTTATCTCATTAGCCTCTTACAGCAGGTGTCATTAAGTGAGTCTACTTTGGAAAGGTAACTTCCAAATGTTACCAATAATATGTATTAATATTGACAAAATAGAATAGCAGTTATTTTACCATCATTTTATAGTCTATATCTCTAATCATTTTGGATGTTCAAGTAAGTAAATCTAAACCCCAAACAAGTAAAGAAGTCTGGGCACTTACTTCTGGGTCTTTTGTCTTTAGACAGAATAGACAGCTTCTGTGATTCTAAATTTTATTTTATTTATTTTATTTTATTTTATTTTATTTTATTTATATATTTATTTAATTTTTGTGATCTTAACTTTTAACTTTATGTTCCAAACAGGAATACTTTTCATGTATATATATAAACAAAACCAATGCCATACTTTGCCACTTAACAATGCATTCTTTAATGAAAGTGGAATTATTTTTAAATATTATATTTTAAAAGACAAAAAAGAAATAGAACCTGAGTGAATCCACATAATGCATATAGTTATTTAACTTCTCATTAGTACCTGTTATAAATACTTTTCTCATTATTTGATGCAATTTAAAATAAAATGCACATAAAGTGCAATTGTAAAAAATAAAAAATGTAAAATGATGAGATTTTAGAAAAATTAAATACTCCAAGAACTTAAATAGTTTTACTGTAATCAAATATGGCAGTTAGCTTAAAGTTTTGTAGAAATAAAAATATTTAAAAAAAATAGAAAAGCAAGCCCCAAATGTCACAAACGTAGAATAGTATATGGTTATGGTATTATAACGAAAGTGGATGAGTAATTTGACATTTATAATATTGTCCTTTATATTAAAATATACACTACCTTGTGATAATAAAAACGTTTTCTCAAAACTGAATTCTAACAGGAATTTGCTAATGTCCTATGTGAGTCATACTGAACAACATGATGGGAAATTCCTTCAAAAGTGCTTTTGCAAAAGATGCAAGGACGTATTTCACATGGTCATTTCATTTGGATGTTTTATTCTAGGGAAGTAGGTTAAAGATGTCCAGGTGTATGGATTTCTGGTTCTAAATTGATTTTTCATAAAGCTTGGAAATTAGAAGAGAAATTATTAGTTACTAAGTGTTTTGGCCATCCTTTTCCAATTATAGATTCTCGAAGCTAGACTTTCAAGGGGAAGGTTGCTGGAGCCCAAGACTGAGCAGTAGTAAATGTGTGGAGACAAAAGTTGTGCATTAGCAACATTGACAATGAACAATTCCCGTTCTTGGTGTAAACTGTGTGGCATAGCACAGTATTTACTCTGTGTCATGAAAACTCAAGAACCTGAATTATAGTTTATTCAAAAGAGAGAGAAAAAGTTTTATATATGTACAGGAATAGATTGAGAATCCAATCAAAACTGGCTCAAATAATCCCCAATTTGTAGTACTGGATCTCCTGGATTCACTGAATAAATTCTCACTTGCCAAGCTAGATTTCCACATCATAGAGCACAGTCTAATTAATCTGGTTAGAAAAAATTGACATCAAGTGTGACTATCCATTTTGACCATTAAATTAATTACGACTACACATTGAAATACCTAACATTTGTATGGTTCCATAAAGATTTAATTAATATATCATCCCAGGCCAATAATTTGAATGACTACAGTATATGGTAATTATAATCAAATGTCATTCTGCTTACCTTTTCTGTTATTTAACCATTCATCTGAGATTTTCACTATAAAGATAAAAATCTTATGGGGGGAAAATAAAAATTTCTGGGATAGTATATGTGACTCTATGGACTCTATGGAAGTTTGGCATCAAAAACTGTTTCTTGTATTTATTCATAATTTCCTCATTTGACAAACGCCAGGCTTTAAAATGGTCTTAAAGTTTATTCATCTGCATTTTGTTTATGTTAATATAAATTATGTATTTGAATTTCTGTCTCTTTTGCAATAGGGATAATACTCAAATTCATGAAATTTCCATATATTTACATTTGGATGTTTATTTCTCTGTGCCTCAATATCATTGGACATATGCTCCTATTATATAATGATTGTGTTGACTTTCATTTGTTCTTAAGCTTCTCTTTCAACCTTAGCTGCAAATTGGAACCAATTGGGAAGCTTTAAAAATTTTTATGCTTTGACTCCCTCTAACCCAAGATTCTGATTTAATTGGTCTCGGGTCATATCTGAGCACCAGTAGTGTGCAAAAGTCTCCCAGTTATTCTTACATATGGCCAAGTTGAGAATTACTGCTCTCAACTGTAAGATTCTTAAGGGTAGGAGCCATGGCTTATTCATCCTTGTATTTGCCTAACACAGTACCTGCCATATGTATTTAATTTCAGAACATATGTTACTGGATATTATCCAATAATAAAAAAAAAAACCATTCATGTAGTTAACCTCACAAAGGTATTCCAAGTCTTTTTAAAGAGCCAAAATTTTCTATTCAAAGGACTTTAGGTTTTCCTCTCAGCAGTTTTGATCTTCTTTATTAGCACTAAAATTTATTATTTTTTTCCTTCATGGACAAAACCTAAAACAAGAAAAAATATGCTGTCATGTTACCTACATTAAGAAAAACTAAATATTCTGTTTAATTCCTCTTATTAAAAAAAAAAATTCAGCCTCTCCTTTTCCATGTGATCTTAGTTCCTCATTCTTTCAGTATTTACTTTACACTTAAATAAATTACATTCCTAAATGTCATGTATACAAGATTGGCTTGGTTTAGAAATAAATTATTCTCTGTACAAGCATTTTAAACCCAACTGACACCTGAACATGATTTTAAATTAGTGGTTTTCAACCAGAGACATGGTAATGTCTGGGGACATTTTTTGGTTGTCACATCTTGGGGGAAGGGGACTGTCACTGGAATCTAGTGGGTAGAGACAAGGGATACTGCTAAACAACCCACAATGCACTGGACAGTTTTCACAATGAAGAATCATTGACCCAAAATGTCAATAGCACTGAGGTTGAGAAAGAGGTTGCAAATTAAACACAAATGCAAATTAAACATAAGTAGTTTAAAATAAATTATATTATTTTTTCATTGTTTCTTTTTATTCTAACGAAAACTCAATGAAATGAGTTTATGCTTTCCAGAAGTGCTGATATCTTAAGGTATTAGAAATAAAAAATCAAAACATTCTACAGAAATGGAACTGGAGAAGTGTGACAAGAATTTCCACCATTGAAATAAAAAGTCACTAGTGGCTTTATATTTCACTCTAGTGAAATGTAAATTTGAAGGCCAGGCTTGTTCTTGGAAGGAAAAAATTCTTATATATATATGTACGGGAGTAGACTGCAGAACCATTCAAAATTTGTCACCGGTCGTGACATTTGTCATACAGCTTCTATTTAGAAGATGGTACTATTTTCTCTAAGTATTCATTCATTCATTCACTCACAAATCTTCTTACATTGTCCTGGTCGTGTCCTGGTTCTTACATTGTCCCTCATGGTCCTGAGATTGGAAATGTCTACTGATTTATCTATCATTAATCAATCTCCTAGCCATAGCCAATCTATAAAGTTTCCCATCAGAATTTAATGCTTTAAGTGATATCTCTAGAGTGGATGGTGTGATATGCCACTCATATCCCCCTTTCAAATGGAGGCACTCATTCCACCGGCTTCCGAGAGTGTTGCCTACTGACGATTCAGAGCTGCATTTCTCTGTGGGAATTGCCTTTGCAGAGTCAGCCTGCATAGACTGAACAACATATGAGAGGCTACCAAAGCCCAGCCATTTTGCATTAATTTGGGTCAGTTTTGAAAGCTCTTTCCAGTTTTAGGACTCCACGTGGGATTGGCATTGGCTAATGCCTCTATTGTAACTTATTACAGTTCAGCTTTTCCCTTTGCTTAATACTGGCACCTTCAGTTCCTTACAGGTGTTCCTGGGAGCATCCACAATAAAATCCCTGCTTATAAATCTCAATCTCAGAGTATGCTTCTAGAGAAATCGATCTAAGATAATAATATCCTGGAATGGTATTTGGAAACTAGGTCATCCTTTGGCTTATTGACATTGAGAATTTCATTACTAGTGATAAGTGGACTATCAATAGCTCCTGATGTGCAATAGGGTCAATTATTACAGTTTCATTCGGTTGTGATCAGGTATTAAACAACAGAAAGGAAGGCAATGGCCAGTGCAATACCTATGCTGTTTGAGAGAAACAGAATATTCACTGCAAAGGTTTTGAAGTTGGAAGAGTTTTGTTAAGTGTATTAGATAAATAAAACAATAGGCTAAAGATGATTTTGGACAATGTGAAAAAAGTATAAATGTCAAAGAAGTACCTTGGTAGCATGTAAAGATATAAGCATTCCTGTTAGGCAGAAGATAGAAGAAAGCAAGCATCAGGCCCAGCACTTACTAAAATGGCTCTCTAGAGAAGGTAAAACTCTCATCTCCACATCGGCTACACCAATATTAGAGCATTGGTTTGGAAGGAGTGGGGCATTGAGATTTGAAATAACTATATATGGGTTGGTGCATTCAAGAATTTTAAAATGCCAGATCTTCCTGAACATTCTGGATCTGCAGCTCACTATCCCTTTTAAAATCTGATCTTCCTCTCTTGGTGAATAAAATGCAGAGAACTCTGTTTTGTATTCCAACATAAACTTTTTCAGGATCTATCACCTCTCCTTCTGACCAACGTACCAATAATTATATACCATCTAGGAAAATGCTGGGAGCTGCAGGTTCTAGCCAACATGAAGACACTGAAGAGACATATATGGGACAGGGTATTAAAAATGATGGCTTAAGGAGGATGGGGTAAAAAGTTGGATAACAAAGAGTGTATCCATGTAAGAGCATTCTTCCATGATACAGCAGTTAGCTTCCTGGCACGGACTCAGAGAGATGACACTATTATGTTAGTAGAATGTCTCTTGGAAGGTTGAATAATGCAATAGTCCACACAATGTGAACTACAAATGCTGGCTGCCATGGAAAACAGTGAGTAAGAAGCTGAAAGACTCAGAGAAGTGGGGATGCTAACATGAATATATCATACGAAACCCAAACCTCACAACTAAAGGAGAGGTCAGATCCCAAATGAGGAAGACCTTGCTATACTATGGCAAATCTATACAGCCATGATTTTCCCTAACTTCTCAAAGGTATCTATGACTGTTTGCTTAGATAACTGTGTTTTTGGAAAAAGGGAATACTCAAGCATTAGAATCACTATTAGACACAGAAGCTCAGTTGACATTAATACTCAAGGACCTAAAGTATCACTATATTTTCCATGTTAGAGTAGAGACCTAAAAGGCCAGGTGATAAACCCACGTCCAGTTTTCAATAGGTAATGAACCTACTTCCAGTTTGCAATGGGCCTACTTTGTCTATAGATTGACTCAGTAATCATTTCCCTGATCACCCAATGTGTAATTAAAATTGTTACATCTACTTGACCTGTGGGGAAAGAGCTATCATAGTGGGGAAGGTACAGTGGAAGTCTCTGAGACTGCTACACACCTTCAACAAACATATTAAAACAAAACATTGTTTCATCTTAGGAACAATTAGAGGTTCATATCACCTTAAATGACTTAAAGAATACAGGAGTGGCAGTCTATATCATATCACTATTTAACCTGAGTCCATTCTTTCATTGAAAAAAAAGTAAAACTAGCAGAAGTACTAGTTGGCACAACCAAGTAGTGCCTCATTTGAAGCTGCTGCACTGAATATGATATCTTTTCCAGAATCAATTGACACGACTAGTGTACAAAATGTGTGAGCACTGATCTGGCACATGCATTCATCTCCATTACTATGATAAACGGAGATCAAAAGTTTACACTTATGTGGGACAAGAAGCAGTGTACATTTTCAGCTTTGCTTTAAGACCAAGCTAACTCTATACTTAGTCTATTATATCAATAGTATCAGGTTCCTCAAAATAGATAACAAGAAGTAGAAAACACATTGGAGGCTTTGGAATGACACTCTAGAGAGTGGGAGATAAGCTTTACAAATATTTAAGCCTTAGAAATTTAGTTCACTGGGGTATGTCTGCTCATATCTTCTAAAGGAAAGGACTAGCAACTGTATCTTGTGCCTTTCAGCACTAAGAAGGACACATGTTGCTTGCTAGGCTTTTTTTAGGTTCTGGTAAGAACATAATTCACAGCTGGAAGTACTCTTTATACTTTTTACCTGATGATATGGAGGTCAGTCACATCTGAATTGCATGGAGAATGTGAAAGAACTCTTCTACAAAGTAAACACTATAGTGCAAGCCCACTGCTTGGGCCATATATTCTGGTAGACCCTGGAGGTACCTGTGATAAGAAAATGATATATAGTGTTTATAGCATGTCCCAATATAGAACCACAATTTGAAGACCCAGGGTTTTTGAGAAAGAATGTACCATCTGTAATGGAGAACTATGCACCATTTGAAAAACAGCATCTAGCCTATACTGAGTCTTGGCAGCAATGGAGTGTCTGATCATAAGACATCACCTGAACATGTAGTCAGGGCAATACATTATGAGCTGGATTCTCAGACCAAAAATTGATAAGGCTTGGTGGGTCCAACAGCAATTCCTCAGAAGATAGCCAAGATCTGGCATAAGAAGGGCCAGAAATCAGAATGAGCTGCATGCACATGTGGCCCAGAACCCATATCAAGCTCCTCTGTTGTTCCAGTGCTTTTCATTCAGCTCACACCTATGAGCATTTCGCAGACAATCCTTTTGACTGGCTGACAGAGGATGGAAGAATCCCAGGATGTGTTGGCTTAATATGTTAATATAAACTGGAAATGAGTTGCTGTGGTGGTATATCTCCACACAGGAGTAGCTCTGCAACAACGTGGTAAAGGGTCATCTGTCCAGTAGACAGAACTTTGTGTGATCTACCTAATCATCTATTTTGTGTGGATAGAGAAGTAGCTTGAGATAAGAGTACATATAGAGTCATTAGCAGTGATTAATGTTTTGGCTGGTTAGTCAAGGGTCTGGAAGGAAAAGAATTGGAAGATTAGGGACAAGATATGAAAAAGAGGCATGTGGATGGATGCATAAATGTGAATACAAATGTAAAGATCTTTGTATTACACATTAATGTTCACTGGAAGACATTCAAGAGAAGAAAACTAAAAATTAACCACATAAACACAATATTTTAGCCAGCCTCTATCACTGACAAGAATAATGGGCTCATAAACAGAGTAGCTATGGTGGTAGGAATAGACTATGCATGGCCTCAAAACTTGGTCTCAAAAAACAGAACAAAACAAACAAACAAACAAAAACAAAAAAATACCTTAGTCTCCAGCTCATCAAACCATGCTTCTGTACAATGTCCAAATTCCAACAAAAGAGAGGAATTCTGAGCCCCCTTTACAACACCATTCACTGAGAGGACCAACATACTACTGGCTGCAAATGGATTATATTGAACACTTTTTATGCTGCAGTAGGGCTAATAATTAGACTTGATAGGGATTACACATATTTGGGGTATAGATTTTCCTTTTCTATTTTAGCCAACACTACTAGCCAAAGGTTCAGACAGTGCTTAATCCCACTGATACCGGATACTGAAAAAATTGCTGTGTACTAAGGAGTCCACTTTACATCAAGGAGATGCAGCAGGGGGCGTATGACTATGGCTACAACACATTCCACACCAGTTAGAATCTGCTAACCTAATAAAGTAAAAAGTCAGCCTTTGGAAGATATATACTTGGGGGGCAACTTGAATATGTTGCTCTCTGAGGATGAGACACTTCTAATGTTATATGGCCTAAATTGTCCCCAGTAGCTAAAACACATGGGTTCAGGAAACAGAGGATGGAAGTAGGAGAGTGGTCAACTTGCCATCATCTCCAGGGTCCCACTTAGGGGATCTTTGCCCTTTAGGTGCAAGTTTAGGTTCTGAGAATCTTGAGCAGTGACATCCAATAGCAATTTTTGCAATGATCGTTATGATCACTATCCAAGCTGTCTAGAATGCATGTGGCTATTGAGCATGTCAAATGTGGCTAGTGTGA
Source organism: Panthera onca (assembly GCF_046562875.1). NCBI lineage: Eukaryota > Metazoa > Chordata > Mammalia > Carnivora > Felidae > Panthera > Panthera onca. The sequence continues at coordinate 84,863,125 of NC_138346.1, forward strand.
CTGAGGAACTTTCTTTTCTATTTAATTTAATTTTAATTAATATGAATGTAAATTCATATAGCCACATGTTTGTTGCTGGCTATAATACTGGACAGTTCAAGCCTAAGGACTTAATTCCTGGAGAGAAATGGTTTGGCCAGAAAACAAAGCAAGAGTCCCAATGAACATTTAAATTTAATCTATGACTGATGCTCAGTCATTTTCAGCTCCTCATGCTGAAAGGAGAAAAGTCCACAAGAGAGATCTCCTGACTCTAATCAGATCCATTGTTTCTAATCATCTGCAGGAGGAAAAGCTCCTGACATACTATAGGGTAAGGAAAAATAGGTTTATTACCTAGATGATCCACTAAAGCATCTCTTTACACTTTCTACACAAAAAGTGCCTATTCCTAGGCAAGTTTTTTTCCTAGACAACTTTTAACAGTACATGGACAAGTGCAGCAGCCAGCGTCTGGGAAGACACAGTGAAATGGACTCAGGACTTTCAGAGATTATGTTCAGAGTCACCTAAGCATATAAGCTACTTAGAACAGCACAGATGTCAGCCAAGAGTGAAGACAACCTAGAATTAGTAGTATAGGAGAAAGATGAAAATCATCAGTTGCAGCCCAAGAACAGCTGTAGTAATGATAGAGATATAAAGTGCTGTAATTCTTTCAAAAAAAATCTTCCTCTTACAGATTTTTCCAGAAACAAGACCAAATAAAATCAAGGAGTTGTTCTCAGAGGATAGCTGTCCATATGAAGTGATTGGATGCATAGTAAACAGACTTTGTGGTGAAACACCCAGATTTTCTGTTCAGGAACACTCATTTCTTCAGAAGACCAGAGTATTTGCTGTTAAAGACTCACACCTTTTACCCTTCTCAGAGAAAGAAGTGTTTTGCCCAAAGCTATGCCCACTCTCTGACACCAGCCTCATCCAATGTCTATTCCTTGAGGGATACAAAAGGCCTCTACCTTTGTGTCCATGTAGGAGAAAATGTGAAGGGCCTCTCCAACTGCAGGATTTCCTATGGCATCAGCCAAGACCTCTTGTTTATTAACACTGCTATTCAATCTCTCCCTTGCACAATTTCTGTTTCTTCACTCTTTATAGCTCTTGTTCCTGAGTATATTCTCCAATAGACCTCGTCCAATGATCCCAGAGTTTATTTCTGGGAACCCTAACTTAAGACTCAGAGTCCTTACTTTATCACCTGGTCCATAAAATGCTCCTTGATTCAGGTTTGCTCTCACATGAAAGTTGACGCTTCTCAGAATATCTTGGTCCCTTAGAATGTCATCACCTGTGGAGTATTTGGAGTTTTCATTTTCTTCCTGTCTGATAGCCCTTTCTCCACTCCTAAAACCATTTTATGATTGGGGAAGTCCAGTCCAGGCCAAGAGTCCTGCTTGCTTGGGGCTAAACACTAGACACATTGACCAAATGAAAATAACAGACATAGGTGATTGATAGGGCTGTCAGCCAAGCGTCTCACATTCATCCTGTGCCTGGGTATGTTTTACAATATCTGTACTCTTCCTAGGTCTCAAACCATATCATTGTTTCTCATGGCTCTGGTTTCACTTCCTTTGCTTCTGTGTATCATAACATTTCCCTCATGGACATGGTTTCATCATTTAGGAAGTCATTTTTACCATCCCAAGTGTGTTTGCTTTATAGATGTGCATGGTCTTGTCTCACAGATCCATCTATTTGAGCATAAGTTGTCAGCTGGTATAACCTAATATTATCTAGTCAAAATACCCCCCTCAGCCCACGTGTGAGAAAGAGTTAAATTTGAGGATTGGTACTTGTTTAAAAACAGAAATCAATTAAATTGCCTTGGACCTGCTTTATGATACTAACTTACTAAGAAGGTATTAAAGATGACATTTTGCTTTGCTTTTATTTTTTCACCTGTATTGGACTTTGACGTTATAATGCTTCTAGCCAGTCTGCAGCAGTTGTGATGGCACGAATCATTAAAACCACTGATTTTTGCAAGTTATACCATGTGTAATTTACAGTTTACTTTATGAGAATACTTAATGTACGAAGTGATTTATACAAGTTATTTTTTTGTCTTTATAGCATGTATGTGAAGTAAGTACTCAAATTATTTTTTAGATTTTCTTCCCCTAGGATTCTTTCCCTCCAGTTATTCCTATCCCCACCTTTAAATAAATATATGCAGATAATTGGCCTTGGATTTTTGCCTTAGAGAAGTGACATTTATTGCAGATGATGATGATGATGATGTTGGTGATGTTGATGATGATGATGATGATGATGATATCAATAATAATAAAAGTATTCTAAACCTTCCTGGCTTCAAAGACATAAATCCAATTAAAGATGTAACCTTTATGATTCATAGGCAGATATAACCATAACAGAGTGTTTTTGAGATAGAAACTGCAAGAAAAGAGAGGGGGCGATTTCCTCAGGAGGAGAAAAGCGTATCCTCCTAACTTTGGAGGAAAGTATATTACAATAGGGAGTAATGAGCCATTGGTGATAGTTTTGTAAAACCAAAAGAAAAGTGTCTTGTGTTCTATTTTCTGGGCAGAGCCCTCAGTGAGGTGATGAGCCTACACAGAGGCTAGAAGAGGACCTGTGCATTTCCTTCCAGGTGGAGCCTTTGGAAGGCAGCAGACTCCCAGAGACACAATGGTGGCTATGAGGTCTAGTACAGATGTCTAACAGAAGTGAATATCCTGATGATGGGCACAAGTAGCAGATATCTTCCCATGCCCCAAGTGTGGTTCTGAAGTAACAGAAGAAAATGTGGGATTGAAGAATCCAGTGGGCAGGAATAGGGAATGATCAGCAGTAGCCTATTGGACTGATGGAAATAAGCAAATGGGACAGTGTGTTTTTCAGCATGTGTCTTCAAAGACAAATGACTCTTCTTAAGCTTCAGCGATTTAGAGGTTTAAAATAGAAATTAAGCCATATCTTATTTAAAAAAAAAGGAAAAGGAAAGAAAAGGAAAGGAAAGGAAGGAAAGGAAAGGAAAGGAAAGGAAAGGAAAGGAAAGGAAAGGAAAGGAAAAAGAAGAGTCACAGGATATGGAATTCTATTTAGGGACCTAACACTGTCAGTGACTAAACAATTTTCCCAAGTTTAGTACCAGTAATGGTGGTAGGGAAGGAAGAAGCATTCAGGCTTTCCCGCTTCAAACCAAAAATTTCCCTCTTCCTTTCATCACCAATATATATTTACTTTAAAGAGTCACTTTTTAGTTCTGAAACCTATAACCCCATTCTACACATGAGAAAAAAATATGGAAAAAATATGATCTGAAGGTCTTTCTAAAAAACACCTAACCTGTACTCCTCTAAGGTACAAACTTCCACTTATAAGATAAATAAGTACTAGAGGTACAATGTACAGCTTGGTGACTATGACTAACACTGCTGTAGGACAGGTAGGGAAGTTGTTAAGAGAGGAAATCCTAAAGGTCCTCATCACAAGAAGCAGGTCTTTTCTTTTTATTGTATTGAGATAATGGATTTTGACTAAACCTGTTGTAGCAACCATTTCACAACATATGTCAATCAAATCATCATGCCATACACCTTAAATTTATATAGTGATGTCTGTCAATTATTCCTCAATAAAACTTGAAGAAAAATTTAAGAACAGTAAACAAACAAACCAACAAAAAAACAATAAAAGTCTGAAAAAGTGTCACAGCAAAGAGGAGCCCAAGGAAGCGTGATTGTTACATAGAACATGGTATCCTGGCTGAGGTTCTGGTACAGAAGAAAAACTTTAGGCAAAAATTAAGAAATTTGAATCAAGTATGGATTTTCTTCCACAATCACATATCAATATTGGTTCATTAACTATGACAAAGGTATCATGCTAAACAAAGATGTTAATAAAAGGGGGAGCTGGCTGTGGGGTTTATGGGAATGCTGTGCTATTCTTTAAACTTTTCTGTAAATATAAATCTATTCTAATATTAAAAGTTTATTTTAAAAATAAGACAGGGGCACCTGCGTGGCCCAGTAAGCTAAGCATCTGACTCTTGGTTTCCACTCAAGTCATGATCTCATAGTTGGTGAGTGTGAGCCCCGTGTAGGGCTCTGTGCTGACAGTGCAAAGCCTGCTTGGGATTCTCTCTCTACCTCTATTTTTGCTTCTCCCCCACTCATGCTCTTTCTCTCTCTCAAAATAAATAAGTGCACTAAATAAATAAATAAATAGAAAAAAAAAAGTTACTGAGTATGCCCATCCTGGAAACCTACATTTGTTTTAAAGACATCACATTCTGGCCTCTCTGTCAGAAATAATACTCCTCAGAATAATACTACATCCCTATTCAATTTTCCACTAATTCTTTTTTTTTTTTTTTTTTACAAAAACTCTAGTTTGGCTTGATTCAATGTGCTTTCAATTTTTCATTTTTACTCTTGGTGTTTCTCGCACCTCGTAAACCCAGACTATGATAGTATAAATATAGATAGATGAATAACTAGATCTGCAGATAGCAATATATGACAGACACAATCACAGACACAGTAATGCACAGTTGTACTAATACACATGCAGATAAACACACACCAAACACCTTACTTCTCAGAGTCAGAGAAGTGGGTGATTAAAAACCATGTAAGTGGATATTTGTTGCTATTTACTGCAAGGCTTTTGTAAGTTACTTTGTATTTTCTAAATTCAATTTTCTTATCTGAAGTGGGGAAAATAAAACCTATATGGCAGAGATAGCATTTAAATTAGTGACAGTATGCGAGCAGAAGTTTTGACCCATAATAGGGGCTCCATTTTATTATGAGGTACAGAAAATCTAATGGCCACGTTCAATTTCATGGTTTCTGGTCAACTACAATGTTCAATCGTGTTCTTTAGTCATCCCCTCTTTAGGCCTTTCTAACTGCAGGTCTATTATTTTCCCTACTTGTGCAGTTCTTATATATGTGAATCATATATGTTTATGTGATGCATCGATGTCTATGCCCTGAGAAGTAAACAGCTGCAGGCAGAAGATGAACAAGGATCTGAGAAACACGGGATCAACACAGTGTGTCTTTGACTTAGTAATGAAGACAAAAACCAGTACCATGAGTATTTGCAATTTAGGGATCATAGGAACTTGGAGCCTCATTGCAAACTTTTCTACTGTGGAGAAGAGAGGTCAAGCTTAGACATATGTTCTTATTAACAAGAGTCATTTAAAGATGGCTTGGACTCTATCAGCCTGAAGACACTCAGAGCTTGTCCCTTGTGTGCACTTTCTTCATTTGTGAGAGGCTCCCTTCTGTGTGCCTCTAAATTCAGCTTTCTTGATTTGAGCAATGTGTCTCCTTAAACTGACTGCTCTTGAGCTCTGGCAAGTTTCTGTATGCCAGTAATATAATTCACAACATCTTTTTGTCTAGGTCTACTTCCCTTGGTATCATACTCCATTGGATAGTATGATTTTTTAAAAATGATCTCAAGTCAGCATTCCTAATGGGGATTCCCATGAGTTCTCTGGAGGTTCATGTACTTTGCCTGCTTTTTGAATGGGAATACGATTCCTTTATCGATTCCACTCCATGCCACAAGAGACTTTACTTTCTTAAGAATAAATCAGGAACTGATCTTCTGGGGGTCTCACAATAGGGTCATAGTCCTTACTCTTTTGGTGGTATTCCTGAAGCCCCTCTTACTGGGCATCCAGAGAGGCAGGAATTGCCCCCACCAACATACCCAGAGGGAAGATATGGAATAGAGCTCAAATCACACTTACTGTTCTCTAAAGACATGCTCTACACATTTTCCCTATCTCTTGACCCCCTTTCACCCCTCAGTAGATGTGACAGTTCCTGAGTCAGCTATAGGTTTTCTACCTTGAAATTCTGTTGGTGGTCTAAAATCTCATTTGTGATATAGCATCTTGTGGAGTCTTGGTTCCTTAGCAGAAACTCCAAATTTCACATCTTCTTACATGTACCACATAGGTGATGGTGTAAACTGGAGGATATTAAGATACTTTCCTCAGTGGAACTTTATTATTATTCATCTACGTGAGAGAGAGCCCTTAGGAATGTGAATCACAGTGCAATTAGTATTGAGTCTGTTATGGGTTAAATAGACTTCTGTGGAACACTGTGAAGGTTTCTCAAAATTTGTAGCAATACTTGTTTGGGAAAATGAGATCTAATTTCTAAACACAAAAATTGTCAACTACTATTCTGGAATAAACTTATTGTAAGTTAAGAGCTTGCTCAAATTGGTGATTGACTTGCTACACAAACCCTCAATGACCTTCAGGCAGAAGCACATACTTTGAAGATGTCTGGCTGGAGCCATGGTACAGGTTGTGATCTGAGTACAAATTGTTGACCTTGAGGAAGCTGACAGTCCTACCCAAGTGCAACACACATTTAACAGTCTTGTCTATGTAGCCCTGCACTTCAAACAACTGAGAAAATGAATCTTATATGACCTAAACAAAATCTTTACAAATCAAAACAAACTCTTTAGGTTTTTGAAGATATTTACTTAAAAATTTCAATTGAATTTATTCCAGCCATTCATTATGGCTTAGATAAATTTAGTAAGTGAATTTGAACCCTTGTAATCTGTGATTTGAATATGGGTAGTTTTTATATTTCTTGGAATCTGCTGATAAATGCTTTTTGAATTTATTCATCTTGCCTATCATTATTATTAACAAAAGATAATATAAATTGTCCTGCAAAGGAAGACAGGTGCAATAATATTTTATGAATGGAATGCTTTCTTAAAGACTTCACATAATTTGAAACTCATATAATTCAAAATTATTTTTCTCATAGGAATAAACATAAAATAAAAATTGCATTGTTTCAAATTTGGCATCAAAATTGAGGATCCATGAATATTTTATACCACACTATTTCAAATTATCACAATCCAAATTTACATAAAATAATACCCCATTTTATTTATGTGAGCAATGACAAAGTTACAGGTAATTGTCTTAAATGTATGTTTGTTTTTTTATAGATATTAGTGATGGTAATCTCTGTATGGCTAATTCTAGATAAGAACAACAATGTTTCCTAGAGTCTAAGTATGCAAGGAATGATTATTAAATTAAGAATATACATCTTTCACCAAGTTAATCTGCTTTGTTTATAACCAGAGTGAATGGAAAACCTTTCTGATTTCCAAGTGTTGAGCTTAGACCTATGCCTCAGTGGTATACGGAACATCAAGTCTTGAGTTTCCTTCCAATGTTAATGATCACAAAATATCTCAGGGAGAACTGGGCATTGACTGGCAGCCAAGCACAGAAAGCTCAAAAAGAGTGCCTCGGTTCTATCGAAGTATGTGTTTTGTGGTCTGTTAATATTTTGCATTAAGCCAATTTTGAGCTATTAAAGTTTTTGTTTTCTTTTTTTCCTTTTATCTTTTTAAGTTTGCTAATCATCAGGAAGCACTCACTTTCATCTGGGATTTGTTTGCATTGATTGTGTTTCCTCAGGTCCTGGGCTCCATAACCAAGCTTTTAGAATTAGTGTGGGAGGTGGCTGTTATGCTAAGCTTCTAAAAAGTACTGACTCTACCCACCCTCAACATAGACCTGGGTCATAGAATTAAAAATAGGGCAAAATGTCAGACAGCCGGGAAAATATTCAGATTGAAGATATGTGCTTCAAATCTATAATATTCATTAAATTCAATTATGGTTATTTTTTGTTATGGGCCTTTTGAAGTGTTTTCTATGCATATTTGAGGTCCTTTTCTAAACATCTGTCACATAACCCTTCTCTTTTTCATCGTGGTTTAGAATTCCCTATTCTACCAACCAAGATCTCACCAAGAAACATGGTACATTCAAAATAGTTCAACTGAAAACCATTTAATAGAAAGATTAGGATGAAGGGAACCAGCTAGAGATGTCTGAGGTGCTGGCCACGTTTGAACAAAAGGAAACTATTGCTAATCCTAGACCTGAAGGAAAGAAGGGAGGGGACATTATTATCTAAGTCCAGTGAGAGATGGAACCATGGACAACCACACATCCCAGACATCCAGTGGGGAAATAAATACCATGCCTCTTCCAATCCCTCATAGTTTGCCTGTACCTCTGCCATTCACCCTCAATTGAAAGCCCAGCAAGGCAATAATAAACAAGTAACAACAACAGCAACAACAAACAACAACAAAAACAACAACAACAATAAAGCTGACAATGCATTCTGTAGAAACTAGTTTCCCAGGTCACAGAGTGGGTCAGAGGGAGGAAGAGAAGGGATCTCTGGGGGGAAATGGGGAATCACCAGGTCATCTGCTCTCTCACTGATTCTAAATCAACTATTGCCTATGAACCTCCTCCATCTGGCCCTCTCATCCTTCCATTTGCTTTTCATTTCCAAGCAAGATGTTTTAGTCTGTTTGGGCTGCTGTAACAATATACCACCAACTGGGTAGCTTATAAGCAATAGAAATGTATTTCTCGCAGTCCCACAGGATGGGAAGTATAAAATCAAGGCACCAGCGTGGTTGTGTTTGGTGAGAGCCTCTTCCTGGTTCATAGTTGGCACTTTCCTTTGTGTCGGGGGAAGGGGATCTCTGGGGCCTCTTTTTAAGAACAGTAATCCCACTGGCAAGGGCTCTATCCTCATGCCTCATGACGTAAGCAACTCACACAGGCACGACTCTTAATACCATCATCTTTTGAGGTTAGGATTTTAAATTATGAATTTTGAGATGCCACAAACATTCAGATCATAGTGCAAGGGAAGCCTATTCATTCATTTTTTTATTTATTGAGTGCAACTAAGCCATTAGCATATACTGGAACTGGGAATACAAAAACAAAACAGATCTAATCCTTCAACATTTGAAAAAAGTATCCTGACAAGGGTCTTGAAAAGGAAGTTTGAACGAGAGGCACATCAATACATCCACTGCTCCTTGCTGGTCTTGCTATTTCCACATCACCCGTCTCCAGCCAGTCATCTTTGCTAGCTCTCACCTTCTCTCAAGCCCCATGTCTCTTGGGGCCCTGCCCTGCTGTCCACCAGAAAATGAAAACTCCATTCTCCCCCATCCCCGCCCCCCCACATTAGTTTGCTTCTGAAATATAACACTGCAACGTAAAGAAAATCAATTATAAGTAAAAATAGAGAAAATAGAAAATGAAGAGAAAAAGAAACATGTGCTTTTAACTCACTGTCCATTCCCCAATTTTCCTAGAGAACCTACAGATATAAATATGCATGTAGACACAGGTAACTCATGGGAAAAAACCCAGTGAAGATGCCTCAGGGAACCCTGGTAGATATGAGAGAACACAGTTCACCTTTTGACTATCACACTGAACATTTTTTGGAAAGTGCGGGGGAGCCACTGGCAGAAAAGTCTGCTTCTCACAACTCACTTGCAAGACCCTTATTTGGAACTTCCCAAATTCATCAGCCCTTGACTGACTGTAACCATATCTTAAGCTCCTGGAACTGGTCCCATTTCCACCACCAAAAACATGTTGGAGGAAAGGACAACAGTGCATTTAAATACCCCATCCTACTGCAGAGTGGGAAAAATTGCTATCGAACTCCAAAACATTTTGCCATAGACACATTGTTTACACAACACAGCTGCTGGAATGGCTCTGATGACAGGAACTTATTAAGGCCTTTGGGGGATGATGAGATTTGTTGAAATCATGATGTCTGTTTGCTGCCCTTGATTGATGCACTGTCACCCATCCTGGGCTTCAGGCATACTATGGCTTATACAAGTTTTGTAGACTGAACTGAAAGCCCAGCCCCACTATAAAACACATCAATCCCTTGTTTAAAAGCTTTCAGTGTTTCCTACAGCCTGCGAGATAAAACTCAAGCTTCCTAACAATAGATACAAGGTCTCTTGTGATCTGGATCCTATCTCCACCAATGTCCCTACTGGGAACACATTGTACCTTCTATAATTACCATAAGCTGTTTCTTTGTGCCTTCCTACTTCTCTGCTTAGAATGCCTGATCTACCTTAAAAACTCCTGTTTCTCTTTCAGACCCCTCTCAGACATTTCCTCCTTCTTGAAGCCTTCTTTGATTTCTTTCCCCTTCTCACCTACCTTGTCTTTATTGAGCTCCGCTAACATTTCCTAGTTTCTCCTTTCAGTGCTGTGACCCCACTGCATGCCAGTTGAGTCCTGTTACCCTATAGGAGATCCTGCTCTGTTCTACAGGCCTCTATAGGCTGCATCATTCTGTCCTGTGTCATACCTTGGTTCCAACTTTAGCCCCACAAATCCATGACTTGCAGTAGAAATCCAAGTATATTTGGCTTTTCACAAGCTTAATAACTTCTCTGAGAAATAAGGGGCTCCAGAGAGGAACAGATTGTGTGACTCTATTTTTGCCTTTTTCAACATCATATTGTAGTATTCTGCTTCACCTTCCTTCACAGCTGACCTTCTACATTCCCTGCCCAGTTGTGGATGGACAGATACCAGAGGAAAAGGGTAGTTTATTCCACTGCTCTAACCTCTTTGGTAGGAAGCATCCCTGCCAGGCTGGCCTGCCTTTCTCCTCACCACAAGGATTCTGGTAAATAAAATTTTCTCCATCTGTGGAAGTTTTTGACTCCCTGAAAAGACCATGAATTCCTTGAGAGTAAGAATTCTATCTAATGTATCTTTATATCTTCAATGTTGAGCATAATTCATAGAAGATAGTGGATTCCAATACTGAATAACAATTTTATTTAAGGAGAACATGATTTTTAAGTTCTAAATAACCACTTTAAAATGGAATTTTGGATTTTATCTCTTTGGCTGTTAGGGATTGCTGTTTTCTGGTAGGGCAGATAATTATTGACTTTAATGTGGGTCTTCAAGAATCTGCCAGTCACAACTATATTTTTCCCAGATATCCTCTAGTTCAGATCTCTTTAATAAGAATCTTGAAATTAACTGTAGTTAATAGAACTTCTGATTAAGGGCATATGAAAGAGGTAAAGATTGTTTACTCTCAGTGGTTTGTTACAATTTTTTTCTTTTTGTTTTTCTTCAGCTTTTTCGTTCCTGCCTTTCTCGTGGGTACCCTTGAGTTTTTTAAACTCCAGTCTAAAGAATTTCAGCAAAAGAGTATATTGGAAATGAACTCCTTTACTTGCCTTAAATAATGTTAGCAAGTATTGCAAGTATGATACTCTGGTAAAATTTCCTCTGTGTTTGTGTGTGTGTGTGTGTGTGTGTGTGTGTGTGTGTGTGTGTGTGTGTGATGTGGTATTCCTACACCACCAAGTAATTCTTTGACACCAACTTAGTGCCCTAAAATTCACCTGGATTCTGATACTATATACCCAAAGACAGCATCAGATTCCATAGGTTAAGTACTCAGCTCATAAGATCGCCCTGTACTTCAGATGCCAATTGCAAACCCAGGTTAATACCTGTGCCTCTGACCAACTGGCTATAGATCAGAGGTTCCCATGGTCTCCCACCTTGAATTTGATTAATTTGCTAGAATGGCTCATAGGACTCAGGAAACGACTCACTAGATTATTGGTGTATTACAAAGGATATTAAAAGATACAAATCAACAGCCGTATGAAGACATATAGAACAAGGCCCCAAACAAAGGAGCTTTTGTCCTTATGGAGTTCAGGGGTAGCACAGTGACACATGGAATTTCCATTTCCACCACCTGGAAGCTCTCATCCAGATCTCATCCTTTTTATGGAGGCCTCATTACAAAGATATGATTGATCAAATCATTGGCCATTGGCAGCTGATTCAACTTCCAGGGCCTGTCCTCTCCTTGGAGGTCAGTGGGATGGGAATGAAAGTTCAACATTCTAATCACATGATTGGTTATGCTGCAAACAAAGTCCATCCTTAGGTGCAAAAATCACCTCATTAACATAACAAAAGACACCTTTTGCTGTTATCACTTAGGGAATTCCAAGGGCTTAAGGAGTTTTGTACCATCACGATACACAAATCCATATATACACATCTTATTATAAATCAGGATATCACAATAAGTATCTATTAGCTTACAGGTGCCTTAAAGATGAGGAAAATAAGACTATGCCAAGGTATGTTGTCAGATGGATGTGATGGAATTTTGGAGTGGTGGGGGTCTGGAGTCGATGGCCAAGAAAGAATTCTTGAAATGTCTTTGGTGTTAAAAAAAGTAACTTTATTAAAGCACTGGGAAGAACTCATGGGCAGAGAGAGCTGCACTGGGGTTGTGAAGAGTGACTGGTTATATACTATGGAGCTGGGGGGAGATAAACTCAAGAGGAAGTTTCTAAAGGGATTTTCATATGCTAAAGAAGACTCATAAGCTACCAGAGTCCTTGCTATTGTAAAGCTAAGGTTGTTTTCCCTCTGGTAAGGCATTAAGACTATAGGGGTTTATACTCTGTATTTGCCTCAGGTATCTGTCCATGGGCTGCAGGTTATAAGGACATTTAATTTTAACTGCCATTTCCTTCTTGCCTTTGTTCTCCCCATCACTATGGAGAGGAGGGTGATGGTGGGGCTCCAGGAACCTGAGTCTATAGGTTTCTGCAGAGTAGGTTATTGATTAGATTGCCTTTGTCTTGTAATTTACTAAGATATTTATAAACTGATGGAGACTCGTATCTAGCATGACTGTGATCTCTATCAGTTAACTGTTTTCTTTCTGCAGTTCTTAGGTAGCCTAGAAGTGCCTGAGGAATGTCACATATATCCCACCGAGGGTGGGGATGTGTTGTTAGCTTGTGCATTGCCCTCGACTTGCCTTGTGCTCCCTCATCAGATGTACAATTTGATGAAGTTTTGGGGTGTTGGTGGTGGGTTCAGAGCTGACAGCCAAGAAAAATTCTTGAAGATGTCTTTGGTGCAAAAAAGGTGATTTTATTAAAGCAAGGAGACAGGACCCATGGGCAGGAATAGCTGCACTAGGGTTGTGATGCATACTGATTGAATACCCTCCAGTCCGGAGGGGGTTAAGGATGGAGTGAGTCTCTAAGGTATTTTGGAAGCAAGGTTTCCACTTTTAGGGCCTAGGTATTTTAGGGAAAACAAGCCATTTACTACCATTTAGTAAAACCTCAGTCATGAGGTCCTTCAGATGTATATCAGGGGGCCATAAGTTTGGAGTATGATTGCCAGAATACATCTCGGGGGAGTTGAGATAAAGGAAGTTTCCAAAGGAGTTTTTATATGAGAAAGTAGACACAGGATCCTGGAGGGTCAGGATAATGTTAAGCCAAGGTTCCTTTTTGCCTCTAGTAAAGTGTCGTCATTGAGGCAGCTGAGCTCCTAGAAGGAGGTCACTCTGCTGGTTTCAAAGACTTGTCAATGGGCTGTAGGCAGTAAGGGAATTTTAATTTTTCATTTGCCTTTGTTTCCCACATCACCATGGCAAGCACTTAAACCCCTTTCCTTTGTTCTTGGGTAGCCAGGAGTGTCTGATATATCACACATATATCACCTGGTGGAGGAGGGTGCTGTTAGCCTGTACTTTGGCCCCAGCTTGCCCCACGCTCCCTCATCACAATTTATGAGTGAATTTATGAGTAATCAATTTTATGCCCAAAAAGTAAATCAGTAAATCTATTCTTTTTTTTTTTTTTTTGGACTTGGATGGTGGATGAAGGAGGAGTGTGCATTTGGGAATCATAATAGGATTTAATTTATTAATGAGTATGGATGGTAAAAGTTTTATTCAACATTAGCTTGTTCATGTTGTTATTCTCAGTGTTCCATAAAGAAAAAAAATATTGCTACCATGTAGTGAATTCATTTTATGTGCCAAATGCCTGCATAAACTTATGCCCTTATATGCTATGTCCATGAAATCTCAGTGAAAATGTGAAGATGTTTCAGATAGAGAAGCATATTTTTTGTCTAATGTCATAGCTTATAAAGGTCAAAAAGGGTGTTGAGTCCCAAGAAGTAAACCATATGCAAAAAATCCAGGAGAGATTTTGTTGGGGAAGAAGAATTCCCTCTGCCCTTCAAGGTCCTTCTAGCTGGACTTAGAATCAAATTGACATGAGACAGATTAACAGGAGAAAATCAAATTTAATAGTGTATGTATGAAGAATCCACACAGCCAAGGAAATTCCAAAGACAGCCAGGCCACATGATATTTCTCTGAGCTGAGAAGAAGGGTAGCATTGGTCTGCGGATACAATGGGAAGAAAGATCATTAGCAAGAAGATGAAAGGAGATGTTTGGAAAACAAAGGTTGCCATATTCTGCAGATTAGTTTCTTAGGTAAAGAGGAATCTCTGTGAATAGTTCTCTTCCCGATAAAAATTGGGGGTGGAGCTGAGGGAGAGGTAAAGAAATTGTTTTCTGAATCTGATGGGTTTAGATCACTTTTAACTGAAAATAATGTTCCAGCCAAAGTGGCCCATCTTAGGGGGGGTCTGCCCTTGGCCCCTATAATTTCTTCCAAATTGTTATGTCTTAAATCACAAAGCACTTCATTCTAAACTTCCTAGGGCTTGATACTCACTAGCAATCATAGCAGCTTCCTAGTACATTATTCTATTCTGAACTGAATATTTATACAACTAATTCTTGATAAATACCTCAAAAAATCTCTCCTTATTTTTTGTTTGACTTTATATTAAATTATTTATTTTTCAGGTCCAAAATAAATGCTAGAATTTATCCTTCAGAAATGAATCCAGTATGGCTCACCCATAGTTGGTGGGTTTCATGGATTTACTCGGTAATCCAGTAATTGGATTTATTGCTCTTCATTTGATTTAAAATAGAGTGAAATTAACTGTTTATTCACTATTCCTGGTCAGATCATCTAAACTTGGGAGAAGCCTACATCTTAATAAATGGCTCTGATGACCTTTCAAAGTATTGAGAGGTAGAAGGACTTGAGCCCCACATCAGCACGGCTTTCCGAGCACTTTATTGTCATGGAGGAGCTCTGCCAAGAAAATTAAAAACAAATACTTTCTTCTCAAAGTGCCAAATATTTCTCCATTATGAAATTTCCATGAAATTCCATGGAAAGTCTCTCCTGTAAAATGAGACTCCATACTTGTGCACAGCTGCAAGGCCTGGCAACTTCCCTAGCCCTGGGAAGCTAATAAAGCAAACAACAACTATCCTGGCTGTCGAAACCATGAACAAGTTCTGGAAATGCCAGCGTACTGCTGCTCTCACCACAGAACACGAAGAGCACACCGATTTTATTACCTGTGTAGTCTCAACGAGCAGGATGCTACCAAAAGGACAATTAGACAGTGGTTTATTACAAGTGTGTCACTTGCCCATGTAGAAGGAATCTGTTTTATTTTCCTTTGTGATAAGCCTTGAGTCTTTCAGCAAGGATGACTAAGTCATGAAGAAAATGAAGAAATCCGTATTGTGTGCTTAAACATGCTAGGATTCAGTCAGCCAAGATGGGCATAAGTGTTTTCCAAGTGTCTTCCTTCCTTTCCCTTCCTAGGAGAGCAATATGCCATCCTCTGAACTAAAAGTGCCCCTGACCTACACTGAAAATTAAAGATGAATGTTCTGCATATCAACTGCAATACAAATCATCTGTTATCCTCTTGAGTTTGCAGAGAAGATAACTCTTACTTCATTTGCGATAGGGCGGTGTATCTTTTTGGCATCTTTCACAGTACTGTGCTGTTCTGGACTCTGTCCAGAGTCAACAGCTGAGCAGCATGATGTAGCCTATGATTCAAAGGCCCAGGGCAGAAGGGAAATAATTCCCCAGTGCCACTTTGTATTATCTTGCTTTTTACATAAATAAATCAACATCCTCTGAAAGATATTTGACCGTGTAGGTAGTAAATTTAAGAAGTTTGCTTCATGTGAAGATGAAACAAGTGATATTACGCCCTTAAAAATTGGTCACTGTTGAGAGAAGAACCACATGTGTCAGAAATTATTTTTAAGATATGCATTTGGGGGAAAAAATCACTGTTATCAGAATGTCAGATTCCCTGACAATGGATTTTTCCCACAAACATTTTTTTTGATTACCCTAAAAATATAACTGCCTTAGAGAGAAGATTTTTTTAAAAAATTACATTTTGCTAAGTTTTGTATATTTCATTCACAGACCTTAGCAAATAGGTTTTAAGATGTATTTAATTTAAGTAACTTTTTAATGCATTTAAAATGAACATTAACCTGTAACATACAAACCTACAGCAGACTGGTTTTCCAGCTGTGCGTTGAAAAATCCATATTGGATTAGACAAGGTAAATATAACCCAGTTCATGATTCTTAAATAGACCTGACATTTAATGTTGGAAACATATAGGATCTGTTGCTACTACTTAGTCTACAAAGAGAAAAAAATGAGTTGTTGGGCCCACTTTTTTTAAAATTAAGAGGTACCATAAAACTTTTGGCATTCTGAGGACTCTCCCTGATTTGGAAAGGGCTGCAGAATCTAAAAAGGGATAAAAATCTCACTTTTATGGTAAATTGCGCTCAACAGGTTTCAGAGCAGTGTTTCTCAACATTGACCCTATTGTAGTCTCTTCTTACTCATGGGGCATATATTCTATTACCCCTAGTGGATGCTTTAAACTATGGATAGCATTAAACCTTATTTATACATTCATACTTGTGATAAAGTTTCATTTTTAACTTAAAATTAGGCACCGTAAGGGGTTAATAACAATAACTAATAATAAAATAGAACAACTATCACAATACGCCGTAATAAAAGTTATGTGAATGTGGTTGCTCTCTCTCAAAATATCATATGGTACTGTACTCACTCTTCTTCTTGTGATGATGTGAGATGATAAAATGCCTAGGTGATGAGGTGAAGTAAGGTGAATGATGTAGCCCTGTGACGTAGTGTTAGGATACTGTTGACATTCTAACAATATATCAGAAAAAGGATCCTTTGCTTCTGAGGTTTGGCCACGGGAAACTGAAGCCACGGAAAGCAAAACTGCGAAGAAGCAGGGGCTACTGTGTTAACATCTTGGGGCACATGATGTGTTATTGGGGGCTTATCCTGTATTTCGTGGATGCTTAGAAACTTCCCTTGACTCTACTCACTAGGTGCCAGTAGCACCCTCCCAGTTGTAATTACCAAATATATCTCCAGAGATTGCCATATGTCTTGGGAGGGAGAGGCAAATCATTCCTAGCACAGGGCCACTGCTCTAGGGTAAGAAAAATGGGGCATGTAACCCATTTGAGGAGAGCACATTTCCATCCTCGCATGGAAGGATCTCTGACAGGTTGACATTGCTGACTTCCTGTGACTCCTCTTCATCTCCCTTTATGTTGCAGAGTGAGTCCAGTAAGATTCAATACTTTTCTCTGATCCCCCTTTTTTCTACTAGCTACTTTTATTGATGACCATGGCTGCTATTGACTAATACCGCTTTTCCTCTAGTTCAGACTTTTCTAAGTTCCAGATTTCCACTTATCTTCTGGAAACTATGAATTGATACTTGAAACTGATGGAATCCACCTACCTAAAAGTCACCTTATTTCTCCAAACCTCCTCATACTTCCTATTCTGTTAACTATCATTATCCTTACCAGAATCCGGGTGTTGTTGGTTTTAAAATAGGGGGTTGTCTCTTCATTATAATCAACATATAGTCATTTGTCCATAAACTCACTTATGCATACTGCCCCATCATTTCTACCTTGAAAAAACTTATTCTTGTATCCTCTTTCAGTGACCTCTGGATCTATTCTACTCCAGACTTTCATCTCTGCTTGACTTATGTTTAACAATATTTACCATTGCCTGACAGTCATTTCCTGTCTCTCCCCTCTCTACATGCTTCTGTAAGAGGATGCTTCCTAAAGCATAATTTTGATTGTCATTTTCCTTCTCAAAACCAATTTTAATGATTTCTTTTTCTTTAGAAGGTTAAGACCTCCATGTTAAGACCTCCATAATCCAATTCAAACCTTCTAGTTATCTTTTTGGTATTTCCTCTCTACTTAGAATTTCAGACCACTGAGTCTGAAGATACGTTTGTTTCTCACTTTGCTACTTTTCTTTAAGCTCTTTTCTTTAGCACTAATATTCTTTTTTCTCTCTGCCAAAACAGTCCTACCTAAGCTTCAGGAGTTAAGTCAAGATAAAACTTCTTCCAGATTCCCAGATAGAGTTAATCTTCCTCTTACCCATTCTCACCTAAATTCAACACTTAGTATTACACCAGTTCGTGTACATGCTTTTCCCTTTATTAAGCAGTGAGTTCTTTGTATTTCCTAAATTATGCAGCACAATGTGTTCTTCTTGATAATTAGTTAATGTTTGTTGAAGAAGTATGTACCATATCGGGAAAGCTGGGCTTGCTTGGGACCTAGCTTCATGAACAGTGAGAATCTGATATTACATATGAAGAATTATTCATCGTCAAATCTCGCCTAAAAATCCTAAACTCTCAATGGCAGATTATATTTCTGAAAAATGGCCACAACACTATTTCCAACCCCACATGTTCTTTCTAAAACCTTGCCACTCTCTGTGAGAAAACAGTATCTGTTTCCCATCCTCTTGAAATTAAGCAGGACTTTGTGATTGTCCTAACAAATAGAATGCAGCTCAAAGATGCTGTGTGGCTTTCACACAGTAAAAGAGTACAGAGCTCAGCAATTACTGGAAATGATGAAAGGAAAGCTAACAAGACCACTACTCCAAAAGAAATCAGCCAGGAAAGGATTGTGATTTGGCCCCTAAGAGGTGCCTGCATGGAAGGGAAATGAGTCCCCCAACCACACCGGCCAGCATTGAACTCCAATCAGTTATGTCAATGAATGAGTAAACCTTCAGATGATTCTCCCAGCACCCGGTTTTCTAATTTTCCTGCTAAGGAACCAGATAACATGGAACAGAGAGGCAAGCCATCCTATTCTGCCTGTGCAAATTCTCAACCATGAGTATAAGTGATTGCCTTAGAATTTGGGGTAGTCTAAGTAAATATAGTAAGAAATAAAATCATATTCTTTTCCATCTTCTACTCATATGTAAGAGATGAGGCTGTTTCACGGAGAAACTTTCTTCCTTTGTATTTTGTATTATGTAAGTTTCTTACTATGTATTGAGGTGGGGGAGAGGAACAAAATGAGACAGACTGATGGGAGCAAGGACAAGAGGGAAGAATATATGTGAATTATGGCAGCAGTTTCAACAAAAATCTACTTAATAGTTTGAGTATGCTAATACCAGGCTTGTTTGTGCTATAAAAATTTAAGCTTCTGTCAACTTCTGGGAGAAAGACTAGGTAAAGTGAAGATATTTTGTAAATGTAGAACACCAAATGCAAGCCGTTAAGTACAGGCATAAATCCCAAAGGAAAGATTTTCAGGTAGGTAATACAGTGGTTCTTGTTACTGTACTATTTTAGAATTAGTGTTTTTGTGGCACTGCCTGTTGTACATATCACAAGAAGACGTTTCCTCTGAAGAAACGTTGGTGTTTTGCAGGTGTATCAAAGAATTCTTCTAGCCCAGTTTCTACCATCTGACTGTGTATTATGAGGCTACAGGGGGCCAGATCACAATCCTTTCCTGGCTGATTTCTTTTGGAGTAGTGGCCCTGTTAGCTTTCCTTTCATCATTTCCAGTAATTGCTGAGCTTCCTACTCTTTTACTGTTGATGTTGCTTTCAGTCAACAAACATCCGGTAGGACTTTTGGTATCCTTTACTGAATTACAATTGAAACACTACTTTTAAAATGGGGTAACGGCAACAATTGTGAAATAGCTAACTTTATAATTAATTTTTTAATGGACTTAAGAAAATGATGGTATCCACACAATTTCAGATATGAAAACATACTTGAAATGAGTCAAAAGATGCATTTTTTTGTATCTCTAAAATGCAATGATTGATCACAAAACAAAACAAATACTCATAGCCCAATGAATTAGGTATTAGTATGCATACATGGTGGTGGGGTTGGGGAGCGGAATCTTCTTTTATTTATATGTTTTTCTAGATGTGGAACTATTTTTTAGTATGTTTTGCTTTACCAAATTCTATTTAAAATTTTTAAGTTAAATTAATACTTAAGAGATGAAATGATTGAATTATTTACAAAATTATGAATCACACCTCAATTTTATGTATATATATATATATATATATATATATAATTCTTGACATAAATTTGTGTGTACTCTTTGTGAGTATAAACACCACACACACACACACATACACACACACACAAACATTATAGTTGTGTCAAGTTTTCTAAAGGAAGGACATACCACCATTTAACTAGCATATTTTCTGCTTTGTTTTGCAATGAATATAATCCAGCTCCTATCTAATAATTATCTTCCATGAAATGACCATTTTTCTCCAGAAATGGTCTTTGAATCGAATGTTCTAGCTGAGGGGCTCACTGTTGTAACAGTTCCCGCAGCCATCAGTACATTAGCTCCAACTGCTGCTGTATCCATTGCCATTTACGGTTCTCCCAGGAGAATTTAGATGAAAAAAGGAAACTGTTAGTGCTAAGTGTGTGCCAGGTTTGAATATACTCTCTAAACACATTCTAGCTGAGCCTAGAATGAGAATATTTTCTCTTATTTTCAGTGGGCAAAATACTATGTTATAGAGTACAAAATTTTAACACATTACAATAAAAACAGCAGTTTGGTAAAAATGCACACTCTTATGAGGACAGAAAAGATTTCATTTGGAACACTAGTTTTGAAACTAAACTCTTGCTTCCCTAACTTTAAATATTGGGAACACAAGGAGGCAGAAATCAAATTTAGTTGCTGAGTTTTTTTCAGATTGGTTTTCCATGACACCAGGTAACAAACATACATGTAATTTCAAACAAGGAGTTTTGGGTCAATCAAAAATGAAGATTTTTATAAAATTCAATTTTACCTTAACATTGCCTTTCTTATGGTGAAGCTATAGATATGAATTCATTTGTACACACACACACACAACACGCACACACACACACACACACACACACACATACACGTCTTTGTCTATTGTGACCTTTAAATGTTTTATTGGAGCACACTTCAGTTTTGCTTAAATTTATATTCAAAGTCACAAGGAGGGTTTCATGCAAATCCTAAACCAAGAAGACTGGGAGTCATGCAAGTCTTTGGAAATTAAACCCTTTATCTTCCAAATGTGGTGTTATTGCTTTAGAATGAGAGAGTTAAAGGCTGAAACCTGCTGCTAAATGATCCTGCTCAATATGTTTGTAGGTGCAGCTCAAAGAGAATCCAAGGGATTCCTCCTTGTTTTCGTGTGAGTAGGTGATGCTTCACAGTCTCTATGGGGACATCTGACACATTTCACAGAGAGAGGACGGTGCACTGTTAGCTTGAGTACAACTGGGAAAGGTATGATTTGAGAGTGGAATCAGAATAGCTAAAGAAATATAAAACTTAAAAAAATAAAAGTAGAATAAAGCAAGAAACTGAGTAAAGATTCTGGGGAAAGATTGAAACTAAATGTAAGCCATCCTAATAATACCCAGCAAAACCGCAGCCTCCTGGAATTTTAAATCAGAAATATTATACCAGAATAAACCCAAATATAAATGACTTAAATAACAATTCCAGAATCCCACAAAACCATCCATCCACGCTTCCATTTATCCACTTGTTAGTGTAATTGGTAAACCAAATACAATATTGTGGCCCTCTGACCATCTGAGACACCAGAAGTCAGACTCTTTTCTAAATCACAAAGGTACTATTAAAAGCGATATTGAAAAATTTAATGAGATGGGATAATGCAAAGAGCCAGTCTTGGTAAATGATTAAGTGACTGCTATGTTTTTATTGGGTTTAGTGCTTCTGGTATATATATTATTATGGTGGTGTGTAAAAGTGATATGAGAGGAATTGTTTTCTCTGAGGCAATTTTACCCTTTTACTTCTGAACAAAAAGAAAAATGCTACCTTGTCTTACAACTCTTACCAATCCCTCATACATTTTTCCTTTGTTTTTTACTTTTCTTTCTTGCTTCTCAGAGTTCCAAACTTAAGAGATTTAATGAGTGAATGTTCATAGCTAGGAAGTACAATTACATTTGAGGGTTTACTGAAGGGTGGTATTGAATCATTGCAATGAATTTCACTTCTTAACATCACCCAAGGATTGGGTACAGAACTGTGGTAGACTGACAGTCCTGATGATCTGAATACTTTACCCATCCCTATAGCCACACCCTTTGCATTTCCTCTGAAAGGAATTAGGGTCTATTTGCCTACTCCTTGAATCTGGGCATAGACATGTGACTTGCTTTTGTTGGGTAGGAAGAATTTATTCTACCCTTCAAGTTCCTTCTAGCTAGACTAAGAATCAAATTGGCATGAGACAGATTAACAGGAGAAAATCAAATGTGATAGTGTAAGTACAAGGAATCCACACAGATAGGGAAATTCTAAAGACAGGCAACATGAAGCTTTTATGAGCTGAGGAGAGGAGTAGGGGCCTGGAGATACAAAGGGAAGGAAGACCACTAGCAAGAAGGTGAAAGGAGATGCTAGGAAAACAAAGGTTGCCCTGTTGTGTAGATAAATTTCTCAGTAAGGAGGAAAATCTATTAATAGCTCTCTTCTTAATAACAGAAGGCAGTTGAAGGAGAAGTAAAGAGTTTTTCCAGAATGTGCTAGGTTTTGATTGCTTTTGACTCAAAATAATGTTCATGCCAAAGTGACCCATCTTGGGGTGGCCTGTCCTTTGCCCCTATACTTTGGTCAAAAGGATGTTAGCAGGCTTTATATAAGCAAAGTCCTGAAAAACTTCTTGTAAATTTCTACTTACTCCCCTGAAAGTCTACTACAGGAGATGTGGAGGATGAGAGACCAGGCAGAGTTTAATTATCTATTCCAACATCCTTCTAGATCTATCAGCCCCTAGACTACTAAACAGCTGACCACAGACACCATGAGGAACTCAGCAGAGCCCAGCAGATCCCTGCCTAGATGAACAAATCCCCAGCCTACCTAGAGACATGTAAGAAACAACAAATGGTTGTTGTATTAAGCCACTAAAGTTTTGAGATGTTTGTTAGGCAGCAATAGCTAACTTTTACAATATTTCAGAGATTTACACCTGCATCTTTGAGAGTAGTATCTTATGGTACTTGAATGAGGAATTGGTTTGACTTATAGAACTTTAAGAACATTAACATATTTTTCATTCCAACATCTTATAATGTAATATTAAAATCAACATTTTTTAAAGTTAGAAAACTGTGAAACAGAAAGGTTAAGAACTTTGCCTATCACATATTAGGTAGGTCTGGCTTTTAACCCAGGTAGTTTGACCCCAGTGCATGGGAATTTAGCTACTAAGCCATATTAAATAAGACTACCTCCATTTTGGTAGAGTATTAGATTTTTTCAGGCATGAGCTAAGACAACTGCTTTTTTTATTTGTCAGAATTTTCTTCAATATGATGATTTTTCTATTCATTTTAATATTTTTATATAAGCCATTGAGATAATCCATGCATTGTTAGAATTGATATGATCTATAAATTGGCCAACAAATGGATAATATCATGTGGAAAAATTCGCCAGAGTTTCAAATGAATATAGTCTATCTTCCTTCTCTGGAATCCTGTAAGTATGAATGTTTACTAATATATCAAAAATATAAAGGTTCAATGATTTTTAAGAATAATTACCTAATCTAATCAGTATTGTTTCCCTCTGCTATTGACTTCTGTTTAATAGCTTTTGAGAACAAAGTTTAAGAAAGTGTCCTATCATCCACTAGGAAAGAATTCTTCTGTTGACAGAACCCATTGCCCATACAACAGTGAGTCTAGAGAAACACCCATTTGGGAATCAAACAGGAAATTCTAACACCTGACTGATTCCACCTGTTCACCCTGACTCATTCCAGGCACAGCTGAGGTGATTAACAGGGTATCATGTCCACTTCCTGTGTGGGGTCTATTTCATAGCCCCAGGGATTTCTCCCTTCCTAGATGATTATTTCCCAATGTTTTAGGGAATATATTTATTTAAACCTGTGTCATCACCAGGAAAGAGTAAGAAATTATCAAAAATAAAATGGAAAGTAAAGAAAATACTAAAAATAATTGGAGGTGGAGAGAAGACACAATCTGTATTTTAAAATACAAAATGAATGAGTCTATACTTTGAGAAGTGACCAGTAACATATGTGGAGCTGAGTCAGACTTTCAGACTCAAATGACAGTTGATCATTCTCTCCTCCTCACCGCAGTGTGGAATATGAGAGCAAAGGGACCTTCATTGTATTTAAAGAGCAATAAATATAGACCAAATAAAAAGAAATATTTTCTCACACAGCATATAGTTAACCTGCAGAATTTCTGGCTCAGGGGGTGATTTAATTAAATAATCTACACAGATAGAATTAGATCATTTTATGGCCACTAATAACATTTTCAGTGCTACAAAGTGAATATGATAAAGGTAAATCAACTCCCATCTTTCAGAAATAAATTCATAGCCCATAGAAGATAGGAGGAATTTCATTTCCAATTGCAAATAACATTGGACCACCCAGTAAACCCCAGTGACTTCCTTATGAGTAGCAAGAGAGAAATTTGGAATAACCTTTCCTTCAATTATGAAAAACTGACCCCAACTCAAACACCAATGCCAAAAAACATTAATGGTTGAGTCCATATTGGCAAAATTTTGGGATAACTATTTTCTGTATTCTATTTTCTACCTAAGTAATGGTTTATAGCAACAAAATCTATGAAAGTGGGGAAAAGTAAGTAGAGAAGTTAAAGGTAGATGCAAATGATTTTAATAACACAATCAAAACAAACAAACACACCCAAAACGATAGTAACACTAGAGTTTCAAAATTTACTGCCACTAAAGATTTGGTATATTTCCTGACAGGCAACTTTGGTAACTAAACTATAAGGAGACTGTTTTCTAAGAGAAAAATTTGAGGATACTAAATGTATTAGTATGAACATGCTGCCATGACAAAATATCATAGACTGGGTGGTTTAAACAACAGAAGTTTATTTTCTCACACATCTGGAGCCTCGGAATTTGAGATCAGGGTGCTAGAACATTCAGGCTCTGGTGAGAGCTCTTTACCTGGTTTGCAGACTGCCATTGTGTCCTCATAGAATGTGTCCTCATGTAATTGTGTCGTCATATACAGAAGAGAAAGGAGAACAAACTGTCTGATATCTCTTCCAAGGAGGATACTAATCCTACCCCATAATGAGGGCCCCTCCCTCATGACCTCATCTCAACCTAATTGCCTCCTAAAGACCCCATCTCCAAATACCATCACACTGAGGGTTAGGGCTTCAACATATGAAATTTGGTGGACACAGTTCAGTTCATAGCACAAAATATTTCCTAAATGCCCAATTTAGTCAATAATTTTACAAACGTTCATAACAACTTGCATATATCAAACTCCTACTACTTATCGAGCAATATTCCAAGCATTGGAGGCACAAAAGTGAAGAAGAAGATCCTTCTTCTTAAACTGTGATCTCAGTTCAGTCCGGGTAGCCCCTATACAAATAAATGATCCTAATGCAACATTTTAAATAACATAAAGAGAGGGGTGCCTGGGTGGCTCTGTCAGTTAAATGACCGACTTCACTCAGGTCATTATCTCTCCATTCATGAGTTCAAGCCCCACATTGGGTTCTGTGCTGATAGCTTGGAGCCTGGTGCCTGCTTCAGATTCTGTGTCTCCCTCTCTCCTTGCCTCTCCCCTGCACGCACTCCATCTCTCTCTCTCTCTCTCTCTCTCAAAAATAAATACACATTAAAAATTCTAAAAAAATAATAAAATAAATAACACAGAGAGTATACCCAATGCTTCAGGATCACAGAAGAGAAAGAACATAGTTGGGAACCTAACATTTGGGCTTAAAGTTCAAGTAAAGGCTTGTCAAGCAGACATGGGTATTCCAAACAGAGATGCAGTTAAGTGAAATTCCATACCCTGGCAAGGGGAGAGTATATGCCACCTTCTAGAAATGACCAGTAAGAAAATGCAGCTGAATCACATGATGAGTGAGAGGGATCTGATAATATTTATCTGAAAAAGTAGTCTAAGGTAAAATGTGAGACCAATTGCTTTCCACAGAACATTATAAAGTCGCATTTCTAAACTGGAGGATC
Organism: Panthera onca; assembly: GCF_046562875.1. Classification (NCBI taxonomy): domain Eukaryota; kingdom Metazoa; phylum Chordata; class Mammalia; order Carnivora; family Felidae; genus Panthera; species Panthera onca. The sequence goes on from NC_138346.1 coordinate 84,889,191, forward strand.
TGTAATAGAAAAGTACTGTGTGAGTAAAAGAAAATCTACCCAACAACAGGTCTCACATTTTCTACAAGTACTAAGAAGTGGCTTGCAAAGTGACAGGTCGGTAATGTTCCCTTCTCCTGAATTTTGGAACAGCATTGATAATGGGAAAATCTGGAGCAACTCTACAATTTCAGGGCAACTGTACAGGAAAGCTAGATATGTGATGGAGACATGGCTACCAGCTCCTGGGCAGATGGATTACAGATGGATTGCACTATTGTTGCAAATAAAGAAAGTTGGAAATACATCATACTAGGAGGGGAGTTGACCATATTGAATCAAAGTGAACTGACGTGGACGATGGCAAGTTCTTTGTGATTCATTTTTATACCCTATTCACACTGCCAATACATAAGCCTTTTTGCCAGATCTTAGATGTAGACACTTGCCAAAACACGTTCATGGCAGAACATTTGTGGTTGTTTAGAGGCTCGTTACAAGGTACCAACAGAATAAAGAAAAATATGTGAAGGCATTAAATAGTTCAAGTGACTAGATCAACATTAATTAAAATTATAAGTCTCCAAAAATATCAAGTATTGGGGTTTGTATTATAGATGTGGTTTGAGTCATGAAAATATTTATTATCATTTTTATTGATTATACAGGCAGCAGTTTTTCTCTTTCCTGCAGTAACCTTGACTTTAGTTGTTATAAACACTTAACATAATTTCAAAATAAATTATCTTTTACATGTTTTTCTCCATATAGGGCATAAAACTAAAATTAGGTGAAACTGAGGTATTCCCATTCTTTTTTTTTTTATTATTTTAAGGTTTATTTTTGAGAGAGAGAGAAAGAGACCGAGCATGAGTGGGGAGGGGCAGAGATAGAGGGAGACACAGAATCTGAAGCAGGCTCCAGGCTCTGAGCTGTCAGCACAGAGCCCGATGCAGGGCTCAAACCCATGTACCAAAAGATCATGACCTGAGCTGAAGTTAGCTCCTCAACCTACTGAGCCACCGGAGTCCCTACTCCCATTTTTTAATTGTGTCACATTTGTATCAGTGATGACTATGGGCTTTTGCTGTTTTAAAGAAATAACAATTTTTAAATGATGAGAAAATCATAATGAGGTCACATGGTCATCTCTGAAGAAGAAAATTATGATATTTCAGCAGAGTCATGTGTTTTTTATTTTTAAATTCAGTCCATCTTTATAAGCTGTGGTTTATTTCTTTCTTTAAAGATATGGTTTGTTACACTCAAATGAACAAAGCCCCCTAGATCTATGTGTTTAAATAAAGCTTTAGTCAATTGGTCTATAATTTCTACATATTTTCTCCTATATTAAATGAGCACCATCTACATACATCCTTAACTCACCTTCTGTTACAGTTTTCTGTAGGAAACACATACACCCATTTATTCTGGATTACCTATTTATGTCATTGTTAAAGGTCTTTTCCTTCCTCATATTTAGCTTCATTCCATAAATATAAGTACACATTCTATTTGTTTCTAAAACCAAAGAGCATATTTCTAGAAAACTATACTAAACAGAAATATGAAAGTCCCACTTATGAAGCAGAAATCATACCTCAGAGAATATGTTTCTGTGGTTATCTTATTCAATGTGTTTTGAAGTGACTCAACCTTAATCCTGCTTCTGCTGGTTACCATGCTTACCATAAACACAGTTCTGTAATGTCGACCATAAAGAAAATTTAAAGTTGCTTGTAGAAAACTCACTAGTTATCCTTTTAAGGCATCACAATAGAATTTACAGAACCCATAATCATTCTCTTTTGACTGCTTGCCTCTTTTTTCTCCTATCTAAATTGTGAATGCTATTAAAGAATACAATAAGGTTATGTAATGGAATTTAAACACACTTTATTGCAACAATATAAGTTCCATGTACAGTTATAAGCAATATGGCTGTACTTAATAATTTTACATTACATGCATAATTGTGGTATCAAATTAGTAATTTTCACAAAGTACTTGCATTAGAAATGTGTATGATACAATATATTTCAATTCTCAGTTGCACAGGAAGATAACAATTTGTTTAATAGGAGGACTGGGGATACAGTTCATACTCTTAGATCTGATTGTCCTGCTTTATACAAAGCTTGGACTCCCAGTCATGGAATTTTAGAGGATGAAGAGCCCTTAGAGATCAAATAGTTCAACAATCTCATTTTAGAGAAAAGAAAGTAGAAGTTAGGGGACGTGATCTGACTTAAATCACGTACCATAGAACACTAGTGACAGAGCTAGAACAACAGCCTCTCCTTAACTCTCTCAAGATCACGACAGGAGGTTGGAGCCAAAAATTTAGATTTGGAAATCTTCTACACAGAAAAAGGATACTCAATGCTTTTGGGTTGGGTTCAGTCCTCCAAGGATGGAAGGTGGGGAGCATTCCAACCTGTAGCTGTTAAGCAGTAGACGAGGAACTTAGTCAAGAAGGCTGCAGGGGAATAGCTGGTACAATGATGAGAAACTCAAGAGAATATGGGATCATTACACACAAGAAGATAAATAAGGGCTGGGTCTGTATTCAATGCTGCTGAAAGATTGCAAATTTGGGAGACCATTGGGTTTAGCAACATGGAAATCGCTGGTTTCCTGATAGTTGAGACTTGATGGAGTGGTTAGGACCAAAGCCTGATTGGAGCGAATAGAGGGGAGAAAGTAGACAAAGTGACCAGAGGCATTAAGCTGAGGAGGTTTTTCTATGGTGACAGAAGCTTTTGGAAAGGAGAGGTTTTAAACGATGTCTTCATGAAGTACTTCTTCAAGTTCGTACTCCCAGTAACAAAGCAACGAAGATTAAATTGCCATGGGAAACGGGTTTGAGATTTGTTACAAGGGGCATATGTACACCACTTTGTTTTATTCGGGGGATAGGGGGATTATTAGTTAACCATCCATCCTAGAATGAAATGTGTGCTCAATTTATAGAATGCTGTTGGAATCCCTGAGGGTGAGAGACAGAACTTTTTCATTCTCCATTCTGTCTAAACCTAAAGCCCCAGCCAAACCCTCAGAAAACAATCCCTGCTTTTCTCTGCACCACCCTCACTAAGACACTTTATTTCTAAAGCAGTCCACCTTAAAGACTTGTTTCTTCTAGCAGGGAGCTCATCAATATCTGCACAGCCTCGCAGGCAGCTAGGAGGCCCGTCCATTAATGAAATGTTAATGACTGAATTAGACCTGTAATAACTGAAGTAGGAGGCACTGCTGTGAGTCCATTAGCATCAGCAGACCCCGCTGAGGAACAAGTAAACACAGCACACAATGAGAAAACTTTCCGCAGAAGACTTGGAAGTGTTACACAGGTGTTTTCACATGGAAAATGACATTTCCCCGCAATAGGATTAGTTTATTTAGGAAAGCTAATTCCAGTCACTATATTTCTTCAGACAAAAATAAAGAAGACAAGATGGATGATGTACTTATTCAAGAGTGTTTTGATTTTTTTTAATTCCGATATTGCACAATTGTTCTTGCAAAACTTTTTAGGATAACTTGCATTTGTCAGGTGCCAATTATTCCCAACAACAACTGGTCTTCTTTTCCTCTTGCCTTGTGCTTTTAATGGTTTGTTTTCATTTTTCAGCTACTTTCTTTTTTTAAAAAAATTGTCTTGCTTTTATGCTTCAAGGAAGCCCTACACTCTTTTCAATATCGCCTATCCGTTTTCAGAAAGGGGAACAACATAGGGGGGATTTAAGACACTTTTTAAGGCTTGATTAATATAAAATGATTGTGGGATTCACCCCTGAGATGTAAATATAAGTAGTATGGCAAATAAAGTGAAAGCTGTTATGTATTAGCATGTAGCTCCATTCAATAATATATCATTCTTGTAATAAGCTTGAAAATTTACCATTTTTATTTAAACATATATTGTAATTCAATAATATTTGAGTTGTAGCGACTTGATGTGAGGCAAAAATAATTGCTATCTCAAGTTATTACATAAGACAGAATAGCGAAGGCTAGTTCTATTGGAATTCTTTATTATGTCTACTGTTGGTCTCATTATTGTCCCATAGTAACACTTGGATTGCTAACTGCAGTTAAAAATAATGTATAGGTGGTCTGAGGGTTGCACCTTAGTGTTTGCTAGGCATATATTGTAGGAATACATATAAAAATGCTACAAAAATCAGTATCATATTATTGTTTTGGTTAAATCAAATATTACATATCAAATGAAGTATTCAATAATGTATGTTATAGCTTATGTTTAACCTCAGGCCCTTAGTTCTATATTTACCGACAACTTTGTGTGACACTAGACAAGTCCTTTAACCCTTCAGGAATTGATCTCAGGAATTAAAAATAACATTTTATAAAGAATAATATCTATACATATCTAAACTTTATATTTATGTGACCTGAGAATTTACATAATTATAGTTTCTGATAATATTAAAAATTAAGAGGTGGGAATAGAAGATGAGAGAAAGTGATTTTAAAAGGTGAATTACAAATCTATCAGCCAATTCTGCCCCATGAAAAAGGAAAAGTCTTATCAGGGAACCCGAATTCACAGGAAAAAGTACAGTCTACATGAACACAAAATATTTTAACAGAAATCGCAAACACAACAAATCATAAAACATACTTGTTTGAGCAAACTGTGCTCTAGTATAGCCCTGAAGAGGTCAGATTTGAAAGGGACAAATGAAAATACTAGCATGTTTCTTCTCTAAAACCTAAGTGTTAGTTTATTATGCAAATAATTTGCTCCTTGATTTACAAGTCTGGAGTGTTGTGGTTACCTTTAGACCTTAAAACACACACACACACACACACACACACACACACACACTATGCTGGTTCCTTGAAATCTTTTGTCAGTTTTCTTATTTCATTCTAGCTGATGTTCTGAATTCAAAGGGGGAAAAGTTCGGCACAGTATTTGCAAATAGCAAGCATGACACTTGAGTTGAAATTCAGATCATGCAATGAACTGGCCTATAAAGATGAGGTCAGTGACAAATAGTAACACCTGACAAAAAGTATCATTTTGATTACAGCTAATGGAATGCTTTTCTTCGTTCAGAACTTCCAGGTCTGTAAACACTGCCTTACAATTGTAAATGGATAGAAAGAGAAATCCATCAAGCCCAAATGGTACAGTGATAACTATGAATATGTAATTTATGGATAATCTATTGGAGGTATTTTCCAGAAGAGCCAAAGATCAAGTATGGTACATACTGGTAGTGTAAACACCATATGAGTTACTACAAAATAATGGGCTCATAAAATCACTCACAATAATAATAGTGAGTTTAAAGCCAATTTGAAGCAGTCAGCTATGAGCTTAGAACTGAATCTCAGCATTTAAGACTGGATTTCTGTTTTCTTATTTTTTTCCTGGACAACTACTGATTTCAGAATCAAACATCGGAAGGCTTTTGTTATGTGAAATGTGCCCCTCATTTGTTTTTTGTTTTTTGTATTTTTTTTGTCTTTAAGTATTAATTATTTTGTAGAAATATGAGCTAACTATCCTTAAAGATTGCTTCAGTACACATTTCAAAGGAAAAGTCTAAACATATCTATTATTTTTCAGCAAGGATAAATTCCTATTAGTAATATATATGTAATCATTCCCTAGATTAAAGAATGGGATTGAGGCTATGAAGAAGCATAGTGAATGCCTCATGCTTAAGGGCTCCATAATTCTAAAATATTCGCAACATAATAGAATATACAAATATCCTATTATTATGGAATAATAATGTATGGCTTATCCTACTGTGAAAAATAGCATGAAATTTTCCAAAGTAAGATTAAATCAGGATTCATTTAACTTTACTCTCAAAGGATTGGTGAAACCCAATCATACCAGATGACTTAGTAGAGATTCTAGGGTCCACAAAGCACAGATGCCATTCTCCTTTACTTGGAACAGTATTAGTCCTTTTTCAGGCTATGTGAATATCCATTGACCCTTGCTCTAAAGAAACTGTAGTGTAGAAATCTTAATTAATTGTAATCTAGAAACCCCAGCAATGATACTCTCTCGTTTTCCCCCTGTGTTATTAACACTTAGAAAATCTCTCTAATACACTAAATTGTGGATAGAGAATAATGCTTTCTAGCTAATCAAATAGCTGTTTTATTGATTCACACATTCTTTCTTTTATAAATTATATTAAGCACCTGCTATGTACCAGAGAGTTTATTTTTATATCCTGTTAGTTTGTTGCTCTTGAAACTTTTAGAGTTCAATAGGAGATATCTATTCATTCATTCAATCATACATGTATTCATTCAGTCAGCATATTTCCTGAACTCCCATATTCCAATCCCTGTTGTAGATACTAGAGACACAGGCATGAAGAAAACTTAATATCTCTACTTTTGTGGGGCTCACATGCTCCCCATGGAGAGACTGATAGGAATCAAAAAGAAAACCAGAGCAGACTGAGTCAATAGTCACTGGCTGAGGTGCTATTTTAGATAAGGTGATCTCAGAAGGCCATTTAGAGATGTTTAAAGAGACACCTGAACAATATATTGGAACAGAGCTTTGAGGCATAGGGCAAACCAAGCACCCTAGGCCTGAGCTGGGGAGAGACAGCATATTTCTAGAAGTAGGCTAGTGTGGCTGAGTAGAATGAAGGTAAGTGGGAAGTTTTTGAAAAAGCTACCTGTCGATCAGAGGTAGGAAAGACATACTAAGGGTTTAGCGATTCTATTCAAAGTGAGATTGAATGGAGATAAAAGCCAGGTACTTACTGTATCTTCACTGAACAGTTGCTTAAGTGCCTTAAGAGGTAAAAATCATACGAAAAATAAAAATAAGAATGACAGGATGTCTGACTTCATCAAGAGTGTGGGTATGTTGGAGGAGTCTGGGGAGGGTCAAGAACCTGTAACCCAGAGGAACTGTGATGGCACTGGGTTGGTGGTAAACACAAACCTTTGTATTCCAGGGGTCAATACACATGTTTTCTCAGCTCTTTAACAATATAATGCATCCTAAGCATGTATTCTAACTGTGAATTATTACTAGGTGCACCACGACTTGAGAGAGATGAAGTTCAAAATGCCTTCAGATCCAGGCACCTGGGTGGCTCAGTCGGTTGAGCGTCCGACTTCGGCTTCCACATGGTCACTGGCTTCTGAAGTTCCTGTCCTCTGTCCAGCATTATTGATGTCTTTTTCTATCAAATCTGCAGTGGGCTGGGTTCTATGCTCTGCTTTCTAGTCAAGTGTTCTGAAGGCATTTTTCTTTTAAATTTTTTAATGTTTATTTATTTCTGAGGCAGAGAGAGACAGAGCGTGGGCAGGGGAGGGGCAGAGAGAGAGGGAGACACAGAATCCAAAGCAGGCTCCAGGCTCTGAGCTGTCAGCATGGAGCCTGACGCGGGGACCAAACTCACGGTCTGAGAGATCATGACCTGAGCTGAAGTCGGCCACTTAACCAAGTGAGCCACCCAGGCACCCCTTCATTCTCTGATATTTTTAACCCGGAAGGACTCCTGTGAACAGAAGGGAAGAAATGATTCTGTCTCTGATTAAGATTTATATGGCAGAAGTTCATATGTACCGGTCTGTCCTGAAGTAGTCTGCCTACTTTGACAAGTACTTTCCAATTGCTCTATTGTTTCTCAGAATCACATTTAGTTTCTAAATTAGATTTAATTTTGTAAATGCCTTCCATTTCCCATTGATTTCTTGAGCTTTCTGGTCTATCCTTTGTGAAGGAAAAAGAAAAGATTATAGATTTTTTTTTTTCCTTCTGGTTAGTTCCACTTGGCTGAACCAGTCAGTGATGACTATTGCTGTGTTTTACTTTTTTATTTTTTAAATCTTTATTTATTTATTGTGAAAGCGAGAGACAGCAGAGAAGGGGCAGAGAAAGATGGAGAAAGAGAATCTCAAGCAGGCTTCATGCTGTCAGCACCGAGCCCATTGCTGGGCTCAACCCCATGAATTGTGAGATCAAACAGCTGAAAGCAAGAGTCAGATGCTTAAGGAGTGAGCCACCCAGGCACCCTTTGGTGACTATTCTGTATTTTAAAGCAGAACTCTAAATGTTCAGGTATAGAAATTAATCTGTTGCTTACTGAAAATATAACTACTGAATTGTCAGACGTGTTTTATATTCTAGCAAATCTGAAGGAGAGTACTCGGGTGAAATAGACACAGATGGTTTCTACACCTCATTTGGAGTTACCTTCCACCCAGAAGTATTTTTCCTTATTTTCCCTCTTGCAAATTTGCATTCAAAAGGGCCTAATAATTGTTTCTTTCTCCCTTATCCGCATTGATATTTACACCTTTGAAATGCAATCTGAATGTAAACCCAACTGACCTTAGTAAAAGCAAAGTCAAGAAGTTAGCACCTCTGCTGAACAAAGAAGCAATAGAGAGAGGCTTTAATGACAAAAGCAAAGGCAAAGTTCTCCCCCTCAGGTCTATTTCAACAAAATGGGTGGACCAGAACAGCTCTCTCTAGGCAGGGAAAGGAAAGGGCAAAGCAGAGAAGGACCAAAAGAGGTTTTTGCACTATGCTGAATAGCTTCAGATTGGATGTGAACAGCAATCTTACTATCAGTTCAACAATGCGTTTCTTCGTCACGCAGCTTTGGGCCAAGGGAACTCCTTCTGGAAGAGAAAGAATGAAAAGGTAATGGGAAAAATTATGTACTTGTAAATAGGACCGTCTTCCCTTGTAAATCTCTGTAAATACACTGATTCATCACAGCTCTGAGAAAAGGCAAAAGCAAATATTTGCTGAGTTCTTTGTACTGTGTTCTTTATACGTATACTTTCATTTACCTTCACAAATCACTGTGAATTCATCTCAATTTTGAGATGAAGAAACTGAGGCTCAGGAAATTAGTCAGCTGAGATTTGAACTACATGACTCTAAAGGCCAAGTCCTGCTTCCTGGGCCACCATCCACGGGACTGTGTACAATCTGGGTTCCAAGTATTCTGATGTAATGGGTCCAAGATGGGACCTAGGATTCTGTATTTTTATTTTATTTTAATGTTTTTCAATGTTTATTTACTTTTGAGAGAGAGAGAGAGAGAGAGAGAGAGAGTGAGCGCGCCCGTGCGCGTGCGCTAGTGGGAGAGGGGCAGAGAGAGAAGGAGACACAGAATCTGAAGCAAGCTCCAGGCTCTGAGCTGTCAGCACAGAGCCCAAAGCAGGGCTCAAACTCACAGACGGAGTACTCATGACCTGAGCCAAAGTTGGATGCTTAACCGACTGAGCCACTCAGGTGTCCTGAGGATTCTGTATTTTTAATAAGCTTTCCGTGTGATTCTTCTAACCAATGAATTTTGCCAATCTCAGCAACAGGCTGTGCTGCCTCTTAGAGAGTAAAGTCTCATTCTAGTGTGCTGAAAGCAAGCAAGCAAACAAACAAAACCCTAGTTGTAAAGACAATGCATCAAGCATACCATTCACTGAGTAAAAGAAGTTATTTTTCTGAATTGTCAGAAATATGTCTTCAACTCTGCAGGGCAAAACAATGCATGAATATGCAATTGCAAAGAGAATAAATAAGAGTATCCTGTGATGGTGACACAGAGCTATACAGGGATGTACCTTCGAGGGTCAGAGGAAACAGAATAGACTTTTAAGATTTCACATGGAAAAACACTCCTTGGTTAAGAGAGGAAAGAGAGAAAGAAATAAAGTGAGGTGCTGATTAGTAGCGAAAGATATTAATCCCCTTCCCTCCATACCAGTGTCAGTGACTTCTTAAAGGTGGAAGTAAGAGGATCACTATGATACCAAACCAGAGAAATAGAGCTGATGTCTCTGTGGAAGTGAGATATCCATTAGCCTGGGGTGAAGCTGACTTTTATCATATGCAGTGGAGTCCCTAAGAGTGCCAGGAGGCTGAACATAGAAGCAAATAGAACTCCAAGTCCTTGCATGCCCATTCAAGAAAATAAATAAAGCTTAAGGGGTTGTGAAGGATGTCAATGGATTATGCATTTTAACCTAGGAAGCTGTAGTGTTTGTATGCGATCGTCATACTTCAAGGACAGTTATCTGATATTTTCTTTCATTTTAATTTTGTTAGACATCTGTGGAGAGGGTGTTTTTGCTGTTTTCCAGCGATTTCAGGGAGTATGCAGAAAGGGGAAGTGTCCCAGCTGTCTCTTTACAGACCCCACTCATCTTTTTGATAAACTGTCCATCAAATCCTTTCCAGGCCAAGACTTTAGCCAGCAGTACCTGATCATAGAGGCTTTTGTAGTTCCAGGTCAATTGGACAGGAGCAGACAAGGACTAACCATACCGAAGTCATGGCCCTGAAAATGTCTACGAAGTAGTTCCCAACTTTGCCTGCAATTACAATCACCTCGGATTTTTTTTTAACTTGATACCCAAGCCACACCCCCAGACTAATTAATAAATTCGTAATCTGAAAGTGAGAACCAAGCATCAGTATTTTTTAAACCACCCAAGGTAATCCCAATAAGCAGCCAGTGTTGAAAGCCACTAATCTAAGATTTTGCCTGTTCTCACAGAGTTTAAAGGTTTTATCGACATCCTATAATGTAGAAAATGGAAGTTTAAAAAAAAAACTGTAAATATATAGTGAGTTGTTATGTATTTGCTTTGAAAAACAGAATGTATTCATGCATATCATTCTTTTACTTCTAAATCAATCTTTATTTCATGTACCAATTTATATATGTTAAAAGAGGGGCACCTGGGTGGCTCATTCGGTTGAGCGTCGGACTTCGGCTCAGGTCATGATCTCACGGTCCGTGAGTTCGAGCCCCAGGTCGGGCTCTGTGCTGACAGCTCAGAGCCTGGAGTCTGCTTCGGATTCTGTGTCTCCCTCTCTCTCTGCCCCTCCCCTGCTCACATCCTGTCTGTCTCAAAAATAAATAAACATTAAAAAAAACTTAGATATGTGAAAAGATCTCCCATATTCTCCAAGAAAAAATGCATTAATACTCAAAAGCTTAGGCTTTTAACTATACACTTGTGAGCAGCTAGTGATTTTCAGAGCTACCAGCTATGGAACTAGTGCCTTAACAGAATACCTCTCCTATTTAGTTGATTCAGTACTATAAAATCTGAAAGAAAATAAAACTAAAGTTTTTAATAGTAATAATCATTAAATTCTCCCAAATCCTAGATCAACCATCACCCCTTTCCATAATGTCACAGGGAGAGGGAATCTTTTCAACATCATCTTTTAAAGCACCTGGTTTATTGGAAAACCAAAATTTTCTCTCTCCTTTTCCCTCAACTGCTGTTTTTGTTTGGTTTGGTGTTTAGATGGATGACTCTTGTAAGGAGGCCTGGTGATAGGGGACATGGGATCAATAGAAGCCATTCTGTCCTACAGAAATTCAGTTTATTTGTTACTGTGGGCACCTTGATATTCAAATTTCTCATTCCCAAGGTGAGGAAATGTTAGATTTAAGATTTAAGGCCCCTCTGCCTCACATATGTTGTAGAGAAGAGAAATCTGCAGTAGGAGCCCAAGGGCTAGGGGCATACACACAACTCTTGAGTTAACAAGTTGTACAATCTTGAACACGTCAGTTAACCAGCTTTTCTGACAGTGCCTGCATCTGTCCACTAAAGGGCTTGGACAACACTGAAGGGCTTAGTCCCTTCTAACTTGAACTTCTTATGGCATAATTTTCAATTTGTGACCTGTAGAAATAATTTCATTTTGAGGAGTTTGATGGCAATTCATTTCATTTGTTATAAATCAAATGTAGGGTGAATAAACAAGCTATGTAGGGTTCCCAGAAGAGACAGGAAAACATTTCTTTCCTGTAACTGTGCTGTTTATAATTGTAGGTTACACAAATTTCCATATTATTTCAGTTGCAGAAGGTCTGCTCAACATTGATTTAGAGCATTCAGATTATATTAAATATGCATGTTGTATGAAATGACATTATATGTACATATAATTAAACATTCTGGTGTGTGGTTTTGGACAAATGGTGTTGCTGCAATTAAAAAAAAGAAAAAAGAAAAAAAAAGACCAGTGGCCATGGGGAGTGGGGGGTGCTGGTTCCCAAACCAAACAAAACCTCAAACGCCAAAAGCTGCATAAATCAAAGCTTAAAATCTGACTGGTAACAGCAGGACCAGATCCATGAGTATAAACTGACGGAGGTGTGCTTTCCAAAGCTACTCAATCCACTTGTATACACAAAGCTGGAATTTATTGGGCTTTGCGGCAATGACCATTTGCTTCTATGGCTCAAGCTTTGTTTCCTTGAGGGTTTCCCAATCTGTCTCCCTCTTGAGCAAACTGCATGAGATGCGTTCTTTGTATCTAAGCCACTTGCATTCCTCTTAGTCTTTCTCCTTTTAAGGTAAAATGGATTTTAATTCATGTTAACGCCAATGATATTTGGCATATTCTGATTCTAGGGCGTGCTATTTCTTTCCATACAGCTCTTGTAGGATAATGATCTCCATATATTTGAAAGAATATTCAGGCTTAAAGATTCTTTGGAAGGTCATCTAAGCCATATTCCTGCCTTCACACCCACATACTCTTGAACAGAGGAGTGACTTTCTCAAAGCTGTCCTATCTTTATTTCAGTGAAACAATCCAGTTTCCTTGGAACTGATCGTTTTAACAGGATGCCCCTATTTACTTATTCACAGCACCCAAATTATGGTCAGAGATGTTGGACCTCACAGAATGACAGGCCTGGGTTGGAGGCAAAGAGGAAGCAAGCTTCCTCACTGCTGTCACTTTGTCCCATATTACACATGGGGGACTTAGGCCGACAAGTGTTCACATTTTCTGATAATGAACATTTTCTTGGAGACGATCTGTACACTCTGTGAATGTTACACTGTTGTTGCACATAACTGGGGAGCTCAAAGCATCAGCTTCGTCTGTTGTTTTTATGCGGTAGGTCACAGTCCTCGCAAGAGCCTCTACTTAGGGCAGCTACCAGATGAAATGACAGTCCTTCCCACACACTCCTTTTTGGTATATGCTGAAGTGTTTGATTGATACCCCCCCCCCACCCGTGTTTTAGGCTATATCAGTGAGGATTCTAGTATCTCTGACCTATTAAGACACAGAAGCAAAAGAATGCTGATTTTCAGACATGCTTTCATCTAGGTCTACAAGCAGAAAATCAAAGGCCTTTGAGTCGTTTCATCATCTGCAAATCCAACCCTTCTTCAAACATTTGAATTAGGAAAAAAATGGAATGCCTCTAACATAAAATACATATATGAAAAAGGTATATATGAAAAATATTAAGTCTTTTAGCCTGCCTTTTATCAGACCTCTTATTTGCATAAGAAGAGTATCTATTAACACAGGAAAAATGTCAAACTATTTACCAATACCAATATTTACCAATATACCAAATTGATTGATTTTATTTACCAGATAAAAGTCAACCAGTTTATCTTTAGTTCTTATTTAAGAAATTTACTAAAAGAGTTTGAGCTTGTGGTGGTATACAAGAGTTGAAAGAATATATGTATATGTATGTGTATATGTAAATATATATGTGTATATATACATATAGACAGAATCTCCATAGTGTAGGCAATCACGTGATATTAGGATATTGGGCCTACTGTTGGTGAAGGACTTTAACTATTGATACAGCTTTGTCTGAAGTCAAAAAGTTTCTTGACATCATCATAATCTGTATTCATCTTTTTTTTTTATTTTACACATGCTTAGCACAATACTTTGAATAGTGTAGATACTTAATGTGTATTTTTTTAGTACATGAAGGGAAGAGATATAACACTTGTTACAGTGAAACAACATTTCTATTGCACTTCTTAGCATTGTGTTTCCAATCTAAATAAGGGAAACAATTTGCTCTTTTTAAAAATTTTTTAATGTTTGTTTTTGAGGGGGAGAGAGAGGGAGAGAGAGAGAGTAACAAGCTGAGGGGGGGGGGCAGAGAAAGAGGGAGACAGAGGATTCAATGCAGGGTCTGTCAGCAGAGGGCCTCATATGGGACTCGAACTCACTAACTGTGAGATCATGACCTGAGCCTAAGTCAGAGGCTTAACCGACCGGGCCACCCAGGTGCCCCAACAATTTGTTCTTTAAGGTGTTATATCCTGCTCCAACCTCAGATTCTGACCTGAAATTAAAAGCTGTCTCCTTTTGAATTGAGAATCACTTAGTTTTATTTTCTATTTTCCTCAGACTCCAGAGCTACTTTGAAAGTTCCCTGGGATTCCATCAACGTGCAATGACAGCAGAATCTAACCCCAGCCATTCAGGTATTTCTACAAAGTAAGTCTACAGTCTCCTGAGCTATCTCAGGTAACAGAGAATCAGTCACAGGCTAAATGCTGAAATTATAACCAGGATTTCCATTTATATAAAAATGGATCCCCTAAAACCAGTAATGCCCAGAATACTCATATGGTTAAGAATACAAGTGGTGACCTTTGCTCCTCAGAGAAATCTTCCCTGGGGTCACTAATTTTGGCAGGACTTACCTAGTGAGTCACCACCAGGGCTCTCAGAAACAAAGGTTTATTTTATTTTTACAATATCTTAGGTTAGAGAAGGACAGCATTAACAGAGGTCCACCCTATTAAAGTATAAAGAAAATTAGTTATACTACATAGTCATCTTGGCCACTTGAATTTGGGACCTATCACAGTCTTAATTTGAAATTTTGCTGAAGTCTCTATTCCTTGGAAATTGTTCAGATGGTTCTAAGAAAATAAATAAAGTCTAAAATATGATAAGGGAAAAGATTGATACTATATTGACTAAATATTGAAAGTCTTTTTAACTCATACAAAAAATGACAAGACAACTTAATGGGTTAAAATATTTTCTATATGGATAACTGAGAGTCATATAATTTTTCATATAAAGAGTTTCTACAGACAGGGCTCTTGGGTGATTGAGTTGGTTAAGTATCTGACTTCCATTCAGGTCACGATCTTGTGGTTCGTGAGTTTGAGCCCCATGTTGGGCTTTGTGCTGACAGCTTGAAGCTTCAGATTCTGTCTCTCTCTCTCTCTCTCTCTCTCTCTCTCTGTCCCTCCCCTGCTCACACTCTGTCTCTGTCTCTGTCTCTCTCAAAAATAAATAAGTAAAAAAATAAATAGTATAAAAATAAAAAAAGTTTCTATAGATCAACAAGAAAAAATATTTTGAAATTAACCAAATATCAATAGGAAATTAACTGAAAAATGTTACAAACTGTCAATATATATATGAAAAGGCAACCTATTTCTGTAATAAAATAAATTGACTGCTATAAATGCTGCTATTTAACTATCAAATTAAATACTGTTAAATATCTAGAGTTGATGTAGTTTTGGTCACCTTTATATTGACAATAAATCTTGCAGTTGAATCTCTGTATGAACTTCGACTCAGGATTTCTACTTCTGGGAATTTATTCTAAAAATGCCCCCACAATACAAATACATTTATAAAAATTTACCATAGTATTATGTGTAATAATATAAATTTTTGAAAAACTCAAGTGTCTATCAAAGGAGAGGATTAAAATACTTCATCACATATGCATGCTGATACATGGATATAATATGAGAATATGTGGATACCTTAATTTTATCTTAAGGAATAAGCTAAATAAATTCAATATATTGATATATGAAGACAGTATGTTGAAGAATAATATGAATTGCACGATCTTTTATATAAAAATCTGGAAGTTATTAATGTATGTAGACAAAAAATTAAAGGAATATGCATAAAGCTTTTGAAGAAAGATCTCATGAAGTAGAATTATTGAAGACATTCAACTTTAATTTTTTTTTAATGTTTATTTATTTTTGAGAGAGAGAGAGTAGTGAGTAGGGGACGGTCAGAGAGAGGGAGACACAGAACTATAAGTGAGCTCCAGGCTCCACGCTGTCAGCACGGAATTCATCATGGGGCTCGAACTTACAAACCAGTAAGTAGATCATGACCTGACCCCAAGTTGGAAGCTTAACCAACTGAGCCACCCAGGCACCCTGAAGACATTCAACTTTAGACTATATTCCTCTGTTGCTTGAGTTTTGCACACATTTATATTATTTGTTTTAGTCTGAAAACAAAATATGCATTTGCTCAAAGAATTTAAATAATATCTGTCTAACAAAGTACTGGTAATATTCAAATTGGTACTAATTACAAGAGAAATTCACTTGAAAACTAACTTTATGTGTATTTGATGAATATTAGTAATTTAATCCATACTTTTCAGGGCATTAATCCTTGCAGGATTATTAAAAATTCAACAGAATAATTACTGTTTATAATTTTAACATTTAGTACCTTCCTTTAAAAATCAATAAGGTATAACTAAACTCTCTTCTTATAAAATTATTAAAGATCTCTTCTGATAAAATTTTTAAAGATTATTTCTCCCACTGAGTGTGAAGTGAAGCTAGAAATGTACTCTATCTTATGATAAAACCTTATGCCCCCAGAAAAATGATTAAAATAACTATTAAAAAAGGATCCAAGAAAAGGCCAATGTTACTGTTTTTCAAATCTTTTATAATAGTTACTCTCTTTTGGGACTCACTGTATTTTAATCACATTTTACTCTAAATAGTAAAAAAAAATTGAATTTAAAACATATCTGTGTTTTTGAAAAATCAAAGATTATTTTTATTTCACTCTCCTTAAAATTGCATTGACACCTGATAAATCAGTTGTTGACTTTTAAGTGGGCGGAGGTCATTATTCAGTAGTTCTTCAGTAGGTATAGATTCAATGTACAATTAATATTCTCCCTGGAATTTCTGAGTAACACATCATTCTACCTTTTTTTTCAGCCAGACATTAAATATAGTAAAAAATGTTTTGACTGGTCTTTTGCCTCAAAGGGATTTTATAAGCCTCAAAAATATATTTAAATACATGTAAAATGCAATACAGTATTCTGACATCCATGTAATTCCATAACTTACCAAAATAATTTGATATTTTAATGAAAATAGATATGCCAAATATTATAATGCTTTTAACTCCATAGGAAAAAAATACCCTTTATTTATTGAATGCTTTTTAATTACAACATAACTAGTGATTTTCACTTAACAAATACTGTCTCTGAGACAATATAAATATAAAGAGGAATATAATCTCTTCTGGGTAGCATTAACCTTTACTCAATCATTAAACAATGAGAAATATTGGACTGTTTTTGTTATGGATTAAGAAAACGCTTTTGGATACAGATAAACATTTGTTCCTGCTGGAATCTCCTTCAGCAGTAATGCATCATTATGCCTGACCAGCCCTAGAAACCTTGGAAAGACAAAATATGTACATGTTGGTTGTTAAGCATATGTGATGTGTTTTGCTTTGTCACCTGGCAACCAGAAGATTTTTGAACTTTGCCAAAATCCAAACTTTTGAGACTCTTAAGCTGCTTAATTTTTATGTTCATAGAATGTAACCCAAGGTATATTTTCATTTGGAAGGCTACTTGACTTCTTGAATTTTGATAGATTTTGTTTAACCTAGTTTGTTGAACTTTATTGTTAGGCATGACAACTTCAAGTCAGATCAGAGTCCCTGTTAGTTATTTAGCCCTACATGGATGGTTGATGACCCTTAAAAATCTCACAGATTTCAGGTCTTTATTGTGTCTTGTTGTAGCTAGCAGAGAAAGGGATCAGAAGATGAGTATCCAAATCCTGCTCAGCTCTGTTATTTATTTATTTAAAAAAAATTAAGTTTATTTATTTAATTTTGAGAGAGAGAGAGAGAGAGTGAGCAGGGGAGGGGCAATGAGAGATGGAGAGAGAATCCCAAGCAAGCTCTGCACTGTCAGTGTGGATCTCAATGTGCGGTTTGAACTCATGAACTGGGAGATCATGACCTGAGCCTAAACCAAGAGTTGGAAGCTTAACTGACTTAGCCACCCAGGCAGCCCTCAGCTCTAGTATTTAAATCAGCCTTGAAGCTTCAGAAAATCATGGAATCCTTCTGGTCCCAGTTTCTTCATTTGTTAATTAAGGTTCATTGAAAAAGCTTAAAGAGACCTAAAAAGGATTTCAGGTTTTTATAAATGGGAGGAACGTAGAAGATTTTCAGTCTAGTGACACATGAGTACATAGGCCTTTTGGTCTTACCCAGTCAATTCTTGACCCCCACATTCCCATTCTCAAACCCTCCATCATGCTCCTGTAGTATACTGACTACTTCTAGGCTCTAAGTCTGGTTTAAAAATGCATTAGAAGTGTCATAAGTTTTTCAAAAGTGATTCTATATTCATTATTACTGCTTACCATCAAAGATAATCAACTTAGTTTTCTTTTCTTGTTTTCAAAATCCCCCTCCCCTATTCCATTTCCAATATGAGCTAGGATAAACCACACTATCCAATTTAATGGGGTTACCTGGATTTTTACAAACAGTGGATTATCCTGAAAGACTGAATTAAGCTGAGGAATCAACTGATTGCGATTGGCAAATCTATAAATACCATCTTTATAAAGCATCAAAATTGCATTCTCAAACAATACGTCAAAGAAGGATAAATAGTTTCACTATCTTTAACGTTTCTTTTAGTGATGTTGTATCACTGACTGTGACATTCAAAGGGCCTATAAGTAAATATTTGTCACTGGAGACCATCAGCCTATGGCAAAATAGACACCAGAGGGCTTCATAATTTGTGTTCGTTCAGAGAAAGACTATTCAGATTTTTATTGTCCTAATGATAAAAGAAAAAAAAAATTGCTCTTGCTACTTGTTCCAGTAAAAGAGAGGAATTCTCAAACACTAAAACAATAGTAGCTCCTCTGGTGAGTGATGCGCCACTTAGTAATAATGCAGTACATTTTGAGCAGATCTGTAGTTTTTCAAAGACAAACATCAAATAGAAAGAAAAAGGTTATGTCACCTTCACCCTCACAGTACTGTCATTTATATGCTATCAGCTCATTAAATTCACATTAGGATACTCCATGGGACTTGAGTTGCTATTAGTGCACCTAAAATGGCATAACAAAATCTCAGTTCACTTTAAGAGAGATGGCTTTGCGACATTTTGTATTTCATCACTGAATTATTACAGTCTCAGATGCATTCTGCTGTGATGGTAATGGAAGCAGGAGTACAAGAGAGGAAAGCTGTCCATTTGTTGTTCCCCAGGGAGAGAAAAAGCAAAGTTTGATTAAAAAAAATTTAAGGAACTGAAAGTAAAGCATTAACAATTTAACCTCTGAAAATACACGAATGACGGCAAATACTACCTTTTGAGCTAGCCTGCAAGGAACGAAGGGTAAAGTGAGTATATTGAATGCCTCAGGAGTTCGGTTGGTTAGTTGGTTTATGTTGACAGGTAGATGGCCTCTGGACTCCATAATACCTTTAAAAAATCCTCACTGGTAACATGGCACTGTCCTTTTCTATTATAGTCTCACTAGTTACATCCTTGTGCAAAAATGCGGGTAACCTCTCAAAAGTAAATGATCCTGTGACAAATATTGTGAATATTGATAGTTCTGTCATGATACCAAAAGCTTTTCCTGATGACAGACAAAAGCTTATTGTCTCCTATTCTGACTTACATGTTTCAATCCAAGATTTCATGAAACATTTTTATCACCTTTTACAATGATCAAATTGTGCATTTGTCAAGAGTATAGTTAGTCACCAGAGACAGAAGCCAGGCATATGTGATAGCAGGATCAATGTTGCCTTTGAAAACCAGTACCCTTAGGAGAATTTTCTTTTATATTCAACCAACAGAAAAAAGCAAAGTATATGCCTAATGTAATATGCTCATATATAGAAATAGAGGAATAAACACGTTCATTATGAGATGAAATCATGTAATAGCACAAACATACTCTTTTCTCAAGATCATTTCTTAGTGATAAAAACAGAATTTGAATAGGAGAAAAAAGGAATAGAAATAAATTTTATTTATCTATTTATTTATTTATTTTGAAGTTTATTTATTTTGAGAGAGATAGAGTAAGAGCAAGCATGAGCAGGGCAGAGAGAGAGAGAGAGGGGGTGGGGCAGAGAATCTGAAGCAGGCTCCACATTGTCAGTGCAGAGCCACGACGTGGGGTTCAGACTCACGAACTGTGAGATCATGACCTGAGCTGAATTAAGAGTCGGAGGCTTAACTGACTGATCCACCCAGATGCCCCCCCCCAAAAAGAGATTAGTTTTAGATCTTTATGTTATCTTAGATGTTTAGAAGTTACCAGAATATTTCATGACTGAGGGTTTATGTTATATCACTATTTGCACAATTTTTAAAAATGTAATTGTGCAGGCATTTTAGACTTCATGACTATTGCTTTCTTTTGCATACTTATCATCATAAATTAAAAACAATATATCAACGATGTGGAAATATGAATACCTGTTGCTTGTTAGGAGATTTGTGTTGTAGCTGAAGCTTTGCTGTGTTTGGCAACTCCAGCCCTTGAAGTGTAGGTTTTCTTATCTAAAAAAATGAAGGGCTGAAACAAGACAATCATTAAGATTCTCTACCATTCTCAACATCTGTGTGTTATATATATAAAAAAAATAGCAGAGTGTTGGAAAAAGAAATCCAACAAGAGTCTGGGGTATTGGTCTTTGCTTGGCTATTAACAATCTGAGGGACCTAAATTAGCCATTTTTTTTTGCTTTAGGAGTTAGTTTGCCTTCCTATAAAATAAGGCAAAATAATTTCTGATCTCTAAAACATCCTGAGATCTAAATTTTATGGCTTTCGGGTGCCTGGGTGGCTCAGCTGGTTGAGTGTCGAACTCTTGCTTTCAGCTCAGGTCATGATCTCACTGCTCGTGAGTTTGAGCCCTGTGTTGGGCTCTCTGCTGTCAGCAGGGAGCCTGCTTCAGATCCTCTGTCCCCCTCTCTCTCTCTGCCCCTCCCCTGTTCGTGCTTTCTCTCTCTCTTTCAAAAAAATAAGTTAATTAGAAACATAAAGTTTTAGGGATTTTTATTCTCTAATCCTTTCTTTGTGTTATCAAATTTTACTTGGTGATATTGGACAGGGCACTGAATCACATAGAGTACTCATCATTCTTTGTGGAAATTATATTTAGTATACCAATCTATTCCTGAAAGTTTAGAATATGTTGCTTAAAATATGACCCCAAATTAACAGCTGCAACACAAACACAAACTTGTGAGGCATCAAGATTTATTTTTGCCTTTTTAATGTCACAATCTCCCACAACTTTTTAGCCTCTTAACCCCAGCCCTGTTCAATCATTTGGTTATATGTCTAGTACCCACAGCCATCTGACTTCATACCCATCGTAATTAGATAAGGATAATGAGATCTACATAGGATAAATGACTTGTCCAAGGTAATATGGTAGAGAGCTAGGATCAGGAGACTCCTGTGCAGCCCTTGTCCAGACACTGTCCCATTGCATTAGGGTTCTCCCCTATTTTTCTTTCAGCTTTCACATGGCTGACAGCACAGTGAATTCTTTGAGGGAGATTTGCATTCAATAAAATGAAATTGTTATTATAAAATGATAAGACTTTAGTGGAATATGAAGAATCACCCATCCCTAAGGGAGAATTTTTCAAGGAAAATCAATTCATTTCTGGTACTCTCTAAAATGGATGAGTAAATACATAGATGTTTTTTTGCTCAATCTGAGAAGTTCTGATCTATATTTAATCCTTTCAATGTACCCTTGGAATAGCATTCTGAATCTTGTTTGCCTTTATGTTCCTGAGCCAACTACAAAGCCTCGGCATAGGGTACAGACCTTATCAACATGTCCTGTACTGAATCATTGAATCTGAACATTTTTGAAATAGGCCAGTGTTTGTAGTTGTTTACACCTCAGGTGTGTCTTTTTAAATTTTTAAACCGCGCACGTGTGTGTGTGTGTGTGTGTGTGTGTGTGTAATATCTCTACACCAGGCAGCAACAGAAAGTGTATTTTAGTTACATAGTCTGTACTTTTATATTATGCTTCATAAATACAAAGTACCCCAAAATGTATGAATATGGTCATAAATGTCACCTCATGAAGCTGACATCATTCAACATAAAACAAATGAGATTAGCCATTTGTAGTAGTAACCCTCCCTAAGAGGCTATTTTACATGTCTTGATGGTGAGATAAATGGGTTTCCGAAAATTCAGCAAAGAGCCTATGGAACTTTCCCCACACCCAACAGGGGACACAGCAATCAGGAATATAAGTAACAAAAGACAAACTAGAAAGGAATTAATTGTGTGAAGTACTTATCATAAAGAAAGGTTATCACAGAATCTTTTATTAAATGGTAAGGAATATTTTGTTTGGTTTTGTTTTTTAAAAAAGTAAATACTGAAATTTTTCAGTGTTTACTAAACAATGACTCCGAAAGAGGGTGGTTGGCTTGGTTATGTCCTTAGCTTCTCGGTAGGTATAAATGTGAAATGCAGAAGGATGCATCAGTCTACCACTAATTGAACACAGTATTCCCCAGTATCATCAAGTTCCCTTCGTTTCCCATCTTGAGTCACCACAAAAACTATCTGATCTTATGGTGATTTCCCAAGAAGACTTTTTTACTGGGAAGGAGCATGTACTTTTCAGCTGATGTGAGTACTCTGTTACATAATGCAGTGTGCTATTCCGTGTAAGTGAATAAATTGGCATTCTGGTTTATAAATCTGTTTCTTGTAAGCTTATTTAGCATTAATGAGTCCTCTAGAGTCCGCCATCCCTGGGAAAACTGATAAAATAGCGTTCCTGGCTAGGCATAGCCAAGGCCCACACCCTGAGTCTGAAGTAACTCCAGCAAATAGTATTTATATGCCATGTGTTTCTACCGGAAACAGAAATTCAGCCAGCTTCTCTCTTTACTCCTGGTAATTACAAGTGAGACAAACTCTTAGGATGAAGTCTCCAAAAGTGAACAGGCCTAGTACTTCCCATACCTATCTCTCAGAGACTCACGATGTGTTTTATATAATGATTATACAAGGTAAGTCTGATGAGCGTTACAAATACAGCTATTTCTTGATATCTCAATTTTTTGCATGTGGCCCATATTAAACTTTCTGGGAATATACTATGGAAAACTCTCTTTGGGTGATAATATAGTTCTAGTCATCCTGAGAATACTTGGCACTATAGCTTCTCATCATGAATTTCTAACTCGTTTGCATCAAGATAGAAAGGAAAATGTTTCAGCATACAAACCTCAAAGATAATAACGTCTGACACTGTAATAATCAAGCTAGTTTCAGGTGGAAGCTGGATAGATCTGCTTTATACTAGTACTTGGCAGTGTCTTCACCTGACATTTCTGTCAGCTTTTTTTTTTTTGTAAGAGGGTTTGTTCTCAACAAAGAATCCGGAATACAGTATTTAGGGTAGCTATAGAACATCAGTCAGGATGGTTCTGTCACAAAACTTTGTTAGAGTTAAAATATACAGAATCAGTCACATCCTACTGTGCTGGGATCAAAGGGAGTAACCAAGAAATATCACCTGTCTTCCTCATCAGCATTCTGAGAAACAATTGCTAAATAAAATAAAGGAGTAATGGAAGAAACCCAATGATCACCTTATTTACTGACCAACTGGGAGCCCCTTGATTAGAGGGACAGCCACTTGAACCTGCCAAATGAACCTTTGAATTTAGGTTGAATTCCCCAGCTGGGCCCAGCAGATTGGACTGGGTAGGTGGGGGAAAAGGCAGCCACCGGAACATGAAGGAACTGTGTTCTCCTTGTGGGAAGAAAGTGATGGAGCCGTCCTAGGAATGCCTGCTCTATTCCTCAAGTGAAGGACCTCTATCTGAGACAAAATGAGTTAAGAGGTGAGAGAAAGTCTTCCTCCACTATGTAGAAGGAATAGTCAGGAACAGGGAAAAATAATTTCCTTCCGACACACTATTATGCTATTTCTAGAAGTAAGACAGCTGAAATATAAGACCTAAAGTGAACATTAAAAAGAAAAAAAAGACCAGTAAAATTTAAGCACAGTATACTCTTCCAACAAGACAGAGCTGACGGAAATTAGTTAAGTGGACAAGTACATTATGTAAACTTGCCTCTAGCTGGACGAGAGAAGAAAAGACAAAGAACTTCCATGCAGACAGATATGTAATGGGTTTATCCTCCTTTCCTACCAGAAATGCACTGATATTGCAACAATGGCATTAAGTGGTATGTGTTTTGCTAGGATTGATGCACCATGCTTTTTGTTTTGTTGTGTTTGTTTTCACCACATTTATTCTTTCCTCATATATTTCAGAGGGGTCACTCATATGCAAATTAGTGGTTGTAAAAGTCTGAATATTAAATGTGTTTCAGCTTAGACTATTGGGTTGTCTAAAATTAATCAAAGTGTCATCTTAAATTGAAGTCAGATGGATGATTTTAAAAAATGCATAAGACCACAGATTTAAAAATCATGGCATTGATAGTGACTAATTTTCATCTTCCACGTGCGGTGTATATTTCTTCAAACTTACACATCTCGATATCCTTACTCAGTAACTGTTTATTAGGCCCATAGTTATAACTGCTCTGTCTGTGCTATAATCTAAGATTCAAGGGGGACCTGACCGGCTCAGTCGGTTAAATGTCCAATTTCTGCTCAGGTCATGATCTCACGGTTGTGGGTTCGGGCCCTGCTTTGGGCTCTGTGCCGACAGCTCAGAGCCTGGAGCCTGCTGCTGATTCTGTGTCTCTATCTCTCCCTGTCCTGCCCCACTCATGCTCTCTCTCTTTCTCTCAAAAGTAAATAAACATTAAAAAATTTAAGATTCAAAATCAATATGATGCTGTTTTTCCCATTGAATAGTCTTGATTTCCCTGGAAAAGTAAAACAAATCAGTGATTACTGTAAAGTGTGAAAGATGCTAGGGCAGTGGTAGAAAGATGTAGAGTTGTGTGTCCTGCGGGAGACGCATTGTCTACATCACACTGGGCCATCAGGAAAGCTGGGCAAGTTGTGCTCGAGACAAGGCTTTCATTTGTGCGTGTTTTTTTTTTAACTTCCATTTTTATGTAATTTCAAGAAGAGTTACTCTGAATCATCTGGCAGTAAATTGAAGATGTCATGCGTCTCTACATCATTATCTGTTTGTGTATTTCCTGAAAACAGGGACATCTCTTACATAACAGCACTGCAATGATCAAAGTCAGGAAATTTAACACTGAAACAGTGATACAGTACTATTATCTAATCCATGATCCATATTCAGAATTTTTCAATTGTCCTAATAATGTGCTGTACTTGTTCTTTTCCCCCAGTCCAAGGTCTATTCTGGAATCACTTGCTGCAATTAGTTGCCAAATCTCTTTAGCTTCTTTTACTCAGTCTCTATCTTGACCATGATATTTTTGAGAAGTATAGGACAGTTATTTTGTAATTCAGTTTGCATTCATTTGCTATTTTACATGATTAAATTCAGATCATGATTTTTTGTAGGATCACCAGAGGAGTGATAATATGCCCTTCCCAGAAAGCCTGTGATGTCCACTTGTTCTAACATTTGACCACTTGGTTAAGAAGCTGATTTCTAGGTCTCTTTTCTGTGAAGCTGTTTTTTCCCCTTGTAATTAAAAGTGTTCATGCTTTTGTCAGGGAGAACCTGGGCAGTTAAAAACATCTGATTTAATTATATATATATATACGATATATATATACACATATATATATGTATATATATGAGTGTATATATATATGTGTGTATATATATACGTATATATATAGATTTGATTTAATTTAATTTAATTTAATTATATATATACATATATATATATATATATACATATATATATATATATATATATATACACACGTATATATATGTATTTTGGGTGTTTTAAATAAAATTGCTATGGAAAGAGCCAGGAAAGGTTCCTAGTTATATTGAGTCATCTGGGAAAGCCTCACTGATAATATGATAATAAATTAGAAAAGAATAAATGTTCCTAGTGTGGAGGCCAATTTGGGGTAGGAAATTTTACTTAGTTAAGGTGGAATATGTTTGGCTACAAGAACCTGAATACTCAACCCCAAGTGGCCTAAAAATAATGGGGTTTTATTATCTCCTATAAGAGGTCTGGAAGTAAGTTATCCCAGGGTTGATCGAACGGCTCAAGTTTTTCATCCAAGAACATTAATCTCCATTCTTTGGAACTTTCATTTCAATATATTCATTTTGCTTCAGGTTTGTTTTATTGTGGTCATGAGATGCCCCCCTTGACTCTTGAAACCATTGTTTTGTGAATAAAGAAGGCTAGTGACTACTAAGAAGTCAAAACGTAGTGTTTGCCCCACTAAATGAGAGCAAAAATATGGGAAAAGATCATGCTTCCACATTCTTCAAGCAACACATTCATTACAAGAAAAGTATTTGCTTTGAAGCGTCCACTTCACATTCTTTTTGTAATTGACCATTATACTACAAAATAGTGATGGTGGTTTGATTCTGCTCAATATACTACATCTTTCATCTGAATGAAAATGTTCTCATCTTCCAAAAAGGGAAGATAAAAAGTTCTCTTATTTATCATAGTCTTCACAGGTTGAAACTAATTTTGCTTTTTGTTCTATCACAGCCCTATCTGGTTGTATGTTCTAAAGTCTAAATTTCAGTTTTAACTTTCACTAACATTTCTGATAAAAAAAATAATAGGGAAAATTTAATAGAGGGAGAGAGGAAGAGAACACGCACGATTATTTCTGTCATTATGCTAGAGTTAATATTTACAACTTCCTTCCTCTGTTTACCAATTTTATGTTTTCTTTATTCTCAGCCTGAATTTGGGATGGTAGAGGTTTTTTTTGCTTGATAGGATGAATCGAACCTTTCTTCTCAATGTCCTGTGTTGTAATGGTTCTTCTGTTATGAATTTATTACTGGTTTCTCAAATATTGTAAATGATCCATGGTACCTGACACTCTTTATTATCTTGCAAATGACACAAAGTAATACAATGAATGACAGTTCACTGAGATGAACACTTGAGAAGGTAGTGTAATGTACTTTAACAACACTGAAAAGCAAGGAAAACCAACTTGCAGGGTCGGAAAAGCAGAGAGACAGAGACAGAAACAGAGGGAGAGAAAGAAAGAGAAGACAGAAGAATAGACCAGAAGATTTGCCCTAGGTCTGACGGTGTTATAGAGAAAACTACATATATACAGGTATATAATATTTTGCACCTAACTTCTAGTCACTCTAGAGAAGCTTGGAATATAAAATCCTTGGATTTAAAATTATTACTCTTGGAATACAAAATTTACATTATTCTTATAAATAATCCTTAACCTACATCTTCTTTAAAATCTTCACTTAACTGGACTGCCTGGGTGGCTCACTCTGTTAAGTATCTGACTCATCATTTTGGCTCAGGTCATGATCTCACGGTTCCTGGGATTGAGCCCCACATCATGCTCTGCACTGACAGTGCAGAGGCTGCTTGGGATTCTCTCTCTCCCTCTCTCTCCACCCTCTCTGGCACGCACACGTGCTCTCTCTCTCTCAAAATAAAAAAAGAAAATAATAAATTTAAAAAATACAATAAAATCTTTGTTTAATTTAGCTTAGGTTATTATTATATTTTACCTGCATTCAATAGGTTATGACTCTAGCATGTCCTAAATTACTTTAGCCTGGACATCTACCTTCTGCCTCTGCACAGTGTGAAAACATTCCTTCAGGAGTCAGGAAAGAATCTCATTTATTTACTTTATTGTATAAAATTATTTGCCCATATAGTTTTGACAAATTCACCTCAAATCTGCAGGATAAAACTTTAGCAAAGTTTTCTCATGCTGAAATAAAAAGGGATCTTTGTTCTAACAAAATAGATGGGAGAAATATTTACTCAGTAGTCTATATACCAAGTGCCTGCAATCTATAAGACATGTCATAAACATGTGTGGAAGATAAAATTTTGTGAAATTTAAAATGAACTCTATCTAGCCCACAATGGGATTATTCCACATGCAGCTGATTGAGGGGTGACCGAAGTTTGATATGTCAAATACTGTTACTTCAAAAATAAAACATGGAACCTAGAAGCATCACTTTGGGGAAACTAGGTAGAATTTAACTATGTGTGCGACACATTCAAATTCAAGTCAGATGAGATAGCTCAGAAGTTTGGTTATTTATTTTTGTGCTTAAAGGCTCTAGGAAATATGTCTAAATGAAAACTTGAGGAGAATTAAAATATTTATTATTTTTTTCCATTGAAGTTTTGGGTTTCCAAATTGGTCATTTACTATGCTGTATTCTAGGTGGCTTTTTTGAAACATCTCTCACACATTCATACTGCATTGGAAAACACATGGCAGAAACGACTCTTGACTAGGGATCTAACAATAATTTTTCAATGGCAGACAAAATTAACAAAAGTACTTCTCAAAGGAAGCCTCTCACATAACACCATAACCACTTGTGGTCACAAAATGGACTTTCTTCCTCTAAATTATTTTTCACACTCTCCAGGCTGTTGACCTACCAAGAGAGTGTAGTAGCTATTTTTTTAAATGGGTATTTCATTGATTTAACATATGTTGGACATTTATGCCTGTATTTATTTTGCTTAATTATAATTCCTTTGAACTTTTGCCCTGAGGTAGTTTTAATGTGAAGGCCCAAATCTGAAACTTTTAATGAAATAAATAAATTTTCTTAGAAACATAGTACTTTCCTGGAAGAATAAATCTGTTTCCCAAAATAACTCACTTAATTATAGGTAATAATTTTTGCTTTGAGATAATCAGCAAAAATTTTAAATAATTTAATGCATAAAGCAAGCCCATGTATACATATGAACACATTTGGCATATACACAGACACATACATATATAAATTCAACAAATATTTTTGAGTGTCTACTATGAAATAGGAATTGGAAATGTAACAGTGAACAAGCCAGTTGGGGCTTCGTTCTCATCAACCTTATATTATAGTGGGAATATACAAGAACAAAGTTTTAGTAAGCAATATACAGTGCCAAAATAATAGGGAGAAATAAATTGGGAAGGGAAATATATCCCAATATACGTTGATTTAGCTACAAGTCCCTTCTTGATGTAGCTTTTGCTTTCCCCTCTAGTCACATCTATGCTTGCTCATGATTCTTAGAAATAAACAGTTGTCCTTTTGTAACCATACTCAAATATTGCATCAAAAATAGATTTCATTCTTCCATATCTACATTCACTCTATTTTTTTATACTTAGAAGGTCCATCTTTCCAAAGCCTGTTCCCCAATGTAAATCTCATGTTTTTCCCCCCACTTCTGATGGAGATTGGTACAAGACTTTCCCTCCAAACAAAAATATACAAGGCAGCTGTTTTTAAACATGGGCGGATAGAATGTGATCCCAAAGAGAGGACAAATCTACAGTGAGCCCCAAGATCACTCCAGTTTTCTGCTCAGGGGCATTTTACTACCTTAGCAGAAAGAAGAGGAGCTGAGAGATGAGGGGGAGACAGCAGAGTTCAAGGCTACTGAGTAGAGTGGCTGGCAATTTGTGGTCTGGGTTTCTGAAGAAAAGAAGCTAAAGAAACATGGCTTCAGATGGAAAGTTAGAGGCACAGGAAGTAATAAGGAGCATCAATCAAAGTAAAACTGTAGCATTGATCACCATCTGACCTATTGTAGTTTTCCTTCCTATTGTAGATTTCCTTCTTTTCTTATTTACTTTCTGCTTTTGAGATACACATAAGCTCTGCAAAGGCAGAAACCTTTTCCTCTTTTGTTCATACTACATTCTTAGTGTAAGAATGACTCACACACAGTACATGCTCAATAAATATTTATTGAATGACTATGTGAATCTCACATAACTGGATGTCTCAGGGGAGGGCAAGATCACAGAAAATGAAAACTGTGACTTCAACTTGGTCCTTTATGATTCTTTCAGGCGAATTCTTATACATGTATCACTCAGTTCTCAAACTGGTCTTTCCTCTGTCCAAAGCGTGATTATCAATAGCCTCTAGGGTCGCATGTCTCCTTCTCTTTGCAGTGGAAGAGGGAGAAAACCACCCTTTCATTTGTGGAATAACACTCCTCTCTGCCAGTGTCTTTGGGCTGCATTAGGTCATGGGTGGGCACATGCAATAAAAATAACCGCTGTTGGAACTCCACATATTGATTAGATTAATTCTCAGTTCCTGAACCAGTGACTGGTTTGGGTGAGGAAATGGGATTCGATGATTAGTTTAGATTGATCAGGATTAACATCTAGGGCTGGAAACGGACGAAGGAAGACTGGAAACCTGAAGATGTAAGGAGATAATGAACACTGTGTGGTAGCTGACATTGTCCATTATATCTATATTTTTTATTTCACCCCATGTTCAAATATTTTATTCTCAGCAGTATAACAAACATCAAAATAAAATCTTTTTAAAAGACCAATTTCTTATTGTATCGGAAAGTAGCTGTTTGAAATGAGAAATGAGTGAAGACAGTTTAGGGAACTTGCAGTTGACCTTTAGAACTTTTAAGCTAGTATGTATTGGGAAGAGAGAACTGAATCTATGCCTGTTTTGTTTGACATTGTGTCCATAGTCCTAAAGACAGTCCTTGACACAAAGAATGCCTTTACTCAGTGAATACTTGATGAATGGGTGGAAAAATTCAGGTGTTTGTTTTGTATAAAGAAAACCATACATAAGCTATAGAAATGCACTTTGCTTCCAGATAAGATTGCCTCTAAGTTATTCTAGTTATGCATATGCATTAAGGTTTATCAGAATAATTCTAGAAGAAACAAAAAGACAAAAGATCAGGGGATTGAAATGTACCATCTTATATGGTGTTTTATTCACTGGGTATGTTATTTGTTCATTTTCCCTGTTTTTCTGCTTTGTCTTGGGTTATTAAATATTTTGTATTAATCCATTTTATCTCCATTGTTACAATACTATTTATACTCTTTCATATTTTGGTAGTTGATCTATATTAGTATATCTTTAGTTAACCAGTATCTTACTTTGAACAGTATTATACACTATTTCGTAAGTCGTGTAAGGACCTTATGACTGTGTATTTCAATTCTTCTCCCCAGCCCTCTGTTCTACTGCTGTCATATATTTTATTTTATACCTGCTATAAACACACAATACATTGCTGCTATTTTTTTCTTTTGACATTCAGTTATCTCTAAGAGCAATTTAAAAAATGATTTTACTTTCATTTATTCCATTCCCTATTTGTTTCTTGGTAAAGATTCAAATTTCAGTTTGATATCCTATTCCTTCTGCCTGCTAAACTTCCCTTAATATTTCTTGCAGTCAAGGTCTGCTTGCAATGGATTCTCTCTTTTTGTTCTTCTTAGAAAGCTCTTATTTGTACTTCTTATTTGAAAATGATTTTTTGCTGGGTAGAGAATGATGGAAGGCCAGTATTTACACTTTTTTCTTTGTAGATTCTCATGAGAAATCAGCTATAGCTGATTTGTTTCTCTGATTGTCATGTGGCTGCTTTAGACATTTTCTCTGTCTTCTGTTTTCAGCAATTTTTAACGTGATATGCCTAGGTGTGTTCATTCATATACACCCACCCCAGTCCTGAGGGGGGGATTGATTTTTCATCCTGTTTGGTGTTTTTGAGCTTTGTGGATCTGTGCTTTGGAGTCTATGATTAATTGCAGAAAATTCTTGGCCATTATTGTTTTTAAACATTTCTCCTGTTTCGTTCTGCCCTGATTCTCCTTCTAAGATTCCAGTTAGACAATTGTTAGATTTGTTGATATTATCTCACAGAGCTATCGGATGCTTTGCTTTGTGTTTTTATTTGTTTCTTTGTTTTTCTCATTTTTCTTCTCTTTTCTGGCTCAATCTGGATAATTTCTGTTGACCGATTCTCAAGTTTCCTGATTTCTCCACTGTGTTGAGTTTACTACTTGGCCAGTCAAAGGCGACATGTGTCTGTATTACTATGCTATTTATTTCTCGCATTTCCATTTGATTCTTCTTTATGGTTTCCTTCCCTCTGATGAATCTAGCCATCTAATCTTGCATGGTGTCTACTTTTTTTCCGTTTCAGAGCATGTAATACATTAATCATAGTTATTTTAAACTCTCTGTCAGATAGTTTCAACATCTGTGCCATATCTAGTCTGAAGGTTCTGTTCGTTGTGTTGTCTCTTCAAGTGTGTGTGTGTGTGTGTGTGTGTGTGTGTTTTGCCTTTTCATAGCCTTTGTAATTTTTCATAGAAAGCCAAACAACTTGTGTAGGAAAGTAGAGACTGAACTATAAGTTTTTGTGCTTGTAAATAGGCATATCTCTCCTTCAGCTAGGTTTCTAGTATGGAGGTTTGTGGTACTCTAGCCAAGAGTTGGGCACTTTTGAAATTGTGTCCCTGTGTTTGCCTTTGGTGGACCACAGTTTTCATATTTCTGTAGCAATAACTTGGGTTTGAAAGGGAGGCTGACTTCCCAAAGTTTTTCCCCGATTTCTTCTCTACTTTCACACTCAAGCTTCCCTTTTGTGCTGTACACAGAGAGGACCTGTCTCTCACAGCTTATCCGGCAATACTTCATCATCACTTTTACTTGCTTTTTAGCCTGGAAGCAGGAAGTGAAGGAAAGCATCCTCGGGTCTCCCAGATGTGGCTTTCAAGGTGTTCCTGCTCTTCCTCCAGCTATAGTTCTTGTTAAGACTATATCCCTGTCCCCTCTATAGGGCTAGAGGATTTTTGTCATTGTGCCCTTTGCCAGGTGCAATAGATTTTCATCGGTGCCCTAAAACATAACAAGTTTAGGTTAGAACAGGTTTTATTGTTCTTCACTCTGTAGATTAAGGCCTTTGTTCCAGGAGATGGAGGGGGAGGATAGGGGGAAGATGTGAGGAATTGTTTCATGTCCCGTTTTCAGTGTCTGCTTTGCTTCCCGGTCCTATGTGAGGGAAGCTGTCTCCAGACCCCTCTTCATTTTTCCCTGTTAGCACTTAGTGGGTTTCAAGGAGAAAAAGGTGCTAGCGTGTGAATGCCCCTCCCTGCATCTGTGGCCCTCTAAAACGCCACCTTCTCCAGTCATTCTGCATTCTGCTTCCAATTTAACAGTTATTCTAGCTAAGTCCCACTGGTGTCCAGTGATGTCTACCGTAGGTAAGCAAATGTATCTTGTCTCCATCTGTAGTTACCTGTCACTCTCCAGTTTTCTGGTTGATTGTTTGTTTTGCAATCTTAGCTTTCTACTGGGTTCAAAAAACCGTGCCAATTGGTAATTTGTCTGGATTTTTTATTTCTGTAGGTGTAGAAGCACTTCTAAGCTTTCCACATCCTGAAGCAGAAACAAGATCTCTATAAGGCTATAGAGACTTATAAGTCTATAAGACTAGAGAGAAAAATATTTTTCCAAGTTTATTTATTTTGAGAGAGAGAGAGGAGAGAAAGAGAGAGAGAAGTAGAGCATGAGCAGGGGAAGGGGAGAGAGAGAGGGAGAGAAAATACCAAGCAGTCTCTGTGCTGTCAGCAAGGAGGTGATGCAGAGCTTGAACTCATGAACCATGAGATCATGACCTGAGCCAAAAGCAAGAGCTGCATGCTTTATGGACTGAGCCATCCATGTGTCCCAGAGACAAAAATAGTTTTAAAAGAATCCCAGCATCTACTAAGTCCCATTAAGGTGACCCTCAAAATTTCAAATTTTCTCCTTATGAGGCTATCTATTTATATCACCTAGACTATAATTTTTGAGAGAGCATTTTAGTTTAAATAAAAGATGCTTCTTATGATTTATGTTATTGACTGTTGGGTAGGATCTCTTTCGAAAAATTTGAAATCTGTAGAAATTGTTTCAGAAGTTGTAATTGAAAGCAAGAGAATGAGGGTGGCTTTCTTGATTTCAGCTCAGATCATGACCCGAGGATCATGGGATCGAGCCCTGTGTCAGGCCCCGTGATGAGTGTGGAGCATATTACGCTTCTGTCGCTCTCTCCTTCTGCCCCTCTTCCCTGCTTTCTCTCTCTCTCTCTCTCTCTCTCATTAAAAAGAAAAAGAAAAAGAAAGCAAGAGGGGCACCTGGGTGGCTCAGTCGGTTAAGCATCTGACTTCGGCTCAGGTGATGATCTCACAGTTCCTGAGTTCAAGCCCCTTCTTGGGCTCTGTGCTGACAGCTCAGAACCTGGAACTTGCTGCAGATTTTGTGTCTCCCTCTCTCTCTCCCCCTCCCCCCATTCACTCTCTGTCCCCGTCACTCTCTGGAAAATAAATAAACATTAAAACAAATGTGTACCAAAAAAAAAAAAAAAAAGAAAGAAAGAAAGAGAAAGCAAGAGAAAATGACATGAGTTTCAAGTTATTAAATACAATGACTGGTTAAGGTCTACCTGTATCTTCTGGCTTACATGACTAAAGGTGGTTTTCTGAGTGACAAAATCAAATGGAATCAAAAGAAGGATAGACTATGAGTGTGAAGGCCATGGTAGACTGATAGGACAAGAGATTAAAGTAACCAAGTGGTTGGGTAGAAGCTGTAATACACAGAGAAGGCAGAAATAAGTAAGACATGGCATAAGTAATGGTTATAATGACTTTTAAAGACTACTTTTTCTGTTTATTTGTAATTCAATTTCTCCTGTTGGCCCTAGACACTGTTTGGTATTAGCCAACATTGGACACTTATGTATCTGAGGAGAAAATCTAATCTTTGAGTACCTAGAAAAATATTTGATAATATTAAGGCAAAATTGAAAGAAAAATGGGTACAACTTTTCTTAGGCTCAATTCTCTGGAAACAATTATGGATTAGATAAGCATTCTTTAACTGCGTTGCCCAATCAACCCAATGTTCAGGCTTCATGCGTAAAATATGCTATGTTATTTACATAAAAAAGTTACTGCTAAGTGTCATATTTTTTTTAAAAGAGAAGATTTAAACAGAAGTTGGGGTTTTTCTTCTTGAAGCTAGTTTAAGAGCAAAACACATAAGGAGAATAATACATCAAATGGAGGTTTTAAAATATTATTGTGACACCCCTCTCTCCTTTGGCATGAAGAGCGATAACTGTTTGCAGAGCTAAAAGTTCCTGGTTTGTTAATGGAGGGACCCGCTGTCACTCAAACTTGCCTAAAAGTTCAAACTTGATTTTCAAAGCTTAGTGAAATGTAACGAGATGTAGTGGAAAGTTTCTAATCTGGCCAAGAGGTTTTTAGTACATTATATAAAAACTTAGAGATAATATGAAAGGATATATTTACAAACAGTATTTAAATTCAGGTGAGTAAAAAAATATTTACCCTTAAAATTCAGAAGAACCATAAAGATCAAGTTTAATCATACCTAAATGTGGTACATGGATCAGCCTCACCAGAGAGATATGAAAACCATGAAATTCAGAAAATTTTGGCCTTATAGCTGATAGAGGATTCAGTACATATTTTGTGATTGCCTAGAAAGTAACCTTCAGTTGGATGTCGTAACCAGAATTTAGGATAACTACCTACAGTCAACCTATATTCTAATTCTCTAATTTCGATAACGATCTTAAATTACTAAGCTTTAATGATGTAAGATAGTTACACTTTGGCACAAACGGTATTCAAAATGTTGGGCAAAAGTAGCAAACGTTTCTGGTTTCTCACTATACAGTTAAACTGAAGAGAAGTGAACTTCTGCGCTGTTACTAATTTGCAAGATCACCATCTAGTGGCAGATTCTTCCCATTGCAAGCACGCGGTCCCTACAGACCAAGAAGGGTGTCTGAAGATTTCATGGCCAGGCCAATCCATCTTAGACACAAGATGCGACAAGGTGATTTTGACCACACCAGGTAGCATTGTGCAAGTGGTAATATCCCTCCCAGATTTATGAATCATGAAGTAGTAGCCGGGAAAAGAGCAGAGGACACACGCCACACAATTAAATCAAATCATTAAAGGACAGGTTTCACTTTCTCTTCATTCTATCCCCTTCACATTGACAAAGTGTCACAATACTACTATTAGAGAAATTACACGAAGCGGCCATAAGGAAAAAGGAACGAATGCTAGGACAACGGCTACGTCACTGCGGAGCCTTTCATTGGCAGGTTGTGCGAGTTCTGCTTACCTCCTGCAGAACTGGGTAGAGAGAATCCCCCTGGAGCACACTCTATATCCACTTCTTCTCTTTACATAGGTTCCTTTAAACTATCTTAGAATCTTCCTGAATGACAGAAACTTGTCCTATGGAAATAATGTCAGCCTTTCCAATCATGGCAATACAAGCTGCAAGCATCAGCTAAAGTTTGAGATGCTTCTTGTGGACTGTGGGGAAGGAGGTTTTTAGCAGGAGTCGGCAGTAATCTACATGACAAGGAGAGCTTAGAGAGAGTAAAAATATTACTTCCTGGCCAAAATTAACACTGGCATTAAGATTCTATTGTGGGGGCACCTGGGTGGCTCAGTTGGTTAAGCCTCCGACTTCAGCCTAGGTCATGATCTTGCCATTCCCGAGTTCGAGCCCCGTGTCAGGCTCTGTGCTGACAGTTCAGAGCCTGGAGCCTGTTTCAGATTCTGTGTCTCCCTCTCTCTCTGCCCCTCCCCCACTCACACTCTGTCTCTCTCAAAAATAAACATTAAAAAAAAAATTAAAAAAAAAAAAAGATTCTATTGTGCCTAGGGCGCCTGGTGGCTGAGTCAGTTAAACTTTGGCTCAGGTCATGATCTCATAGTTCTTGGGTTCGAGCCCCACATCGGGCTCTGTGCTGACAGTTCAGAGCCTGGAGCCTGCTTTGGATTCTGTGCCCCCTCCCCACCCCTCTCTATTTCTCCTCCACTTGCTCTCTGTCTCTCTCTCCCAAAAATAACCATTAAAAAAAAAGATTCTATTTTGGCTAAAATTCCACTAGTAGGGATTAACTCCCACAAATAAATGACTTGTACTTCCTAAGAATCCTTAATTTTGTCTATATTTAAGATGTCATCAATTATAAGATGCAGCATTATTTTGCATACAACTATAAAAGAAAAAAAAACCTGTCAACATAACCAGAATAGTCTTTAATTGTAAGATTTATCCCAAAGATGTTAAATTACATTGAAAATATATTTGTATCCTTGAAATATGGTAAATGAGCATTCTGGTAATGAGAGAGCATTTGGAGTGAAAACCATAAGATTAACAGACATTTAAGCATTGGTGTCAACCATTCAAAGAGCCCTAAGGAAATGGATCATGGGATAGTCATGTTTTGATAGAAGAGGAGGAAGAGAAAGATAAACTCCAACTGCTTCACAGGGTTGACTAAGCCCAGCTTTATTTAGACCATACAATGGCCTTTGAACAAGTCCTTTTAGCAATGTTTATTTAAAGAGGTCACCATCTGAAGTTAGCATACTGAATTCCATCGCTGTTGACCCTTTGGAAAAATAACGGACTCTGAGAAAGGTTAGGAAAGGTGGGAAAAGTCTATGAATAAAACCTTTTCAAACTAGAAAGAGGTCAAAGTACAGCCTGATCAAAGACACAGATGAAATGCAGAAGAATGTAGATAAAGGTAAAATAATGAGTACCGGAGACACCAATAAAAAGAGAAATGCTTTTGTAAGTGGCTAGGTGCGGCTGCACCACTAGGAAAGAGTTCTCAGACGTCCTGTGCCAAGGCCTTTACTCATGCCTGTCCATACACAGCAGCAGCAAAGAAAACAAATAAAAAAAATGCAGATACTGAGATTCAATTTTAAAAGAGGCCAACTTACACTGAACGTCAGAGCTCAGAGTTGAGTTATGGGGATGGTTTCATTTTTCTCTTTGAGCTGCATATTAGATTTTACAGTAACACAACTTCCTTTTTAACTCAGGACGTAAAACAAAAGTAACCTAGAAAGTCGCCCTTCTCTCTCAAGGAAAAAAAAAAAAAAAAAACAACTCTGTAAAATGAAGTAATGCTGGGCAAAACAGGATGCTACAGAAGATGTGTTTCAAGGGAATAACTGCCTGATACTAACATGATGTGAAAAAGTATCATTTGAAAGATAAGGAAAATATTGTTTTTCCTGGATTATTTTTTCCCAGGGGTCTAAAATTTATCATCAAAGAATAATTATTTGTGTCCTCCTATGTATGTGTATATATGAAATTTCAAATTTCCAACAAAATAAAAATACCCAGGACACAGCGTATTAATGTATTATGTCAGATTCCTTAGTAGATTTGTTTTCCTTGATAAAGTTGCTAAGAAGATTTATTTATTTATTTATTTATGTATTTATTTATTTATGTAATTTATTTATTTACTATTGACATTTTCTTTTCTTCACCTAGCATGACCACCCCCTATATGATTGACCCTAGGAAGTAAGAGTCACGGGGAGAAGGAGGAGAACCTTGGTGAACTAAAATTTTAGAATTTACAATATGCTAGATGCTCTACTAAGTATTTTACATATAATCCTTTAATCCTCCTAAGAACCCTGTTAAGCAGATATTGTCATCTTCATTTTACATAAGAAGAAATGAAGTCTCAAAGATGTCAAATAACTTTTTTTAAGACAACACAGCTAGTCACTTGGTAAACTAAGTTAATCCAGTTAGGTTTACCTCAAATTTTTAGGAAACCACATTAAGATATGTGGGAAGAAAGACTCTACCTGTGGTTGCAAAGACACCAATTCAACTTTATGTCCACCAGAATATTTCCCAGATTTGCCCATTAAGTTATAACATTTGTTGGATTTAGTAAAATTAGCTCAGATTTTTCAGACTCAGCTTACATGTCTTGAATACTTATGGTAAGATAGATTATATATGTATCACATTCCTTTCATCTAATGCTCAAAATAACCCTTTAATATGGATATTTTAGTAATCTCTATCTCAGGTTCATACACTGGTACATAATAGAGCCAGGACTGCCACTGACTTCTGATTTCATGGTCAGGACTTCTTTCAATAAACTAGAACACCTTGAGTCTATATTTTACCTAGGAATTTTGAAAAACATTATGAGCTCTTTCAAAATATTTGCTTTGAGTAATGAATAGAGCAAGAACGTCTCCTATCTTTTCTCTCCCAACTTTGCTTTTGAGTATTGCACACAGTACATTTCCTTACCAAATTCTTCATGACTCTAATTTTAAACATTCAAATTCCTGTAGAGAAAAACTATTTTCATTTAGACTTAATCCAAAGTTGATGACCACCAATGAATATTACTGTTATTAATGAGATAAAGTTTTATTTGGGGCAATAAAGTAAGTCACAGAGTTAGTTATAGAGAACATTAGCATCTCCAAGAAACATGAGTTGAGAA
Source organism: Panthera onca (assembly GCF_046562875.1). NCBI lineage: Eukaryota > Metazoa > Chordata > Mammalia > Carnivora > Felidae > Panthera > Panthera onca. The sequence goes on from NC_138346.1 coordinate 84,928,352, forward strand.
TTTAGGGTCAGAATATGCCATCCAGCAATTTTCTTCACATATTCACAAATAGTTATTGGACACACTATGTGCCAGTACTATTCTAGGTACTAGGAAGACAGCAATATTTTGTTTATTGTCCCAAATAAAACTTTATCTGCCCTCAGAGAGCTTACATCAAGTTAAAAGAGACAGACAAAAATGAGATAAATATAAGATGTATTGCAGGCTACATAATGATAAATATGGAGAAAAGAAACAGAGGTAGTCCAAATTTTTCTATAAAGGGACAGATAATAAATATTTCAGGCTTTATGGGTCAGATGGTCCCTGTCATAGCTACTCAGCTATGCCCTAGAGACAATATGTAACAGCTAGAGACAATATGTAAACAGCTAGAGACAATATGTAAACAAATGGGAGTGGCCATGTTCTGACATAATCTTAAAAGCTAACAGAGTTTAGTCATGTGGGTAAAGAGGAAAAAGCCTCCAGGGAGAGGAAACAGGAAGTGCAAAGGTATTGAGACAGAAGTTTGCCTTGTGTGTGCCAAGGTCAACAAATAGACCAGTGTTGTTTGTAGAGTGGGCTGGAGTGAGTAGGTATGGAACAGGAGATGTGGTCAGATATGCAAGACCTTATAGAACAGAGTAAGAATGATAGGTTTTATTATGTGTGAATAAGAGAAGACATATGTATGTCTTCTGTTTTAAAATCATTTATCTGGCACCTGTATGCATAGACTCATGGGAGACAAGAGGCAACAGGAATGATGAGGCAGTGATCACAGTACTTGGGATGGGACAAGATGGGGTCTTAACCCAGAGAGGGTGCAGTTTCATTGATGAGAAGCAGTTGAGTTCTGGATGGATTTGCAAAGTATTGATAACAGGATCTACTCATGGTTTGGATGTGTAGTGTGAGAGAAAAGTGAAGTGATGGATGAGAGTTTTGTTGTCGGCAGCTGGGATGGATGGAAAAGACTAATAGAGGGATAGGATTTTTTTTTGAGGAGGCAAATACATATCAGTTGCTAAGTTTTATACACATAAAATGTTGGATACGTAAAGTTTGAGACATCTACTAATATATAAGAAATGCACTGGTTCCCTCTCAATATACAGCAACTATCAATAGGTAGATGTGGCAATGGGGAGAGCAGAATCCAGAATTTCCTTTTACTTATTGAAATTTGTATAGTCATGATTAAGCACCACTTTGGGATTTTTGAAGTAAGACACACATACATGAGATATAATGTTGGCTCTGAAATTTAGTAAGTGAGTGGGCATAGATCATCATTTAATTTCTGTATACCTTATTGTTCTCAATTTTAAAATAGATATAATAGCACCAATCATGAGAGTGTACAGAATAAAAGATATAATGAACAAAAAGCAGTGAACAAAATGCCTCACAAATTGTAAATGTGAAATAAATATTTGATGTGGTTATTATTATCAATTATCAAGAAAAGTAAGTGCACTGCAAACGTATTGCCTTTAATTTATGAAAAATAATGCTCATTTCAAAAGACTTCCAGGAATATGCAGTCTGCGATGTATTAGCCTTGGCTCTACAAAGATTATGATCTAAGAGTTTATTCAGCCTCCAAAAGACAAGGACTCCTGGATTATTCAAAAACATTTTCTTGCTGTATTTTCACTCATTGAAAATGCAGTCTTTTGCAATAGGTTAAGCATTACTTATGTTTGTTGTTTTGCATTTTTTGTTTTAAGCATTAGAGGTGGGTATATGACTGCTGACTTCTAGGACAAGGAATTTTGAAAAGAAAAAGAAGAAAGGAGGAGAGAGAAGGATAAAGGCAAGATGGTTGCAGTAAATAGGAAACAGGTTTCTGATTTTCTAAAGAATAGCTTGTATATACATTTATTTTTACAGAACTTCCTTCTCTTTCTCCTTTCTCACAAACTTGTCATGTATCAATTTGCAATTGGTATGCTGGGTCATAAATAGCGATAAATAGACTGACTTATTTCTCAATGCAAACAGTCTCTTTGGTGGTTTAATTACTTGATAAAATAGAAAAAAAATTGAAATTTCTCATAGAATATCTAAATATTTGTGTCATCACACATTATAAGATATAGTGGTGTTATTTTCACTTATAAACTTTCTGTTTTGGAACAAAATATTATTTAGGGTCATAATGTGCATTATTTGTATTGAGATTCACTTATTCAAAGGAATTTTAAGGACAAAAACATGCAAGTATGAAAATAAATTACACAGGCATTTGCTGAAATGTGTGGTCATTTCCCAACTTCATATGGTCCAGGGTATTCCCTGAAAAATAGAGGGCCTTTGATACAAAGATTACTAAAGATCAGTCAGAATATCAACCTCAACACTTGATCTTGGCCTAGTCATATTAGGATACTAGCTTATCTTTAATATATTAAACAAACAAACAAACAAAAATTGTACTTAGCAAACAGTGGAGAGGCCATGTAGAGGGTTGAATTAAAACAATGCTAGGATTCTGAATGATGTGGGTTTGGATTCCAACTTCATGACTTATTATGTGACATTTGAAAGTTATTTAGTCTTTCTGAGATTTGTTTTTCATATTTGTTAAATAATTATATTAAAATCGGATGAAAGTACTAAATGGAAAAAAAAGAAATTGAAATATCTGTAGGAAGTTTTAGTCTGTTGTACTGAATGTTGAACCATCATTCAACCTTATTTACAGAAATGACTACCATGATTCTTATTTAAGGAATATTGCAAACCAAAGGTGGAAAACTAGACCTAACAATTAAATGAATATTCATGTTAACTAATGTGTTTGCTATAGTATTTTAAATACTCTCAGAGGGCCTGGGTGACTCAGTCAGTTAAGCTTCCAGCTCTTGATTTTGACTCAGGTCATGATCTCACGGTTTGTGAGATGGAGCCCGATGTCTGGCTCTGTGCTGACAGCACGGAGCCTGCTTGGGATTCTCTCTCCCTTTCTCTCTGCCCCTCCCCCCCGCCTTTCTCTCTCTCTCTCCTTCTGTCTCAAAATAAATAAATACATTTAAAAAAATAGACAAGGTCTCATTTCTCATGAAGAAAATATTCCAATATTGTTGATTCTCAAATTAGACTCTGTTTCTCCTCCCCTCAAATAAAACTGTATAAAATCACCATTGACTTGTACAGAGAAAAAATGTAGTTGAATATTTCTCATCTCCTATGCATAGAAATTAGGTTCTAAGAATGCGGAGGGCTTCTGGAAGAGTGTTCAGGAAAGTGTGTGGACTCTAGTGGAGAATTAGGCCTCAGGCTCACAGAACTGTGCATATAGTTCTTAGGGATATATTTTTAATAAATTCATTTCATAGTAAACTTTAAATTAAAAAGTCAATGGCAATTTACCTACTTCCAAATACTAGGGTGGTGGGGGAGGCTAGAAAATTGTGTGAATTGCCAAAAAAGATTAACGTTGGAATAAAAATGGGAGACCATGACTGCAAAATTGACAATTAGCCCCTCTTTGCACATATTCTTCCACATTCACTTCTATGTGTTATTATGCCAGTCCGTTATTTGAGTACGGTAACTGGAGTCTTTTTTTCCCCTTTCAAATAGAAAAAAAAAATGCTAGTGGAAATTTCATTTGTAACATAACTTAATTCTGGATTTTACTTTTGATTACAGCCAGGGTTTACTTTGATGTTTTCAAAATGAATTGCAAAGACCATTTATTCAGTAAATTTTGAAAGTAGAAACATACTGAAACTTTTATCCCACTTGGTAAGCGGCCATCCTTTAGTTGTATCCAAGTTTTCCCATGAAAATGCCAATCGGGAATAAAACTGACAAATATATTCAATCAAAGATGGAATTTTTTTGCTCTTAAGTTGCAAATGGCCTCATTAAAATAAAAGCACCACCTTAGGGATTGCATAAAGCAGAGTATTGGTACCTAAATGGTATTTATGACCAGGCTAAATGTAAAGTGAATTAAAATTTAAAGGATTATAGTCAGGTAGGCCACAGACATCTGTAGAGAAATGTCCATTAAGAAGATGAAAGAACCAGCAGTCCCTGGTGACAGGCACATGTCAGGTTAGCAGTCAGCCATACCTATACACTTAGTGCCATAGCAAATGAGAAACACATTGCCCAAGGAGGAGAGTACTTAAAAAATATTTATTTTAAACCGAGAAAAAAAATAACAAAGCTAACATTTTGGAATTCATATCCATCATTGTCATCAAACTAAAGTCAAATGAGGAAAATAAGACGTGGCTGATACTAAATTATTGTCACATATGTGTTTGTAGGTACCGTATACATTCCAACCCATGGCTGTATTTATAGAATCAATTGAAAGCATAATCTTTTGAATGTGTCATTATGTCTATGATGCTGTAACCACAAAGAAGTGCTACTTCACCCTGGAAATAAAGGCCTTGTTTAATAAAACTCAAAAAGTGAAATAGCCTCTAGGGTGTTAATACACCAAGGGATTCATTCTTTCACAATGTGACTGAGTCACAAAACCAGTCACTATTTTTGTCATTTTTATGGCACAATGCTGTCCTGTGCATGCAGCATACATAGCTTTGTTGCATCTGCCTCGTTAAAATCAAGAATTCTTTTGAAATGGTCATCAAATGCTCTTAAGTGATGACTCATGGACACAGGAAATCTGGTCTCTTAATTGAAAGAGACTGACTACGTCTTCCTTTCCTTCCCTTCCTTCCTCACTCCTCCCCTCCTCTCTTTCCTCCCCTGCCCCATCCTTCTCTCCTCTTTTCTCTTTCCTAGGCTTCCCTTCCTTCTTGCCTTCCTTTCCCCTCTAATCCCCTCCCTTCTTCTCTCTCTCTGTCCCTCTCCAATTGGGTGGGAAACACCCATCATTGGTGTCCAATAAAATACACTCAGCAAATATCCTAGGAAATCAACTTTGGTATTTGATGTGGCAAAAGATGGTTGAAGTTACTTATTGCAGAGAAGGCTTCTACTCTGACTTACATTCATAATACAAATATAGCCGCTTCCCACTCTATGTTTTTTTAAATGTTTATTTATTTTTAGAGAGAGAGAGAAATAGAGAATGAGGCAGGGAGGGGCAGAGAGAGAGGGAGACAGAGAATCCCAAGCAGGCTCCATGCAGTCAGTGCAGAGCCTGATGAGGGGCTTGAACCCATGAACGATGAGATCATGACCTGAGTTGAAATCAAGAATTGGACACTTAACCAACTGAGCCAACCAGGTACCCCTCTCACTCTGTGCTTTTAAAGACAGTTCAGAGAGAAAACTTTCCCTACTAAGTGTGCAACTCCTATTCCCTGGGAATCATGGCTTCCCAATCCAGTTTTAAACTAACAAGCCCTTGATAACTGATGATACTCAAGTGTACCCATTGCTAAGAAGAAGTCACTCTCAAATTTGGGCTTGTGTTCCCAAAAATACAGAAAAAAATGGTGTTTTGCAATCTTATTTTGCCTTAGAACAGAAAGAATCTTTCACCACGAAGGCTCTTTTGCCTTCAATGTTGTTTGGATGCTCTTCTCTGTCTTTATGATGAAACTGGTTCAAAGTCCCATTCTCGTAGTTGTTTGGTTTTTTTTCTTTAACATTTATTTGTTTTTGAAAGAGAGAGAGTGAGACAGAGCACAAGTCGGGGAGGGGGAGAAAGAGGGGGTACACAGAATTCAAAGCAGGCTCCAGGCTCTGAGCTGTCAGCACAGAGCCCAACATGGGGTTCAAACTCATGGACCTCAAGATCATGACCTGAGCCAAAGTCGGCTGCTTAACCGACTGAGCCACCCAAGCGCCCCCATCCATTCTCCTAGTTGTATCTCTGTTCTCAGTCTACAGTCCTTTATTTAAATATACTTGCTTGATGGATTGAAATCTTTGACACTGGAAATAAGAGATGGAGGAGGATGGCTGCAAAAACACCATTTCCCAACCCTAGGATCTTCTAGTTGGCACCACCCTTCCACAACCTCCCTATCTTTATCTCTAGTCTTGACATGTGATCTAGTCTAGAATGTGATCACTAACCACATTCCAGATGGTGTATTGGACAGACAGCACAGCCATACTGGAAGATGTGGCTAAAAGATGTGTGCTAAACATCATCTTTAGGACAGGAATTGAGGCAAAACCATGGTAGACTTAGTGAGGTGAGATGTGGCAAGTAAAGAGATTTGACATGCATCAGCAATCTCAGATGTGCAATTAGGGGTCTAATGAGAAACAAAATGGGGATAATTGGAGAAACAGAATGTATTCCAAGATAATCCGAGGAGAAAAACGGGGATAGTAGTATCACAGCCCAAAGAAAAAGACTTGGGCCAATTTTTATATTTGGTGTGTGAATTTTTTAAATCTAGTATTTTCTTGATTATAGAAAATGTCTTCTGCTGCTTACTTTCATTTCATATTTTAGTAGCCATCTTCTGGGGCAGAAGCTCTCCTAAGATGACCTACTACCTGTACTCTCTGTTAGAAGCAATGATATGGAACTCTTTATCCTCCCTAAGATCAACATGAACATGGCATCCATATCTTTATTGCAGTATCTTGCCCTCAGCTCTGTTGGCTAGTTAGTGTTAATTAAAATTGTTGAGATAATGGATAGATAAAATGTGTGAGTTGTCTTCATTCAGAGCTCTAAATTATAAATTATTTAAAGAAACTTTAAGTTGAACAAATAGCAAGAAGTTTAGGTGGGAAAGGTAGGCAGTGGTGGTTCTCATAGAACCTCCAGTCATGCCCCTGTGCAGCCGGCTACTCCATCTGGATGTGGGGCTTTTTTTTCGCCTTCCACCTGATCCGGACCTACAGACGACCACCTCATTTCCTCTTAAACAAGTTACCTGTCTCATCAACATACACTAGTAGTTTTATTACAAAAATCATTTTTATTAAATACAATGTTCAGTGAAATATCAAAAAGAATGCTGAATATATTTAGAAGTAAAGGAGACTTTGTAAGGTGTTTCGTCTATGTCAAAGCATGTGTGTTTGATAGGGAAAACTTTTCACACCAGCTCCATCCCAGACTTGACTCTTCAGGGAGCAGTCTCAGATGGCCTCATTAGAGAGAAGTTAAATTTGGGCTGGTCTGAAATGGTCTGGAGTTTGATTTCAGCTTGCCATCTCTAGAGATTGTAATCTGAATTAGATAAACTGCTTGGAATCTTTTTCTTTATCACTTCTCTGTTTAAGGTGTGTACTCGAATGGATGTGATGATATAGCTAAATAGAATAAAAAAGAAGAGACCTGCACAGCTAATAAAAATAGTACAACCCACAAGCAATGAAAAAGCTGCTCTAAAACATTTCCTGATAATTTACTCAGAGGTTTAAAACTTAGATTCTGTCAGATTTGAAGAAAGGAATTTCAACAATGAGGGGGCTCTCCACTGAAAATAAATGTCCTTACTAGGTCTTGCAAGGGTTCAGACTGAAGCTCAAGCTGGTCAGTAAACCTCGAGGGTCAGAGGTTTGAAGGGAGAGGAGTGATTGTCACATCCAAGCCATATATAGCTCGTCATCATTGGTCTGTTTAAGAAATGTCAGGCATTTCCTCTTCCCAACCAAGAAAGAGTCCTAGGAACAAAACTCATGTTCACACAATTTAGACTTTCAGCGAAATATCAATTTGCCTTTGCGTTTAAAATAACAGAGAAAGGTGTGGAATAATTTACAGAGGAAAAGAAGTCTCTTGGGGTGGCTGTTATCTTATGCCATGTTAATGTTCTTGAGCACTGGACACTCCCCTGTAGTTGAATGTGTATTTATTGAGAAATATTGTTCTCTATGTCATAGCTCTGTGCATGAAACTATTGTCTAAAAATAGCTATTTAAAAGAGTATAATTATTAAGATTGGGATTGGAGAAGTAAGTGTGTTCTTAAGGAAAATATTAATGGCAGCTACTCCTATAATATCAAGAAAACACCATGTTATTTTTATCATGTTTTTCAGAAAGAAAATCTGAAAATGTTAACACAAAACAAGCAATGTGTGCTCAGTGTCCAGATACTTCCTCCTGAAGCTATGGATTTGGATTGACTAGGGCACACCTGGACTTAGCCCCAAGGTTTGGGGTCCATTTCCAGGCCAAAACCCCAGTTTCCAGTTCAGGGCTCCTGGATTCCATTAAGATTGCCCGTGAATCAGGCAGGGCTAATTCAGCCCTGAACAATCAATCACTCTCACTCCGTTTTGTGAGTGGGAGTGATTGATGGTTCTCCTCTGGTCATGGCTGACCTAGACGTAGGACGCGGACCTGAGCACAATGCCTCATGTGTGAGTGGCTTATTTGGAATTAGTCAACTGCAAGTAACTCTCTTGTGTCTTCCTTGTTCCTTCTCTAGATAGACACATATCCTCAAGTCCTTTTTCTATGCAGCCTTCTGTTTGTTTCCAACTACTGTTTCTCTCTCCTTCCCCTCATGGAAAATAGCTGCATGTCTATGCCCCCTACTCATTTTCATAGCCCTCGATTAGCTAGCCCCAAACTTTTTTCCCCACACATTCAATTATGCTTCTATTTGATCTTCGATTGTTAGAATCCGATCGGCTAACCCATCTACTCCTCCCCTTCTCTCTTCCCAACCCTGGGGTTTGCAGGAGCTGTCCTTTCTCTTGTTTTCTCATAGAATTGTCAGTAAAGAAAAAGAAATGTAATTTGAACTGCTTTTCTCCTCTTTCTGACATTGTTCTTTTAAGCAATGGGTGGCAGGGATGGTAGGGAAGGGGGGTGAAAACCAGCTTCTCCATGGTTTTGTGAATTAGTATATTTTGTTTGCAGCTAGTTATCTTCCATTCGTGGGAATACTCATGGTGCATTTCAGAGAACAGCGCACCATTTTGTAGATGTTATCATTATGGCCTTTTTGCCCAGAATTACCACTGCTGTTACAGTCACTACAAGGAAATGCTCTCCCACTCATTTCTCTGATAAGAAGCTGCCTCCCATCCTCATACTTCCCATGGTCCACTAGCTGGACTGAGACATTTGCAGCAAGGGTTTCAAAGGGAGGCTAATAATTGTGCACCGTTTTCAGGATTGTTATTTTCTCCCAAAACTCACTGAAGTCATGAAAACCCTTATGAAAAATGATTAGAGAAGTTGCAAAAATTCACAGACAAACACAGGGCAAAACTCAAAGCAGTGCTTTTCATCATTTTGGCAAAGTGAAAACGGGAGGGCCTGCTCTTTTTTTCTGTCTCATGGCAAATCACGATTCTGAACACATCTACTACATAGAGTTATGGAATTTTTGACCATTTTCTCTAACGGGGAAAGTACAGTTTCGATAACTCAGAGAAAAATAGCTAGTGATTATCTCAGGTTACACACAAAAGGGCGATCATTATTTAGTATGTAGTGAATATTCATTTGTTTATTCAAAATTCAGGATGTAAATGAATATATTGACTTATAAGATAGGATAATTTGAGAAAGAATATTATAAATGCATAAATGTATATACATAGTATATATTATATATTAAATAATATATATACATATAAAGAGTGTAAACCTATAAAGGATATATATATGTGTGTGTGTATATATATATATATATGTATATATATACACTTTGATGGATATAGATATATAAATTGATAGGATTCAAAGGAGAAAACTATTTTGTCCATAAAATAATGTAAGAAAAGATTCCTTTTTCAAAAAGTTTATCTATTTATTTTGAGAGAAAGAGAGAGAGAGCACAAGTGGGGGAGGAACAAAGAGAGAGGGAGAGAAAGAATCCCAAGCAGGCTCACACTGTCAGCACAGAGCCCCATGTAGCGCTCCAAGTCACAAACTGTGAGCTCATGACCTGAGCCGAAATCAAGAGTTGGACGCTTAACCTACTGAGCCACCCAGGTGCCCCTTTGACACATAGCTGAATCTCTTAGATGAGAGAAATGTTTTTCTTGAGGCACTTACAGATTTTTATAATTTTGTTTAAATAACAAATGCAATAAAAACATTCTATGTTCTTTTGTAACATCTTTTTTCTCTTTTGGTCTCTGTGAGGAAGTGCAAAAGACAGTAAACAAGATAATAATGGGTTAAACAAACAAACAAGCAAACACATGAGTAAAGGGGTCAATCTCCATTTGGCTCTGCCAATGTTTTCAGTAAGAGTTGGGCAGTTAGCCTGGTGGACCCCCGTACTGGGGGGGGGGGGGGGGCAAGAAAAGCAGAAGTATGACCTAAGGGACAGCAGGTTTTATGGTGTGGCAACATCGTATATTTGGCCTCCCTGTTGGCTCAGCGTGGCAGCGACAGACTCTCCCCTGCTTTGTCCACATGCAGCACATCTGAAGCTCACCCAAGAAGAGACTTTCCCTGAAGGGAGGGGCAGCTAAGGGGTCCCAGGACAGAGCTGGCCTACTCTGAGCGGTCATTCTAGTCTATTCCCTTAAGGGCTTCAGTGCTGCCACAGAAGCAGCATTGTTTAAGCCATTGCTGAATCACAAAAATATTCCTTTCCTGTCAGCCATGTCACCACCCTTAGACTGAGAGCCAAGCTCATTCTCTGGCCATGAGAACAAGTGGAAGTGGGTGGGAAAGCAGCAGGATTTCTTCCATCATATCCGGAAGACTATGCTTCTAGCTCCCTCTCAGATAGGAAAGGGCATTGCTACTAGTTTTTTGTTTTGTTTTGTTTTGTTTTGTTTTGTTTTGTTTTGTTTTAGTGAGGAATAAAACCGCCTTTTGAAATTAGTCATTAAACATAAATGTGGTTTACAGCGCAGGAAATGTCATGGTTCCTAACCAAATAAGAACTAAGGAACTATCCAGTTATTTTTTTATTAGTAGTATCTGCACATCAGAATGTGTGTATTAATGTTATTTGATGAGATTATTGTCAAGCAAAGGATATGCAGGAGAGATATGATTGCTTTAAAGCTAGGGACAGGCAGATGCGTATCAAATGTACATAAACATCTGAAAGCAGATAAGAAAATATTGGCCTTGCTTCAAATGAGATGGAAGCAAAGATAGGCAAGAAGCATTTATCAGAAATGGAGTGGAAAAAGATCAGGGCCAGGTATGTAGAACCTCCAGGGTCTGTAGTTGCAAGCAAATAAACAATAAAATTTTAGATGCAAGTTATTGAAATGCTGCTGTACTTTGTTAAATAAACAACTAATGAAAATATATGAGAGTTGAAAAGGTAAAGATGTTGTCCATCATTACCTACAAGTAAAGAGTAATTGAGCATATTTTGAGGTTTATTTCCTTTATGACTGTGAAGCAAGATCAATTTTAAAACAAACTCTCATTTCTGCACTAGTGGCCTTAAATCCATACAGTGGTGTTCTTTTTCAGTCCAGAGCATGAGAATAATTTTTCTGCATAGAATTCAGAATATCTAAGGAGCAAGAGGTCCTGAAAGTTATGCATGATACTTCTGTATGAGGTAAAAGATATCATGTTTATAAACCATATAATCACAATGTCTCTCTCTTTTTTTATTTGTATTTTTGAGAGAGATAGAAAATGTGAGTGGGGGAGGGGCGGAGGGAGAGTGGAGAGAGAATCTTAAGCAGGCTTCACACCCAGTGGGGAGCCTGATGCTGGGCTCCATCTCACAACCCCTTATGACACACAAGATCATGACCTGAACTGAAATGAAGGGTCGAAAGCTTGGGGCACCTGGGTTGGCTCAGTTGGTTAAGCATCTGACTTTGACTCAGGTCGTGATCTCACAGTCCGTTCTGTGCAGACAGCTCAAAGCATGGAGCCTGCTTCCGATTCTGTGTCTCCCTGTCTCTCTTCCCTTCCCCTGCTCATGCTCATGCTCTGTCTCTCTCTCTCTCTCTTTCAAAAATAAAGATACATTAAAATAAATTTTTTTAGAGTTGGATGCTTAACCAACTGAGCCACCCAGGTTCCCTGATCACATTGTCTTCTAATAATATATTTAATAATTTGGTCCATGACACTTATATTTCTTAAACCACAGTGTATTAAATAAAATACATGTATGTGTATATATATATTTATGTCTTACATATATATATATATATATATATATACACCTAGTGTTTGTGTATGTGTATATATAAAGATAAATAGATAAATAAATATATACTTATAAAATATAAACAAAAAATCATTTAAAAATACTGAAAGCATAGGAACACCTGGGTGTCTCAGTAGGTTGGGCGTCCAACTTCAGCTCAGGTCATGACCTCACTGTGGGTTTGAGCCCCTCATCGTGCTCTGTGCTGACAGCTCAGAGCCTGGAGCCTGCTTCAGATTCTGTCTCCCTCTCTCTCTGCCACTCCCCCATTCACGCTTTCTCTTTCAAAAATAAATAAAACATTAAGAACAATTAAAAAAAAATACCGAACACAGTTTCAACTTCCTAAAAGGTGAGGATTTCAGATTTTAGTTTGGTTAAGGGGCAGAATTATTTTGTTCTGAGAAAAGCATTCGAGTGTATTCTTTAGTTACAGAATTATAAAGAAGGCATGGACACATACATTGTTCTTGCAAAAAACTTTGAAGTGATGACTGAACTGAATGTACGTGTTCAACTGGATAATGATAATGAAAACTGGATATAGGTTTAACAGACTCCTTTAGTCTTTGTAACTTTTAGGAAAATGTGTCTGTACTCTGTGTGGATTTAGATTTTCCTGAGCCTATGTGGTATTGCTTATTTTGTTGTATTCTTGTTCAAAACCTGAGGGATTGAACTTTGCCACAAACTGAAAGAAGGATTTGGGAGAGAAAGATCTGGGATAAGATTGGTCCAGGCTGGCACTGGCTGAGCTACAGATGCCCTGCAGGTGGAGCTCAAGATTGATGAATTTAGATATATATTCTAATTTTTAAAATATTTCTGGGGCCACGTAACCTTACCACTGCATCAAATGAGTGAATGGTCACACTTCTAATCATTTTTGCAAAATTTCTACCTGAGGATAGGAAATAAGGACTTGAGAGGCAGACCTCACACTGGAGTTAGGGATCACTTTTCCTCTTATTGGAACCTCATAAGGTTAGGGCTCAATTAATGGAAAGAGCAAGCCTTGTTTGAAGGCATTTCCATTGGCCTTGCAATTAGGTGATGGTCTAGAAAATAGGACTATCCCAAGGCTCCCCACGTTGCACTTCCTTCCATTGGTTTTATGTATTTAGAGAAGTCCACCTTGGTAAAGAGAATGCCTTTCAGTCTTGAATGGAGTAGCAAAGAGGAGAACAGAAGATCATCCCTTAAACCCAGACAGTAGCATAACTCAGCATCTCCCAGAGAATTATCTCTAGAGGATTTAGCAGAAATATCAGAGAGAGGCTAAAGAAGTACAGGAGATGCATTACATCATTAATTTATTCCTGTGTGCAACTGGCAGCCCCAGTGGTACATATTCTGTTTTAACCCCTTTTGCAGTTTACTGTGATTCAATCCTGGTACTAACCATCTAAAGTTAACATCAACCCCACCAGTTAAGGGCTCAATCCCCCACAATACTTTCCCTGCTGCAAATGTCAGTGCAAGTTCAGGATGTCCTCATGCTACTCATACACAGCACCCTTAAATTGGATAATTCACTGGAATGACTCATTGAACTCAGTAAAGTGCTATGCTTATGATAACAGTTTTATTGTAAAGGATGCAATTCAGGAATAGACAAGTGAAGAGACACCTAGGGTAACGTCTGGGAAGGTCCAAGATTCCATGGTTTCTCCTTGATAATCTGGGCATACCATCTTCCCAGAACATCATTGCGTTCACCAGTCAGGAAACTCCACTAAATGTCAATGTCCTAAGTTTTTATGTGGGTTTGATTACATAGGTAAGATCGATCAAATCAACTGCCACATGATTGAATTCAATCTCCAGCGCCTCTCTTCTCTCCAAAGTTTGGGCTGGTTCAAAATCTGAACTCTGTTATTAGTGGCTGGTCTTTCTAGTGAACAGACCCAATCTGAAGCTACCTAGGAGTCCCCTATGACTCATCTTATTAGCATAAAGTCCGATGTGAACCTCAATAACAGAACTCATGTGTAACAGACATTTCTATCACCCAGGAAGTTTCAAGAGTTGTAGATGTTCCATAGCAGGAACCCAGAACAAGAACCAAACCCTTTGTTACATAACACACCTCTCTTAGATGTTGGCAGAGATGACTGGTGGGGTCTGTCTCCTAGTATTCAAAGAGAGTGGAAGCCAGAGCCATCAAATTTAGACAGACATCTGATCATGTTTTTCATCACTTTGTGGAGGAGACTTAGGCAAACTGGATAATACTTCGGAAATGGAAGTTGTTTGCTTTTAAAGATACTTCCTTCTTGGTTTGAACGCTGGTATTGTAAGAGGAGGCTTCTTAAGTCAAATATAGTCTCTGAATATGGGTATGAAGCCAAGTGTGTTAGTCATGCAAATCTGGTAAGCAATTTGACAACTTCACTATTATTTATAATTCTAGTAATCTTCCTGAGCCAGCGAGAGATCACGTAAAGTCCTAGAGTTTGTATTTGCTCAAGCACCGCAAGCTAGTACAGTTCTGGGCTATGAGAAGATCGGTACTTGGGTGGAAAAGTAACAAACTAGGAAGGCCGCAGATAATATCTTTCTAAAGAGAAAGTAAAGTTCAAAGAATTTCAGGAGCTCTGCTATTAAATTTATTTGAAAAGCTGCGATTTGAAAAAGTCTCTAGTAAGACGTCCATTTTGTACTTATACTTACCTCCAAAACGTGGTTCATAAAAATCAACACATTTCTTGTACTACAAAACCTGCCTGGCATTGCCCAGATAAGCATCACTTGCATCAGAGAGTCATTCTGACTACAACAGAAAATGACTGTGCTCATTAGAACTACAGAGAATGCAGACTGGTGTTCAGGAAAAACCACATGCAGTATCACATGTTAGGCAACCACTGGATGTACTGTTTGCTTCGTGTTTCTCTGGCTGATGAATGATGTTCCCCTTTGAAGAACCAAGACGCAAATGCTATCCCTGTGCACAGGAAACTGGCAAAAAGTAAAGTGATTTTCTAAGTTTACTCAGAAAGCCGGTAGCAGAACTGGGTCAAAAGTCCCATGTTTTATCATTATTACTGACCCAAGAGCACCTAGAAGAAAAGGTTTGAAGGGTTAAGGACAAGGTCTTAAATTGATCATGTAAATCATTTTCTTTACTTTGATGTCTCCAGCATCTTTGTAGGTCACAGATAGTTTGATTAATGCCTAGGTGTTTTTATGCTTTTTAGAACTGATTCATAGTCTCTAGGATTGAGAGAGGAGGAGATTTTTTGAGTCCCTGCCTCATGCCCATTGATTTTTGTGGTGGAAGTGATTAGATAATGTCACTGTGGTTGTACTTTCTGATTCCTGCATGTACTTTATAAGGATTTAAAAAATTTTTTTCTTAACTTTCCTGAATAGTTACAAATAATTATTTCTTTCTAAGAGAAATTCCAAAGAATTTTGGGAAACAGAGGAAAATTTTCTGTGTCTGGTACCTTTGCTTATGTTTCTCATTTCCTTATAACAAATAGAATTAAATTTCGTCTTATAAAGTGTTTTGTTAGGTTTGAATATTTTTTCATCTAAAACACATTAAGTTCTTTAGATACTTAAGAGTACATAATTACAAATGTATATCATTAAAGCAAAGCTATATTAATTAATACAAAGCTGCCCCAGGGTCTAGTAGCTTGTGGAGGCCCCAGCAAAACTACTTAGAGACTCCTTCTCTCCTTTGTCTTAACATGTTGATTTCTTTCTTCAATTTTAATTTTGTAACTCAACACAAAGTACATTTTGGAAATGTGCACAATTAGTTTAGACAATGTAAGTCAGGTTACTAAATAATAAATAATAATAGTCAAAAACAATCACAATAGCTGTGGTTCTATCATTAAGGCATATTTTTTCTACTAGTATATATTATACAATATAAAGTTAGTTTAAACCCAACTACTAGAATGGTCAATTTCATCAAGTGTTGTTTTCTTAAATAAATCTACTCCTGCAAATTCAAGACTAAATATTTGTATAAAGAGAAAAAAAATGAATTGAGTTTTCTCCTGGATTCTATGTAGTACAAGGAAGGAAAGACATGTTTACGTTTGTGAGTTGTGTCACAATACAGATTTTTATTTTTTTATTTTTATTTTATTTTTATTTTTTAAATTTATTTTTATTTTTATTTTTTTTTCAATATATGAAGTCTTTTGTCAAATTGGTTTCCATACAACACCCAGTGCTCATCCCAAAAGGTGCCCTCCTCAATACCCACCCCCCACCCTCCCCTCCCTCCCACCCCCCACAATACAGATTTTTAAAAAGAGGTTCAGTTTGACTGTTTTCAAATATCTTTGGTTGTCATATTAGAGTTGATGTTGTGACAGCTGCTATACACTACCATAAACTAACACCAGCGTCTCCCACTAGAGTCCTAATATACGAAAAGGGTAACAGACACATCAAGTGATTTTTATGCCATTAACTAACCTGGACTAACCAAAGACTTCCCAGTGGAAGTTTTAGGGGACCTATTTTAATGATTGGGTAAACATAGTTTGCAGTGAGCATACTGACATAAGATAAACGGACGCTTTTAGAGGTTTCTGAACCTCACCACTATTGACATTTGGGGCTGGATAATTCTTTGTTGTGGTAGACAGTTCTGTGCATTGTAAACACCATAGGATGTTTAGCAGCCTCCTTAGCCCCTACTCACTGGATACCAGTAGCATCCCCAGGACTCATTGTAAAAACCAAAAATGCCTCCAGCATTGCCAAATGTTTGCCGGGGTACAAAATCGTTCCTGATTGAGATCCACCGGTGTAAAAAGTGCTTGCAAATAGCTTTCATTCCACATTAACTATTTTAATGCTCCTCGATATAGGGTTTACTTTATTAATTGACTCAGCAAACATACTTCTTCCTAATACATGGAAACCCAGTTAGCCCAGACTCAGAGTGATTTATCTCAAATTCCAAATTGATATAGTCTAAATTAATTAATTTTATTGTATAAACCTAATAAACATTGCATTAACCAGAGTTTCAGATAAGTTTATAATGTTTTTATGCCGCTATCACCCAGCTCTTATTAGTATCTCTTAGTCTAAACAAAGCCTTGCAAACTATGCTATAATTTGTACAACAAAGAAATATGAGGCAAAATGTTAATTCTGTTGTGGTTCAGCATGTTACCCACTGGTCAGTCATGTCTGCTATCAGATATAGTAATTGGCTCGCTTGTGTAGCTGTTATTTTTCCAACAAAAACTAAAACAGTTATTGTTGAGGGAATATCTTTAATAAGAGCGTTTTGGGAGTTCAGTGAAATATGTGTCATTTCTTCTGAAATCAGCCAAGTGGTTGGAAGAAATCGTGAGAATGTGAATGAAACTGGGAAAGGCTTGGGAAGAGCGTTGGGACTGGTCATGTGAGCCATAGAAATTGTTGCTTTTCTCAGCTCCCTTCTTTTCTGATGTCCAAAACAAGAGCCTGAGCTCATCTCTCTATTTCCCAGCTGTAATGATTTCATCCTGTTCTCTGACTATCTTCACTGGCCCTGTGTCTTCCAAGTAACCCTATACTTTTGTCTTTGCTCTAAATGCCAGTACCAGCTATTTGTCAAAAGATCCTTACACGCCTGTAATATTCTCTGTAACCTCCTTATTGAGCCCCTTTTCGAACTTCCCTGCTTATTAGCCTTAGCATTTTCAACATTCAAATTTCAGAAGCAAAGAACTACTTGCTTATTTACCAGATGGTCTTTTTTACTTTATAATAATATCTAAAAAGACTGGAAACCACTCATTTCTCAGCTCGTCTTTCAGAAGTCATGGTGCAATAGGACTGGAATAGACCCTAGGGATCATCTGCTACAACTTTCCACCAGATGGGAGCTTTAAGCAGGAGGCTCAGAGTCAAACAGACCTGAAATCAATTTCTACCTCCATTTTATATTATCGGAGTGACATTGAACAGGTTCTTAAGTTTGCGGGTCTCAACATAACCATTTTATTTTATTTTTTATTATTTAAAAAAATTTTTTAATGTTTATTTATTTTGAGAGACAGAGACAGAAAGAGACAGAGTGCAAGCAGGGGAGGGGCAGAGAGAGAGGAGACACAGAATCCAAAGCAGGCTCCAGGCTCTGAGCTGTCAGCACAGAGCCTGACATGGGGCTCGAACCCATGAACCATGAGATCATGACCTGAGCTGAAGTCAGAAACTTAACCGACTGAGCCACCTGGGCACCCCACAACATAACTATTTTAAATGAGACTAGGAGATCCTACCTTAACATGAGATAATGTATTAAACTTTCTGACACATAGAACATAATTAATAAATATTTATTTCCCTCTCATTATTCTCGTTGTAGGAGTAAATCCTACAACAAATTTCTGGAATTGGTATTTCTTATCCACATTATAGAAATTTTATTTTAATTAACATTTTTAATTAAGTAATCTATGCACTGGTTAAAAATTCAAACACTACAAAACAAATTCAGTGAGAAGTAAACTTTTCTGTGAACGACCGCTATCATCATGCTTTTGTGTGTGTGACCAATAGAGATCGTCCATGTACATACAAATGTACTCACATGCACATATTCCTGTTTGATGCAAGTTGTAACATACTATGCATACTCTCCTACAACTGGAATTTAACATGAAACTTATTTAAATATTTCAGGGTTCGGATTACTGCCATAGCAACAAATATGCTCAGTTTCTCTACTATATATCTACATATGTATGTATGTCTATCTATACTTCTCTATCCTTTCTCTAGCCATCTATTCATCTTTCCCGCTGCCTTGACCACTGACTTCTATTTCTTTGTCCGTGACTTTCTTAAGCTCAATACCCTAAACTGTGTACTGTATTCAAAAATACAGACCACTGTGGATCTCTCATTTAAATTCCCTGTGTTTCTTAGATAATACCATGGCTATTCGGTACAGTGTCTTATTCAGATGGCACCTATACAGATATGACTTTCATAAGCACTATTTTATTCATAAAAATCTTATACTGAATGGAACTAAAATTATTAAAACAGTATTTGTCATAAAATCACTCTTGAATTCAGGTGGAAGATTCTCTAATATTAAAGATTACATATTTAGTTCATTATAAACAGAGTGTGATATGCTATCATACAAAGACATACATTGTCTTCACAGTAATAACAACATTAATGCAAACAATTAACAATGATCCTGCTGACAGCAGTGTATCTACACTCTTAAGCTAGGACATGGCAGTCAATTGAAATACCTAGTGATTTCAGGGATAGATGAGATTTCAGATTTAAAAAGAAGCCCTTTTAAAAATTACGTGTTCCCTATGATACATTAAATAAGATTCTCCTTTATGCATGTGACAGTGATAGTAAAACATTTCTTATGGGCCTCAGGAGGCAAACACAACTTTTTGAGAATGTGTTTCCTTTTAAATTAATTGACTTCCCATCTTAAATTATCTACAGTGATACAGACTAAGCCTTGCTTGTTGCTTCAACCAACGTTGTCTATTTTAAAATTAATTCGTGGGGCGCCTGGGTGGCTCAGTTGGTTAAGCGTCTGACTTTGGCCAAGGTCGTGATCTCCCAGTTCGGGAGTTCGAGCCCCGTGTCAGGCTCTGTGCAGACAGCATGGAGCCTGGAGCCTGCTTCGGATTCTGTGTCTCCCTCTCTCTATGCCCCTCCCCAGCTCATGCTTGCACTTTGTCTCTGTCAAAAATAAATAAACTTAAAAAAAAAAAAACATAAAATTAATTCACATTTAGCTCACATGGTGAAAGAACACTTTTCCAAATAAAGTGGAGAATGTCCCATTTCTTATCTTTAATCTAGAGCAAAGTGTTAGAAACTGCAAAATAAGGTCCCTTAAAGGAAACATCTGAGGGTTTTGTGAAATATTATAACTGTATGTGTGGACTTTTTTTCTGAAGGGGGGAGGTGCCCAAAGCTTTCAACAATTCTCAAAGGAGGATCCATAAAAAAATGAAAAGTCACTGCTCTCAATCAAGAATCTTCTCTAGAGAAGAGAGCTAAACAGAGAAATTGGTTCAGAGTTCTTTCTGTTATTTCTGGAATAGACAGTAAAGTAGATTTAAAGTAGATTTCTTAAGAATGCAACAGATTTCTTCAAAATGCTGTGGAGGATAGGTGTTTTCTCTTTAGATAGGGACTGTGATGGTTAGGTTTATGTGTCCATTTGACTTGGCTATAGAAAACACACACACACACACACTCACAGTGTGTGTGTGTGTGTGTGTGTGTGTGTGTGTGTGTGTATTCTTGTTTCTTTGGAAAATCCTGACCGATATTGATTGATACTGATATTAATATAGGGGCTAACATTAGAAATGGAAATAGAGAAAGGATCAGCACATTTGGTGAAAAATTTCTCTCTGAATTCTAGCAGTGCTAGGGTCTTCAAAAAACAAAAATAAAATGGAGGGAATTGCTTAATGCAGAACTGAGAAGTATCTCCTGAACAGGTATTCAGAAATAGTTTGGAATGCCTTGCTTGGCTAAAAGCAAACAAAAAACTGCACTAGCTATTGAGAAGACATCCGAAGATCCCAGCTGAGGAAATGATGGAAACTGGAGAGCAGCATGCAGTAGGGATAACAATGAAAGATATCCTCAGGCTTCCAGAGTCTGGAGGAATCCTATGTCAGCTCTCGTGGCTGTGCAAGATTCAGGGCTTTGCTCACCGTTGTTCTTTGAGCATCATGGGATGTGGCAATGCTTCTGGTAATGCAATGAACACTGTACATCTAATAGAATTTAATATATGAATATATCATTTTTTTCATAATTCTGAAATATTGTATCAGAGAGTTTGACAAGTCTGGAAGGGCATTTCTCTTTTTATCTGTGCAACAGAAAGTTGCTAATCAAGTTAAGCTTGTACAAGATAAGAAGTACAAACGTGTGTTCCCAACTATAAAACGAAAGAACTCACCATATCATCTATCCAGTTACTACATGTTTTTGGTACCTGGCTCATAAGAGATGTTCCAGACAATTGATACAGTTGAGAGTGGACACAAAGCACATCTTAGAAAATTTCAATATATTTGCACTGCAATTGTACTTCCTTTTCTCCAAATCCCCTTTATTTTGTAACTCTTTTCCTCAACAGTATCCTGGCAGTCCTATAAGGAAGTCCAGTTGGGAAGATGCCAAAAAAACAGCCATGACCATTTCTTAATATCAAGCATAAGCCAAGAGTGAAACGCAATGTGTTATGTGAATTAGTTTTGCTATTATTTGTAATATGGTTTGGTTTTATCCTTTAACTTTTATAAACTTTAAGTTTGTTTCTTAAGTCAAAAAGAGGAAGGGGTACAAAGAGGTCACTACAAGGGAAAGTTTTTTTTTAAGCTGTCATTGGTGAGGTTTTATTTATTCACCATGGGAGGGCTTTAATAACTGCACTGCTTTGTTGATGGCATGACCATGTTTGCATTGGTCTTTCTTCCGAATACCTAGGCAAGGCTCTTTCATCTTACTCACACATCGCTTAACTTTGGGTCAATGCCAAATTCCCCACCTTCATGAATGATTAACTCATGTAGCCTGTTGCTAATAATGTGTGCACTTGATGGCAGATGATATTTATTTTGGACAGGGTGAATTCAGACCTTGGATGTTTGATCAAGGCATAGTGGGACAGAGCATGTGTGGGCACACTTTCTAGGGAGGACATTGCGGTCCATGTCCTCAGGTTACTCCTCATATCCCCCCTGCATTGTCATAGGAAAACAGTCTTCAGTTTATCATGCACAAGTTACCTCCAACTCAGCCTTGTCATTGCAATTCGTCACACTTATATTCTGTCTTTTATGTGCTCTATCTCACTGAAGTCTCCACACACCAGGCTGCTGCCCCAGGGTATATGCCTACAACAAAGATCTCAAACATAGTTTAAAAGGAAACACCGTAAAAGAGAAAAATAACAGTCACAGTTGCTACTAGAGGTCAGTGCCTACAAACCTGGCAGATTTTCCAACTTCAACCATAGCTGAGTTACAAGGGCAGCTCTCAACTCAGCAGCTCTAAGTATGATTATGTGTAGTCACACTCTGACATTCTTTTTTCTTCTTCTTTTATATCAGTGCCCTCCTACCTAGCCTTCTTCAACAAAGAGGTAGGAAGAACATAGCTTCTTTGTCCTCCCTTAGCTTGCTGGTGAAATCTGTGAGGAGCAGATGGAGCCGACCGCCCCGCTGCCAGAGGAAGCAATGACGCTGCCGTAGACAATGTCGTGGGGCCACATTACCCATCTGGCAGATTCCCATAGCTCAGCTGTTGACAACTCCATTCTAATCAAGTCTGACCATCCCCAAGCTGCAGGATTCTTGAGTTTAGGCCCTGCGACTGCCCAAGACTCACCTCACTCTGGGAACATGTGAGAAATTCACATCCCCAATAGCCCAACTCAGGAGACTCTCAGTCAGTAAGTGTAGTGTGGGTTGTGGGAGTCCGCAGTTAACAAGCCCTGCAGAGGATACTGATGCACCGCCAGCCTTGGCGGTGCCCGGTTTACATTATGGCATTTTCAAGGTGTGAAACATTGGTTACAGGCACTGAGAATCTCACGCATAGGGTACTTTGTGCTAGGTGCTTTATTTTTGTACTCACATTTAATTCTCACAAAGTGCTTAAAAGTAGATCTATCACTTCATTTTAATGATGGGAAATTTTTTGCTGCCATTATTTTCTCTACTTAAATTCAAAGTGAGATGAATTTGTAAGGGCTTTCCCATAATCTGTCTTGTGCTTACTTTGCTATAAAATCTAAACACAGATTGACAGGACGTCTACAGTCATCATTGTGTATGTGTATGTGTATGTGTATGTGTATGTGTATGTGTATGTGTATGTGTGTTAGTTTCTGGAGAAGATGGTTCATTCCATGTATATTACTAACTTTCTATCAATGATGCAACAGATTCAACAAATTTAGGAGGTAAAACAACCCAGATTTGTTTTCTCACAGTTCTGTAGGTCAGAAGTCTGGGTAGGCTTGACTGATTCCTCTGCTTTGAGTCTGACAAGGATGAAATGGGGTATCAGCTGGCCCAGGCTTTTGTCTGGAGGCCCTTGAGATAGGGCAGGATGTGCTTATTAGCAGAACTCAGTTCCTCATGGAACCTCAGCTCCTCAGGCCGGGGTCCTCATCTCCTGGCTGGCTGTCAGCCAGGAGCTTCTCTCACTCCCGAAGGCCACTTCCATTCCTTGTCATGTTGTCCTCTCCATTTCAAACCTCCAAGGCACATTCATGCTTTGAATCTCTGACTTTCTGTTCTGTTGCATCTCTTCTGCCTCCAGCCAAAGTTCTCTGCATTTTAAGCCTCATGTGATTAGATTGGGCCCATACAGGATAATCATCCTATCTTAAGGTCAGCAGATGAATAACCTTAGCTACATATGCAAATTTTTTTTTTTTTGCCACATAATATAACTTAACCATGGTTGTGGGCCAAAGAGGAAAGATCATGAGGATGAAACTTGCCTACAATAACATGGAATAAGAACTTTTTATATCAAGACTCCCCTCCACTGATAACTTCAGGAAATCATGTCAGTATGTATGTAAAGAGTAAGTACAATGGCTTTTCTGGTGTCTGGTTCAAATTGTTTTAATAAATGTTTTTTTTTTTTGTAACTGAACAAATAGTACATATTAGGAAGGGAGAGTAGATCAAAGAATAACCAGAGTTCTTACATGTCTAGTTCTCTCGATTGCTGTGCTTATGAAATACTCTTAGGCTCTTTAAATGTATTTTCAAAGAGAGTAGAACAGATAGAGATCCATTTTCCTAAGACACTTTTTCCTGGTTCTTGAACCACTCCTGTTCTCTTTCGTTAACACTTTAAATACAGTAGGCTTGCTACATTTCAGCTAGGGCTGGGTTGAGTGGCTGGAAATAGAATTTTGTTTTCTTCCACTGGAGGAATGAAGATCCTTTGGAAGGCAATGCAAGGCTGGGCTCAGAGAATGGATGGTGGACAGATCTGGCCCTGTGATCAGCTCTGAGAGTTCATGAAGCTATGGAAGGTTCAGACTGAGAAAGAGGCTATAGCAAAGTACTAAAGAGAGCCTGGGGGAGGAGAGAATGGCAGCATGGGTTACCTGGTCTTGGTGGAGTGACAGGTAGCCAGGGGAAGAGGTGAGAGAGGGCAGCTGCTTACAAAGATCCCCTCTGGCTATCCTGTTCTGTCTAGGTTCAGCGTCACTTATGCTGACCCACGGCTGATCAGTTGGAGGTTATAAACCTAGGGGGAAACTTTGAAAGCATCCAAAACATCCAGAAAGCACATTTTGAATGATCTTTTCAAATTAGTGTCAGAAAATTGACAAAGGGATGATGGGCAGCAGGAACACATTTCTTAATCTTCCCCTTGTTTCCTCTCCCCT
Source organism: Panthera onca (assembly GCF_046562875.1). Taxonomy (NCBI): domain Eukaryota; kingdom Metazoa; phylum Chordata; class Mammalia; order Carnivora; family Felidae; genus Panthera; species Panthera onca. The sequence goes on from NC_138346.1 coordinate 84,952,753, forward strand.
GTCCCTGAATGCATACACTCTTCAGGGGTAAGCTTGTTTGTCTGTACTTGGTTACTCAACTCACCCGGAAGTACTCCAACCTAGTCTGATAAAAATCTATGTGCCTGCCTTCTGGCCAACACGGTTCTCTCCTGCCTATGACTGGGCCTAGGAAAGCTGCATGTTCAAATAGATCACAACCATTTTCATTTTTGAGTGGCTGGGGCAATCATATCCTGAATTAGCCATTTAGAACCACAGCTCTATATATTATCAAATGTTCAATGGTCTGGGGACAGTGGTTTGGATTTTATATCCAAGTTAGTATTCATTTGTCAGAATAAATTGGGCTTAAAACTCAATGGTGAGACTTTAAGCAACTATTTAGGCAATGGTCTCTCATTTTACAATTGTAGATAGTGAGCTCTTAAGTTCAAGGTCCATGAGGAGTTACATTGCCTTTTTCAGCAACCAACAAAGATAAAGGCAAAAGTAAGTGCTTATACAAGTATGCAATAATGATTATGAATATTGGGTTACCTGTGAGCAGAAGGGTTACACAAAAATTTCTCTCATCCATGATCTTTGCAAACATGCAGGCAGATAATGATAATTTTGTGCATCTAGTCATATGAACTTATATGGAACATTATATTTTCCCTTATATTTTATTCTATATTTCAAAATAGATGAAAAATAAACTCCTTATAAACTGGAGTATAGTGGCAGGGAAATGTTTTTAATATATTGTTTTACTTTGAATGTTTGATTTTTTTTCCCAACCAGCAATACAAATCTACTCCATTTTCATTTCTTTAGTGGGGAAAGGCTTATTAGAAAAAAAAATGGATAATGGAAGAACTAAGGAAAGCAATTAGCTTTGTATAAAACACAATGTACCATAGTGGTATATGCAAACTCTAAATAAGGCTTTTTAGTTTAGAGCAACCAAAACACTTATGCCAACCTAAAAATAACTTTCTTCTCATTACTTTGAACCCACAGTCAGCAACACCTAGAAGGACAAGAAAAAACAACCCATAAATGGTTTCATAGATGTCCTGCAGAGAGGTTGAATTGTATGTTTTTAATTATACACATTAATGTCTCCTAGAAAAAAGTGCCCAATAACAATGCTTTCTCAAAGGTAATAATACTCCAAAATAACCTCCAAAATAATCATTTAACTGTGTGTTATATGAGAGTTCTTTGAAGCAGTGGAACATTTTCTAATTATCTGGCAAATACTTTTAGAGTACATACAAACTTTGCTCCTGAATTTTGTTCTTTAGAGAGGTATAGCTATAGTTTCCCCACATATAATACATGGTCCAGTGAATGGGCAATATTGCTGTGTAATGTGTGATACTTAAATAAACACACCAAGCATCATTCTCACACACTGGAGAATGAGCAGGGCCTACTCACAATTTAAGTGCCGTCTGTAGAGTTTATGTAACACTATAAACATCTCTCAAACACTGCCCCACCCTCTGTCTTCAAGGACATACACCATCAAGGTTTCATTTCTTTGGAATAATCTATTTTCTTCTCCCTAAATCTCGTACCAGTTTAGAACAATCCTTCAAACTCTGTTGCTCATGCTTCTTATTTTAATGGATTAATTTTGTACATTATTTACAAACTGAAAGTCAACTAATGTGCCCTGCTGTGGGGCCTATTGTAGAGGGAAGTGATGAGTGGGGAAATTAAAAGCATGAGTAACTGGCAGGCTTGGATGGTTAATACCACTGGTTAACTCTACAACTGAAAGCTATGTAGACACTTGATACTTCAGGGACAGGAAAGGTAGAATCAGAGAAGAAAAGAGGCTATCAAAGAAGGAGAAGAAAAATCCTTCAAGTGCTTTCAGATTTCACGTAGTCATGGTTCCTTCTAGATTGCTAAGAACCATGACTCCACTTCTTTTTTTTTTTAAGAAAATTTTTTTTAACGTTTATTTATTTTTGAGACAGAGAGAGACAGAGCATGAACGGGGGAGGGTCAGAGAGAGGGAGACACAGAATCTGAAACAGGCTCCAGGCTCTGAGCTGTCAGCACAGAGCCTGACGCGGGACTTGAACTCATGGACCGCGAGATCATGACCTGAGCTGAAGTCGGCCGCTTAACCGACTGAGCCACCCAGGCGCCCCCTTTTTTTTTTTTTTTTAAGAAAATTTTTTTTTAACGTTTATTTATTTTTGAGACAGAGAGAGACAGAGCATGAACGGGGGAGGGTCAGAGAGAGGGAGACACAGAATCTGAAACAGGCTCCAGGCTCTGAGCTGTCAGCACAGAGCCCGGCGCGATCTATGACTCCACTTCTTGATGCACAGTAGAGAAAATTTGATTACGCTGCATTATAATGCAAAGTACCATTATTTTGACGTGGTAAGAAGAGATCTGATTTTTTAAAAATAAAATAGTTTTCATTAGTTTTTCAAGCATAGTGCTACTCATTCTGCCTACTTCCCCACAAAGGAGCAAAACCAGCCCTTCCTGAATGCATATGATAGGATACTCTTGATTGAGTACTTTATTTTGTGACAGAAACTGTATTAATGCTTTGGGATATTTATTAGGTCTAAAAATGTCTCCATCCAAATGTAGAAAATCTCTAAATTTCATTATTTCTCTGTAACATTTGCCCACTTCAAAATGGGCAAAAATATTGAGTATCTGCTCCATCTAGCACACCCTGTGCGTCACATGATTCTATGACATGCCTCCACCCATCCACCCATCATCATCCATTACTTTTTAATTGTTTTGTTTGACAACTATGAAAATTGCAGAAAAGCTATAGCAATGCCAATGGTTCTTCTCCATAGACCTGTAAATGAATTTTGTCTAGTGGAATGCAATTGATTACTGCCCTGATATTAAAGAGTTTGGCATTTATTGTAAATTTATTTTAGCAGACCTGATTACATTAGTAAGTGTGTGCTTTTTGAATTCTTCTTTTAAATATATGTAACATGTTCTTCACTCCTTGATTAATATTAAATAAAACATTGACACATGTGCATTTTATGTTTGTATGAGGACAATGATTTTAACCCTAACAAGTCATTCTCTGATGGCTTCCACCAACTCCTACTTAAAAATTATTTTAATGTTTATTTATTTTTGAGAGAGAGAGACAGAGTTCAAGCTGGGGGAGGGGAGAGAGAGAAAGAGAGAGAGGGAGACACAGATTCCGAAGCAGGCTCCAGGCTCTGAGCTGTCAGCACAGAGCCTAATGCAGGGCTCAAACTCTTAAGCTGTGAGATCATGACCTGAGTGGAAGTTGGATGCTTAACCAACTGAGCCACACAAATACTCCCCACTGATTTCTACTTTAGATGTGACTACACTACCCTGGCCTCTGGTATTGGCCTTGTTCTTATTGTATCCATTGCTTAATGTCCTCTGGGACAGTATCTAGAGGTCTGTTTTCTTAGCATGATTGGAGAGCCGGGACCCCATTTTGCTGCTTTCATCCCCACTCTCATTGGCATTGAGACTTCCAGCTAATCTCTGGCATGAGCCTGTTAATTTATCTCTTGCCATGAAGATCTCCTGGAATACTGGTGAATCTCAGTGTTACCTCCCATGCCCCTATGGGAGGCACAGAATTGCTCAGTGTCTATATCCCAGAGGGAACAAGAATAAGGATATAATTTCTCATAACTTTTTACTGTGATTATTACTCTCTGCACCTGTATACATATAAGGATGCTCTATTGACATGACTATTTCATGTCAGAGTTCCAAATGCATTCAGTGAGAGACACACTTTCTACATTCTCCTGGAACTGTCCATTTTCTTTTTTATTTTAGTTTTTTCTACTAGAGGCAATCTCTGAAGGGCTCTAGTAACATCTTCACCTGACTCCTTATTACTCCAAACCTTTCTTCTCATAGGACATAGTCCCTCATCCTACTCTGAGCTCTAAACACTCTAACTCTCTTCCTAGTAGGCAGAACTTTCCTTGCTGAGTTTCTCAATTTCTACATTTAGGACCCCAAGCTTTTTACAGGTAAAGGTTATTTTTGGAATTTAGATGCTAGCCCCTCTCCTGACAAATATTGACTTTTACAATCACCGTTTAACTACAGACTCAAAAACAGTCAGATTTGAAACTCAAGATTGAAAAAATAATGCCTGTATCCAAGGCTGTACTGATCTTCTCTAACCCTAGATAAAATAAGTGCCTTGAAATAAACCAGGTTATTTTTTCTTTCTTTTTCTTTGTATTATTGACGTATAGCTGACATAGTTTCAGATGTCAACATAGTGATTAGCCATTCTATATGTTACTTAATGTGCACCATGATAAGTGTAGTCACCATCTGTCAGCATACATTATTACAGTATTGTTGACTATATTCCCTATGCTGTACTTTTCATTTCTGTGACTTATTTATTTTACAAACTGGGAGTTTATACATCTTAATCCCCTTTATCTATTTCAGTCATCTCCCCCATCCATCTCCCTTCTGGCCACCACCAGTTTATTTTCTATATTTAAGAGTCTGTTTGTTTTTTATTTGTTTGTTCTTCATGCTTTGTTTGTTTGTTTTTAGATTCCACATATGAGTGAAATCATATGGTGTTTGTCTTTCTCCATCTGAATGATCTCACTTAGCATAATACTCTCTAGGTCCATCCATGTTGATGCAGATGGCAAGATCTCATTCTTTTTTATGGCTGAGTAATATTCCACCCCCCACTCAACCCTCCCCCCCCCACCACACCACATTTTCATTATCCATTCATCTATTGAGGGGTGCTTAGGTTGCTTCCATAACTTTCCTATTGTACATAATGCTGCAATAAACATAAGTATGCATATATCTTTTTAAACTAGTATTTTCTTTTCCTTTGGATAATACCCAGTTCTAGAATTACTGGTTCATACAGTATTGGTATCTCTATTTTTCATTTTTTTCAGGAACCTCCTTACTATTTTTCATAGTGGCTGCACCAGTTTACATCCCCATCGACAGTGCCTAAGGTTTCCTTTTCTCCACATCCTCACCAACACTTATTATTTCTTTCCTTTTTGATACTAGCCATTCTGACTGCTATGAGATAATACCTCATTGTGGTTTTGATTTATATTTCCCTGGTTATTAGTCATGTTGAGCATCTTTTTATATGTCTGTTGGCCATCTGCATGTCTTCTCTGGAAAAAAAGTCTTTTCAGGTGTCCTCTGCACATTTTTTAATCAGACTGTTTTTTGTTTGTTTGTTTTGCTATTGAGTTATATAGGTTCTTTATTCTGGATATTAACCCCTTTTAAAACATTTTTGAAAATGTTTATTAGAGAGAGAGAGGCAGAGTATGAGCAGGGTAGGGGAAGAGAGGGGAAGACACAGAATCTGAAGCAAGCTCCAGGCTCTGAGCTGTCAGCACAGAGCCCAACGTGGGGCTTGAACACACAAACCATGAGATCATGACTCGAGCTGAAGTCATATGCTTAATCAACTGAGCCATGCAGGCATCCCCTGGATATTAACCCCTTATCAGACATATCATTTGCAAATATCTTCTTCTATTCAATAGGCTGCTTTTTTTTTTTTTTTTTTTTTTTTGTTGTTGTTGTTTTTATGGTTTCCTTCACTGAGCAAGAGCTTTTTATTTTGAGGTAGTCTAAATAGCTTATTTTTGCCTTTGTTTCCCTTGCCTTGGAAGACATATACATAAAAAACATCGCTAAGGTTGATGTCCAAGAGATTTCTGCCTATGTTTTCTTTTAAGACTGTTATAGTTTCAGATCTCACATTTAGGTCTTTAATCCATTTTGAGTTTATTTTTGTGTATGGTATAAGAAAGTGGTCCATTTTCATTCTTTTACATGTAGCTGTCCAGTTTTCCCAACACCATGTGTTGAACAGATTGTCTTTAAACCAGCTTATTCTTAATGAACAAATTTCAGAGAGTGCCTTAAACATATCATATCTCTCTTAAACCTAACAACAGGTCTATGGTGAAAGTATTACTTATTTCAATTTTTACACCTTAGGAAATAGACATACAGATGTTCTGTAGCTAGGCTGAACTAATAAGCTCATACAGTTACTAAGCAACAGTACTGAAATTTGAATGGAGAGCTACTTAACTCTTCTTTTCCACAAGTCTGCATTTCTTAATTTAATAGAAAACATAATAAAGTGATAATATCCATTCATATTTGTCTACAAAACTCTACTATACTGCAGTAATTAGAGTAATGATCCCCATCCCCCCCAATATCCTTATCCCCAGAATCTGTGGTTGTGTTATAGGTTACATGGCAAGAGGGGCTGTAAGTTTTAGATAGAATTAAGGTTGATAATCACTTAACTGTAAAATAAAGACATTATTGGGGCACCTGGGTGGCTCAGTCGGTTGAGTGTCTGATTTCGGTTCAGGTCATGATCTCACGGTTCATGCATTCAAATCCTGTATTGGGCTCTGTGCTGACAGCTCAGATCCTGGAGCCTGCTTCAGATTTTGTCTCCCTCTAACTCTCTGCCCCTCCACCACTCATGTTTTCTCTCTCTCTCTCTCTCAAATATAAACATTAAGAAATTAAAAAAAAAAAATAAGGACATTATTTTAGATTATCCTAACTTGCTCAATGTAATCACACGAGTTATTTAAAATGTAAGAGGAAGGCAGAAGTGTCCGAATCAGAGCAATAATATTATGAGAAAGACTTCACCAGCCATTGTTGGATTTGAAGATGGAAAGGGACTATGAGTCAAAGAATGTGGGTGGCCCGTACAAAGGAAAAAGTAAGGAAATAGATTCTCTCCAGAGCCTACAAAACAAAACAAAACAAAACAAAACAAAACAAAACAAAACCCTCTGCTGACTCCTTGATTTGAATCTGGTGAGACCCATTTTTAATATCTAAACTCCAGAACTATAAGGTAATAAATTTGTGTTTTTCTAAGCCACCACGTTTGTGGTAATTTGTTACAGAAGGCACAGGAAGCAAATATATGTGCTAAAACAGTAACTCTTTAGTGTTTTATGGATTTACATTTTCTAGACAATTGTCTGACTTTATTTTTTTATGGCAAAGACATCTTACCAAATACTTCTTATCAAAATCTGTGTCTGCCTCCTGTCCCCTTGGACATACAGTTAAATGTATCTTTTAGTTTCCTTTGTGGATATATATATGATCAAGCAGCTGAGTATCAGCCAAAGGAATATGTTTAGAAGGAATGCATTGTCATTTCCTGGCTAAAGCTTTTAAAAAGCAAGTTTCCTTCTCCTTCCTCTCCCTATGTCCACACTGGATGCTACATACTAAATATATATAGAAAGGCAAAGTAAATAAAATGGCTTAAGATAATTTTGAAAAACAAGATAAAAGTGGAAGAAATCAGTCTTCCCAATTTGAAGACTTATTACATAGTTATAGCAAGCAAAACCATGTGGTATTGGTGAGGGATAGGTGCAAAGATTAATAGAAGATAACAGAGAATCCAGAAATAGACCCACATATATATCCCCAACTGATTTTTTGCCAAGTTACAAGATATTACCATTGGGATAACCTGAATAAAAGGTATGTGGTATCACTTTGTATTATTTCTTACAACTGCATGTGAATCTAGAATTTAAAACTTTAATAAAACAAAATTATGATCAACGGACCAGTAACATCAGCATCACTTGGCAGTATGCTCATAATGGCAGAATCTCAGGGCATATCCCAAACCTGCTGAATCAGAAATTGCATTTTTACAAAATCCTTTGTCAATTGATGTGCACATAAATTTTTGAGGGGCACTGCTCTAGACAATATCAACATTTGGCATTTAAGTTATCCTGATATTTTTTTTGGTTTTGTGCTTTTAGTCTCTTTTCATTTTGTAAATTGAATTTTCTTATGCATGACAGATATACATTCTGTAGAATAAAACAAACCAGACCCTCAAATTTAAGTATATTATATCTTGAGTTTTTTTTTAAGTTCTTTGAAATCTTGATATATTTCTTTTTTCCCTAACTTTACCACATGAAATTCTAGTCATCCTTCTAATAATACTATTAAAGTTGCTAAGAGATTCTTTTTATTTTTTTTTTCTTTTAAATTACTAACCGAGCAGAACTTAGCTTAGTATTTTTGGCAAAATTCATGCATCAATTAGGTGAAGTTGTTTTTCATTCTAGTGTATTCTAAAAAATCATTATGCTAGTATATTTTTTGCTTTAATAATAACTTGTGTAATATATTAAACAATAAAACACAAACCTTTTTCTGGTCCTTAGACACTAATGCTGTTTTAGAGACTTACACACACGTAAGTATTAATGGTATTCTATAGTACTCATCGTAGTTTTCAATTTCATCACTTGCTCCTAAGATTCATGGTTCTTGTGCCTCATTTGGTCCATGTCTCCATTCAGTGCAAAAGGTGCAACCAGGTTCTTCTGTGTTCCCACCTTGATTTTCCAGACACAGGCTTGCTTTCTTGAGGATTTTCTATTCCTCAGCCAGCGAAGTGAAATCCATGTTTCCCCAGGCCAATAGTGCCTGGAGGGTTATAAGATCAAAATAACAGGAGTTAGATGTACTTGCAAATACATATCCCCACCTGACCTATGGGAGCTTTAGTCCACATAAACATTTCTTCCAAATAGTTCTGGGGGCCCAGGAGAAAACACGCTGTATTTTATGCTCAGAGGTACATCCCTTGAACTTGATATTTTGCTTAATAGAAAGTTGGTGCTTACATATGTTATCTGGCCAGCGTGCTGACCGTCAAGGTGAGGTATGATTTTGTATATACTAGCTAATTGCCCCTATATATAATTTCATGAGTTTAAGAAACTCACCCAATTGATTCATAAACAAGTTATTTATGAATCTTGAAAAGATGACTCAGGCCAAGAACAATTTCTCTTAAGGCTATAAAACATTACAGAATAATTATGACATTCATTACTGGAAAATACATTGAAATATCATGGTATAGAAAGGGTAAGAAAGAATCTAGTAAAGCACATGCTAACCATGGTTATAGTTATAAATTTGTTTAAAAAAATTACTCTTAGTTGATATTTATTGAGCATTTACTATGTGCCCTGCCTTATTTGCTCCTCACAGATTCTTATGAGTTAGGTAGAATTACAATTCCATCTATAGAAATAAAGAAGTAGATGCTCACAGAAATGAAGTGATTAGCTCAAGGTCAAAAGCATGTGAAAGACCTCGGATTCAAATCTAATTTGCTTGATGAGAAGACTGACCTCTTGACCAACTATAACATTCTGTTTATTTTTGAGACAGAGAGAGGCAGAGCATGAGCAGGGGAGGGGCAGAGAGAGAGGGAGACACAGAATCCGAAGCAGGCTACAGGCTCCGCGCTATCAGCACAGAGCCCGACGCGGGGCTGGAACTCACGGACTGTGAGATGATGACCTGAGCCGAAGCCGGAGGCTTAACTGACTGAGCCACCCAGGTGCCCCTATAACATTCTGTATCAGAGGAAACTATTTGGTGATGTGTTAAAAATAAGAAAGCCTTCATGGTGGGAATGTAAGCTGGTACAGCCACTCTGGAAAACAGTATTGAGGTTCCTCAAAAAACTAAAAATAGAACTACCCTATGACCCATCAATTGCACTACTAGGCATTTATCCAAGGGGTACAGGTGTGCTGTTTTGAAGGGACACATGAATCCCCCTGTTTATAGTAGCACTATCAACAATAGCCAAAGTATGGAAAGAGCCCAAATGTCCATCGATGGATGAATGGGTAAAGAAGATGTGGTATATACAATGGAGTATTACTCGGCAATCAAAAAGAATGCAATCTTGCCATTTGCAACTACGTGGATGGAACTGGAAGGTCTTATGCTAAGTGAAATTAGTCAGAGAGAGACTAAAATCATGACTTCACACATATGAGGACTTTAAGAGACAAAACAGATGATAATAAGGGAAGGGAAACAAAAATAATATAAAAACAGGGAGGGGGACAAAACAGAAGAGAGTCATAAATATGGAGAACAAACATATGGGAGGGGTTGTGGGAGGGGGATGGGGTAAATTGGTAAGGGACATTAAGGAATCTACTCTTGAAATCATTGTTTCATTATATGCTAACTAATTTGGATGTGAATTTTAAAAACTAAAAAATAAAATTAAAAAAAAAAAGAAACCCTTCATGGGAAGGAGGATGGGCTAAATGAATAAGGGGCACTAAGGAATCTACTCCTGAAATTATTGTTGCACTATATGCTAACTAATTTGGATGCAAATTAGAAAATTAAAGTTAAATTAAAAAAAAAAGAGTTTCAGTTTTGCAACATGAAAAGGGTTCTGAAGATTGAGTGGGCAACAATATGAATGTACCTAAAACTACTGAACTGTACACTTGAAAATGGCTAAAATGGTAAATATTTTGTTTATGTGTTTTGTCACAATATAAAGTTTTAAATAAATGAATAAATTAAAAAGATAAAAAAAAAAAAAGAAAGCCTTCAGAATGTGCACAATCATTCATATTGGGAAGCTTTTCAGTGAAGATGCCCGAAATGAGGGCTTTATAGTTTCCAAGGATCCAGAATTCCTCTAATTCTGGTCCCTGCAAATTCTTACTATGAGTTTTTGATTTTGATTATTCATGATGTTTCATTCTTTTTCTCACAGCACATAATTCAGCTTGTTGTGGGAATTAGTGGATCTCAGACCCTTTACAACGTAATCACCTTTGCAAAATAGGTCCCAGATTGTCTTGCTGTGCTAGAGCGGCAGACTTCACAGTTACTGCGTGCATCTACCATTCCCTTCTTCTCCTGCCCTAGGTCTTTCAGTGATATTAAGGCCACTGTAAACATTCCCCTCATCTCCAACTGCTCTTGATTTTATCCCAAATCATCAATGCTGCAACCAAAACTCCAAGACTCGCCACAGAGAAATACCATTTCCAATTCTGCTGCATTCCAGTTGTCAGCTGATCCACTGCTCAGATGCTGTGACATTTTCATGCTCAATAGAAACCTTGAAGAGGGAAAAGCACCCCACACTCTTCTACTCACCCCCACCCCCTTTGATCCCACTAGGACAGAGGTTGCAAAGTATAATTGCCTTGGGCTTCCAAAATCTTTTAGAGATTCTAATGAAAGAGTTCTTTCAGCTTTTTGTCAATCTTTGCAAACTTCCCCCCTTTCCCTGGGAGCCAGGCAGGAGGCCAACAGAGCCAGAGGACAATCTGAGTGACCAATACCCAAATCCATACAGGATTCACAATTTCCCCTCTCTCCTAACACTGACCCATTGTCTTTGGAACACACTTGGGTGCCTCTTGAGAGTTATTTTCTTTTTCTGTATTATATATGCCAGTTGAAAGATCAAGGAAGGGCATGTAAGGTTGAGGTCTATGCTGCACTTTAGTTGATGGGAAGAATGTGGCTTGAGCGGGAGGTGAAGAGAATCTCTCTGTCAGGACGACAGATAGTTTAAGTGAAAGCTGGAGTCTCAAAGATGAAGCAAAATTGGACTATAACCACAGGTTCTCAAGCATAATTTTAGTAGTGGAACACTCTTTTTATTAACAAATTACTATGAAAAAAAAATTCAGCATATGAAACATTTAGTATCAGAGTTCAGAAATATCTTTTCTAGTTCAGCAACCTCTTCTTGCTCACTACCAACTACCATATTCCAATAAGGACTACTCCCATATAAAGTATTATTATAGAAATGAGAAAATAACATTCAATGGGAAATTGTGATGCATCGAGAGTCATAAATTACCATATCTAATTTTTATAGAGCCCTTTTATATATAAGAAAAGAGAGACATAGAGAAAGAAAATAAAACTGAATACAGTTTTGAATTGTCTTAACCATTATATTTAATCTCCAGATTTAACTACTCATGAGACATAAAAATTTTTAATAATTATTTAGTATAAAGCTCAGTTCACTTTAGAAGGTGATACTTTTATTTATAGGCTATATGAGTAAACATTTTATTTTTAATAAAGCTAAGAATATAAGGGTACCTCAAAATAGTATTTCTAGATCACATTTGTAGTCCCCGATTTCTCAATTTTTTTACATTCACTAAATATATAGATTTCAGTGGAACGTGTAAACTAAAATCAGTAGACTAGAATCTAGGCATTTGGAATTGACTTGAGCAAAGGTGCAATTCCATGCAGAGTGTACTGTTAAACTCTAACCCCTAAATGTAAAGTGATAGAAAGCTTCATGCTGTTCAGTCAAAAAATGATCAACTCAGCTCATATTTTCTCTTGGTCCCAAATTATTTCAGTTTAAGTAACAGAAGTTCAACTCTTACCAGACCAATTTAAGGCAAATAGAAGTTTATTGTAGCAATATTGAGGCAGCTCACTGAATCAAATAAAAAGCTAGGGGAACTCAGAAAATACCCCAACAACCTCAGAAACAGGAAGCAGAGATTCAATACTGCTAAAACTACTTTTTTCTCTCAGTATTTTTCTTTCTTAATCTATCTCTCCTTTTTAAAAAATTATTGTCACTTCATTTCTTTCTCCATTTTTACCAACTTGTGTAGAAAAATGTACTAATAGTTCTACATATATCCTTATACTTTGGTGTTAAAAGATGAAAGACAGATTTTTTTCTTCAGTTTTACCAAAATGAAACATTCTAGTAAGGGAATATGTATATATGGGTTGGGTAATGCAACCACCTTTACAAATTGCAGGGAGGTGGGAAAATATGATCACTTCTACCCAAAGTCAGGTTATGGTGTATCATTTCCTAGGTTAGAGGACCAGAGGTTGACATTTATAAATATCATGGCCTTATAATAAAGTAACTTTATTTCTGTTTTTCTCATCTTTGCTTCTATATTACTTCATAGTTTTATATTCTTCTCAGTTTAATTCCAAATGAAACAAGACTGTTGTATCTGCCTACCATTTGATTCCTAAAAGTACCGTTTGGGGTACCATTTTAACTGCAGTTACCAATTTGTTCCAGGAATCATATATCATTTTCTCTGTGTGCTTTACTTAAATACAATATATATAGTCCTAATATGAAAGGTTTCAACAAATATTTTCATGCTGGGGACTTACATCACAGAAAAACCTTGGTGGGCAATGCTTCTAAGTTATTAACATTTTCAACCTTATGTTTTTTGTCAAATCTTTGTCCATATGTCTAATTGTCATGGCAAATTATTCTTTTTTTAAATTATTCTTTTACTCGTTCATGGTATTTTTTTTTCTCTCGAGATACTCTGAGTCTATCCTATATTTCCTCTCATAGATGTTTTCGAGAAGGAACAAATCAGAAGAATACCATCAACAAGTAACAGATGTACTTTTTTTAATACTTTTTAACTGTCTCTGTTTCTGTACTTTTGTTATTTAATAGATATTAGTATAATGCAAGTTTCAATACATAACTTTCTATTCTTTTAGGGTTCAGTGTTATATTAGCTAAGTGTGGGATTAGCTGAGAATAGATTTTATAGTATTAAAGCAGTACATTTTTGGACCTTACTTATCCCATTGAATATTTTATGATTTCTCAGTATCTTTTGATAAAAAGTGTATTTTGTTGAATTTTTTGAAATAGAAAAATGAAAGCAAGGCAATAGCTGATAATGTGTAAAAGGAAATAGGAAAACAATATGTATGTGTCATCCACACACGATTAGGAAATATAATTAAAATTGCTTTTGAAAACTACACTTTATTTTTTTAACATTTATTTATTTATTTTGAAAGAGAGAGAGCATGAGCAGGGGAGGGGCAGGGAGAGAGGGAGAGAGAGAATCCCACTAACAATGCAGAGCTGTTTAGGGGTTCAGTTCCATGAACCGTGAGATCATGAACTGAACTGAACCGTGACCTGAACTGAAATCAAGCATCAGATGCTTAAGTGACTGAGCCACTCAGGTGCCTTTGAGGACTACACTTTAACAGTCATTCTGTTTCTTGAACTTCACCTCTTGAGAAATTTGTTGTATCTTTAAAGAAAAATAAGTCTTAAAAAGAATCCTACTCTCTTTACCAAGATTTTGAAATATATACAATTAAACGAATTTAGGAGATGAGAAGAGGGTACACATTTCATCAAAAATGTAATTTCTGGTGGATTTATACATCAGAGACAGAATGATGTCCTGGGAACTAAACTGAACCACTTTTTTTCAATGTAAAAGAAGGTAATGATAATACTGTGCAGGTAACCAACAATGTCTATCACTGGGAGGTAATAATAATGCTCACTTCATGAGTTACTGTATGAATTCAATGAGTTAGTATATGTAAAACATTTAGATTAGTACATAGGATGTATTAAGTTCTTATCCTTTTCATCCCCAAACAGTGGCAAAGACGGAGTAACAGGGACTGGAATTACCCTTCCATTTCAAAAATACTATAACAACAAAGTCAGATAAAATAAATGAAGCAACAGTTTCAAGACACTGGCTATCAGATGATGAAGAACAGGGATCCCTGAGAGATGCAGACCACACAAGAAGCCCTAAGTTTGCCCAGTAATTAGTAATTTTCTGGCCACAGAGGGAGGGGAAACTGAGGCAGGGCCCAGAGAAATTGCTCAGCTGAAAAGAGATAACTGAGAGTTCAGGGAACCAAGGCAGTTAGAGTTCACAGGACAAAATACCTGAAGAAGAAAGTGGAATAAAAAGAGTACCCTGAGCATGTGCAGTGAGTCGTCCTTCAGCTTGAGCAGAGCAATGAGTGCTATGTGCTTGTGAGAAAACCACCGAAGGCTGGAGAATTACCATCTTAAAGAATTCGAGGGAACACTGTCTGGCTGTACCCACAAGGCCAGGAGCAGTGCTTGTTTCCATAGAATGGGCTGGAAAAACTCTTACTTCACAGACCGTTAGGGAGAATATTCAGGAAGATCTCACCTCAGTATTGTGGAATAATTATCCCCATCTAAACACTCCTCTGGATTTGAATAACAAATCATAAAGGTAATAATTGAGAAAATCAGATTTTTTTCCAGGGAACTAAATTGCATCCCAGAACAAAGCACAAGAAGATTCATAAGAATGAAAAATAGCCAACATCCAACAAGGTAAAATTCACAATGCTGGGCATTCAATCAAGAGGCAATAAAGTGGCAAGAAAATAAGACCCATAATGAGGAAAATAATCAGTCAATTGAAATGACACATATGAACACAGATATCAAATCATTAATAAAACCAATATTACAATAGTTATCATAAAACAAGCAATCATTATGACTATTTATGTTTAAAGAGTTATGTTTGAGACATGGAAAATATGAATGAAATCTCCAGAGTAAAAGCTGTAATGTCTGAGAGAAAAATAAAATACACTGGGTGGAATTAACTACAAGATTGGACATTACAGAAGAAATAACAGTGAATTTGAAGATATAGCAAAGAAAACTATCCAAAATAAAATAAAGGGGGAAAAGGACTTAAACAAATGAAGAGGTTATTAGTGAGCAGTGGAACAACTTCCAGTGGCCTAATATAGAGGTAACTGTTGCCCCGTAAGGAGGAGAAAGAAGAGAAAGAAAATGTATTTAAAGAGATAATGGCCCCAAGTTTTCCAAACTTAATGAAAACAGTAAGTTCACAAATCAAGGAAGCTCAGAGAACTCCAAACATAAGAAACATGAAAAAAAAAATACTAAGTCATATCATAATAAAATTCTTCAAAATCTGTATAAAAAGCAACTCTTAAAAATATTCAGGAAAAAAAAAGACATGTTACACAGAGAGGAACAAAGATAAAAATGACATTTTTTTTTTCTGAACAAAGCAAGTGAGAAGATAATGGAACCACATTTTGCAGTACTGAAAACTAAAGATTTGCCAATTTAGAATTTTAAAAGTGGTGGGTGCCTGAGTGGCTCTGTCCGTTGAGAGTCTGACTCTGGTATCAGCTCAGGCCATGATCTCAGGGTTCCTGGGATAGAGCCCTCTGTCCTTACAGTGTAGAGCCTAACTTGGTATTCTCTCTCCCTCTCTTTGTCTCTGTCCCTCCCCTGTGCGTTCACTCTTTCTCTCTCTCTCTCTCTCAAAAAAGTAAGTAAACATTAAAAGAAATAGAATTTCAAAAGGGGCATATATATTTTCCCAAACTGAAGGCAGATAAAGACATATTCAGACATGTAAAACCTGAAGAAATTCATCACCAGCAGATGTGCCCTACATGATATATTACAGTAAGTCTTTTAGAAGGAAAATGGTGGATGAAAATCGAGACTTACACAAAAGAATAAAGAGAAGAGAAAATGGTAACTATGTATGTAAATATACATATTTTTTCTTATTATTTAAATATCTTTGAAGGATATTTGACTATTTCAATAAAAATAATAACTTATTGAGGAGCTTACAGCAGAAAAAGTGAAATGCATGGCAACAGTTACAGTCCAGTCCTCTGGGGAGACTAAAGAGTGTTTCCAGCATTAGCTATCCCAACCAGTAATGTGTTGGCCATAAAATTATAGGATAATGACTCTGAATGCCGGAGTTTTGTTGAAATTAAAAATAAAAGAGTGGAAATGGGTATAGGCATGGCACTTTGAAATCTTTGCCATACTTCCAGATGGCTTGCTCTAGGGCCTTAATGGTCATTTCACTCCTGCGTCTCAATACGTAAATCCCTAGAATGGGAACATTAATGCCATTAAATTTTACTGATAAAATGTGTAATATTAACAAAAGTCTATTATTTGATTCGTGTCTGCGGAAGGCAGAAGAAAGTGGGATAAGCAGACTATTACACTTTAAATGATGGTTCTCTAAATATTATTGCAAAGATGTGTTCCTTATGTCCTGAATCACAAATGCGTGGAGAAAGAGATCAAATAGAGAAAAAGGAGGGAAGATTTTACTTTTGAACTCTTGCACGTGGATGATTATAGGCCTAACTGGAAACTGTACAGAGGCCCTGCAATTATAGATTGATCTACCTGTATATTTTCAGAACTAAGTAATGTCTACCACTCCAAGGGGGGATTGAAAAAAAAAGCATAATAGTAGTTTTTTAGTTATATACAAATGATAAAAGCAAAGACATCAAAGTGGGTAGCCTTTCAACTCATGCTCAATTAGAATAAAAGTTTGGTTGCTGTTTTAAACATTTATGACTAACTAACTGTGACAGGCTCTCAGCTTTGCAAACGGGATGATTTTCAGTTGACTTTTGATCTGACTGACAGTTCCTTATACACTTCAGTGTTAGTTTATAACACACAAGCCCACATCTGAATACACATGTGACTAATTAGGGACTGTTTATGGACCATCCACATAAATTTAACACACAAGAATGAAGGCATTTTTAACCAGAGGTCATAATTTTAATGAAATAGAGTTAATTAACAAAGGTGCTTGACCTAGTTTGTATTATTAAATTTAAAAAAATGAATAAAATCTAAAGTGTGCTCTTCATGCATATCTGGTGAAGTATATTAGATCATTTTAAAAATTAATTTGTATTTATGAAACAAAATTTACTAGGTTTTTTTCTTTAAAAAATTTGTTGCAATGTAATCAACTTATGCTATAGACAGTACTTTGGATCTTGATTTCTAAGAAATTTGTGTCTTGTCCCAAAAGGCATAATGTTTAGTGCTCTAAAGGTTGGATTTTACCCTGACTCTCAGGCTTAAATTCCAGCTCTGTCAGTGATTAGCTGATGAATTTATGCAAATTACTTAATATCATTGTGTCATAATTTTCATATCTGAAACATAGGAGTAATAATAGCATCTACCTCAGAGTATTGTTGTGAGAATTAAATGAGTTAACACATGGAAAACATTTAGAAGATTGGTAGCACTTGAGGAAGGCTCAATAATTGCTATTTATTATTATTTCAGAAAAACAGTAACTATAATATAAACTGCTTATAGTGTGCTTTAGTGAGATATGTAGTGGTAATTCTATAAGGAGTCAAAAATAGTTCTTGGCACTCAGATTTATTAATAATTTATAATAATTATAATTATATTAATAATTAATATTTTAAACATATAATAAATTTAGAAACCTTATTCCCCCAAATCAGTCTTTCATCTATTTTGAATAGAGGAGATTACTGCTCTCAAGAGTTGTCTGAAGAAAGCGACTACCTGTGAACTCAACGTGGTAACCTGAATGTCACCTAAAGGAGATGCTCATAATTGCCTACCATGATGGGTAAGGTGGTGGAGATCCAGCATTTTTTTTTTTTAATTTTTTTTTTTTTACGTTTATTTTTGAGACAGAGAGAGACAGAGCATGAACGGGGGAGGGGCAGACAGAGAGGGAGACACAGAATCGGAAGCAGGCTCCAGGCTCTGAGCCATCAGCCCAGAGCCTGACGCGGGGCTCGAACTCACGGTCTGTGAGATCATGACCTGAGCTGAAGTCAGACGCTTAACCGACCGAGCCACCCAGGTGCCCCAAGATCCAGCATTTTAATAAAATTCTCCATAAATGTTTGGAGATAGTGGTGACCTTGACATTTCCTCTAGACCCATAAAGTTCTGAATTTTTGCTTTTGCATGAACTCATTTCATGTCCTGATGCTTGGTCTTTTATTCCATATTGTATCATACAATGGTAACTTCACTCATTCTAACTTACCTCTGAAGCCCATGTCAGATTTTAGCCACTGAAAGTATATTTTACCTTGCTGGAAGCTGCCGTTTTCCCATCCCAGGCACTCACTGTGTTTTTCTGCTTTCTGTGGCAAGATCGTCTTTGATGATTTTGGAGCTCACTAACCCAGACATAAGTGTAGTCCATGATTAGAACAGACCTAACACCTCTGGGGATGACCCTCAACCGATGGGAATCAGGAACCAGTAGTCAGAGGACTCCAGACTCCTGTGTTTCAGGGCAATTTGCACATTTCTCCCAGACCATGAAGGAATGAAGGCCTACTAAGGATCTTGATGATGTGCCATTATGCTGTTGTCCTCTTTCCTTTTCTCATTCTCCCCATTTCTTCACTTCTCCTTTTTTTATTAAAATTTTTTAATGTTTATTTTTTTGAGGGAGAGAGAGAGATAAAGTGTCAATGAGGGAGAGGCAAAAAGAAAGACACAGAATCAGAAGCGGGCTTCAGGGTCTGAGCTGTCAGCACAGAGCCCAGTGTGGGGCTTGAACTCATGGACAGAGAGATCATGACCTGAGCCGACGTTGGACGCCCAACAGACTGAGCCACCCAGGTGCGCCAACTTCTCCTTCTTTGAATCACATCTTAAATAAGTAAACTACCTGGACACAAGTATTTGTCCAGGTAGGCTTTACTTTTGAAGGAACCTAAACTGAGTCATTTTCCCAAATTCTCCTGGCACAAGCTGCTGGGTTAGGAGAATTGTCTTAAGGATGGGGATGAGAGTAGAAGTTTATGTGAAAGAATTTCAAAACAATTACGTTTGAATAATTAGACATCCCATTTCTTAAAAGTACTCAGATTCTTCTATGACTAGAAACTTTGAATAAGCAATATTCCTCCACAGGCTCTAGTTTTTCAGCAAGCTCCATGACTTGTCCTCTTCTCTCAAAAGCTCTCTCTTCTTTTACTCTCCTCCTTCATGTTCTAATTCATTTTTACTTCACAAACTGAGCATTTTATCTATTATTTCTTTACCTGGTTCATAATAGAGTTTGTGTGTGAAGTGTTTCCTAATCAAAGCTTGTTATCACATTAGAGAAAATGTCTGGGGCCAGAAGGTGAAATAACAATGTTTTTCTCTATTTATACAAGCACTCCTTACTTAATGTACAAATTCTAATAGGATACCTAATGAAAAGAGACTATTTTTTTATTTTCAAGAGAAAATGCGAAGAGATACTAAGCAAATACAATGTATCATAGTGAAACAGAGATTCTTTGATTCTTCCCTCAACATGGAACATGGGATGGATCCCATTGCCTCACAGAAATATGGTTTGTCTTTACCAATCCTCTGTGTTATTTGGAAGTAAATTTGTTTTATTTGCATAATGGTCCCTGAGCTTCTTAAGAAGCAGTGGTGAAGACCCTAAGCCATTCTTTTTTTTAGAACCAATACTCATTAATCTTCTCTATACATTGACTATAACATTTCTAATTAATTTTTGCTGTCCTGGAAAGCATATTAAATCCTTCGAGAAGAAATATTCATAGGAGAAGTTGCGATCTAAAGAGATTACCTGAGTTTAAAGGTTCATATTGGGTGAGGCAGAAGGCCCTGAGACTCTTGCTTAGTGTTTACATTTATGGAAGAATAGTAAACTTTTGAGCATAAACTAATATTAATATTAATTTAAATCTTAACTTCAGTAGCACACATTGGAGTGCCATTTGACCTGAGTATGCACCAGAGCTAGTAATAACACAGTTGCCATTGAAAAAATGATCTTTCTTCTCTCTTTGTGAATGATCTTCTCCCTTTCTCCATTCTGGTATTTGAAAGCACAGTTAAACAAGATAAGCAGTAGCTATATTTTCTACTAAATATATAAACACAATTCATTAATTTAAAAACAAAATAGGATATTATCTTGTATCTCAAGCTAGTAGAGAAAAACACACTAGTGATTTGCAAAGGGTAATAGCTATGTTTTCATAATATTTACATTCTATTGTCCCAAGTGTTGAGTTGATATTAAAGACATGCTAAATAATGAATATATAAGTAGAACATAGAAATAGGTCAACTATGCTACCTTGTGCAAGTCTCATTCATAAGAGCATTAAAAAGCAGATGAATTAGCAAAGGAGAATGCAATTTTTGAGAAAAATTAAAAAGAAATCAATAGGGGGGAGCATGACAAGATCAAGCAAAATAGTCACTCAAAATTGAGAGAGTGATTAATGCTGTCACATGCTGAAGAGAAATATGAAAGAAGATTCACTGTAAGTCTTGATATCAGATTTGTATATAAAAACAATGTGATGCAGTGGCAAAAGCCAAGGAAGCTGAAATCAGTATGATTCCTAGAGTGACCACAAGACCTTTGATGTTTTATTATCTCGTTGTTCTCATCTGTATTTAGTAGCCTTGGCATAAGGAGGTGATATAAATGAGATAATCTATGTATTTAGCATAAAGCCTGGGATATAGCAAGTGCTCTAAACAGATATGTTAAAATACTTAATGAGCTTCAGGAAAAGAGCTTTTTAAAAATGGTTAATCTGTAGGGAAGTCATTGATAGGTGTTAGAATGCATCAGTAGAAGTTATGGAAGAATATGTAAATGAGTTAGGGATGTAAGTTTCCTTAATAAATAAATAAAATCCCTCTTCCTTGCACTTTTGATTAATTAATAGTTAAAAATAAAACTGCAAGACCAAGGTGGAAAGGAAGATTTACATACCACATATAGAGGAACGTGCTTTAAAAAGGAAAATTAATAGTTTTCATTGATGGAGAAGATGAAAGACAAGATATTTTACTGGTATTTAGTTCCTACTATCACACAACAGTTGACATCAGACTTAATGACTTAGTATAAGGCTTGCTTTGGAATACAGTGTTGCTGGATGCTTGAAGATATTTTTAGGGCAGATCAGAACCTTTCAACGGGTGAAAGGTTTACTTGGGTTCAGAATGAGATAATATATCTTTGAGAAGATGAGAACAATGAGTACCATGGACAGTGTCTCCTCTATTTTAGACTTTTCTGTCCCACCTTCACTTTTTGTCATAATTATGTGCCATCTATTCTAGTTCTTATTTAATATCTTTCTTTAAATTAGTTCCTTTTCAAAATCTTAAATATTACTTAAATATTGCCTATAGTCCCTAGCAATAGTATCTAAGGTATTTTTAATGTGTCGATTCTCTTTTATATAATGCATGTTAAAGTGAATGTGCAATTATTTCAACTTTAAAATAATAAAATCTATTCATGCATTGTCTCAACTAATCTTGTCAACCATCAGTGGTAAGCTTGCTATACTTTGGGAAATAGTGCAATAAGGGATAGAATAGGAAAAGAAAAGAGGTACAAAATAATAAGAAATGAAATGTTATCTTTGGGGAACCTGGGTGGCTCAATCGGTTGAGTGTCGACTTTGGCTCAGGTCATGATGTCACTGTTCATGAGTTCGAGCCCCGCGTTGGGCTCTGTGCTGGCAGCTCAGAGCCTGGAGCCTACTTCAGATTCTGTGTCTCCCTCTCTTAAAGAAAAACATTAAAAAAAATAATAATAAAAAAAGGTTATCTTGGCTCCTTTGTGACTAAACCTGTAGAACTGTGGGGTATCTGGGTCAAAAATTCTTTGCTGACTCAGAAAAACTCTTCTTATTTTCAGAAACATATGAGAACCAGGAATGCAGTACATTCCCTTATTACACAAGCCTGTATAGTAATATCCACACGTTGCTTGTGATTTGACTCCCCTCGTTTGTAAATCTTTAACAAACATTTAAACATAATTTCACATATATAGTAAAACTTTGGATTGTGAGTAACTTGTTCTGTGAGTGTTGCACAAGATGAACAAACATTTCTAATAAACTTTAGCTTGATAAACGAGCGATGTCTTGCAATATGAGTAGTACGTGATGCCAAACATCACATGATCACAACTGAGCCAGTGGATCTTCTCTCTCTCTCTCTCTCTCTCTCTCTCTCTCTCTCTCTATTGCTGCAGGATTGTAGGTGATCATCTCCCATACTCAATGCTCGGTCTCAGGCCATGGTGTTTGGCAGAAATCAGCGATTTTTCAGAATATTGGAAGGTGCTAAAACTGGCACTAATCTATTTTTTGTCACTTCAAAGCACCTATGGACACTTTTTGCTTTTCTATACAGTAGTAAGTTTAGCAATGTTTTGCTTCATTCTAGGTCATAGGATAGGTTCCTTGTTAAAGCTGCATGAAGAGAAAAAGATTCCATTGAGCCAACAGATAGCAGTGATTCCGTTAGTGATAGTGAAATTCGTCCTACATACTAACACTCCTCTCTCTTGTCTCCCTCACATCAGCCACAAAGGTTTTCAAAGGTAAGTACAGATCAATTTGTTTATTTTTCCTTATATTTTATATGTTCTTTATTGTTTTGTATTATATTACAACATTTAATCATTTTTATATGAATATTTTTGTGTTATGGAACAAATCATCTGAGTTTCCATTATTTCTTATGGGAAAATTTGCTTTGATACACAAGTGCTTTAAATTGCAAGCATGTTCCCAGAACGAATTATGCTCACAAACCAAGGTTTTGCTGTACTTTTAAATCCCTCCTTCAAAGTTTGGGATTTTCAAATATGAGTGCTTTATTCAAAGCTTCTGACTTTGCTATAATTTTGAGATAGAACCAAGTGAAATAAAGGAAACCTTGCTTATTAAGACCACTTTTTAAATTTTATATCTCAGGATATTTTACATAGGTAATATTTTAGCACCATGCACTATAGAGCATCTGTGGAACTTTCTGAGAATCTGCAGTGTAAAGTAGTCAAATGTCTGAGGAACTAATAACATTTTCTTGATAAAATAATGCTTTCATGTCACATAAAATGAAACTGTCAGCATTTCTTTGTAGGTTTCTCTCAAGCTTAAGAGCAGTTCCTTGACAGTTCTAGAATTGCCTTTAAATATCTTATTGAAATGTAGATTAACACTGTAACATCTTATAATGGTAGGAAAACCTTTTCCTTTTAAGACTTGTAGATAAGCAAATATTGGTATTAACATTAGCTGCTATATTTTAGGATTTTCCCCCCAAATGTTGTTCTTCCCCAGGACCTAATATTTAGATTCATTTTTAAAACAGAGAAGATTACCTAAGACTGGGATGTTGATTTTGTAATAAAAGGCACTATAGATAGATATGTCTTTAGAACATCAATTTTTACTCTGCAGTCATTATCAAAATCAGGTTAAGGATAAAAGCATTTGCTCCACCAAATATCCAGACGGTCAAAGAATCTAAAATTGAAAAAAAAAAATAATACTCCATAAAATTTTAACACAGTGTATAAATTTAACAATAATAAATAAATATTTATTTATTTATTTGAGATTGTAATCGAATCTATGATAACACAAGTAGAAATAAAAGTCAGACCCTCACATTTTGGAATTGCGATGTTTTCTCCGCAGGCTGTGGACCTAGTCGCCCATCATTACCTATACCACGCAGGTGAGTATCGCAAGACAGAAGGCCCATCTTCTGCTTCCCCTGCCCCCGTGGCCTGTAGCACCTGGCTTCAAGATTCTACTTCCTTTCATTCTTGAAGTCTTGAGGTTGATAATGAAAGTAATCTTATTACTCCCATTAGTAGTCGGGATATATTGATCACATCTAACACCAAGTAAAGACCTGGCAAAATAGATTCCCTAAGTAAATGATTCTTAAGTTTTTCCTGGAGTAAATGCCAGAGGTTTGATTTTAGTTTATCACCTCCAGCATTGTTAACTAAATTGTATAATTTAGTTAGGATTGAATAAATAGGATTGTACAATCAGTTAGGGTTGAATAAATATAAGGAGTAAATGATATGTAATTATTGAATATTTGTTCATGTCCAGAACTGTGCTAGAAATCATGAGAGATGTAAGGGACATAAGACATTGCCTTGCCTTTGTGGAAAATATAATCATATTGGAAAGATTAGATGGATATACTTCATTTCAATTAGGGAACTGTTGAATAAACCAAATTATCTAACCCTTAAATATATAGTAGAATAAACAGGGATAGAAGAAACAGCAATATCAGTAATGACTGCATTTGGGAGGAGGTAGAAATTAAGTAATTCAGAATCAGAATTTGGGGTCATAATTTTTCTGCAAATCTTAGTGGTATTAACTTAAGTATAACAGTCACCTATTGGGAACTCTAATAAAGAAATACCTCAGGTTTTATAAATTCACTAATGAAAACATGCCACTACAGTTTCATATGTATCTTGTGGTTTGCAACCTCTAACTTTGCCAAGAATAATTATACAAATATTTGATTACAACCTAGGATGGATGTTAATACATACAGACACAGGGGACGACAGTCTGCTAATGGAAATGCTGGAGATTAGGTGTTAGAGCTTGTGCCCTTTTCAAAATTAAATGCAAAAGATAAGAGAATTTCTCTAATAAATTGCTGTTTACACAATTATTTTCAGCAAATTAGGGATTCTACTTACATTTCATTTTTAAGTGGAGGAATGAAATAAAATGTATAGCCATCATTCATCTCTATGCTTAAAAATAAGTAATTTTACATATATACATATACACACGCACACACACACACACATACATTCCTTAATTACCACACAAGTTTATTGAAATAATTTTATTAAAAATACTTAGATCATGAGAGTTATTCATGTCCCCAAAGGCTATAGCAGTTAACTAATTTATTATTTATATATCAAAATAGTAGATTTTGAAATATGAACTTTCTTTGGCAAAAGTGGTGTCAGAAAATGTGTCACAGAAATGGAATTGCTTCAATACTACAACGGGCAGATGCATATCAAATGTACGTAAATATCTGAACACAGATAAGAAAATATTGGCTTTATATCAAATGAGATAGAAACAATTTATTTTTTAAAAATTATCAGAAATAAAATGGAAATAGGTCAGAGCAAGGTACATAGAACCTAAGGGCCTGTGATCTAAATTAAAAAAAGCAATTTAACACTAAGATACTCAGTGAAATTCAGACCTCAGTCCTATGGCAGTTCTTAAATATATAAAAATGTTAAGTGTTTAAATTGTAGAACAGAATTTTTTCTTCTATACTATCTGATAATGAGATGGCATTAAAGCACTTCCTTGGGAAGTATTTCCTCTCCTTAAATGCAAAGATGAAATGTGAACTGGTTCACCATGAGGTTGTTCACGTATGAGCTTTTAAAAAGGAGAAGAGCTTGGTTTGCCTAATCAAGGTTAAACATGATATTTGAAAGGGAAAAAAGAACCGCGGGGGGGGGGGGTGGAGACTTAAAAACCTTGAGCAAAGAAACATTTCTTTTTTTTTTTTTAACGTTTATTTATTTTTGAGACAGAGAGAGACAGAGCATAAACGGGGGAGGGTCAGAGAGAGGGAGACACAGAATCTGAAACAGGCTCCAGGCTCTGAACTGTCAGCACAGAGCCTGACGTGGGGCTCGAACTCACGGACCATGAGATCATGACCTGAGCCGAAGTCAGTCGCTTAACCGACCAAGCCACCCAGGCGCCCCAAGAAACATATTTCATGAACACATTGTGAGCTTCTGTTTAACATATAATAACTTAATTAAATGGATGATGATTAATTTTACTGATTATTCTCTTTATAATCTCGAGTATTAGAAGATTAGTTATTCCAATAATTTATTATTATTATTATTTTAATCTAGAACACTAGAATCACCTGGGAAGCTTTTAAAACTACAAATCTGGGACACCAGTCAGTTAAGCCTCTGACTCTTGATTTGGGTTCAGGTCATGATCTCCCAGTTCGTGGGATTGAGCCCAGCACAGGGCTTTGCACTGACAGCACAGAGCCTGCCTCGGAATTTCTCTCTCCTTCTCCCTCTGCCCCTCACCTGCTCATGCATGCACTCTCTCTCTCTATCTCTCTCTCTCTCAAAGTAAATAAATAAAACTTAAAAAAATATATAAATCTGTCTTCTAAAATGTATTAATTCATCCAATATTTATTTAACATCACTGTGTTGTAGTCACATTGAAGGCATAGGTAATGCCTTCCCTCATAGATCTCAACCTAGTGTGGAAAAAGTTAAGAAAATAAACCTTTATAAAAAAAGTTATACAATTTTATTTTATTTTATTTTATTTTATTTAATTTAATTTAATTTAATTTAATTTTATTTTTTATCTATTTTAGAGAGAGAGAGAGCACAAGTGGGGGAGAGGAACAGAGAGAGAGAGAGAGAAAATCTTAAGCAGGTTCCATGCTCAGTGCAGAGCCTGATGTGGGGCTTGATGCCATAACCCTGGGCTCATGACCTGAACCAAAATCAAGAGTTAGATGCTCAACCAATTAAATCACCCAGGTGTCCCTAAAAGTTATACAATTTTAAAACAAGGAGTTTAGGAGTAAAAGATAACTACTGACAGATATATTTTAAGCAGAAAAACTTCATATAGGTTTCATCCCAGGAAGAGAATCTTACTGCAGTAAAACAATGGATTGAGAATAGGTGTTTGTGACAGAGAAAGCAGGTGAACCCAGTTAGTGGACCATTGCAATAGTTCAGGTAAGAAATGATGAGGGCTAGGAGAAAAATGGTGTGCAAAATACTTTCCGTTTATTCTACCCATGCCTTATGACCCTCAAAATGTTAATGATTATGAATGATATTAAGGGTTTTTTTTCCTTTTGTCTTTTAAATTCCACTTTGGTTTAGCTAATGGGAAAATGTCAGCCTGAGACTGGAGGTTGGCAACAGAATGAAATTCGGTGTTTATTCCCCTGCTCCTTCCTTACCTTGACTTCTGCTCTTCTGTCAAAGGACATGGTTTATCTCAGACATGTCTCACTATGGAGCTACCCTCTCTAGCTTCCAGTAACTGTTCCTTCCCCTTCCTCTTATCCCTTGAGCCTGCATTGTCAACAGCTTCCTGTTGCTCCTACCTGTAGGGTCTTGAAGCATTTCTGGTTGGTTTCCACAAACCTTATCCTATCTTTTAAATATGCTTTTGTTCATTGTTTTCTTCATGTTACCCCCTTGAAGTGGGTCACTCCTTCATGGAAGGATCCTGAATGATACATGTGGCAATTGTGGAGAAGAGACTTAGGCACATTTGCATACATGTGGTGCATAAAAAGGACAGGATTTAGTGATGATTTATAAATGGCGAGTAAGGAAAAGGGATGAATCAAGGATGATTTCCAGGTTACTGGCTTGACCAGTAGGTGAATGGAAGTATTCTTTGTAAGATGAGAATTCTCATCTGTAGTGGAGAATTTAGGTGCGATGGGAGCATGTCAAGACTTCTTGAGTGGAATTGTCAAGCAGACAATTGCAAATTAGTCAAAATTCAGAAGAGAAGAGTAGGACATCAATACACATTTTGTTGAGGTAAGGGTATCAATATCATTTCAACAGAGTACAAAACTGAGCATGTAACAAGGTCCAAATCTTCATGAAGTTTATGGTCTACTGGGGAAGAGATCATGAAAAAAATAATAAACTACAATGTTAAATTAATGCTACACAATAAAAGTACAAGAAGGTATAAGATAATATAGAGAAGACAATGTATTTCAGAGGTTGAGAGAAATGACAGCTCAAATTATATCCCAATAGAGACATGCTAAGTAGGTGAAAAGAAGAAAGAAGAATATTCTAGGCAGTTGAAATTGTATTTGTCTTAGATCTCTGTGGAAAAAAAGAACATTAGTTCATTTGAGAAACTAAAAATTGGCCAGTGTGGCTTGATATTAGTGAGCAAAGGAATAAGTAGCATGAGATTAGATTGCTGAGGTTGACAGAAAACCAGATTATTAGGTTATGCTAAAAATGGGTCTGTTAGTTTCTATTAGGGTGCTATTTGCTACCTAGACATAAAGCAACTTAACTTTAATGCAAATCTTAAAATGACCTCAACTGTCATAAAAGCTTCATTATTAGATCTTATCCCATGCACATCAGATAAAATTGGGAAATTCAATATTGCTCAAATTATTTTACACTTGGGCCAATTGACTCTTCTATTTTGTACTAAAGCACTATTTGGTAAGGACATTGATTGGAATGTTTGACAAATCATATGGAAAACCAAAAATATGCAGGTCTAATATTTAGTATATCCTTAGATCTTAAATTGAACTTCATATATTAGAAATTATTTTTTGGTTTTTCCTTTATGGACCCTTTCTCTTTATGACTTATTATGTATGTAAAGCAAACCTATCATGTAGAAATATTGGGAATAAAGTCCTGAATATTCCTGAAAGCTTACACTGGGCATTTCCACTAGGATTTTAACACTACATTTAGTTATCCTAGTCTTTGTGCAAAGGCTAGTGCTTTTACTAGTTTAGTGGAAAATGTTCGCATCTAAACATCAGGTTGCCTGAGGTTACTTACTGTGGTACCCATAACGAATACCCAAGGAACAAATTATAGCTCTAGTCAAGGCTCATACAGTTATTTTTCAAGTGAAGAAAGAATCTTAAAGATATTTTCAAAAATAGGTAATTCTTACACAGTGTTACTATACGTGGGGCGCTGTTTTAAAGTCTTCATGCATATTAAAGCATTTGACCCTTGTAAAATCCTATGAGGAAGTGACTCTTATTATCACCATTTAGAGATGAGGAAACTCGACCACAGGTCATTACTTAACTTGTCTAAGGATGCACAGGCAGTACCCTGCAGCCTGAAAATTCAATGCGACAGCCTTGCTTTAGCGTGTCACCCTTGCGCAGGGGCCATGCTAATTTCTGCATCTTTCCAATTTCGGTATATGTGCTGCCGAAGTGAGCACAACAGTCTTGCTTTAGAATTCACCATCTCTGCTCTCACTGGTTGCTATTTTTCTTTAATGGAAGATCCATTCAGAGACATGTAAACTATCATATTATTGAATAGGTCTCAGGTCAAATTCTTATAGTGATATTTTCTTGTGTGGCAGTGTCAAAGAACTGAAAATTTAGGCATTTTATACAAATGGATGAAACTGGTCAATGTTTCTTAAAACTAGGAATATGTCACTGCACAGATACAATGATATTTTTATCCCTTTTTCTTTTCAATTTAGAAACTTACAGAATAGAACTGAGGAATGAATTTGAAGCTGTTGCTGGTTTGACCTAAATATTTGTTAATGAAGTCAAATGTAAAACTGACTCTTACTAGAATAGGTTTAACTATCTTTTAAATGATGGAGGGAGGGGCGCCTGGGTGGCTCAGTTGGTTAAACTTCAGCTCAGGTCATGATCTCGCGGTCCGCGAGTTCGAGCCCCGCGTCGGGCTCTGTGCTGACAGCTCAGAGCCTGGAGCCTGTTTCAGATTCTGTATCTCCCTCTCTCTGACCCTCCCCTGTTCATGCTCTGTCTCTCCCTGTCTCAAAAATAAATAAAACGTTAAAAAAAATGATGGAGGGAATTTGGAAAAAAAGCAAAACGTCCTGTCTATTATCTATCTATTTATCTATCGTCTATCATCTGTCTATATCTCTTCCACGCACATTTCTTAAAATATTGGAATTAAATAAAATCTGAGTAGAATACAGCATTCACAAATATTTGGCATTTTATTTTTGAAGAATCACATTCCAATAATTCTCTAGAGTTGTTCCTCGAGTTTAACATGTCTGTAAATAGCAGAAGGCACATAAGCTTCATTTTGTAAAATTTTCTTCCTGTCAGGATGATTTGTTTTGAGAAGCATCTGAGGGTCTACAGGCGACCCACCATTTTAATAACTCTGATTGTTCTGTGTATCATCAAGTCACTCCGTTCAATCTGGACAGTTTCATTTTATATAACTATAAATTTTACTCTCTAACTGTCATTATTATAAATTGATCTCAATAAGAAAATGTTCATCATTGTTAAGAGATGGAGGAAAAACCTCAATACAGTATATATTTCCAGCAACATAGTCACAACACTTCTAAGTATACAACTCTACGTATGATTCAAAGTATAGAATTTCTAAATACTATTTTGGACCTTTAGGTTTCCCATTTTAGTTTTTACTGTCAACATAAGTATAATACCTACTGAGCAA
This sequence comes from Panthera onca, assembly GCF_046562875.1. Lineage (NCBI taxonomy): Eukaryota > Metazoa > Chordata > Mammalia > Carnivora > Felidae > Panthera > Panthera onca. The sequence goes on from NC_138346.1 coordinate 84,983,379, forward strand.
AGTGCCTCAACTGTAGTTAAGGATATTTTTGAAGGTTGTTGTCATTTGTAATTTCTTTCCTGTGAGATATTTTGGTGCTCAGAATTTAATTCTAGGATGGTGTGTCAAATATGAGGTTGCTGGCGACATAAATACTAACCCCCTACCCCCAATTCAATTTCAAAGAGCAAGTCAGGTGAGAATAAATAAATAAATAAAAGGTTTGGTTAATGTTGGACATTTGCTTGGTACTGTGTCATTCAAAACTCCTTCCATTTAAAAACAAAATTTGCATTGACATATGAATGATGTATAATGCAGCATAATTACTTACGGGGTCTTTGAAAAGAGGAGCCCCCTTTTTTCCAAGTGATTTCACTTTGAAAAGGAATTACTTCACATGCCCAACAAATACTATTAAAAAGCATTTTATGAGGTGTTTTTCTGCGCATATTTCTACACATGGACAGACTATTGTGTGTTCTAAAACCTGTATTTACATGACACACTTTTATGGTCCAATGGGCAAACACTACTTAGTCCTAAAATAACATCACAGTAATGACTACAGTCAAGACAGCAAGAACACTCCACCGTTATTATCCATATCAGACTGCACCAGATGGGGTATCTGTGGTAGAGTGCTGACAGTAGCAAACACTGAACAACTCTTCCTGTTATTTTTGTGTACTCTTAGGCACAGCAATCTTACATTCAAAATAAGCAGTGCATAAGTTCTTTCATTTCAGAGAAGTATATTGTACCATATATTCTTTGATTCATTTGAATCTAGGAGAAAAATAAATGGGATGGAAAATTGAAGATGACTTACATTAAGTGGGATTTAGCCAAATTTCACTGCGTCCGAGGCAGGGTTTCTAGCCTCAGTGGTATTGATCTTTTTTGTTGGATCATTCTTGTGTGGGGCTCTCCTGTGTACTGCGGGATGTTTAACGGTATTGTTGACCTCTATTGACTAGAAGCCAGTACCCAAACCCCAGAGAGTTGTGACAACCAACAATGTCTCTTTGCAGGGAATGAACTCTTGAACACACACATACTCTTTGAACTGATTAAATTATGTGGCTTGGCTTTGTCAATATCAGAGTTTAATCAGTCTCCAGATAGAAGATGTACATTTTTTTCTCAGAGTATACTTCATTTATGTTTATTCGTTTGTTCCGTTTTACCTTCAGTAATGGCTACAGTAGGTAGGAATTTTGTATCTGCAGTATTATTTCACACATTTTATATTGACAGCAAGAAAATAAAATGAGAAATATTGAGTCAAATAATACAGGGGGACATTAAAAAAAATTTTAATGTTTGTTTTTTTTGAGAGAGAGAGAGAGAGAGCACGTGAGCAGGAGAGGGGCAGAGAGAGAAGGAGACACAGAATCTGAAGTAGGCTCCACACTCTGGGCTGTGAGCACAGAGCCTGACTCGGTGCTCAAACTCATGAGCCACGAGATCATGATCTGAGCTGAAGTCGGACACTTAACCGACTGAGCCACCCAGGTGCCCCTATAAGGGGGTATATTTAAGAGTGTTTATTGAGGAGGGGAATTGGCTCCTAGAAGTCTCCATTGGGTCACAGACTTCCTGGAGGCCTCCAGCTCTAGGTGAATCCCTGCCTACTGTTAGGAAGAATATTTAAACTGAGGAATCCTTCATGACAAAAGCTGCTCCCTTCTAAAATCAGTGGGATTTTCAGTTTCATTTCTCATCTCCTTATGCTTTTGGAATAGACACTGTTTCCAAGAAATCAGGTAGTTGAAAGGAAGAATAAGACAAGATTATTTACCACATCACTGATTGTAAACATGACTTGAATTGTAAAAATAAGCAGAAAAGAAGTCAGAATCTTTGCTTCTGCTTCACTTTGACTGTCCACCAGCGGGTCTAATTATCATGCTAGAACTGTCAATTCTGTCATTAGGTGTAGTCAGGGATTCATTGTCTTAGTTAATCGAAAATTAGGCTTTTCAGAGAGTAACCATATATACATAAATTATCAATTTTCAAATTGCTAGAATATAATCAAAGTGTACTCATCATTATGTTTTTCTCATCTTAGTTCTTTCTTTGATAATTTAAAAAGGTTTTCAGGATATTTTGTTTGCTTTAAAGTTATTGCTATAAAGCTATTTTTCTGTAATTATGTAGCTATGAAGAAGTGCCTTCTGATATGGATCTCTGAATGATATAATGCCAGAAAAAGTAGCTTTTAACTTTCAGTATTGGCACTGAAATATTGGTAAGAACTAACTAAATACAATGGCAAAAATAATATTCTATATTTTAGATACCATTGTATTGTTTTTAATAATACAGTATCTAATGTTACAAATATTAAATAAATAGTGAAAAAGGTAAAACTTTCACTCATCTGTAAGTTCCTAGTAAGTGACCACTATGTATGGGTTAGCTGGCTCAGTACTATATAGCATTTAGTAAATAGAGAAAATTAGTATGACTATATTCAGGAAATACTTGTTTAACATTATAATTTTAATATTGAACCAACTTTCGGAATATATGTCATTTCTCCTTATTCAAAATTATTTAATGTGCCAAAGACTAAGCTGTCATTTTATAGTTCTCTGGACTTCAGTTACCCAACATAATTTGACCTGTTTATTTAGGATTATCCAGTCTTCTTGGAAACTAAAATGTAAAAAATATAAACCAAAGCCCTGATGGGTTAAGAGAGAGAATAAGATCTGTTTGGGTGAACAAGCACCTTAATACCCCAAATAAATATACATTCTACATTGAATAGGCTTGGTCAATTTCTATGCTTATTTTAATTTTTAATGTCTTTTTTTTGTAGTTTTCAAAAACGTTTCTTTTTGCATAGAGAACAAAAGAAGAATCATCCTGCAGTTGATTTTTATAATTTCATCAGCTGGTAGCAGAGGACCAGTTGCTTGGTGGATAAAGTGTTGGCTTTGTATTCTAAAGGACAACTTCAAATCCTGTTAAGGTTATATTTTTATTAAAATTTCCATTAATTTTTCCATCAATGTGATTATAGATTAATATTAATTAATTCTTACCATTTTTTGAAGAAATAAATGGAGCCATATCTGATTTAAAGTTAAACAAGACACTATTCAAGCTTTCTTGGTAACCCTTTCCTGGGTTCAGAATTGGTTGGGGAGAAAGGGAATAAAATATCTTTAATGGCATTTTATTGAACTTAGCAATTTAAATGGCCTTCCCTGATTTTCAAAGATATCAAATTACCATATGGATGATGTCTTTCTCATCAAATCTGGCTCTTAATGTTTACCAAGGAAATGACAAAGGTAATTTTTAATGTTGGATGTAGTACTTATATGTATAAATTGCTGATATTAATAAGAGTTCTGGGAGAGGTCTTTCTGTGCTAGAAACTGATATGTCAACAAATAGATTAATATTATAGAAACTGACAACAGAAACCACTGGCATTCCTTCTCTGGAGTTGTAATTTAGTATTATAGCACATGGAAAACACATCCTAGGAAGAGTATAATCTTAATGCTACCCTAGCAGCATTATCTGGAATACAGAAGTGGTCTACCAGGTATCCTATTCTCATTAAGGCATTCTAAAACACCTAAGAAAGATGTGAATGAGGACCTTGATACTGGTGGTACAGCTCTGGGCCATTCAGAACAATCCTTTCCAGACCCATGCGTGACAAAGGATTATTACAAGCTTTGGGGAAGGAAATGTTATTCAAATGGAAAGGCAAATTTACCTTTACTGTCTAAGTTTTAGCCATTAATTTGAATGTCCCATTTCTGAAGTACTATAGGACTTAATAAAGTTCATACTGACCTCATCTTAATCATTTAACAGTGATGGGAAATTTGCAGTATTCTAGGATTTAGAGAGGAATACAGAACGAAAGGTTTGGAGCCTAGCATTGTGATATTAAAATTTAAAGGGGAAGTCTAGGGACCATTATTTCTCTTTATCTTCCTTGCCTGTTTTTTGTTACTTGTAATGGGAAGAAAGGTTTTTAATCTCTTTAGGAAAAAGGACACAGTAAGAATATATCAAAATGTAATCCTGGACATGAACAATAAAACAACACAAAACAAAACAAAACAAAATAAAACAAAACAAAACAAAAAAAGGCTGAAGCCCCCAAACACCAAAATGCATGTGTTAATATTTTATGCTATGTATTGAGCTGCTTTTACAATGAGAAAACTATTAGACTATTATTAAAAAAAAATTTTTAATGTTTATTTATTATTGAGAGACAGACACAGAGTGTGAGCAGGGGAGAGGTGGAGAGAGGGGGAGACACAGAACCCAAAGCAGTCTCCAGACTCTGAGCTGTCAGCACAGAGCCCAATGCGGGGCTCGAACTCACGAACTGTGAAATCATGACCTGAGCTGAAGTTGGTCGCCTAACCAACTGAGCCACCCAGGCACCCCAACTAGACTATTATTTTTACTAACAATATTAACAGCCAACATTTACTGGACATTTTCTTTGTCCCAGGCACTGGCAAGAGTTTTAATCTCATGGAATCCTCACAAGCACCATAACAGGAAGGTATTAATATATATTTTTTCATTATAAAGATAAGTAAACTGAGTTTTAGAGAGATTAATTAGCAAAGACTAAATATTTGTCAAATCATCAGAACCAGGCAGTGACAATCTCAAAATGTCAATGTAGACGTTCTTAAAAGTAACAACTTTGTTGCAAAGAACACTGAAACTAATGTTTGCAGAAAGGAACACAAATTTGAGAATATATTAATTTCCGATGTCATAAGTTGGGAGAGGAAGTACTGAGTTGCTTCTTAAAGTTGTCTGCAGACAGGGTTATTACATTAAGAATAAAATGTTTTAGCAACCCATAGATTGACAGCCCCATGCAAAAGAGTGGAAAAAAAGATCTTCATGCCTAAATCTCCTCCAAAAACACGTGCATTCCATATGGGGCTGGGTGATCCAGAGCAGGGGTTCAGCACTTTTTCTTTAAGATTGGGTTTCATTCTGCTAACAGCATGTTGGCTGAGTGCCCACTAGCAAGCAATTAAGACTTTGTGCTTGCCTGCATTTTAGTAGCTCTCCTCATGAAACATGCAGCCACATGGGAGCAGAAGCTTTGCCAGCATGGGTCACGGTCTGGGAGCAGCATCAGGGAGCTCCTATACTCTAAGGACTCATAGTCTTCTGGGAAGTTGAGGACAGGATGAAGGATCGATTGGCTGTGCCTGTGAGAGAAGATCAAGAAGGGAATCATTAAGAAATGGGGGCTATGGAGAGATACCAGAAGTGGAGTTGGGAGAAGAAAGCAAAATGTTACCGAGGAACCTAAAGAGAAACAAGATAAATTTATCTTTAAAAATTAAGAAGCAACTGGGTTAAAGGAAAAGAAGAAAAAACTGGATGGCCGGTGAGAGTTTCTTACCACTGAACTTGGATCATGCCCTCATTAATTATTTTTTTGTAGCAACACAAATGCTGAGCACCTAAGGTGTGCCAGGTAAAGGGCTGGGGACATTAAGGTGAACGAGACATTTTAATGCAGCGATGAGCGAGGAAAGAGTCAATGGCTGACATAACATTAATATAGAAGGTTATGGAAATGGCAACAGTGTGGCCATTCTGCTTTCCTCTTCACAGTCTCCCTTTTCTTGTGCCTGCAAAGAAAGCATTTGACTCAGGTTGGCGTAAGGGGTGCGTAGGAGAATTAGAAAACTCTTTACAAAGATGAAATAGACTCCTTGGGAGGGGGCCAGCTTTTCAAGTCTGAAAATATAATAGGCCAAAACAGTGATTTCAAATCTGATTGATTACTCAAGACCTCCTGGGCATGATTTTACAGTACAGATGTCTGCTCCCCGCTCCTGGAAGTTCTGGTTCAATAGGTCTAACCAGATATAGCCTCATGATGTAAACATTGCCCTGAACAATTCTGAAAAGAACTCATATCACAAAAACAGTATTTCCCTCTTCACAATAGACTTTGTTAGGTTAAAGTCAAAGGCAGAACTGCTGTCTTGCTGGCTACATCTGCATATAATCTGTACAAATCCAAATGTATAGAAAACTATCCTTCCAGTTATTAATAGGGTCCTTTAGACAGGTAATCTCACTGGTGTAGATGAAAGCAAATTTATACAAATTATTTTCAGGATACATCTATTTTGCTAACTGGAGCATAAATATATATATTTGCTAAGTCATACTCCCTTACAATTTGGAAAGTTGAACATAAACCAGGTTTACATGGAGCACTAGTCTTACTGCTAACTAGGCTGTATGAGTCTTTAGATGACAATGCAAAAATTACAGCTTTCTGAAAGTCATGGTCTACATCAGAAAGAATTACATGCCCAAAGATCTGAGTCATAAGAATTCTCGGGTTTAAAATATTATTTTTTGGTAGTATAAACCTTTACTTAAACAAAACCATAGGCAAATGCCTAATATATCAAAAAAGATCAGATCAATTTAGGGGAGGGCCTGTGTCAGGGGTCCAGAATCACCTCTTCAGCCATCGTATTATCTGTAACAGGAGCTTCTGACATAGCTCTCTTCAGAATTCTGGAGTTGCAGAGAGCACAGACATAAAGCAAAACGTTCCCCATTTTGAAATTTATTTCCAAGTAAATCCTCACAAATTGAGCATCATAATGGATTCCAATAGATATGTGAGGCTTATCCCTAACTGGGGTTATGGGTTTGAGTTAAACCTCCCCAGTGGCTTTGGCCAGTCACAGAACTGTGCACACGGGGCTGCATGCCCTCTGGGTCGATGTGGTGGGGCACACAAACTGACATAAACAAATAATAGGGCCCCTTTGTCAAATGCAACTAGGTTTGAATCTCATCTGCATTTGCTAGTTAAATTACCTTGAGCAAGTTAGTGGAACTTCCTGAATCTTCTGACCTTTGCCTGTAGAGTGGGGATAATTTCTACCTTTCACTCTGATAGAAATTAGTCTTTAACAAAGGGACTGGCACATGCTGTTTCCTTTCCTGTATTTTTGTGAACAGGTCAGGTTAGGAATTTGGGAAATTGCTCTAACTCCTTCGGGCCTATACAGAGCTTTTTCTTTTCATTTTCTCTACACAGAATGGACTCCTTGTGGTACAAAAGAATTAATAATGGGCTTCCATGAGCAAGAAATTGCTACTACTTTTACTAAAGAACTGAGGAGAATATCTTATTAAATTCCAAGTTCTCAAATATGTGGGTCACACCTTAGCGTATAATAATTATTTACCATGGTCTTGAAATATGTTTATGTATTAATGATCACAGTAGGTAGATTTTTGTTACAAATCACTGCATTTTCAATATGTTCAAGCAAATACACATCTCCAGCTGGTCAGATAAATCTGAAGGCTGGCAAATGGCAAGGGTAAAACTCGCTAGGTAAAGTATAGATTATCGTGTGTATAAGTGAATGTGCATGTGTTGTGTGCGTGCACGCATATCCCCTGAGGTGTGCAAGAAAAACAACAATAACAGAAATAATGACTCTGAATGCCCCAGAGGTGGGACTTCCATCTCATTTTTGAGATTTCTTTTTTTTAAACTGGTCCAGGCAGAAGAAAGGAGTGCTTGCTTGCACAGCTGACTTCATGTTATTTCCAAAGAAGGTAGTGTGGTGACGCCTGGTGCATATAAAGTTTTTGTATAATGACCAGATTTTTCTGAAACATATATGCAAGGTAAGTGTAAACTGATGAAATTAAAGTAATTATTTACGTGTCTTCCAGGTAACAGCATCACCTGTTTTGAGAAAAAGTGCCCCTGAATTCTGCCCTGTTAATGCACTCTGTGAGGATTTTGCAAGCATTCAGCGCAGAGAACCCAAACATTTTATTTTGGCAAGGGAAGCTTTATAGAAATATTTGCAATATTTTGTGCTAATCCCTCCACAAGTCACTTTGGTGTGGCAAATATTTGTTCAAGCCGACTTTACTACGGTTACAGAGTACATCAATCTGTTGTTTTAACCTTTAGAAAATAACCCTGTGTCTTCTTGAAGGAAATAAAGAGTCATTGATGAAACCTTTTAGGTTTTCAACTTCTTTGCAATAAGGTGCCTGGAAGAGCCATCAGCACGTTGTCTCCAGGGAATGGATTAGAGGGAATGAAGTGCATCTCTGCTTACTTTCTTGGCGCATCTGTGCATGGATGTGAGGGACCCAAAAAGTAAATGGCGGTCAAAAGAACAAACATATTTATTAGAGCCGTTAGAAAAGGCTGTTTTGATATTTGCCAAGTTCCTTCTCAATAACATGTTTGGCAGCTACCAAATGACATGGCCTGCCCAGAGTTGATTTTGATGAAGCCTCTGGGATGTGTTAAAAAGTAAACCAGAGCAAATCACGTACTGGAAAGCATAACTCAATCAAGGAAAAATGTATGATTAAGGGTGACATGGGCAAGGAAAGCTTTGCCAGAGCTCAGGGTAAATATTTGTATCAGTGTGAAGAGAAAGCTTCGTGACGCTGATGTCAACCAGCTGGAATTTTCATTGTTTATAAACTTTTGTTGTTAGAGTTGAATTCTGGCAGAAAAGGTACCAAAGAAAGAACAGTTTCCCAGCATGAAAGTTTGAATTGTGATAAGGCAGCTTGACCAGATATGAATGCAACGATGCTAAGTTTCAGCCTCGTTTTCCTTCCAGGATTCTCGTGCCAAGAAACAACCTTCTTGCCTTAATCCCACTTTGGCAAAATTCATCAGGATTACCAAAAAGATGAGATTTTGCTCTGTTTTGTTGTAAGGATAAATGGCTTCTTCTTCCTTACCTTAGTAGGATGATCAGAAAATGGGTAAGAATCTGAATGGGTTTTTTTTTCTTTTCTTTTTTTTTTTTTTTTTTTACAGAAGAATATTGCCACATGAGTTAGATATTTTAGTGATTGGAAATAAATGGCTTGGGATTGGAATGAAGTTTTTGAATAGTGTTCATCGACTTCATGAAGCTAAGCTGTTTATTTTTGCCTCATTGTAGGTCATTTCAGTACTTTTAAACTGAATATGTTTTAAGTGTTTATGTTTGAGAGAGACAGAAAGAGAAAGCCAGCAGGGGAGGGACAGAGAGAGAGAAGGGGACAGAGATCCAAAGAGGGCTCTATGCTGACAGCACAGAACCCCGATGTGGGGTTTGAACTCATGAACCGTGAGATCATGACCTGAGTCAAAGTCGGACGCTTAACCAGCTGAGCTACCCAGGCACCCTAGACTGAATAATTTAACAAGTTAAAAGATTTGGGCACTTTTATTTTTAAAATTCACCAACTATTTCTATTCGAAGGAAATATGTATTTTCTCACTAAACTATGCTTTGTTGTGCTTTTTAGAACCTTAGAGGTAGCCAAAAGTTATAAATCAAACAATATCACAAGGACATGGGCTCATACAAGGATTCACAGTAGTTCAGAACAAATAACTCAACTTTTAGGCACAGAAAGAGAGATTGGTAGAAACTGCCTCTTAACATAGCCCTTCCTTTCTGAAAAATAATCACATAGTTGGTGCTCATGTTGGCAAAGGAGGACACACTGAGATTTCCCATTTTCAGAGATGGACTTCTGCCAGAAACTTTCTGTGGTATGGATATTCTACAAGTGACTCTTGCTTCTCCCTCCAGGTAGTCTGAAAGCTCCAACCTGAATTACTTTCAATGAGGGATGTGTAGTGAGATTCAATGTATAGGAAATAAAGAGATTTTCAAATTCCTATTAAGGTACCCTTTCTTTTAATAACTGCACGTTATTAGTATATTTCAATCTGATTGGCCTATGACATAGCACAGTTAAGACTTACATGGGTATGTTGTTTATGAAAAGGCTGCATTAATTCATTTAGGGAAAAGACCAAACTTGAGAGACCCTCCACTTACTCCCTCTATCTCACAGTAAATTGAAGCCTGGCCCTGCTGATGCAGAAACAGGACACATCACAAACATAAGCACATTACCCATCTGCACTAAGAATAGAAACCAAGGCCCTGCTGGTGTAATTAAGAAATCTTCTCTTCCAGTCCCTGGGCTTTAGAGACCTGCATCACTCACTCACTAATTCCAATTTAGTATGCTTTTCTGATAAGGGTCTTTGTAAAGTAAGGAGGGAGCTGAACATGAAAACTTTTCATTTTAAGTTTCTGAGCTAGCATGTCCCTCTTGTGAGGTACGCTCTCTGGGTTTCACTGGCCTAGACATCAGCCTTCAGAGGGCAGGTCTGTCTGGGGCATTGAGATGATGGCCTCTTTTCAGAAGGTGAAGACGTGCCAATTACTTCCACCTGAAGTTTGTGTATTTCCATCCCATTGCCGCACACTCACCGCCCATGGATCCCAAAGGAACACATAAAAAATAAACAGCATATGCAAAGCTAAAAATCCTACCAGGTGGGAGCCCTGGGTTCGGATACACTTAGATTTTAGTTATATTAAGTCACACACAGACATAAAAGTAGCCAACCTGTCCCTGAGCTGTTTCTTCCTATTCTCTCTCTACCTCTCAATGACAGGACATTCTCTAGGTCATTCTGCGTTGTGGATTGGGACCCTCTGGCATTATATTTTAATTAAATGGTCAGATTATTAATGCGTAAAAATCAGACACTGCAAATGTTGAGCTAACCATTTTTCATACATAATGTGTCCATATCAACATTATAACAGCCATATACCAAAGATTGACATGGTCACTTTTAAAGAAGGAGCCTTGATAAATATTTGAGTTAAAGATTCTTGGGATCAGGTTAAGGAACTAAGAGGTCAGGTCTCATGGTTGATTGTTTTCCTCTGCTATGTAATAATAGAAAACCACTCAGACCCTCTGTTTGTAGTTCTATTCTAGAGGTACATGGAGGAAATAATTAGTCAGACATTTATGGAAGGTATGCTAACATGCATTCAACATTTTGTTCACATGGAGAGAATTCAGAATAATTTTGACAAAACTATCCCTGGAGCTCAATGTCAATTGCTTTGCTATCTCTTATTCAATGGAATCCTCTCCCCTTATCTTTTTGAGAGTTTTTCCTCCCTTCATTTCAACCTTACATTACTGTACAAGGTGCCAGGTTAATATAATTTTTTACCTTGCCACATTTGATTGGTCCAAGTTCAGGAAATCAGAATCTCTCCTAGGAATTTGAGACAAGAATAAGAAATCCCAGCTCAGTTTGGATGCTCTCTTGAAAGGAAGACATGCAAACAATGGGCCTGTTAACGGCATTGTACCTCACTATAGACTTGAGAACGAGAAGAAGCCTGGGATCCCTGGCTGGCTCAGTTGGAAGAGCATCTGATCCTTGACTTTTGATCTCAGAGCCATGAGTTTGAGCTCCACGTTGGGTATAGAGATTACTAAAAAATGAGTCAACTTAAAAAAAAATTAATAAGTAAAAAGTAAAAGCCAGGCTGCCCCAAAATGAGTGGCATAAGGAGTGGAGATCAGCAAAGTATAAAGAGGTGGTTTGTGAGTCCCTGCTACCAGCTTACCCACGCCTAGCTGTATCCCTCTCCATGAGATACTGCAATGCAACTAAAATTATGGAGAGACTTGTACTGTTTAAGTTAGCTCAGTTGGGTTTCTGCTAGTTGTAGCAGTGGTTGGGGTTTAATTCCTACACCAACTACCCTCAAACAAATGATAAAGGAATTTATTGACTGCCTAGTGTGCACTAGGCTGTTTACAATCATTATCTCATGTAATCCCTTTAGCAATCCTAAAACTTTAAATAGCCTTATTTCTTTTTCATAGCTGAAGAGACAAATCAGAGAGGTTAACTGTCTTATCCATGGTCACGCAGTTGGCAACCTCAAAGTGAACTCAAATCCATCCTTTTTCATAGTTTGCAAATGTTCTTAGAAATTTAGGTGAGAAAGAAAAGCTCTCCTACCTTCAATAATTCAATAATAAAGAATATAATAAATTTCTGAATATCATAAGTGATACATGGTTACAGATAAGGGAATGTCAATTCAGGATGGAGTAGCAAGGAAAAGTGTCTCAAGATAGAACTCTCTAAGTTACAGAAAACTCAGCCAAACTCACCTATTGATTCAGAAACTTAATAGCTCAATGGTCAGTCTTGTTTCACACACAACTGGATCTAGGACCAAAAGGAGCTCATCAGAACTCTTTGTTCTTTGACTCTACTTTTCTCTTTGTTCACCTCACCGTCAAGGACACCTTCATCAAGTAGTGTCCCTAAGCACGTTCCAAACACTTGCAAGGGCTACATATGCACTACCAGCTTGTGTAAAATGGGGGCCCCTGACCTGAAGTCCCTTCCCCTTTCCACAAAGATGGAGCCTAGGATAGAGGCTGCTACAGGCCCTGGAAATTGACAGAAGGCTGCTTGGCAGAAAATTCCAGGGTTTTGGTACCAAGAGCATGGTATAGAAGGTAAGAGGTGGGCTTCAAGAGGCACATCTCCTTGGCTTCTCCAAGAAGGGCCCAGAAGGAGAGAAGAACAGCTTCTGCATAGGAGCCCCAGGTCCCCACCTCTACGAATGATACCTGGTGGCACACAGTAACCTCAGACTTACAACTACTTTATATAAAGTCCAGACAAGAGATAATGAAAACAAACAAACAAACAAACACAAAGTCTTAAAACACCCCAGAATTGAATCCTATTGGTGATACTTGGGTCTCATGTTCATACTTGACACAATAATTATTGCCAAAAAATTGGACTATGCAGATTAGCCAGTGGTGGTTCTGAGAGCACATCTGGAGTCAGTACTCCAGAACTGTGGGGTCAGTACCACAGAAACATACAGCATGGTTATGCTACTATGTAAAGACAAGGGATGGGTGTGGGGCAAGCAACAGAACACAGCCTGACTATGTAAAGCTTCACAGGAGAATTATAACTTGAGATGGTAAAAAACTATTATAGTAATATATGATAATATAATAATAATAATTATTATTATTAGGATTATAATTTTGAGCAGTAACATAAAAATAATAGCTAGCATTTTTTGAGCAATTAGCATGTGACATCCATTTTGTCAAAGGCCTAAAATGTATCATTTCATTTACCTAACAACTCTGATGTGTAGATACTGTCATCAACTTCATATTATAAATGAATAAAGTAAGGCTTAAAGAATTTAAGCGTCAAAGCAGGAGTAGAACTCAGGGCAGTGTGAACCCAGTGTCACGTTACTAGCCCCTACAATACACATGGGAAGTTTCATTTCTCACACATTTAGCCCTAAACATTGACATTATGAATAAAACATCTCACAAAAGTCTTGCAGAATTATGCTTCTCTATCCGGAATCCCATAGCAAGTCAAAAGAGAACATGAGTGGGAAGATGTGTACAAGGACCTTTTCCTCCTTGGATCTGTCCTTCCGGGAGGTGTACATCTTAAATCCAAAAAAGTCGGTCTGAGTATGTAGAAGCTTGGAATCCTACCTTGCAGATCAGAAGTTGGTTTTCTGTCTTTTCATTATGATTTCTTTTCTTCATGGTTTTGAGTTAAAACTATATAATAAATTGTATAATTAATTTTATTTGCCCAGAGAGCAGTTTGGGTTAGATGTTGGTTGAATAAGCAAGGTTTAAAAGTTCTGCTAACCTCTTAAGAAGATATCATTATACCCTTTTGAAATTCAAAGCTGTGGGGGAAAAAATCTCTTTATTTTGTTATTATTATTTTTAGTTTTTATCATTAATGAAATACTGACAATATTTTAAAATCAATTTTAAAGCTTATGCCAGTTCTTTTTTTTAAACATTAATTTTTTTTAAATTTTTATTTTGCGAGAAAGGGGAGAGAGCACGAGCAAGGGAGGGGACAGAGAGAGAGGGAGAGAGTGAGAGAATCCCAAGAAGGTTCCATGTTCAGCATGGAGCCTGATGTGAGACTCAGCTCAGTCTCACGACTGCAAGATCATGACCTGAGCCAAAATCAAGAGGCAGACACTTAACCGACTGAGCTACCCAGGCACCCCAAGGTTATGTCATTTCTAAGTAGTTAATACATTCAGTGTCTTAGGATCAAATGATTATAAATGTACACATTGAAAAGTTCTTTTTTCCTCCCAAGGTCCCTCTATCCCCTACAGATCATCACTCAGTCACTTTTATGGGGTTATTGTACCTTTCCAATATTACTAAAATTATATGTAAAACTAATCACTACAGCCATTACAACTTTTTAAATTCTCCAGTTCCTTACCAGATTTTTCCATAAGGAACATTGCAAAATCAGGGATTTCACACCATTTTAAACAAGCAAAGGTAAAAGAAAAGAAAAGAAAAGAAAAGAAACATGGGTGGAGGAAATCCAAGCCATAGCTACAGGTATCCCATACCATTTTCTCTTCCTTGAAATCTTGCAAAGTTGAACTCACTTATTTTTCCAAATATGGGAGTGATAGTTTGGGTGCCAATACTCACTGCAACTTCAGACACAAAAACGTCTTCTTCTACGTCCAATGTCATGCCACCATGAACAAAACTGACATTTCTGATGGATCCAGGCATTCGTGGAGCAGCCAACTCCTATCAAAGTCTTAGGACAGTAAAGGTTAATGAAATAGAATCCCTAAAATGTGCAGTAAGGGGTCTCAAGAGCCATCATATCAACAAAGAACAGTATGTGAAATTTCAGCAGACAGGTAAAGAAATGAGTTGGTGTTAACAACATGTAAATTTTGGTTCAATCTAGGAAAGATGTTAGTGGTCAAGGCTGATCAACACTGAGCACCTTTGCAGTTATTTGTTGACTCTTCTTCTACTGTTGTGTTGGTGAGGAAAGATAACTTTCTATCCACCCTTCTCAGTTCTCAGCTGAGATCCGTGCAACAAGAGACAGTTTGACAAGAGAAAAACATACCAGTGTATTAATGTATACCTCAGGTATGCATGGGAGACTCCAGGGGAAAAGTAACTTTCTGAAGTGGCTTAGAATTCAGGCTTTAATCACATCTTCATAGGGAAAAGTAAGAGGGGATGTAGGCCTCTTAGGGGAAAGCAAATGATTTTTAGGAAAAATGAATGGGACCTAGAAGAACAGATGAAAAGAGATGATGGTTTGTGATAGAGTTCATGGGTGTTGTGTTGACTTCTAGTCTCCTCTCCTGTGACAAATGTCAATCTTCCCTGGTTGAGGACGTTCCTGGGGAGGGATTTATGACCATTGAGTTCTTTCTGGAGGAGCTGTCTTTAAGCAGATAGGGGAGTTCAGGGACAGTATCTTTCTGATTTACTTTTTCAAGTGCCTATGGCTCAAAATCTTCAACATGCCAGAGTGCATACTTTGGGGTTGCATATTCCGCCACCCTTCACTTGATTCCAAAGTTCATAAAGGTGATTTTTTTTTTCACTGATGTAGCCCCATTTCCTGACTGGCATGCGATGTTAAATAAATAAGGAATAGGCTGCCTGGAATAGGTGGGCCTCCATTTCAAGGGGGGTATTCAAGCAGAACTCATACCTCCAGCCTGAGGGAAATTGGTGAAGATGCTGACCTTTATGGTTCCATCCAACCCCACGATTCCATGATTCTCAGGATAAGAGAATCAGTTACTGCTTGGAGTCCTCAAAGAAAAGGCAGAAAGTAGGTGGCCCAAAAAGAACCACTGGCTCAGGTCCTGCAGGTGGTGTGGGTGGTGAGGACTGTGGCAAGGATTGGGACCCTCTGGGAAATCACTGTTACTGCCATACTGCCCCAAAGTCAGGAGTGGAGCTTGGTGGCCTGATGGGAGTGGAGAAATGCATAAATAACATAAAGGTCCTTATATTGGCCACAGTGTTTTTGCGTTTTCCCAGCAAAAATGTAGAAGACCATGTTTCCTGAAGAAAACAAAAATGAACGAGTAAAAACAGGCAAATAGTCTTGGAAGCAAAACACAAAACAAATAACATAAAAATGAAAAGCAAGCGAAGAGAAAACAGTGCTATCCAGGAGGAATAAAAATAGAGAGGGAAGTTGTAAACCAGCAAGTAGGAGCAGCCTGCTGTGTTTTCTGAACTCTTGAGTTAAAATGTCTCATCTGGTATCTTTGCAATGTGGCAAGCACCTGTAATTGGTTTATCACTAAAAATCAATGCTGTTAAAACCCACTTGTCTGAGAAGGAAATCGAAATATAAGCTTGATATAAATGGGTCTTTATGCGATGGGAATTTCTTCATTGGTTATATGCGATTGGTTCTTGGGGATGGGCCTCACCTCCACGTAGGGCAGGGAAACTGAGGGACGCGGGGAGCCAGGCCCCCGTGGGCTGTGCCCTGGGCCCTGGGTGGGCACAGGCTGGGAGAGGTGCTGCCACTCTCCGCATAGCAGCCCTGTCCCCACAGGGAGGCCGGGTCCTCCCCTCTCTTCAAGCACAGTGAGCTGCCCTGGCAGGTCAGTCTGAACCTGGAGAGGGGCTCTGCTGAACCTGCCGGACTGCAAACCAGCATATCGTGCTTGAATTTTTAGTCTCCACTCCTGTCTTGATTCTCTTGCAGCAAGCATTTCTCCTCTTATAAAACAGAAAAGAAATAAAGCTGCAATTACTTTTTCACACCCTCTACTAATATGAGCCTAGCAAACACTCCCCTTTCCCCTAGACTTCAGTAAGCACAAATTTGGGGTTCCAGCAAACATTATTTTAAAAGGGCCATCATTATGTGGTGCTAGAAATTGAAGAAAGAAGACAAAAAAAAAAAAAAGTAGCTCCCAATTCAGGTTTTTGAAAACAGTCTTCTCAGAACACACACATTCGGAGTATTTAACGACTTGGCCCTCTGTGGCCTGTCAGTCCTGCTCTGTGGACTTGACCTTTGAGTGGCTAAGGATACAATGCCTAGGAGATTTAGGGTGCATGCGGAGAGAGGAACCAGATCCCCGAATCACAGAAAAGCAAGACAGCTTTATAACTCCCTCTGTCTCTCTGTCTCTGTCTCTGTCTCTGTCTCTCTCTCTCTGTATTACCCCTGAAGAGGCAGCCCAGACAGAGCGCGGACACTGTTTCTGCACATGGCAGAGGTGGTCTGCCTCACATTTAGGCCTAAGTTCTAACAGCCAACTTGTCAATGAATGCCATTAGCACAGATGTGCCACAGGCACTCAGGGACAGAGCGGCGGGCAACCTCAGATCAGTGCGGGAAGAGCAGGCATCGGGTGGTAACAACTTTCAGTCATTACTGACCTGGGCTCTATTCAAACCAGTGACCTAGAAATGAAGGGCTCCAAATCCCATTACTAATTCCCCGAGCCATCAAGTCTCCCCTATGGCCTGGATCTTGTCCTGAAACCCAGGTCTCCTGTTGAAATAGCATTAGACAGCAGCCGCTGCGTTGGCAGGCAAGGTTTTTAAATAGAGGGGGGACAAAAAGAGGAAAATGTGCACATACAGAGTTGGCTTTAATTATTACTTTAAAGTTGTTCAGCTCCTTTAAACCTAAAAAACCTGAACCTTCTTTAAAGGGGAGAGCTTGCCAGGAAGTACAAGAATGGTGTTCAAACAAACACAGCCTTCTATTTCGTCTGAATGGGGAAAACACACATGCCCCCTCCCCAGCCGAGGAATAATGAGAGGAAACCAAATGAGAGGAAGTTGTTGAAAAGGAGAGAAAGAGATTAAATGAGTGTTGCGGGGATGAGAAGAATATTTACTGCCAAAGTAAGAGAAAGCTAAGTGAAAGCGCCCTTGAACAGCTCCCCCTCTTACTTATTATCTCTGTGTCGCTCTCTCGCAATCCCTCTCGTCAAAGAGGGACAATTAGTTTTCAATCAAAAGTGGGATTTTTGTGAGTTGGGTGAAGCCCGCCGTGCAGAGCGAGCCGGCTCTAAATGGCATGTAAAGTTTCGTCTTTTAAGCCCCAAGCGCCAGCTTTACAAATCGTCCTGTAGATGGAGCCGCACTCTGCACTTCTAAGATCGGGGCCTCCACAATGAAGCAATTGTTTCCTGTCTCCGCTTAGCAATTCCTCCCTCTCTTTCGGTTCTTTCTGGTTGCATGTTCTATTTATTTTAATGTATACCTTTGTGTAAAGCCTGTCTCTGAGTGGTTAGATACCCTGTTGATATGTGGCCTTCAAGGGGGAAAAGGGAGTGCAGTCTATTCCCATGACATCCTAGGGCTTTGTAGAGCCAAAAAAACCTTCTCAGGAACACCTAATCCTTGGGCTCGGGCCAAGTACCACAATCCTTCTGTACAACTGACACGGGCCACTTGGGACACTTGAGAGCTTTAGGTGTGTCTGTCTGAAGTCAGCCCCGGCCAAGCATGAGGCAAATGTGCCCGACCAAAGAAAATAAATTATGTGGACTCCAATTTTCAGCAGTTATGAAGTATTAAATTACACATGCAAAGAATTCACTTTGGGATTAACCCTTTGGAACCGACACACAATCTTGTCACAGTGCTTGTGAAAGGAGCGTGCTCTGGGGAAGGCCTGCCTTCCCAGAGACACAGAGGTGGCTCCCCGGGAGGCAAGGACGCTCAAAGAACAGAGATTGTAATTGAACACAAATATGTTCCACTGCTACCTGGGCAGGGGGAGGGTGCGTGTTTGGGGGGGTTCGGTCCTGTCTCTTAGGATACACTGCTCCCTGGAGACTGCAAGTTTGAGGGACACCGTAAAGTTTTTTCAGCTCACCGTGAATGCCACTTTCAGCACTTCATCAGAAGGCATTTTTATCATAATTCACACAGCCCCCGTAGCTGCTTCTTCATTCAGATTTGCAGAAGTGGTCGAGAGCCACTGGAACTTGACTGAAATCACAACTCCTGAACTCTTGAAAAGGCGTTTGCGCTCTGTGACTCAGTGAGCGATAGCAAAGGACATCCTGCCAGGCCCCTTCAAAGAATTCTGGGTTCCCCAGAACTATGTGAAGCACTAAGCTATTCGTACATGATGTGGCTGAAACTGAACATGTAAACTCTGCAGTGGAAAAACAAAACACTGCTGTTTGTTTCCCTTTTAAAGCTATTTATTTACCAAATGACCACAGAAAGCAGATCTTCAACAATAACAGGAAGCAATCAATCTTGAAGAACTCAAAAAAAAAATTTTTTTTTAGCAAAGTTAACTTTTCAGTAAAGTGTGTGTCTCAAGTGCGCAAAGCAGGTTTGGGGGAAACATCCAGATCTTTCCCTCTTCTCTTCCTCTTTGTTATCAGAGAGCGTGTGATTTGCAGGAAGAACACTGTGTCTGGAGGCTGGCAAATTGAGTCTCCAAACAAATCCCCCACTTACTTCACATGTGCCTCTTGAAAACCTAACTACACAAGCATATGCTTGGGAACCACTGTGGAATTCATCCACTTGCCTCATTTTCAGCAAGAGGAAACTGAGGCTGGCAGAGAACACACAGGGGTTGCTCAAAGTCGCACAGCTAGGACTGGAAGCATCTTGACTTTTGGTGTAAGTTGTTTGCTTAAACAACAAATCTCTAATTGGGGAAATCGTTTTATTTCTCTGTTCCTCAGCTGCTCCCATTGACACAGAAAATAACTCTTTTTCAAATACCTGCTATTTTGAGTTATTTGGACTATTTGGGGACACATGTAGAGACTCACTAAATGAATTCAAGTGATAACGAATGAGCACATGTGTGTTTGTACGGGTTAAAACCGGAGAGCCAGGGAGGGACAAAGAATGAGAGGGACAAATCCAGGCAGAGGAAGAGATAAAGTCCTTGCCACGGGAAGCCTGCTCGGTGGAGTAAGTCATAAAAGTAATAAAAGTAATTGCTAAGCGCCGTGAAATTAGACTGCTGCGTAAGGCTAACCCAGGGTGAACCAAAATTTGCAAAAGTCATGAGACTTTTATTTTCAACAGGTGGCATTTAAGAATGCAAACCATTGGCACCCAAATGAGAGTTCATTGTAAAGGGGAAGAGATGCGGGGATTTACACACTTGTGAAATCGGGGCTGAAAGACATTGCTTCGTGTCTGGGATCTACAGCATCCAGAGGAATGGCTGATTAGAGATATGCTTCGAAAAACTTCTCTTACTTTTATTGGTCATGGGTCATGATAAAAGAAGAAAAGAAGAGAGAGAGAATCTGCCCCAAAAGGGAAAAGCCGACGGACACTGCTTGAGAACAAATGACTGTGAGCCAAAATCCCCAAATGAGGAAGGCAATAAAGCCATACAAAAGCCCGCCCATTGCACCCATCATGATATTCGAACCAAATTGCTTTGCCTGTGTCATATCCACCCTCATATATTTACTCAGATAAGAAAGAACTTTCTGCTGGCAAGCACCCCAAGTTTGATTTATCACTCACAATATGAGAAAGCTGCCAAGCAAGCTTTATAATTCCCAGTTCTTAAAATTATTATCATCATCAGGCGTGGAAATAAGGCTCGAGGTGGTAGGTGTGTGCTCAGTACTCCTGGCAAGAAGTTGGTTTGTTGAGGCTGGTTCTCTCTGCCAAAAAATGTATCCATGTCAGACCTCGGGAAATACTTCCCCCAAGCTGCTTGTTTATTGCAAGGATTTGGGCAGTGTGGCAGATGCTTTAAAAGATAAAGTATTTCTGCTTAACGAGGGCCATGGCCTAAACCATCTCAATAAAATGATGACCCAAACTACCTGGTCAAGAAGTAAAAATGCTCCTCCTCAGATTTTTCTAAAAAGATTACTCGAAGTTTATGCCATTCTGAACTCTTCCCCACGTGTTAGCTACCTGATTTGATCGGTTGGTGTCTTTGAAATCCATGGGTTAAGTGGCATTCAGGAATTTCCCCAGGGGGAAGAGTCAAATAGGATCCTTACCCTTCTCCTCCCATCTTACCCTTTACAAGAAATGTGTACCTTAAAATTGGGAAGGTTTAAGGGATGCCCGGCTGAGGCATTATTTCAGTGGGTGATGCAAGAAACTTAGTGGAAATCAAAGATAGGTTTGTAAAAACCCTAACTTCCCAGACCTACTTTACCATAATGCAAACGAGGCCAGACATAGAATTGTCCCAACTTAAGTCTTGATGGCATTCGTTTGAAAGATAATTTGATTTCAAGTGGCAGAGAGCCTCCCCCTGACATGTACACAATTCAGTGTACATGCATATTTCTGAGGTGAAGTTTCGGCCTGTTATCATTAAACATAATCTTTAGTTTCTCTTTTTGTCTCTTTTGTTTGTTTGAATATACAGTGAAAAATAGCTGTTAGAACTTTTTGGTAGAGTGCGCATCTGATTTTTTTTTTTTTTTGAAACAGACAAAAGCATTTTGACCAATGTCTATTATGACAGCAGATTTTATATAAATATATATGTGTAAAATAAGCTCATTTGCACATGGCTCAGGGGAAGCTAAACTCACTATAGAAACTTCCCTAATGTTTATTTCAGACTAGTTTCCAGATTTTAGTATGTGTAGAGAAAATAAAAGCAAGTGGATAATTATATAGGCAAAGGGCCTGTTACTTGCATTTGTCTTGCTATGTATGATGCACAGAATAGACCTACCGGCCTTCATCAGTCAGAGATTCAGACCTGCTGGCATTCTGTCGCAAGGCAGAGCCCAATAGCACAGTTGCTGCAAAATGTCACTGAAAACATGTGATTCTTAATACACTTAAATGTATCTTTCTAATTATCATCTATCTATCTATCTAATCTAACCTCTACTATTTATAAATCTATCATTGTTTTTATTCATTCCAGAAAGGATGCAACACAATTTATATAAATATGTAAAATTTCAGTGCAATAAAGTGAAATGAAAGATTACCTGGTTTAGGGAATAGAACAAAGGTAAAATAACAGAAAGATAAGATAAAGGCAGAAGTGAAGCTGGTACATAAAAATGTGTTCTTCAAGGTGCTTTACATTTGCTAGGGGCGTCTACTGAAGGAGATTGTTTTCGGAAGCAAATGTCAAAGGGGAGTTTCAAACTATTTTGTGATTCAGTGTCCATGATATGATAAGATATTTTCTTAGGAGAAACACAACTATGCATGATTCTAGGACCACAAAGAACTTTCTTTCATGGGGCCTTATAAAGAGTACAGGACATTCAACCAATGCCCACCAATAGCATAATACTAAAGCTCAACTCACAGAGAATACCTCCACATAATATCAACATACTTCGAGATGTAGCTACTCTTTGTCTGACTGCTTTGTTGAATCTTCCTTAAAGGACTCAGCCATTGAAACTCTCCTTTTTCTCTATTGATTGTCATTCTTTTGGTGATCTCGTCCAATCTGATGACTTTAAATGTAATCTTTATAAGGACAACCATAAATGTATCTATCACAGGCTTCTCTCTTGAGCTCCTGACTCAACATTTCATGCCCAACAAGCATCTCAAATTTAACCTGGCCCCCTTCAAATGATTTTACCTCCAATATCTGCTTCTTCCCTAAGGTCACCTACTCAGGAAAAAGTAACTCCATTATTCCACCTGTTACGGCCAATAATCTTAAAGTTTTCCTTTATTCCTCTTTCTTTCATATTGCACACTGACTTCAGCTCAGGTCATAATTTCATGGTCCATGAGTTCGGGGGCCCCACGTCAGACTCTGTGCTGTCAGTTCAGAGCCTGGAGCCTGCTCCAGATTCTGTGTCTCCCTCTCTCTCTGCCCCTCCCCCACTCATGCTCTGTCTCTCTTTATCAAAAAATGAATAAACGTTAAAAAAATTTTTTTTCAAAGAAGTAGAATGAGCATTTACATCACTAAAAGTCAAGTCACAGAGCATGAACATTATGATTTCAACTCAAAAAATTTTAAAACACACATAACCAAATGCTTGCCTTAGACATTTAACAGCAACGCATAAAAATAACAAAATTTTAAGAATAAAACTTCTGTAAATGAACATAAGCCATTTGCCCTCCAAGTTAAAGTGATTGGAAGAGAGGCACATTTGGCATTTTGTAGTTACGTTGTGGTGAAGGATCACTGACTATAACTCACCAAAATGCATATGGTCATGTATGCATTTTCAACTGATTCCACGTTAAATGACTACAAACTTAACACCTTAAAACAGAAACTATTTATTGTTGGAAGTTCATTGAACTCTACTAGACACTGCTTCCAGTCTCACAAATCCAAAATCAAGGTGTCAGCAACATTGCATTCCTTTCTGGTGGCTCTTGGGGCTCTTTCAGATTATCAGCAGAATTCAGTTGCATGCCATTGTGTGCCTGACGCTCTTGTTTCCTCCCTGGATATCCAGGCTTTCTTCCCAGTTTCTGGAGCCTATCTATATTCCTTGGTCTGCATCCCCAGTAATTTTAAAGTCAACAGTTGTCAGTTGAGTCTCTTAAGTGTTTCAAACCTCTCTTAATCTCCTCTTGAACTACATCTTCTTGACCTCTTTTTACCTCAACAGAATATGATTCTCTGCTTTCATCTTTATTTTATTTTTTTTAAGGAGAGAGAAGTTGAGTGAATACATAGATCTCCACTTTTAGAGGTTTGTGGAATTCTCACTCAGCTAATACAGGAAAATTTCCTTGTCTTAATTTTTGTAAATTCAATTTCATGTGCATCGTCTATTTTGTCATATCTGTTATATTTAAATATGTTATATTTAATATATCCACATGTGAAACACCAGGGGGTGATGATCACTGGGCCAAAATTCTGCTTACCACTGACTATTTTAAAAACATAATTTTAATTTTATTTTTTTTAATTTTTTAATCTTTATTTATTTCTGAGACAGAGAGAGAC
Source organism: Panthera onca (assembly GCF_046562875.1). Lineage (NCBI taxonomy): Eukaryota > Metazoa > Chordata > Mammalia > Carnivora > Felidae > Panthera > Panthera onca. The sequence goes on from NC_138346.1 coordinate 85,007,005, forward strand.
AGAGCATGAGTACGGGAGGGGCAGAGAGAGGGGGAGACACAGAATCCAAAGCAGGCTCCAGGCTCTGAGCTGTCAGCACAGAGCCCAAGGCGGAACTCGAACTCACAAACCCACAAACCATGAGATCGGGACCTGAACCAAAGTTGGCCGCTCAACCGACTGAGCCACCCAGGTGCCCCGATATAATTTTAATTTTAAAGGTCAGTTGTAGCTCTTGTTTTTGAGGACAAGTTGCAATCAATGTTCATTTTGACTAGAAAACTTCCAGTTTGTGGGAAGACCACAATATCGCCATATTGTCTGCACATGAGAAAATGTCTATTTCTATATTCTCAGTGCCAAAGATGAGTCTATGATTTTCCTTATGATCTGTAGTAAAATCAAAAGGGGTGGGAGTCGTTTATTTCCAAGTTTATTTCCTAAGTCATTTCAGAGCAAGAGGTGACGTTTTTGTACATATTATAGCGTGTACATTACACGTCCTTTTTAGGATTCCAGAAAAGAGACAGGGCTAGATAATCTTGGAAACCAGCCTCAGTCCGCTGGGCAGAGGCCTAAAACCAGCAAGGTAACTTTCAGCCATGCCTAAATGTGGGACTAAATTTGCTTATGTGAGCCTGGTCTAATAATGTATGGCTGTTTGAGTAAGAAAACATATTTACTGCAAGTCTATATCCTCTGACCTAAGAAGAGTGTAAGAGGACACTTGACTGAAATTTTTGTTTAAGAGCCCAGAAATGAAACTTAAGTCACTGGAATCAGTGGACTCAGATCCTGTAATGACATGCACCTGACTTCTAATTCTAACACTTACTCTTTCCTTTGAGAAGTTTACTTCACTTCTTGGACACACTCCGTTTATACTCCGGCATACTTAAGGCTCTACTTCATCTACTTCAGCTTCGTAAAAAGGGAGAGGAAAACCAAGATTCAAGCATTTTTGTGTATCAAAAATTTTGAATGAGTAACTGTGTAACATTCCCTTCCTCTCTTCTTCCCCCCTTCCTTCCTTCTCTTTTTTCTTCCCTCATTAAGTATTGATAAAGCACCTACTCTATAAGGATTGTGTTGAGTTTTTAAAAATATACATATGAAGAAGACATGCTTCCAGTCTTCAAAGTGCTCACCGTCTAAAGGTAATGTCAAAAGTATCTGGAGCACTACAGCAAGAGCACCTGAGCGTATCAGGAGATGACAAGAGGAGAAGGAAAAGTTTAAACAGTATTTTGAAGATGAATACAGGCTATGGAATGGACAGCCTAACAAAAGAACATCACAGGAGAGTACAGTGTGCTTAGGAGAATTCTCAAGATATGAGTGGAGCACTGGTGACTGAGAAAAGTAGCAGTAGTTGTGTCTGGACAGGTAGGCGTAGGTTTAATTAGTAAGAATAAATGCAAATATCTATACTAAAGTATTAGGCAATTAGGGTTAAGTATACATTAAGGAATAAAAATGGATACAAGGGGAGGTCAGAGAGCACGGGAAACCATCTCAACCAGATGCACGGCAGGACTCTTTAGAAGTTACATTCAAGATATGAGAGCCAACTTAATAGTCCACTACTGTCTTTATTTTTAATTTATTTTTTTAACATTGATTCATTTTTGAGAGACAGAGAGAGACAGAGCATGAGTGGGGGAAGGGTAGAGAGAGAGGGAGACACAAAATTCGAAGCAGGCTCCAGGCTCTGAGGTATCAGCACAGAGACCAATGCAGGGATCAAACTCACTGACTCCGAGATCATGATCTGAGCTGAAGTCAGACACTTAACCAACTGAGCCACCCAGGTACCCCTATAGTCCCCTACTTTCTGAGAATTCACCTTCTCTTTGCCTTTGCAATTTGCCTCATAGCAAGCAACTTCTGACTGTATTCTCCTTCCTGCTTATAGCTTCCCTTTGCTTGTGTGATGCTCATTTATATCTTGGCTTCTGCTAAATGGCTTCTCTTTAGGTCTTTGGGGTTCAATGCCACTCACTTGTCTGCATGTCTCTGCGTATCTCCCATGTTAAAACTCATCAGGAGAGGGAATGTACTGGGATTGGTTAGGACTCTGATTGCAACCCCAAGTGCTCTTATTGAGCAGAGATCTGAGGCCATCTCAGATCAAGTCACGGACCTGTCAGTAGACAACTGTTTTTATCACACAGCCAAAGCACAGTTGTGAGAAGCTACAGTTCAGGGACTGCCAGCAACAGCGTTTCTCAAAAATGCTGGCCATTGATGGATTCAGAAAATCATTGAAAAGATGCTAAAGGTTTGGCATTTCTTCTGTGGGTGATAAGGATTCGTAAAGGGATTTTAAGAAGGAGAGTGAATTGTTTGTGTTGTATAATAGGAAGATCATGCAATAGGAAGGATGGGGTGGGCCTATAAAAGAGTAGAGACCATGAGAAAAGAGGAACAAGTTTGAGAGACTATTGCAATAGTTAAGAAACATTAAAGTTCAGACGCCTGGATGAAGTTGCAAGGTGAAGGGAGAAAGGGAAGACAGTAGGTGCAGGATTTAGAAATTTGGGCTCTGGAATCACACAGACCTGTGTTTGACACTGACGCTCGTAGATACCAGCCCTGTGACCACAAACAATATCACTTACCTTCTCTCAGCCTCAGTGTCTTCATGAGTAAGATGGGGATGATGCTAGGATGTAGACTTGTGATGTTTTGGAGTTTCGTAGGATTCTCTTTTTAGAAGGCACTAGCTAAATACATAAGTGAACTTCCCAAATGATATTTGGCATGCTCAGACAGATTTAAGGTTATCAATTATGGTATCAATAGTCTACATTATAAAGCATAATTCGAGAGCACATCATCACAACTACAGCAATCACTAAGAAGAAAAGCAAATATTGACTAACTCAGCAATACAGAGACTTTCCAAATAAGTGGCATGAAAGAGTAGGCTCAGAGGAATCTTTATCATATCTCATCTCTAACATGAAAATCCTCACATTATTCTGTCAATAGTGGTTCTAAACAGGTTACTAAAGCAGAAATCTTCAGATGGCAGAGAGGAAACCGTGAGAAAGACCTGTATTACACCGACTCCTCTTGGCTGACACACTTTCTTTTTCTTCATGTCTCTAAAGAGTACCAGAATTACAAAAATTCTTGGTTCTCTTTTCCTTCCATGAACTTCCTTAAAGTTAAATATATGTCTTTTTATTCAATGCTAATTTATATACAATCCTCTTTCTCCAGTACTAGATCAGGCATGGTGGTATCTACATCTTATAAGTATCAAGAAATATCCATAAGGCAAGAGGTCCAGTGAAAACTGATTTTTGAGTTTGAATCAGGTTAATAATGGAATATCAACACCAACTACAAGACTTTGGTAATTTCTAGTGTCTTCTGTTGCACTAGAAGCATACTGTTTGAAGATGTCATTGATGTTCTTCCACAGGGTTGAATAATTCTCCTCCCCCTCCTCCTCCTCCTCCTCCTTCTAATTTAAATCCAAAAAGTTAACATATAGTGTAACAATGGTTTCAGGAGTAGAATTTAGTGATTCATCACTCACATATAATAGCCAGTGAGGTTTGAATTCTTCTAAAGAAAGAAGAAAGGTAGTTTTCAACTTCATAACTCTTTACTACCTAGGATTTCCCTTACTCTTTCATTCTCAGAATGTTCATTGCCAAGTAGAACTGCTGTAGAAGTCTTTTCTAGGAGACTTTTTATGGTATTTTGAGAAGGCAAATAGTTGGAGTAAATGATTTTTTGGCTGAACAGTTTGAGTTTGTCAAATACATGAAAGGTAGCCTCTAAGGAAGTACAGAGGCAGGAGTGAGGAAGGAAATGAGGAGGAACTGAAAGAAAGTGCTTCTCATGGGAATAACTTCTCCATTCAGTTGGATTCTTTGGGTCCTTATTGTCATTTATCCTCATTACATTCATGTCAAAGTTATGCTACATTAGAAATTAATCACAATGGGTTAAAACAGTGAGAGCTACAATCATCAGGCTGAGTTCTAACTGGACTATAAAAAATAACTAAGCATTGTACTATAAGAAAAAATAAATTTTTTGGAAAGGGCTTTGAATACCTACACAGCTTTTTTCTTCTATGCTTAATTAGTGCTTTTAGATCAAACTAAATTCAAAGTATCATTACTTTTCACAGGAGAAAATATCATTATGACACATTTAGTCACTTAGGTGGCATCTCCTACATTGTCCCAGGCACCATGGTGAACACTGGAAATGCAGAAGTGAAAAATATGTAGCCCTTGCCCTCAAAGATCCCGCTGTCTGATTCTGAACAATAAGGACTTAGTTATTTTTTACATATATTTATTTCCAATTTTGAATCTAAATAAAAATATAAAATTAGCTTCCAATTGAATAATTAATATTCAACTGAAGTCATTATTGTGATAAATTAATAATTGAAAACCTATAAAGTTATCTCTAGCAATTACTATTTCTGAAAGGAAGAAACCCAAAACTTTTCCAACTGTGGGATTATTCCTCAAGTTACTATCCTTCGGAATGGATTTTTTCATAGTGTATCACATTGCACTGATTTCTTCAATGAAGGTACAAAATATAATTGTGAAGGAAAATAACACGGACGAGATGAAGTAATGAAATTGTCTCTGTATAATTAAAATTAACAACTAAATGGTTAAAACTAAGTCTGGGCTGACATTCTGACTTCACTCATACTTAGGCTGTTTTCTGTCTGCCTCAATTCTTGGAGGAGGTCAATTACGATGGCAGGTGTCAGCTCAGGTTTTTGTAGCTTTAAAGAATCTTAGGTTCTTTTTATTTTATTTTATTTTATTTTATTTTTATTTTTTAATATATGAAATTTACTGTCAAATTGGTTTCCATACAACACCCAGTGCTCATCCCAAAAGGTGCCCTCCTCAATACCCATCACCCACCCTGCCCTCCCTAAGAATCTTAGGTTCTTGAAGCACTTCTGTTTTCCTGATTGTGGCATCCTGGAGGCTGTAATGATTCAAATATTAATATTGGGCCTTCATGGATGTAATAACCCTGTTGACACCGAATCTCATTGCCGGCTGTGCCCTCAAATTAAAGTGGAATAGAATTCCAAGCCAGATGTTTGTATAAAACCCTTTGCCACAATTATGTCTATGTCTCAGGCAAAAAGTATTCTTTTGGCCCGCATTGCTGAGCTAACAGACTCCATTCTCCTTACCCCTTGCCTATGTTTCAGCACTGTCATGAGCCAGAATGTGTAGCTATTCAGAATTTTTTCTATTTAGTGTGAATAGCTGTGCTTAAGCAGCATCTATTCACTAACTATTTATAAACAGTTCAATTCTCGTTCCCTCCTTATAGTTGAAGACCTCTATATGGAGAATTCCTGCCAAATACAAAAGTTTCCTTACCAGAGAGAGAAGGGAATTCAAAGCATAGATTCTTAAATCATGCATTTCAGTCAGCGTGGCACACATTTAACCAAACTACTGAGGGGCGTTATTTTCTATAATGACTAATCTTTCCCTTCTTTCCTGTTAGTAGGCATGAGTTGATTTTGATACTGTAATAATATTTTAAACAGTAATGTGGTTCTGTTGAGAAAAGGAAGGGAGAGGGAAATTTTAGTAGATATAGAAACAGGAACATAACTTGTAAAAACTAGAGATACACAAAATTCAGAATATGTGAAGCATTAGCTGGGGCTGACTTAAAGGATAGAAATTATATCAGAATCACACAAATCCAGAACAATAAGGTGCTTCAATAATCAATAAGAGGGATCTAGTGGTGGAAAAAATGAACATAAGAAACGTATTGAAAAAATTGGGAGCATGAAGAAAGAAACTGGCATTTCTTAATCTAGAGAAGAAATGGTTTGAGGAAAACAATAGAAATTTCATCATATGAAGAATTATTTTATAGATGATGGAGCCCAGATGTTTCCCTGTCCCCTTAGCTAATATGCAGTTATGTGACAACAAAAATTTTAGGTTAATTATTGTGGTTATGCAGACTGAGAAACCTTGAAATTGTTTATCAAGAGATGTGTTATAGGAAGATTTAGTCAGCCATGCAAATTGACATGGGGCCAGGTACCCACAGGGCCTTATTAAAATTAACCTTCGAACAAGAGGCTGAGATTTTGATGGCCTCAAGCATCACCGTTAGTTATGTATACATACATAAAGTAAACATTTTTTTTAAAAAGAAAGAAATTTGATATCTATTTAAGATTATTTGGGATCGTTACTCTACTGGTATCTCAGAATGGCCATTTATCTCATGCACGTTTTCTGTTTTGCAGTGTTTCAGTTGAATGTCTCCATAATCCCAGATATTTAGGAATGAATTCCCATTTGGTTTATCTAGGTAGAGCCAATGTCTAAGTGAAAGTAAGAAAGAAGGTCACATTTAGATTAGTAAGACTTTTTTTAAAAAAATTTTAATGTTGTTTATTTTTGAGAGAGAGAGAGAGCATGAACAGGGGAGGGATGGAGAGAGAGGGAGACACAAAATCCGAAGCAGGCTCCAGGCTCTGAGCTGTCAGCACAGAGCCCAGTGTAGGGCACAAACCCACGAACCATAAGGTCATGACCTGAGCTGAAGCCAGACATTCAACCAACTGAGCCAGTAAGACTGGTGTCCCAGTAAGACTTTTTTAAGAATACGCAATCACTGAAATGTATAGGATAAACTCACTGTTACTTACAGTGAAAGACACTTTGGGCCCCTCATCATTTCATTTTGCCTAGAATGGTTCCTTTGTTATTAAAAGAAAAAAATTAAAACAATATAGCTATTCAGAAGAAACAATTCGGATAGAATAGATGATTTGAAGATGCTGATATGTTTAGCTAAAGGAGATGATGAATAGAATTCTTTTATCCCCTAACATTTACAAAGACATATAAAATTCAAAATCATGATATAGCATGTGTAATCAGAGGCAAATGTTCTATGTGCCGATTATTTATATCAAAAGTAACATTAGAAAGAACCATTTTTGGCTTGATGGAATAAGTCCATTCAGACCTATTCCATCAATAACAACAGAAATCTCTAGACACACTGTTTAAAAACAAACAACTACCTGAGGATACCAATAACTAAACAAAAATAAATATGAGGCTTTTGGATAGACGACAAATTTGAAGCAGTCAATGTGGGGTTGAGTTTCCCTCTATTTTTCTTTTTACCCATGACTAAAGCTCTAAAGAAATCGTGTCCTTTTGGACAAAAGAAGAAGGAAAGGGGACTCAGAACCCTGAGAACCAGAAGATAGAGGTGGATCCCTGAGGTCTGAGATCCTGCAATGGGGATATACTGATTCTGTACTGAGAACACAATTTACCTCATGAACCGAGCATGTGTGAGGCAGTCCTAAACCTTGTGTCATAAAAGCTTTGAGAAATAAGCTGAGATTTGAGCCACCCACACATGACTTGGAATGAACCTGATCTGTGAGCGCATGGATAGGCCCAAATTAACATAGTGAAGACTCAGAGAATGGAATTGAGATTTGAACTAATATAGTTCAGAGGAGAAGGGACAGAAATTACAGTCTGAACATAATCAGACTGATTAGTGACTAAAATAAAAATATCTACAATCTCTTGAGGATTATAACAAGACTCAAGAGTCTGCACAACATAACATTTGCAAGGTCCAGAATGCATTCCTACATTACCTGGCATGCAAAGAATAAGAAAGAAAAATGTGTCCAAATCCCAAAGAGGAAAAAATAAAAACACCCAAAGATGACTCAAAATCTAGAATTATCAGACAGAATTTCACAGCAGCTATAATAAGTATACTTCATGAGGTAAAAGGAAAAACACCCTTAAAATGAGTGAAAAAGATAGACATGTTTAACACAAAAGTACAAACTATAAAAATAAGTGAAATGGAAATTTTAGAACTGAAAAATAAAATATCAGAAATAAAAAACTCACAGGATATACCCAATGCAGAATGGCAGAGAAATGAGGAAATTGAAGGTACATTGGTAAAAAATTATCCTATCTGAAGAGCAGAAAAAGAAAATTTTAACCTAAACATAGACTCAAAGACCTGTGAGGCAATATCAAAATGTCGAATAAATATACTCGTGGAGGCCCTGAAGTAGCTCTGAGAAGAAACAGATTGAGGCATAAAATATATTTGAAGAGACAACAGTTGAAAATGTCTTAAATTTTGTGAAAGGTGTGGGGCGCCTGGGTGGCTCAGTCGGTTAAGCGGCTGACTTCAGCTCAGGTCATGATCTCGCGGTCCATGAGTTCGAGCCCCGCATCGGGCTCTGTGCTGACAGCTCGGAGCCTGGAGCCTGTTCCAGATTCTGTGTCTCCCTCTCTCTCTGACCCTCCCCTGTTCATGCTCTGCCTCTCTGTCTCAAAAATAAATAAACGTTAAAAAAAAAATTTAAAAAAAAAATAAAAAAAAAAATAAATTTTGTGAAAGGTGTAAATTTACAAATTGAAAAAGCTTAAATAATTTCCAACATCATAAACTCAGAGAAAACTGTGACTACATGTATGTAATCAAACTACTGAAAATCAAAGACAATGGAAAACTGTTAAAACAGCTAGAAAAAAATAGCATATTAAATACAGGGGAAAAACGATTCCAATGATCTTGGATTTGCCATCAGAGGTAAGATGACAGCAAAAAAAAAAAAAAAAAAAATTAAATTGCAAACAAAAGGATAGTCAATCCATAGTTTGTTCCCATTAAAAATATACGTTAGGAAAAAAGCAAAATGAAAACATTCTGAGATAGTAGAAAATTAAATTAGTAGAAAAATAAAAACGAATGGTTACTAGATCTGTTCCATAAGAGATGCCAAAGGAAGTTCTTCAGGCTGAAGGGACATAATACTAGAGGAAAACTTGAATCTTCAGGAATCAAGAGGAACAACAAAAATGATATAGAGGGTGGGTAAATACAAAATATTAATTTTTAACCTCCTAGGTTCATTAAAGAACATACGAATGACTATATTTTATTTTTTAAAATATAATTTATTGTCAAATTGGCTTCCATACGACACCTGGTGCTCATCCCAACAAGTGCCCTCCTCAATGCCCATCACCCATTTTCCCCTTCCCCCACCCCTCATCCACCCTCAGTTTGTTCTCTGTATTTAAGAGTCTCTTATGGTTTGCCTCCCTCCCTCTATGTTTGTAACTTTTCCCCCCTTCCCCTCCCCCCATGGTCTTCTGTGAAGTTTCTCAAGATCCACATATGACTGAAAACATATGGTGTCTTTCTCTGAGTGACTTATTTCATTTAGCATAATACCCTCCAGTTCCATCCACGTTGGTACAAATGGTCAGATTTCATTCTTTCTCATTGCCAAATAGTATTCCATTATATATGTAAACCACAAAGTGAAAATTACATTTCCAGGTTAGATTTTCAGTTTGTGTAAATGTGGCCTATTTGGCAACAATAACATAAAGGTCAATGTGAAGGAAAGTAGGGGTTCCCAGATTTCAGAGTGTCTACAATTTATGTGAGTTTGTACAATATTGACTGTATAAGACTATAAAAGGTACTATGCATGCATATTTTAATCCTTGAAGCATCTCTCTCTGTCACACACACACACACACACACACACACACACACACACACTAGAAGGAGATACAGTACAAAAGCCAATATTTAAATTAAACAAATATTTTTTAAAAAAATTGAAATAATTCAAAATAAAGAGGAGAGAACCCAGGAACAAAAACAGATGAAAAACAAAACAAAACAAATAAATTGTAAACATATTTCAAACATTTCCTTAATTACACTAAATTTTATGGTCCCAATACTTCGATTACAAAACAAGGGTGAACAGGTTGTAAGGACAAAGCAGGACTTTACTATATACTGTCCAAAAGAGACATATTGTAAATATAAAGACAATGACAGGTTGAAATTAAATGGACAGAAAATAGTATATCATGCAGACAAATGGCAAGCATAAGAAAACTCTGTATTTTAAGATCAGACAAAATAGACTTCAAAGAGTACTGAGAGAGATTAAAAGGACATTTCATAATCAAGAAGACAGAAAAATTATCAGTGGTTATGCATCTGAAAATAGAGGCTCAAAATATAACAAAAAATTAGAGGAAAAATGGAGAAACAGTCAATCACACAATCATGGCAAAGAATATTAGCACTTATGTAATGAGGATTCTGACACCATTTTTATTAAGCCTCACCCCTTTCTTTTCCCCTTGTGCACCACACTTGGGCAAGCTGATAAGACAGCTTGGATATTCCCTCCCTTTGCCCCCGTGGGAGACTCAACTCACAGGAGGCCCTGCTCACCTGTAGAAACTCCCACCTCAGGTCCCAGGCCCTAAACACATGAAAAACCCAAACCACTCTCTTTTTCATGGTCTCTTGAAACATTTGGATTTGTTTGAGACACCTATCCTGACCCTGTCAGAGACCTCAATTATGTAATTAATAAACTGTTTATACATGTTTAGTGTATGTGTGGCACCATCAGTCACCATATCCAAAGCAAATTTTGGTTGGGAGAGAGGCCCATCTACCTCTGTGGGTGGCCATTACAACCCATCTTTCATCAACTAATCACAAGAAGCCTGAAAATCGGGTAATTTATTTCAACGACATCTTTCCTATTTTCTGCCATTGATTTCACTAAAATTAATAAAAGTTTGCCCTACAAAGACCCTATTAGGAAAATAAAAGGAAAAGTTATAGATTCAGAGAAAATATTTACAACACATTTATGAAAGAAAGGGCCTGTGTTTCTCTATGTATAAAGAATTCTTACAGTCTAATTTTAAGAAGACAAGCAATTGCAAGAGAAAATAGGCAACTTTTTGATACTGAACAACAGCAACAAAATTATCAATAGGCAATAAGCACATGAAAAGATGTTCTGCATCAATAATCATCAAGGAAATGCAAATATCAATCACAATGAGATACTAGTAGACACCCACTGGGAAGCTAAAGTTAAATATCCTCACTGTGCTTATTATTGGTGGGAAAAGGAGGCAAACAGAATTTTTGTACTCTCTTGGTGGGAATATAACGTGTCACAACTCCTTTGGAAAACACTTTGGCTGTTTCATAAAAAAAGTTTACCATGCACTCTACCATGCACTCTGCACTTCTCACCATTTGTCCCAGAGAACCAGAGATAAGAACATATGTCCACACAAAGTTCTGTATTTGGATGTTCATAGCTGACTTGTTTGTAATAGCCCAAAGCTGGGAACAACCTTAATATCCATCAGCTGGTTAATGGATGAACAAATTCTGGTATATCTGTCCAAGGGAATACTACCTTGCAATAGAAAGGGAAAAAAAAATCTGTTGATATCCATCACCCCTTCAAAATCATTATGTTACATTTAAAAAAATTGTTTTTAATGTTTATTTATTTTTGAGAGAGGCAGAGACAGAATGCGAGTGGGTTGGGGCAGAGGGAAAGGGAGACACAGAATCTGAAGCAGGCTCCAGGCTCCGAGCTGTCAGTACAGAGCCTGACGCGGGACTCGAACTCACAAGCTGTGAGATCATATCCTGAGCCAAAGTCGGCTGCTCAACCGACTGAGCCACCCAGGCACCCCTGATTATGTTATATTTAAGAAGCCAAATGAAAATAAAAATGTATCTAATGTGTATTTTTAGCTATGGAAAGTCTTAGATCATAAAAATGAATCTATAGTGACAGAAAGCAGGTCAGGTGGGAGAAAGAGATGGATCGGAAAGGGGGAAGTTTTGGGGAGTGATGGGAATATTCATTATCTTGATTGTTGTGATGGTTTTGTGGTTGGATACACATGCCAAAATCCATCAAATGGTGCCTTTTGTATATGTGCAACATATTGTAGCTTACATGCCTCAACAACATACTGTATTTTAAAAAGTGATGTTTGATGAAATAATGGATTATTAAGCTTCGGGTTTGATTGTGCATTAACAAAGGTAGGAATACCAATTGAGTAATATTTGGGTTAAAGTAAATTATTAAAGTAATGCACAGAATCAATGATTATTATTTTTTTCAATATATGAAGTTTATTGTCAAATTGGTTTCCATAAAACACCCAGTGCTCATCCCAAAAGATGCCCTCTTCAATAACCATCACCCACCCTCCCCTCCCTCCCACACCCATATCAGCCCTCAGTTTGTTCTCAGTTTTTAAGAGTCTCTTATGCTTTGACTCTCTTCCACTCTAACCTCTTTTTTTTTTTCTTGCCCTCCCCCATGGGTTCCTGTTAAGTTTCTCAGGATCCACATAAGAGTGAAAACATACGGTACTGTCTTTCTCTGTATGGCTTATTTCACTTAGCATCACACTCTCCAGTTCCATCCATGTTGCTCCAAAGGGTCATATTTCATTCTTTCTCATTGCCACGTAGTACTCCATTGTGTATATAAACCACAATTTCTTTATCCATTCATCAGTTGATGGACATTTAGGCTCTTTCCATAATTTGGCTATTGTTGAGAGTGCTGCTATAAACATTGGGGTACAAGTGCCCCTATGCATCAGTACTCCTGTATCCCTTGGGTAAATTCCTAGCAGTGCTACTGCTGGGTCATAGGGTAGGTCTATTTTTAATTTTTTGAGGAACCTCGACACTGTTTTCCAGAGTGGCTGCACCAATTTGCATTCCCACCAACAGTGCAAGAGGGTTCCTGTTTCACCACATCCTCTCCAGCATCTAAAGTCTCCTGATTTGTTCATTTTGGCCACTCTGACTGGCGTGAGGTGATATCTCAGTGTGGTTTTGATTTGTATTTCCCTGATGAGGAGTGATGTTGAGCATCTTTTCATGTGCCTGTTGGCCATGCTGATGTCTTCTTTAGAGAAGTGTCTATTCATGTTTTCTGCCCATTTCTTCACTGGGTTATTTGTTTTCCGGGTGTGGAGTTTGGTGAGCTCTTTATAGATTTTGGATACTAGCCCTTTGTCCGATATGTCATTTGTAAATATCTTTTCCCATTCCGTTGGTTGCCTTTTACTTTTGTCGGTTGTTTCCTTTGCTGTGCAGAAGCTTTTTATCTTCATAAGGTCCCAGTAGTTCATTTTTGCTTTTAATTCCCTTGCCTTTGGGGATGTGTCAAGTAAGTAATTGCTATGGCTGAGGTCAGAGAGGTCTTTTCCTGTTTTCTCCTCTAGGGTTTTGATGGTTTCCTGTCTCACATTCAGGTCCTTTATCCATTTTGAATTTATTTTTGTGAATGGTGTGAGAAGGTGGTCTAGTTTCAATCTTCTGCATGTTGCTGTCCAGTTCTCCCAGCACCATTTGTTAAAGAGACTGTCTTTTTTCCATTGGATATTCTTTCCTGCTTTGTCAAAGGTTAGTTGGCCATACATTTGTGGGTCTAGTTCTGGGGTTTCTATTCTATTCCATTGGTCTATGTGTCTGTTTTGTGCCAATACCATGCTGTCTTGATGATGACAGCTTTGTAGTAGAGGCTAACGTCTGGGATTGTGATGCCTCCTGCTTTGGTCTTCTTCTTCAATATTACTTTGGCTATTCGGGGCCTTTTGTGGTTCCATATGAATTTTAGGATTGCTTGTTGTAGTTTCGAGAAGAATGCTGGTGCAATTTTGATTGGGATTGCATTGAATGTGTAGATAGCTTTGGGTAGTATTGACATTTTGACAATATTTATTCTTCCATTCCATGAGCATGGAATGTTTTTCCATTTCTTTATATCTTCTTCAGTTCCCTTCATAAGCTTTCTATAGTTTTCAGCATACAGATCTTTTACATCTTTGGTTAGATTTATTCCTAGGTATTTTATGCTTCTTGGTGCAATTGTGAATGGGATCAGTTTCTTTATTTGTCTTTCTGTTGCTTCATTATTAGTGTATAAGAATGCAACTGATTTCTGTACATTCATTTTGTATCCTGCAACTTTGCTAAATTCATGTATCAGTTCTAGCAGACTTCTGGTGGAGTCTATCGGATTTTCCATGTATAATATCATGTCATCTGCAAAAAGTGAAAGCTTAACTTCATCTTTGCCAATTTTGATGCCTTTGATTTCCTTTTGTTGTCTGATTGCTGATGCTAGCACTTCCAACACTATGTTAAACAACAGTGGTGAGAGTGGACATCCCTGTCGTGTTCCTGATCTCAGGGAAAAAGCTCTCAGTTTTTCCCCATTGGGGATGATGTTAGCTGTGGGTTTTTCATAAATGGCTTTTATGATCTTTAAGGATGTTCCTTCTATCCCGACTTTCTTGAGGGTTTTTATTAAGAAAGATTGCCGAATTTTGTAAAAGGCCTTTTCTGCATCGATTGACAGGATCATATAGTTCTTATTTTTTCTTTTATTAATGTGATGTATCACGTTGATTGATTTGCGAATGTTGAACCAGCCCTGCATCCCAGGAATGAATCCCACTTGATCGTGGTGAATAATTCTTTTTATATGCTGTTGAATTCGATTTGCTAGTATCTTATTGAGAATTTTTGCATCCATATTCATCAGGGATATTGGCCTGTAGTTCTCTTTTTTTACTAGGTCTCTGTCTGGTTTAGGAATCACAGTAATACTGGCTTCATAGAATGAGTCTGGAAGTTTTCCTTCCCATTCTATTTCTTGGAATAGCTTGAGAAGGATAGGTATTATCTCTGCTTTAAACGTCTGGTAGAACTCCCCTGGGAAGCCATCTGGTCCTGGACTCTTATTTGTTGGGAGATTTCTGATGACTGATTCAATTTCTTCGCTGGTTATGGGTCTGTTCAAGCTTTCTATTTCCTCCTGATTGAGTTTTGGAAGCATGTGGGTGTTTAGGAATTTGTCCATTTCTTCCAGGTTGTCCAGTTTGTTGGCATATAATTTTTCATAGTATTCCCTGATAATTGCTTGTATCTCTGAGGGATTGGTTGTAATCATTCCATTTTCATTCATGATTTTATCTATTTGGGTCATCTCCCTTTTCTTTTTGAGAAGCCTGGCTAGAGGTTTGTCAATTTTGTTTATTTTTTCAAAAAACCAACTCTTGGTTTCATTGATCTGCTCTACAGTTTTTTTAGATTCTATGTTGTTTATTTCTGCTCTGATCTTTATTATTTCTCTTCTTCTGCTGGGCTTAGGCTGTCTGTGCTGTTCTGCTTCTATTTCCTTTAGGTGTGCTGTTAGATTTTGTATTGGGGATTTTTCTTGTTTCTTGAGATAGGCCTGGATTGCAATGTATTTTCCTCTCAGGACTGCCTTCGCTGCATCCCAAAGCGTTTGGATTGTTGTATTTTCATTTCTGTTTGTTTCCATATATTTTTTAATTTCTTCTCTAATTGCCTGGTTGACCCACTCATTCGTTAGTAGGGTGTTCTTTAACCTCTATGCTTTTGGAGGTTTTCCAGACTTTTTCCTGTGGTTGATTTCAAGCTTCATAGCATTGTGGTATGAAAGTATGCATGGTATGATTTCAATTCTTGTAAACTTATGAAGGGCTGTTTTGTGACCCAGTATGTGATCTATCTTAGAGAATGTTCCATGTGCACTCGAGAAGAAAGTATATTCTGTTGCTTTGGGATGCAGAGTTCTAAATATATCTGTCAAGTCCATCTGACCCAATGTATCATTCAGGGCCCTTGTTTCTTTATTGACTGTGTGTCTAGATGATCTATCCATTTCTGTAAGTGGAGTGTTAAAGTCCCCTGCAATTACCACATTCTTATCAATAAGGTTGCTTATGTTTGTGAGTAATTGTTTTATATATTTGGGGGCTCTTGTATTCAGCGCATAGACATTTATAATTGTTAGCTCTTCCTGATGGATAGACTGTGTGATTATTATCTAATGCCCTTCTTCATCTCTTGTTACAGCCTTTAATTTAAAGTCTAGTTTGTCTGATATAAGTATGGCCACTCCAGCTTTCTTTTGACTTCCAGTGGCATGACCGATAGGTCTCCATCCCCTCACTCTCAATCTGAAGGTGTCCTCAGATCTAAAATGAGTCTCTTGTAGACAGCAAATAGATGGGTCTTGTTTTTTTTTATCCATTCTGATACCCTATGTCTTTTGTTTGGCGCATTTAGTTCATTTACATTCAGTGTTATTATAGAAAGATACGGGTTTAGAGTCATTGTGATGTCTGTATGTTTTATGCTTGTAGCGATGTCTCTGGTACTTTGTCTCACAGGATCCCCCTTAGGATCTCTTGTAGGGCTGGTTTAGTTGTGACGAATTCCTTCAGTTTTTGTTTGTTTGGGAAAACTTTGTCTCTCCTTCTATTCTAAATGACAGACTTGCTGGATAAAGGATTCTCGGCTGCATATTTTTTCTGTTTATCACATTGAAGATCTCCTGCCATTCCTTTCTGGCCTGCCAAGTTTCAGTAGAGGGATCGGTCATGAGTCTTATAGGTCTCCCTTTATATGTTAGAGCACGTTTATCCCTTGCTGCTTTCAGAATTTTCTCTTTATCCTTGTATTTTGCCAGTTTCACGATGATATGTCGTGCAGAAGATCGATTCAAGTTATGTCTGAAGGGAGTTCTCTGTGCCTCTTGGATTTCAATGCCTTTTTCCTTCCCCAGATCAGGGAAGTTCTCAGCTATTATTTCTTCAAGTACTCCTTCAGCACCTTTCCCTCTCTCTTCCTCCTCTGGGATACCAATTATGCGTATATTATTTCTCTTTAGTGCATCACTTAGTTCTCTAATTTTCCCCTCATACTCCTGGATTTTTCTATCTCTCTTTTTCTCAGCTTCTTCTTTTTCCATAATTTTATCTTCTAGTTCACCTATTCTCTCCTCTGCCTCTTCAATCTGAGCCGTGGTTGTCTCCATTTTATTTTGCAGCTCATTGATAGCCTTTTTTAGCTCCACCTGGCTGTTCCTTAGTCCCTTGATCTCTGTAGCAAGAGATTCTCTGCTGTCCTTTATACTGTTTTCAAGCCCAGCAATTAATTTTATGACTATTATTCTAAATTCACTTTCTATATTGTTTAAATATAGAAATATAGAATATTGTTTAAATCATTTTTGATCAGTTTGTTAGCTGTTGTTATTTCCTGGACATTTTTCTGAGGGGATTTCTTCAGTTTCGTCATTTTGGCTAGTCCCAGGAGTGGTACGGGACTTAGGAGCACTTCCCCTGTGCTGTCTTGAATAACTTGCGTTGGTGGGAGGGGCCGCAGTCAGACCTGATGTCTGCCCCCGCCCATCGCTGGGGCCACAGTCAGACTGGTGTGTGCCTTCTCTTCCCCTCTCCTAGGGGCGGGATTCACTGTGGGGTGGCATGGCCTGTCTGGGCTACTTGCACACTGCCAGGCTTGTGGTGCTGGGGATCTGGTGTATTAGCTGCGGTGGGTAGGCAAGGTGCACGGGGGCAGGAGGGGCAGGCTTAGCTCGCTTCTCCTTAGGTGATCCACCTCAGGAGGGGCCTGTGGTGGCGGGAGGGAGTCAGACCCACTCCTGGAGGGGTGGATCCACAGAAGCACAGCGTTGGGTGTTTGCGCAGAGCAAGCAAGTTCCCTGGCAGGAACTGGTTCCCTTTGGGATTTTGGCTGGGGAATGGGCGAGGGAGATGGCGCTGGCGAGTGCCTTTGTTCCCCAACAAACTGAGCTCTGTTGTCCGGGGGCTCAGCAACTCTCCCTCCTTTTGTCCTCCAGGCTTCCCGCTTTCTGAGCAGAGCTGTTCACTTATGACCTCTCAGATGCTAAGTCGCGCTTGCTGTCGGAACACACTCCATCCGTCTGGCCCCTCCGCTTTTGCAAGCCAGAGTCGGGGGCTCTGCTTGGCCGGCGGGCCGCCCCTCTGCCCCGGCTCCCTCCCGCCAGTCCGTGGAGTGCGCACCGCCTCGCCGCCCTTCCTACCCTCTTCCGTGGGCCTTTCGTCTGCTCTTGGCTCCGGAGACTCCGTTCTGCTAGTCTTCTGGTGGTTTTCTGCGTTCGTTAGGCAGGTGTAGGTAGAATCTAAGTGATCAGCAGGATGCCCGGTGAGCCCAGGGTCCTCCTACGCCGCCATCTTCCCCTAATTCATCCAGAATCAATGATTATTTAAGTGAGTTTCTTTTTTAACCACCTACAGGTGCTAGCTTTTGGAATAGCTAAACAAATGGAAAATTATTCTCATATGTTGTTTGCAGTTTCTGAGATACAGATTATATATAGACAAATACTTATACCAAATAGAAAGATTAAGTCACACTGTAACACAATCCTGTTTAGGTATGACGTTCTGTCAGAGAATGAATTCTAGAATAGGTTAGAGGTAGTTGTAGTTTATTGGAAAGATAAAATCAGAAAAGTAGAGTTTTAAACTTGAGGGACTGGTTAGGGATAATTCCGTGAAAATTTTTACTCTAAGTCTTACTTTTCTTATCTGTACATTTAGCATAATACTACTACCTCACAGGTTTATTGGGCAGACAAAATTCTTGCAATGTTTCTGGAATATAGATAGCATCCCACTAGTGCTGGATTATGCTGCCCTTCGTTGAGTGTTTGGCACTGAGTCACTTGTTTTACATATCTTAAAACCTCCTTACTAGTTATAATTTCATAGAACTCTAAACAGAGTCTCAGAGAGTTTGAGTGATTACTACAGCCTCAGCAAAGCAGAGCTATGCGGCTTGACTCCAAAGCCTTGGTGTTGATCCATTATGTAAAAAGAATCCATTGTGTAAAAAGAATCTCACTGAGGAGTGCTTTCTGGGAAAGGTGACTATATGCGTATGAAAGACAGCAAGGAGAGCATTACTGGGGGGACAGAAATTATTCAAACCTATAAAACAGAATGAACAAGGCTTAAGACAGGGAGTGTTAAAAGTAATTTTGTTTAAACCAGTTCAGAAATGGATCAGTTTAGGGGCACCTGGGTGGCTCTGTTGGTTAAGTGCCCGACCCCTGATGTCAGCTTGGGTTATGATCTCAAGGTTCCGGAGTTCGGGCCCTGTGTTGAGCTCTGTGCTGACAGTGTGGAGCCTGCTTAGGATTCTCTCTCTCTCCCTCTTTCTCTGCCATTCCCCCATGCTTGTACTCTCTCTTACAAAATAAATAAATAAACTTAAAAAAAAGAGAAATGGATCTGTTTACAGTGCTCAAGAAAATGAGATCTTCCACTAGATTGTCTAGAGTTAGAAATAATTGTTTTTGCTTATAATTGTGTTTCAGTGCCCCTTCTTGTTTTTTTAAATTTTTAAATTTTTAATTTTTTAATTTTTTATTTGTTTAATTTTTTTTAAAATTCACATCCAAGTTGGTTAGCATATAGTGCAACAATGATTTCAGGAGTAGATTCCTTAATGCCCCTTACCCATTTAGCCCATCCCCCACCCTTCCAGTAACTTTCTGTTTGTTCTCCATATTTAAGAGGGTCTTATGTTTTGTCCCTCTCCTGTTTTTATATTATTTTTACTTCCCTTCCCTTATGTTCATCTGTTTTGTATCTTAAAGTCCTCATATGACTGAAGTCATATGATATTTGTCTTTCTCTAACTAATTACGCTTAGCATAATACCCTCTAGTTCCATCCATGTAGATGCAAATGGCAAGATTTCATTCTTTTTGATGGCCAAGTAATACTCCATTGTGTGTGTATATATATATATATATATATATATATATATATACACATATAGTGCCCCTTCCTGATATTTCAGGAATAGGCAAAACTGAAAATAATTGTAGGAAAACTCATTCTACATGATATCCTCTGAAGGAGTGACACAGTACTGTTAGAAAAAAGAGGTGTATTAGAAAAGAGGGTGCTGTAATGACAGTAACTACTTAAGGTGAGCTTCAACTCCATTTTGAATTCAGTATTTTCACATTCAGCTTCTTCTTTTAGCCACCTTGGTCTTTCCAATACTATGTTTGCAGGAAAGACTGAAGTGGAAAAATGGCTAAACAATTGGAGTTTTTATATTCAAGTTTTTAAAGATTTATCAATTTCCCTTTATCTGAAATGAAATCATTTTTGCTATTGTTGTGATTACCTTTATTTTGAGAGGTTGACATTGATAGTAAAACCTTGAAATAATTACCTGACATATACATTATATACAATTATAGAGATATAACATATGTTATATTTTATATATATGAAATATATTACATATAAATATATAATTTGAGATAGATGGATAGATTCATATATGTATACATACTAACGTATAGACTAATTTTTAATAGCAAAGTCTACAATTAAGGCAGCTGTCAAAGGAAGCAGATCAAATAGATCTAAAAAATATGTTATTGCTGCATTTTTATCCAGTCAGGGTCACATATACCAGGACTATTTGGTTCCTACAGCATCACCCACTCTACATACCAAGTGGCTTGCACTGAGATATAATGGGCATGTTCTTTTTCCAACACCATCAAAGAATTGCAACCCCTGTGATAAATACTTAAACAATGCAATGCCTACAACCCCTGTGGCAATGGCAGATACAGCAAAAAAGCAGGCATAGAGCCTCAGATGACACTGAGAGTCTGACAACTGACATTTACGACGATGTTAATGACTCACAGTTTTCAGATCTACCTATCATGAGAGCCTCCAGTGATGCTGCCACTTGCATGATTCATATGCTGTCTTCCCTAGGAGAGTGTGGGAAAATGGAGCCTCATACTGCTGGAGAAGTAGGGGCCATTCAACTCTGCCAATCTCTTGCGCTTAGAAATGTTTTGTAAAAAATTGGGTTGCAATAACTCATTTGCATTTTTCCCGCTTTGTAGTTTAAATTAGAATGCAACGGAAGGGACATTTTGTGGGTTTTTTTGTTTGTTGGTTTTGGGAAATAGGGTACAGACATTAGTAGAAATGAACATGATCATCTGTAGGGGGTCTGACATTTCAATGAAAATATACTTGTAGGAAACTATTCTTTTGTGTTGACAACAATTCTTGGGGTTTACTTGACCCCAAATTCTTATTGCTAGCCAGAGGCAACATTAGTTTGTTATCAGGACTTAATCTTTGGCTTTGTCTCTGAGTTTTTTTGTGACAGTAACTTGGAGTGATCTCAACGGGCCCTGGTTGTATAATCATATTAAAATTCTGAGATTTTTGTATATTGTGGGTATGTTCCATTTACAAACCTAAAATTCCTGAGTGATAATTTTACTAAATGTATTATTCGTGTACTTTATGTTTATTTCAGACTAATATAAATTTAGAAAAATTAAAGTAAAACCATGAACAACATATGCTTCACCATATTTTCATGATGCCAATAGATTAGGTAAATATGCATTGTTCCTAATAAAAGCAACAAAAGACACCATTTAGAGAACGACTGTTATATGTTAGACAGTTTGCATGTATTTTCTTCAATTCTTACAATGATTTTTAATTTAGGTGCTTTTATTCTTATTTTACAGATGATGAAATTAAAGCTGAAAAAAGCTAAGTAACTTGCTTAAGTCCATATAGCTAAATAGCAGTGTAAATAGAATATATACCTAGTTTTATGCCATTCCAAACCTGTGTGGATTATGTTACATCCTGTGCTTTCCTCTACACCATATAAAGTATTGTAAGGTGTAATATGAATATCATATTACATGTGTATATATTGAAAAGCATGTATTTTCGCAGGTGAAATATGTTCTGTCCCAGCATTGTAACATGGAGAGACTGGAAATTAAAATGTGACAAGGGTATTTATTAAAATAAAAACCTAAACATTGCCACTTTAATATATACATAATATAATTGCAATCCTTATAAATCTACTACATAGTACATCCTAGATTTGCATAGATAGTTTTCAATAACCATGTTAAAAAATGAGCTATATGCTATATTTATTACTTTTATTAATTACTTATTTTATCTTTATACCTTTGAGACATCCAGACGTCAGTTACTTATAATTCGATTTGGCTTATTTTTTCTTTTGATATAATTAATAATGACAGGGTTTCCCAAAGAGTTATATTTCTATTATAATAAAATATTTCAGAACTCCCAAATATTCAGTAAGATTAGACCAGATATGTAACCTATATCACTTTCTTGGTCAACCAGACACATCTTTTGTGTTTCTAGAGTTTAAGTTCTGATACACAAAACACAGCCTGGTCATTTGTGCTTTGCATGAAATTTGATCAAAAAATTGAAACCACCAAGTAGAACTTAGATTATTTTACACTATCTACTCTGTTCTTTGTTGGGTGAAGGGATGAGAAACAGATTTCCATGTCTGGAGATCCATTTCCCCTCCAAGGATAGAGTACATGGTATAACGAGGACTAAGTCAAATGAATTCTTTATTTTTACACATTATTAATGGCTCAAAATCATACCATATATTATTTCGCTTTATATTTGAACCATGATTTTATTTATTTTTAAATATATTTTTCCTTTGTATTTTTCATTTTTCTCAGAGGAATCACAATAACATTTGTTTTTAAATTTCATCTTATTTTTATGAATTTCCACTTTCTCAATCATTTATATTTTGTGTACTTTCTATTACTCTGGAATATTTTCTTACTCATTTTTCTACTTGTTTTAATCTGGACAATTTTTTTTTTCTCTAGGTCTACACACCTGACATAGTAGGAATCCACTGTTTCTTAGATCACATATCTTCCTATGTCTTCATATATCTCCCCTTTTGACAAAATATTGCTTCAACAAACTTTTAAAATTACTCGGAAAGAAAGCCTTTATGTGTTCTGATTTCTATCTTACAAAAATATAATAGTTTTGCTGGGTATCAAATACTATGTTCAAATTCATTTTCTTTTAAAATTTTGTAGAATTTGCTTCACAATCTCTTAGAATCCAAAGATGTGATCAAAAAGTTGGTGATGTTTCTGATTTTTGTCTAAGCTACAGGCTTCTCTTTTCAATAAGAGAAGTCTAAATATGGATCTTTTATGTTTTGGTAGGCATGTTGTGAACCTTTCGAATTGGACATGTGCCCTTGGAAAGAGCTCCGTCTGTTCAGTGTTTAATCCTTTTATGGTGCTCTTTTGGCCTATGGATATTATACCTTCTTAAAACTTTCTTAATATAGTCATCAAAGTTTTTTTTTTTCAACTTGTCATTTTTAAGTTTCCAGAATTAACTTTTATTCTTCAAGTTTCAGTTTTCTTGCTTATTTATCTTTGAATTATTCTCCATTTTGCTGGATATTTTCATATATATGGAAATTCTTGGCTCTGCATATGTATTTAATATTTAAGGGTTGGGTAGCTCATGTGTGTTTCCTGTGCTATTTTTTTAATTTTTTTTAAATTTTTTATTTTTATTTTTTTATTTTTTTAAATATATGAAATTTATTGTCGAATTGGATTCCATACAACACCCAGTGCTCATCCCAAAAGATGCCCTCTTCAATACCCATCACCCATCCTCCCCTCCCTCCCACCCCCACATCAGACCTCAGTTTGTTCTCATTTTTTTAAGAGTCTCTTATGCTTTGGCTGTCTCCCACTCTAACCTCTCTCTTTTTTTTTTTTTTCCTTCTCCTCCCCCATGGGTTCCTGTTAAGTTTCTCAGGATCCACATAAGAGTGAAAACATATGGTATCTGTCTTTCTCTGTATGGCTTATTTCACTTAGCATCACACTCTCCAGTTCTTTCCATGTTGCTCCAAAGGGCCATATTTCATTCTTTCTCATTGCCACGTAGTACTCCATTGTGTATATAAACCACAATTTCTTTATCCATTCATCAGTTGATGGATATTTAGGCTCTCTCCACAATTTGGCTATTGTTGAGAGTGCTGCTATAAACATTGGGGTACAAGTGCCCCTATGCATCAGTACTCCTGTATCCCTTGGGTAAATTCCTAGCAGTGCTACTGCTGGGTCATAGGGTAGGTCTATTTTTAATTTTTTGAGGAACCTCCACACTGTTTTCCAGAGTGGCTGCACCAGTTTGCACTCCCACCAACAGTGCAAGAGGTTCCCGCTTCTCTCCTGTGCTATTTTGCAAGTAGATAAATTTTGTACTAATCATCTCCCATTAGTAGGAAGTATGGAGTAACATTCTCAGCTTTTGTTTTGAGTTGAGTGAGCAGTAAGCCAGCTTTCAGACTGGAACCTCTATAGTCCAAATTGAAGAAGGCTTTGAACTGGGTAAATAGCTCTGATGCTAAAAGTTTTGAAGCTATCCAAATGAAGCTGACAACACTTCTTCCTTGGGTATCTTGCATTGCATTTATTACTGTTGGGGAATGTCATCAAAAGGTTGTGGCTACCAGTTGACTTGTGAGCTTGGCTTGGATGACTGAAAGCTCCTCTCCCCTGTCTTTTGAATGTGTGTTTCACTGGTTTTTCCTGTTCCTGAAGGCTGATCCAAGGTAATGGTTTGGGGTGTTGAGAACACCTGCATGGCATACATGAATAAACCTAGTTAAGGTCTATATATAAACTTTGAAGATGTGACTGGCAAATGTGGTGATCCATTCATCTTGCTGCCTTGTGTGTTGGTCTCCTTTGTCTATTAAAACTGCCATCCACAGCACTCATCATCAGGGAAATACAAATCAAAGCTACAATGAGATATCACCTCACACCTGTCAGAATGCCTCAAATTAACTCAGGAAACAACAGATATTGGCAAAGAGTGGAGAAAGGGGAACACTTTTGCACTGTTGGTGGGAATGTAAACTGGTGCAGCCACTCTGGAAAACAGTATGGAGGTTCCTCAAAAAATTAAAAATAGAAATACCTTATGACCCAGCAATTACATCATTAGTATTTATCCAAAGGATACAAAATGCTAATTCAGAGGGGCACATGCACCCAGGTTTATAGCAGCACTATCAACAATAGCCAAATTATGGAAAGAGCCCAAATGTCCATCAAGTGATGAATGGGTAAAGAAGATGCGGCGTGCATATATATATATATATATATATATATATATATATATATATATATAATGGAATCCTACTCAATGATGAAAAAGAATGAAATCTTGCCATTTACAACAATGTGGATGGAACTAGACTGTATTTTGTTAAGCAAAATAAGTCAGGGAAATACAGATACAGGATTTCACTCATACATGGAATTTAAGAAATACAGATGAACATCAGGGATGGGAAGGACAAATAAGGTAAAAACACAGAGAGAGGCAAACCATAGGAGTCTCTTAAATACAGAGAACAAACTGAGGGCTGCTAGAGGGGAGGTGAGTGGGAGGAATGGGCTAAATGAGTGATGGGCATTAAGGAGGGCACTTGGGATGAACACTGGGTATCATGTGTAAGAGATGAATCACTGGATTCTACTACTAAAATCAAGATGACACTGTATGTTAACTAATTTCATTTTAAATAAACAAAAATAAATTAAAAAAATAAATACACTGCCACCCACCAACCTGGAATGGCTTCAGTCTCTCCCTGTCCTATATGTTCTGTTGGGGAGGTGGAGTGCTGGTTTCTGATTACACCAGGGAAGCTCCCAAGAAGTTTGAGAACCAATAGTCACATCAACTTTTACCAAGTCTTTCCAGCCAGAAATACATCCCTCCTGCTCGCTTCGCATTAGAGTTGTCTAGTTTGCCCTGGTGTTTCTTTGATCCATCTCTTCTTGTCAATTTCTGTTATGACTATCCAGATTTAGCTGTATTACTGCAGTAACCTCCAAACTGGTTTTTCTAGCTTCTGTCAGTCTCTCCTAATGCATTCTTTACACTACCATCAGAGTTACCTTTCTAAGACCAGAGCATATTATTCTTGCTCCAAAATATTTGTGTCCTTCATGTCCTCAAAATGAAGTCTAATATTCATACCTTGACGTATAAGAATTCCCATGATCCTAAATGTTTCATCTCTACTTCCACATTTCTTTCATGCAGCCAATTCCTAGTGGTTGACTTTCCTGTTTGCAGTATCTTCTTTCACACTGTATACCATTCAAATGCCAGCTCAACTCCCTCTCGCTCCCGATAAACCTTGACTGAAGTTTATCTCGCCCTTTCTAATTTCATGTCTAGCTTTGAATTTCTAATTCTCAAATAGGGATGATTTTGCTCTCCACAGGAGATTTGGGGATGTCTGGAGACATTTTCAATTGTCACGATTCAGGGGGAAGTGGAGAGAAGAAGATGTCTAGCAACTAGTAAGTAGAGGCCGGGGATGACAATCAAATGTCAGTAGTACTGCCGTTTAGAAACATTTCTTTACTCTATCACTTGTTATAGTCTTCTTTAACTCTAATTATGTGTGACACACTTAAGTCTTTCACTAAAATATAAGCGCATTTAGAGCAGGGGCTGAGTCACAGCCTCTAACTTCCCTTATTGCTTAGCACAATAATTTGGAGGAAAAAAAAGGAACTAAGCATATGCTTGTTGAAATGTGAACCTCTACAAACTGCTTGATATGTTCCCAATTTTATGGTCTCAATTTTCTTCACTTTCTATAAACTTTCTCACCTCCATACCATTCATTGATTACATGTGTCTCTATTTTTTTTCACACGACTTTTTGCTTACATAGCTATAGTCTTTCTAATACTATATTTAAATGTTCTTATTTACTCAACAGTTTTCTCACCATACTATAAGCTCCTTATGGACAGGACAATATGCCTTCATCAGGGTAACTACAGAGACTAAGGCAGTGTCTGGAGGAGGTGGCTGGTAATTAAATAGAACTATTGTAGCAAATAGTTTTAAGAAAAGAATATGGAGCGATTTCTACTGTACAGATTTTTCTATAGAGAAAATTACAACCTTAGACATCAACTCAAGCCGCTGCTTATACTTAATTGCATAAGAAAAAGTGAATGTCAGATGGACCCAGGTATTCCCAACTTGGGCATTAGTGATTATAGTTACTTAGATTTGTTGACAATTTGACAGGGCATATCTTACTTCAGCATTTCTCAAACTATACTTGGTGGACCATGAGTATCAGAATTGCCAGACAGTGTTATATAAAGAATAATAACTTAAAGTCTCTGGAGTTGAGGGCCAGAAATCAGCATTCTTGATAATCTCCTTGAGTGATCCTTATGCATACTAATACTTGAGAACCACTGACTTTTTCATTTTTTTCCATTTGACATAAACAAGACTATCCTTTTTCTTACCACTTACGTTATTTCTATAATAATGTCAATAGTAACTAATCTTTAGTGGACCTTTCCTGTATACAAAATATTGTGTTAGGCACATTATGTGTTTTATATAATTTAATCCTCACAACCCACCTATGAGATAAATTCAATTATTGTATCTATTGTAAAGACGTGAGTATCCAGGTACAGAGAGGTTAAAGTTATTTGCCTAATGTCACATACAGAGTAAGTTCCAGATATGGCTTCAAAACCCACGTTTTTAAACACGATGCTTTCCTTCCTGTGCATCTTTTGAAGATTGTTTTTTTTTTCCCCTTTGTTTATCATGAAGTGTTCTGCAGTGTGAGATTTCCATTTCACTTCAGACAGCTCAAATATATTCAGATTTGCTTCATTATTTGTGAATAAAAAGATTAGTGGATTTTCCAAAAGGCATATTCTATCTAGAGGGCTGGGTTAAGCTCTTATGTTTCAATATCATTAATTGATGAAGATTTTCCTTTCAACACATGACGGAATCATTAGTAAATATAGATTTAAGACTGCTGAGAAAAGTTAGCCTATCACAGTTCAGCAGTTTGAAGAAAACTTGAAAAATGAAAGCCTTTTAGACATTACTGCTGGGGTGACATGAACTGGCAAGGCTGTTGTCACCTGATAATGCATTTCTAGGTGTGCTAAGTTTTGCAAAGGCCATTGTGTCCTGTGGTGATGATGGCTTGTAGTTAAATTGCCCACCGGGCAGCCTTGCGAGAAATTGTCCTAGATCATGTATAGAGCAACACAATTAACATGCTTATTCCAGAGAAAAGCAGGGGGAATACAACCTTTGATGGTCTCATTTAAGAAATAGTTTTCCCCTTGGCTAAACACTCCTCAAAAAGCTCCTTTCACCACTTCTAAAATCCAAGAGCTACTTCTCTGACAAATACCTGGCCCTGCAGCAAACCAGTAGGCTCTTGGTCTAGGGAAGGGAAGGAGAGCAGACACAGATGATGTCACCCTCTATTCCTACCACCTGTTTATTGACTTGGAAACACAAGCTTGTTTGTCTTTATCACTGCCCAAACTGTTCTTCATCTAGTATTTTTCTTGGCTGCCTCATTCTGCTCTCTCCTCACTGTGTAGTGTATGATTGTAACTAGAATTCCGATGGCTCTCATTTTACGTCCAAACAGTTCTAGTTTCCCCTTACCATATGGTCATCCTGATGTTACCATTTGCCTCAATCATCCTTTTTGTAGCTGCTTGAACATCTTAATTGATCTCATGAGCTATGTTAGGGATTTATAACAGACATCAGTATAATTCATCTCACACACATGGCTTGGGTCTTTTTTTCTGATTGGATGTGCTCTATATATACATATTTACAATTCTTTAAAACCTCGGGTTCACCTTAGTGATAACATAAATGAGCTTTCAAGGGCTACAGCTCACCAGAGGAAACAATTACCTGTGTCCCCCTGTCTGACATGGTATTTTCCATTTCCCTGAAGTGTTTGGTGTTTTAAAACATACTCAAGACTCTTTGTCCTGTTTAAACAAAGTGGTAAACACCCTTGGCTTTAAAAGTTTTCTGGAATAAACTATGAATCCTTCTTTTGCTAGGCACCCACATTGTCTCTCTTACTTTCTCACTCATTCATTTTTATTATCAGTAAGATACTCAAAATCATTTAAAAAATGTGTTCAGGATCTCTTTTAATCATCGGAACATTGGATCTTTCCACTTTTATAAATGATTTTACATCTCTTCTGAAGCCTGCCCTTCATTCAGTTACCCCTCTATTGTCAGAGTAAGTTCTCCAAAGTAGATTCCTATAGCTATGTAAGCTCACCCCCAAGACACGCATACACACACACACACCCTTGTAAACCTGGTCGAGTGAAAACTAATAGTAAAAACTGAAAAGATAATTTACACATTATTCTGTATGGTATCTGTTAGGCCTTGACAAGTGGGTGTCAGCCTAAGTCAGTTTTATAGGGGAAAGGTAATTGGCAAAGGTTATTTTCAACATCTGGGAATCGGGTCTATTTCAGGGAAACTGTCAAGTGGACAAATGCGATCTTTGGTACCAGTTACTCTCCTGTGCCTTGTCATTCTCTATCTTAGCTAAAGCAGGCATTATCCCTGTATGTTTCCCGCTTTCTTAAATTATACACCACAGATATAACCTAGATGTTGTGCCTTATCTGGATACATTTACTTTTGAAAAATGACTTATAACTGTGAAACAAAAGTATTTATCTGCAGGCAGAATTTTGAAGAAATTATGATGACTATGATGTCTTCCTTGATGGGACCACTGAATGATGATCTGATCACTTAAAATCATGTGCCTGTGCATGGTTCCTTACAGAGTATCAGACAGATTTCCCATCTGTGCCTCAAAGGAGGGCTGCTGGATCTGTTATAATCTGAAGCCAGACCTCTCAAGGGAGAAAAAAAAGTCCTGGATGTTCTAAATAAATAATATTAAAATGAATCTGAGGCATCACGAAGCCCACATTTTTTTGCTCACATGGTGTTAGTCCACCAGGAAATTTCAGTGAGTAAATCACTCTCAATAGGTAATAGCCCATGGAAGCCAGTTTGGTGTGCCTGTGAGATTATACTCAGAAAGCCCAAGGAACCAAACATTGCAACTTTGCGTGCCATGTTTTACTCATTTATGCAATGGAACATGTTTCATTCAAATGGCTTCACTTGAATAAATGAGCACAAGTGCACACTGACGCTTATGCTTGACTACATGAGTTGGCCAAGTGACTTAGCCTCTCTGTGCCTCAGTTTCCTAACATGTGAAACTTTATTTTTATACTTCTCTAATAACAGTGTCCTGAGATGGATGGAAAACACCCATTGTGACTGGGCTTTATTCTAGGCCGTGTTTCCCCAGAGGAGCACTGGATCACCATTTCATTTTGGGGGGCAGAAATGCTTAGGTGGCATCGTTCAAATTCTAACTCTCCTACTTACTAATTCTGGATTTATGGGAAAAACACTTAACTTCTCAGTTTCTACTTCTTTAAAATGGGGGTAGTATCGATTTAGGAAGGTTTTTACGAGGACTAAATGGCGTCATAAATGTGCACAGTGCAGTGTTGGGTAGAGTGGGCTTTTACCAGACGTCACATCCTTTCTGATATAGATGGGTGTGCCAAGGATGAATCTTTCTCCAAATGAATACTAAATCCACAGGCAGTTACAAAATGCCCAAGGACACTGCTATTGCTGTGAGTACAATTCTTATAAACTGGAAACAACTACATCGAAGGTTATAGAATTGGTATATGTCCTGGAAGTGAGACTTAAGTGAAACAGAAACAGAAGTTTGAGTGAGAAGCTTATAGTGGAAGAGTTGGGAAATCAGTTTGAAAGATGCCAAGGGCAGGAGATAAGAAAGAGGGGTGTTAAACTATGCATAAGAAGGTAAGAATAAAGAAAAAAATGTGCTGTTTAAGGGTGAAGGAGATGTCTCATTCTAAAGGTAAGGTCCTGTAAATCTTTTGAAGTCTACAAAGAAAGTTTAGGCATAGACACAGCTTTCAATATTCTCAAAGGTTGTAGTTTAAGAGTAGAGTTTGGAATTATTCCAAATGGTGAGCTAGTTTTAAAGATTGGATTAACTAAAAGGTGACAGTATTAGAGGGTGAGACCTTGGGCAATGAAGACACATAAGATGACCATATAGAGAAAGAGTCATTTGGAGTCAGGCTAGAGCTAGAAACTGTGACCTGACTAATAATTCCTCAAAAAGAACCAGAAGGCCTGAAGATGACAAGGACAAAAAGATGGAGACAGTGGCATGACTGGAGGGGGTCATCTTCAAAACAACTCAACATTTTAAGTAAATACAAAGGAACAATGATTGGGTAGCAACAGGAGTCACTCCCACAGAGGTGATAATTGAAGCGGGGAGTGGATGAGATTGCCAAGGGCTAGAGTAAAGAAGAGGACTTCAAGAATGAAATCGTCACATGTAGGCCAGTGCAGACTATGCAACTGAGTCCTGTCTGTTCTGTGCAGTGGACGGAGATGGACACTGAGCCTGAGTTTTTCATGTGGCTGGTGAGCTGGCACAGGTGTTTGTCAATGGTTAGATACCTATTTGCCTAATATCCCTACACCATCCTGCCATATGAGAGGGGTAAAAAACCTGTAATTGTTTCTTAAAATGATATAGGCTACTGGGCAGCTAGTATTCATTTCTTTTATAGTTTCCTAATTCATAAGGGCTTACCTTTCATTGAAAGAGCCTTTGCTCTAGAGCCATTGTCATCCATTGGTAAAGAACAAGGTCCACTGGTAGGAAGGAAAACTAGATGCAGAAGCTTGTCCAGATGGCATAGAGATGTCTTCTCCTTACTCCTTACTATGTAACTAAGATGCATCTTTAACATGACACTTCAAAGCTGTTTAAATATATTTTGAGCTCGAAGTATCCATTAATGATTACATTTCATTCTATGGAGGGTTAGAGAGTAAATTTATTGCTTCTATCATGATTCAACTATAGAAAAATATTCTCAAGTAGCAAAGTTGGAACTTTTGGAGTCCTATATTAGTTCTTTGGCATTTTCTAATGTTAGTACAGAAAAGGACTAATACTAGTTTGTTCAGAACCATTTCTATGAGGGAAACAATACTGCTCAAAGTTCACATGAGGATTCAAGATTTTTCCATGATTGAGGAAATTCTACCCATTTTCAAAACCTTTATATTTAGCTTGAGATGCTGATGAAAACAACAAAAATAGTTTATTGGGTGCTTAGGAGTCATCAGCTAATGTGCTAAGAACTTACCTGAATTATCATAGGTAAACACAATTCTATTATTGTTAGAAGATGCCCATAACTGGGACAATTTGGAGAGTGAAAGGGCAAAGTTAGAAACAATTTCACAGGCACCTATGCTCCCCTAATTATATCTACATCTAATTACCAGAGTTTGCAGACATTGTCATAGCTAATGCCATGGACATGATTATTTCATATTTTTAGTAGTCTACACAATTCAGGTTTTAATCTCCTACCTTTGTTTATTTATTTTTCTATATGGCAGTTAGCTTAATTCTTTAGACCTAGTAGTAACAGCAAAGTTGATCTTGAGAACTGAGTCATTTCCAGTTTAAAACGCAGTAATGCCCACTCAGTTGAGGATTCCCCTTATATCCCATCTGCTGTTTCTTCCTTTCTACCCAGAGTGTTCTAAATCCCAGAAAGTCTGAAGTAGCGCTCTACATTGCGAATAGATACCTTGGTAGGTCTCCACTGATGTGCTGGCTGCCCTACAGTCCTAGAGCATAAGCTTCTGTCCCCACTTCAGTTGGTGAGTAAACAGAGGTTTCTCTATACCCTGCACTACCCATGCAGGTCCTTCAGAGCGCTCAGTGACTGAACTGTGAGCACCACTGTAAGATCCTCTCCCACTCTGGCTCTCCTCCTTAACTCTCCAGGGGCTCAGAAACTGTGCTTTTGTAACACCACATTGCCACACATGGCTGATCTCAGGGGTCTCAGACTCAGAGCCCTCTCCCCACCCCCTATCATTGCACCTCTATAAGGCATCAAGTTTCCTACAATTTAATCTGGGAAGTTAGTTCAAACTCCTACTTCTTTAGTATCTTCCAAACCACTTGGACTTCTTGGTATGTATCTCTGAGATTTGGCCCAGGGGGTGAGAGTTGCACATCTTCTCAGATATTCAGTCTCTGTTTATTCCTACTCATACTCTTTTCAATATTAATTCCTCCGCTGTCTGGTCAAATTTTTAATATTCTTCTACAGCCTCCAGAAATATTCTCTTATATCTTTCTGTATTCTCCGTTTCCTCCATAGTTTGTAGTTTAAACTCTATTTACCAATTTTTAACAATTTTTATTTATTTATTTTTGAAGAGAGAGAGAGAGAGCACACACATGCACAACCAGGGGAGGGGAAGAGAGAGCTCTGGAGACACAGAATCTGAAGCAGGATCCAGGTTCTGAGCTGTCAGCACAGAGTCTGATGTGGGGCTTGAACTCACAAACCATGAGATCACGACCTGAGCTGAAGTCTACGCTTAACCGACTGAGCCACCCAGGCACCCCATATTTCCCATTTTTAATGCAAAACTAAAATTTTATAATTCTAAAATAAATCTCCCCTCCCCTGCCATCTTTAGCTTAGTTCTTGCAAGCTAAAGTGATTTTGTATTGGTCTTATTCCCTGTGTTACAAATTAACAGATGTCTGCAAAAGAACTTAAAATAAGGATCTGACAGATTTCCCTGTGTTCTTGTGTCTTCCTATCTATAAACTAAGAAGGCCAAGTTGTGTGGAGAGGCTTGGTAGCGGAAGAACTATAGTGCAAACATGATTTATTGAGAATAAAACAAGGCATAGAAATTTTTAAATGTTAGTCCTCTGCTCCAGTAAATGGCATATTTAGGTTTAGAGGCCAATAATCTTACTCATGACCACTATATGATACCATACTGCTATGCTATGTCAGAATTTTTTTTTTTCCTGTGTGACATTTATTCGTTTAAGTGTTTAAAATTTAAGTTCAAGTTAGTTAACATATAGTTTAATAATGATTTCAGGAGTCGAATTTAGTGATCCATCACTTACATATAATAATCCAGTGCTCCTCCCAAGAGTGCCCTCCATCACCCATTTAGCCTATCCCCCCACCCAATATCTCTCCAGCAACCCTCAGTTTGTTCTCTGTAATTAAGAATCTCTTATGGTTTGCCTTCCTCCCTGTTTTTATCTTACTTGGCATATAGCCAGGAAATGAATCTTCTCATTTCTCAACTGATGGGGTTTTCCATTTGTTCAACAATTATTTGTTACACCTACTATGTGATATGTACAGTGCTAAGCATGTGATACAACAATTAACAAAATATATATAGTCCCTATCCACAAAGAGCTTATAGAATGGTGGATAAAAATAGATTAGAAATGACCAGCTATAATATTTTAGGAAATAAAGTTATCCTGGTATGACTTTGGTGTCTTACAGTTTGCCTATTAAGCCTGTGAGAGACTAGATGAGTTGAATTTACTGGGAAGATTCAAGTGGACTAAATTTTCACGAACATCTTAAAAATTGTATTGACCACTTAGACATATTTTATTATGTAGCAAATTGTAAACATTGAATGATTGCAATCTTAGGTTCAGGGGTGGTGCTCACAATGTATATACTAATATTAATACGAAAGTGAAGGTGAGTAAATTACCACAGGAAAAATTTGTAAAGAAAAAAGAAAAGAAAAACAGAATCTGAGTCCAAAATTATCAGGCGATTCTGTTGGATCAGGCACGTAAGTGAAAAAACATTTTGTCAAAGAGCCTTAGCCATTCTGTGAGTTTCTCTACTCTTCCCGAAAGGGCAGTTGAGTCTTACCTTCTCCTAAACCTAGAGAAAGGGGCTTTGTGGGATGCATCTCCCCCGAGAAACCAGGGAATGTTTCCTTTGGTTTTGGATGACACAGAGTACTGACTTACACCTAAAATACCAAAAGCAACCTTTGGCAACAGGAGAGACTTTGGGATTTGTTTGGATCACAGAGTTTATTGGGGCAAGAGATGTATTTGTATTTCTGGGGTGCCATGCAAAGAGATTGCTTGGCTGGAGTCATTTTAAGCTCTGCCAAATCATGTCATGGGACTCTAAGAGCAAAAGTCTGTGGGAATAAGCATTATTGGAGTAATGAACAGAGATGATCCCTGGGAAGTAGGACAATCTCTGAAGAAGCCAAGAATATGCTCATTAGGAAAAAGGATTCACCCTCAGATCCTCCAGGCTCTGACATAATGAAAGTAGATTACAGCAGTATCCATCATCAACCAAATAAGGATCGTTCCTGGTTTTTCCTTTTATTTCTGCTCTTGGTAACTGCTTAGACCCTCCCCCTCCCCAAGTGTCTAAAATAACAACTAGAAGTCAGAAAGGGAGTAATTAAACAGGAATGGAGAGAAAAAGCCAAATCTCCCACCTCCACTCTCCACTACGTCAAGTTTAATGATAGTTTCATTTCAGGAGAAGTTAAGAATGTTATTAGATGACGGTCATGTAAAAAACTCAAAACAAACCAAAAAAGGAAAATGGACCTGTTTTAGGCCAAGATTTATTTCTGGGATTGCAAGGGTAGTTCAATATTCACAAATCAATCAACGTGATGCAACACATTAATAAAATAAAAGATAAGAACCATATGATCATTTCAATAAACGAAGAAAAGGCATCTGACAAAGTACAAAATCCATTCAGGATAAAACCCCTCAATTTGGGGCCCATGGTTGGCTCAGTCAGTTAAGTGTCTGACTACTGATTTCAGCTCAGGTCAGGATCTCATGGTTCATGAGCTTGAGCCCCACATTGGACTCCATGATGACAGAGCAGAACCTGCTTGGGTTTCTCTCTCCCTCCCTCTCTGCCCCTCCTCTGCCCTCTCTCTCTCTCAAAATAAATAAATAAACTTACCTCAACAGAGTAGGTTTAGAGTGAACATACCTCAACATATAAAAGGCCATATGTGGAAAACCCACAGCTAATATCATCCTCAATGGGAAAAAAACTGAGACCTTTTTCTCTATGGTCAGGAAAAAGACAGGGATATCCACTCTCACCACTGTTATTTTACATAGCAATGAAAGTCCTAGCCTCGGGAATCAGATAACAAAAAGAAATTAAAGTCATCCAAATTGGCAAGGAAGAAGTCAAACTTTAACTGTCTGCAGATGACATTATACTTTATATGGTTTATAACCAGAGAAAGGGCAAGATGGCAGAGTATATATTTAAAGGACTAATGGGAGATGAAAATAAATAAATAAAAGCGGTGGTTTGATTGCATCAGAAATTATGCTTTTTACACTTGTTGACTACATTTGGTGATGGCGGAGGGGGTTGGTATCAAGGAAGTTTCAAGAACTGATATACAGAGAGACACTGGACTCTGTTATATATCAACACAGTGTCTCAACTGGCACTGATCTAGGATGAATTCTATTTTAGTACTCTATGACAATTATTTCCAGAAATTTACCATTGTATTGAATTTCTTTTGAGCAAGGAACAAATATAGCTATCTCTCTGTAAACGAGTTTGTAATAGAAATTTGATCTTTTGAATCATTTAAAAAAAACGTATTTTATTTATTTTTAAAACATTTTTTTAATGTTTATCTATTTTTGAGAGACAGACAGAGTGTGAGCAGAGGAGGGGCAGAGAGAGAGAGGGAGACACAGAATCTGAAGCAGGCTCCAGGCTCCGAGCTGTCAGCACAGAGCCGGATGTGGGGCTTGAACTCATGAGCTGTGAGATCATGACCTGAGCCGAAGTGGGACACTCAACCAACTGAGTGACTCAGGCGCCCCCATCTTTTGAATCATTTTATTGATATGCTCAAATTGTAGGAAATTCTAATGAATACAATCAATTAGCAGGGAGCTTATTACCCTCAGTTAGGGCCCATTTTCATATCCACAAAGCTCCCAAAAGCTAGCCCGTGAAGTGCAGCACATACTCCCACACTTCTGGGAAACCATGAGGCCATGGAAGAAGAGCATAGGATACTTTTTCTTATTAATGTATACAAAAATAATAGGAAATACACTCAGAGAGAGACACATTTCCTATTTACATGTATATATGCAGTTAGGGCATTCTAGGAGCAGTTGTTAATTTAATTTACAATGTTTCGCTCCCTTTTGAAACGTTTAGTGAAAAAATCAATGCCAGATAAAATTTCAAGCCTCAGAATTAATATTATGAGCTGTAGGACCTTGGTAGCTTCCTTGATTGCTCTGAACTTTACATTTTCTTTAGTAAAATTGGCATGATTAAATAATAATGCCCAACGTACAGAGTTGTTATAACAATTAAACTAACTGAGAAAGAAAAGCCCCTGGAATACAATAGGCTTTCATTGGACTGTAGTATTCTTTCTTATCTCTCTTACCATTATTTTAGAGTAGAAGGGAAAAAAATGGAACAAAAATACGTGAACTAGTCAGACAAAGACAAATACTATATGATTTCACTCACATGTGGAATTTAAGAAACAAAACAAATGAGGAGAGAGAGAGAGAGAGAGAGAGAGAGAGAGAGAGAGAGAGAAGCCAAGAAACAGACTCTTAACCATAGAGAACAATTTGATGATTATCAGCTGGGAGTGGGGGTGGGTGGGTGAGATAGGTGATGGGAATTAAGGAGCCCACATGTCCTGATGAACACTGGGTATGGAATTTTGAATCACTATATTGTATGCTTGAAGCTAATATAACACTGTATGTTATCTATAGTAGAAATAAAATAAAACAAAATAAAGTAAAAGAAAATAATAAAATAAAACCATGAACTAGAAAAAGGGAACCTTCAATTCCTTGCTACCTCCTACCCCAATATTTCTGTTCAGTGGATTTTTCTTTCCAATTTTCCATTGGTTCTATTTGTAAGGGCTCTACCCTGGTTACCCGAAGCAAGTCATATAGTTTCCTTCTGGAATAAAATGTGATAGTAGGCACACTGGCTAGTGGCGTCACATGATTACAATGGACATCATTAAAGTCATCAGAGTTGAGTTACTCAAGGGCAAGTTTTTGTCTTTCGTTTTTTTCTTC
Source organism: Panthera onca (assembly GCF_046562875.1). Classification (NCBI taxonomy): domain Eukaryota; kingdom Metazoa; phylum Chordata; class Mammalia; order Carnivora; family Felidae; genus Panthera; species Panthera onca. The sequence continues at coordinate 85,044,604 of NC_138346.1, forward strand.
TTACTTTCTTTTCTTTGGAAAACATCTTTCCCATTTTTGACTCACCTTAATATTAACCAAAGCTATACTTCTCCTCACAAATGTGTGAAAACGGATGTCAATATCCTTTCAGTTCATTTCATTCATGTTTTTATATCAAATGTATCAGTCTGGCAAGCTATACCAAAAGAGCAATGTGAATTAGGAAAAGTGAAGGCCAGTAAAACGTAAAAGCCAATAAAATGAAAAATCTGAAATACGGCAGGATAAAACTTACTATCTCACCCATTTTATTAAGGGGACCTTTTGCTCCTAGTAAGAACTTACATTGGTAGAAGACAAAAAAGACGTTGCAAAATAGTAATCATTAGACAAAATGAATCTTAGCATTAACTTTAGGGGCAAAAATTTGAAATAGCTCTCTTGAATGGAGGTGCACTCTTTTTTTTTCACTTTTGATTTTATTGGGTCTTTATTGATTGATAGCATCTGATGAGCATATTATGAATTGCTAAGAAAGCACTAAAAGAATGTGTAGCTTTCCAAGGTTTTATACTGACAGTATTTGCTCAATGATTTCTATTTTTAGCTTAGTGCACTTAAAGAAGTTTTATCTAGAATTCCAAGAATACATTTGAAATATGTACTTTAAATGTTGTGTAGAAAGTGGAAGGTGGTATATCTTACAATTAAGAACATGAATTTGGAAGGTGGACAGTCCTAAATTTATCTAGTTCTGTCATGAAATTGCTGCCTCCTCTTTAGGCCATTTTAAAAAAAATTAATGTTTATTTATTTGAGAGAGAGAGAGAGAACATGAGCAGCGGAGGGGCAGAGAGAGAGGGAGACACAGAATCCAAAGCAGGCTCCAGGCTCTGAGCTGTCAGCACAGAGCCCAACACAGGGCTTGAACTCACAGACTGTGAGATCATGACCTGAGCCGAAGTTGGACACTCAACCAAGTGACTCAGGCACCCCTAGGCAATTTTTTAACCTTTAATTTGAATCTCTGTCTTCTCATGTGTTAAAAAGAGGCATTTTCTCCTTGGTTGAATTGTTGAGTGAAATCAATGCAATGGTGTTTGAAGTGTTCAACATGAGGCCTGCTGAATTAAAGGCCTTAAAGCCTTTCTTAATAAATATCACTTCATCTAATATAAATAGCTACCAGTTTTTGTACAAGGATATTTTTTAGGCCTGTTACACTAGATCCTCAAGAACTTTTTAAGATCAAGAGCAAAATAGGATCACCATCATGCCTGGGGCACTATGTAACATACTGGAAAGAGAACAGACACATTTGCTGCTTCCTAACTTAGATGCATAATCCTGGAAAATGACTTTCTACTCTGATCCCCAATTTCCTCATGTGTAGAATGAAAATAATATCCTTCTCAAGGGATTGCTGTTAGAATTAAATAAAGGAATACCTCTCAATGACAAAGTACTTCATAACTGGTAACAGTTATCATTAGAAAGAATGATATGCTCTCTTAATACAAATAGATCTCTGATCATAGTACTAACATAAATCAGACTTTAGTTTTCAAATATTGTTTCATGCATACCATCTCACTTTATCCATATGACGACTTTAAGAGTTGCATGAAAGGAATCATCCTTTATCTTTTAGGTAAGAAATCTGAGGTTCTAAGAGTAATGTTACCTCATACTGCAACCCAAGAATCAGGTTTCTAACTCTCCACCGTCAGATGCTTTTTAGGATAACGTATGGCATTCCAATTTCAGAATGGCTAACTCCTCTTACATTTTGGTTCATTTAAAAACTCTAAGGCCACCCTCCACCCCATTAAAAAACAAAGGAAAAATCACAAGATTTGTTTAGGTACTTCCCCTCAAAACTTAGTATCATATTTTGATTAAGAGTAGTTTGTGAATTTTATTAATTTCAAAGGCAATGTGTCTGGAAAATTATTAAACCTGACTTTGGTTTTATTCGATGAATAAAATGACTTTGAAGATAGCCATAGTATGATTTTCCAACTGTATTTTGTGTTTTACAATAGAAACTTGAATGTCCCTGTGTTTTTCCACTGCAGGTGAATTTGATATTCACAAGAATGAGGAAACTAATGGTTCTGATTAGAGTAAAGCAGAAAGTGAGGAGGATGTGTGAACTTCCCCACACAGACATTTAGCCAGATAATTTCAGCTTGGTGTCTGCTACTTTATTTTATTTAAAACAAAATTGGCTGTCTTTCTGGAAATCCATGACTTAACTATGTAGTTCAATCTTTACCTGGACTAATGTAATTTTCATATACCTAAGACCAAGTTAGTAAGGGAGGATGCACACAAAGCATGCATTTTCAATGAACATTACTGTGCTCCTTAACCCCAACACCTTCTGATCCTTGGAGGTGTCTCCATAGTAATATCTTTGTATCTAGGCAGAATAGACGTTTTATATGGCATGGTTGGCGTGCGTTATTTCATCATTTTTCAAATGCGATCCATCTAACAAATGTTATGTGAAAAAGGAGTATTCAGTGATCAAAAATATTTGCGTGATGCTGGGATAAATTATCTAAGTTTCTAAGCAGGGGACAATGTTATTAAAGATGGTCAATATTATTTGACTGGGAATCACTCTTGCATAAAACTTTTTTTTTCTTTGTAGTTTTCTATGAGACATACTTCAGTACCTCCATGGACTTGCACAGTGAAGATTTTACTTGATGGTTCTGTGTCTCACTTTCCCACCTTCTGTGTTGTAAAACAGTTGTGGAGGATGAACTCTTCTGAATTAATCTGGGAGTTTACCAGTTTTAGCACTGAAAGTCCTTCATTCCAGAAAAGTGCTGAGGTACACGTACCCTGCGCTGGTTAGTCACTCTTGTCCAGCTTGATGCCTAATATGCCTTGATACTTCTTCTATCAAGAGTCAGAGTCTAAGTTCCTTTCTCTTGAATGTGGGCTGGCTTTAGTGCCTTCCTACATAACTTCTGAGGTTAGAAAAGAAGAGGTAATACATGTCACTTTTACTCAGCTTTCTCTTGTAGGACATACGCTTTTGGAATCCCGAGACACCATGCAAAAATTCTGGCTCTCCTGAAGCTTCTGTGCTGCAGAGACCACGTATAAATAGAAGGATTTCAGAGGCCCATCTATTCCATTTCAAAATCTTTGAGTCAGCTTCCCCAGCTCAGGTTCTAGACACATGAATGTCCACTCAGACACTCTAGGATGATTTTGGCCCCAGCCACCACTGACTGAAAACATGCAAACCTTCAGCAAGAGCGGCCTAGCTGGGCATAGCCAACCTCTAATAATGTAAGAAATATGAATAATAAATGAGAATTGTTCCTTTCATCACTAGGCTTATTATACAGCACAGATAACTGGAACAAAACCAAAAATGCCATCCATTCTGTCACCTTGAGGAGATATTTTCCAAGTTACCCAGAGCTCATTAGGATCACTAAATAAATGTTTAACAAATGTTTATTGAGGAAATATCACTTTGTAAACTGTAAGGTATAAACTCATACATGAAAACACTTAATAGCACAATTATAGTAATTCAATATTTAAAGTGTATTATTTTTATGTATTTATTTGTTATTTATATGCTTTCTAAATGTGTGTATATGTATATGCATATATACATATGTATATGTATATGCATATGTATATGTATATATATTTAAATGTATTACCTTAAACTTTAATGCATCACTTTAAGTTCTTTTATGTTACTACACAATAAAACATAATTTATTTTAAATAGTTACATAAGAAATAAAGAGGAGAACAAAAGAGAAAAAGGAATTGAAGGGAAGGAAATAAAGGCAAAAAGGGAGGAAGGTAGGAAAAAAAGAGTGGGAGGGAGGAAGAGAAAGACACAGGAATCTCACCCATATAGTCAATTCTCAAGAGAACCTGAAAAAATATGCAGAAGGGATCTGATGCGACGAATAAAATTTACAGAGCTGTTTTTACAGTTTTGTAGAAGTTGGTTTGGATGTGAATTGTGTTCGTTCATTCCCCCCGAGCATTTGGATTCTCTGACATTAATTTAAATCACCAATGTGTCTCCTCCGCTTCTGTTTCTACCACCACCAATTATGTGTTATTTCTTTTTCTTACTACCCTAGCTTCTGCTTACCTATTATGTCTGTTTACTTATAGCTTTGGCTTCCTAAATGTTCATGATCTCTTGTGGCCTCTGACTGTATCCTTTCATGTTCTTTTCACATGTAACTTAGATACACATCTCCCTGAGAGAAAATCTGATTAGTCCAATTAATGACCATCACCTACATTTGATCCTTCATGTCAAGCCTCCTCACACCCCTCACACGATCACTGCCACACCTAGAGAGTGTCTGCTGTTGTATCACATGCCTATTTGGCCCAATCAGCTCCCGTCAGAGAGAGTGAGGTTAACTCTACATCACGTGGACACTTACGGCTGCTTCCTTAACAGTGAGCTGTTGTTTGGATGGTTTTGAAGAAGGAGCTGTAGAAATGGCAGAGTCCAGGATCAGCCTTGAAAACATAAACCTAACATCTCTGGCTTACATATCTTTCCTGCTATCACCACCTGGGTTATCATTATACTATCTTGCATTAAATTAAAAAAAAAAGTCTCCTGAAACTCCCCTTGATTCTAGCCTCATCTGTTTCTAATCTATTTTGCATAGTGATCTAAGGAATAAAAAATCCAATGTAATGTGTTGATATTGTGTTCCTGCTTCAATCTTTAATCATTGAGGAATTCATGTTCCTTATCATAGTTTAAGACATCTTTCAAAACATAGCTCTTTACTATCTCTCAAGCTTTATCGTTTTTTTTATGAATGTTTGCCCCATCCATATTAAAGTGCAACCATTCACTAATAACATCCTGAGTCTTGATGCCTTTGCCCACAGTGTTTTTTTTTAAATACCCCAGTTTTCTTTCCCCTAACCCTGAGCCAAAAAATTCTTTAAAGCCAATATCAACTGCCACTTTTTAATGAAAATTCCCTGGATTATCGCATTTGAAAAAGACCTTCACTTCTTTAAAGTCCCATACTTGTTTTAAGAAGTGGTTATATTTTTACAATTATATAATATGTCGTTCTACTTGATTGCAATAAGGTTCTTAAGGACAGTATTTTTTACATTATTTGCCCCTCTCCTCTCTTATCAAGGCACTCAAAACAGTGCCATGAACTTAATAAGTGCAATTTGTTAAATAAATGTATTATTTAGCAAGCTCAAGAGAAAAGGTTAGTCGTAGAGAATAAAATTAGGGTGACATAAGCATTTTAAAAAATGAAAACACAAAATGATAGATGAAGGTACTTTAGGTTAACATTTTGAGAATTTGTGTTTGGAGAAAATGAACTTAGAGAATTTAAGCTAATAGTCAAAATATATTTAGTCATTTATTTGTTCATTCATTTATTCCACAAGTATTTTTTTATAATTACTGTATTAGAAATGTGGAAATACAGTAACAAACAGAACAGTGAATGTCCCTATCTTTAAGGCACTTGCATTCTGTCAAGGGAAACTAAAATTAAACCAGCAAAATAAGCATATAATGCAACTTCCAGTATTAATGAATTTTATGAAAGAAATTAATTGGAAAAGAATGGGCTTATTTTTGACATGCAAGGAAAACTTTTATCTCTCTATCTCTCTATCTATCTTAAGAGAAATGGACATCTGGACAGGGTCTGACAAAAGTGATAGAGTTGCTCTGCAAAGGTCTGAGAGAAAAGATTTCTAAGCAGAAGGAAAAAGCAAAGCAAAAGTTCTGATGTAAGAAAAGCTAAAAGGCCAGTGTGTTAGAGCAAATTTAAGAATTGCAAGTAGGAGTAAAGAGGGACAGTTCGAGTAGACCTCACAGGACACAGGAAAGGCTTTCGATTTTCCTTTAAGTTTGATGGGTCATCTTCGGAGAGTTGTGATTCCTGGAGACCCACAAATTAATTTATAATTTTAAAAAATAACTCTTACAGCTGTGTAAAGGATACCTTGTGAGGACTAAGAGAGGAGGCAAGAAGGACCAGGTAAGGGGACATTCCACAGGCCAGAGGAGTGATGGGGATTTGGATGATCGTGGCAATTGTTAAGAAGTGGTCATATTCAGGATTCATTTTTAGAAGGAAACGGTAAGAGATTGATTATAGAGCCTCCAATTATCTTTACCAGGGTAACTTATGGGTACTAAAATGTAACAAAATTGAAATTCTGCTATGTTTTTATTTTTTAAAAAATTAACAAAGTAGTAACACATTAAATAAATATAAAGTGATCTTACAAATCATCTATGAAAACATCTTAAAGAACGCAACATACTGTTAAGCTTTAATTGATTTTTTCATGGTAAAATTATGTGTATACAGTGAGGTATGTTATTTTTTATTATAACGTTTTACTTTTGAAACAGATATTTTATGTTATTTGGAAAATACATGGCTAAAATTATTTGTATTTGTCTACATTTGAGAAACCTTTAATAAACTAAATTAACAATTATTGTATGCAAAAAAAAAAGCAAAGGACACTATATTTTTATACTTGCTTCACACTGTTTGTTTGGATTTAAGGACATTCATTTCTTCAGACAAAATGGATGTGGATTTCTTACCAGGAAAATGAATTGGTGTTACCACAATCCGCTAAGTATTTTCTTTTCATGGTGTCTACAAGAATTTTCCCAAACTACGTCCATTATCTCATGACTATAAATTCAAAGGGTTGTTTTCCCTTTTTTCAAACATGTTCACAATACAAAAAAAGGATTGATAATAAATCATTTTTATTACTCCTCTTTTCATAAATATGAATCCTAGTCAACAGAACACATTTAAATATGTAAGATAGCAATATTTTTTGTAAATACATATAATTTCCTGTCACACACAGGTTTCCAATGTTGTTACTTTTTCAGACACAGTTTTCACCCCCTTTTTTCTCTTGTTATCTGACAATTCCTCAACTTTGTTTTATAACTTCTCTTTTTATTGATTAGCTAACCTTTTTATCTTTTAATATTTTTCCACACTTTTCTTATTCATAGTTTTATTTTACTTCTCAGTTCTTTCTGTAAATTTCTTCTTGCCAGTTTTAATGGTCCACAATTTCCAATGGAAAGTCTGCTGCCAGAACCTTCCTTCCTCTGGTGTTAATGGCTGCTCTTGAGAACCTGCCCTGCCCTCCATCATCTAATTTGAGTCGATGAGGGGGCAGACAAAACAGATGGTTGGCACAGGATGGGATGATTCACTGTTTGAAATCATGGTGAAACATTTTTGAAATTGGTGAGGGAGAGGGAAGCCTGACATTTGACAAAGCCATGTAAAAATTGCAGTATCCAGACGAAGTTCAGTTTAATTTTGACTGTTATTTTCCAGATGTACTGATCATATGATTACAATCTTAAGATTACATCAAGAATATACCTTTTCCCAAATGCACTGTATTCATTTCAGCAAAATGAGTTTATAGCGAGTGCCAATGTCAGAACTATTCTTGAAGTTACCTTGTCACCTTGTTTCTTTGTGCCTTTTAGAACTTACTGAATACCTCCTCTACCTTCATTCCTGTGAAGCTTACCTTCTTTGCATAATCTGCCTGAATGTCAACTAACTGATTTTTTTCACAATTTATGGACATAATGAACCGCAAGCTACTTTGCAAGGGAAGAAGTGAACTATATATATATTTCATTTGTATTCTCTTTATATTCTAGTGCCACAAATTTATGACATGAGTCTATGTAATTAGAAAAATGTTTATCACAGAGGATCATTGTGAAAATATAAAGAGAATGATAACAACATTTAGCATACAGATATTTAGAATTTAAAATACCTCTTTGTTATATGAAGGTTTGTTTAAAAAAAATTAAATGCTTATTTATTTTGAGGAGAGAGATAGAACATGAGTGGGGGAGGGACTGAGAGACACAGAATACGAAGCAGGCTCCAGGCTCTGAGCTGTCAGCACAGAGCCCTAAGTGGGGCTTGAACTCATGAACTATGAGATCATGACCTGAGCCGAAGTTGGACGCTTAACCTACTGAGCACCCCCCCCCCCAGCGCCCCACCCCCATATAAAGGTTTCTTAATTGAAATGAAATAGAAAAAAAGGATATAGTAAAGCCACCTTGATGAGATGATATTATAGACCATGCTTTCTAGATAGAGGCAATATCACCCCCAAGGAGGCAAAAATGGATCTTGGTGTATAAAACCTGTAGATATTGCACTATTGTGTAGCTCTCCCAAAGGCTACAAATTTATGTAACATGATGTTACAATTTTATGGGATGTGAGATTAGGAAAAAAAACATTTTGGAAGATTCTTCAGGGGAAATGTAATACAAATACAAACAAACAAATAAAACAACAAAACTTTGAGAAACAGTGTTAAACACAAGACAAGGCTTTCTTCCTCCCAATGTGATGACAAATGATGGTTCTGTGATCCATCTTCCAAGTTATTTTCATGAATCTACAATTATAATTGACAAACTTATACATTGAACATCAAATAATATTCAACAAAGCCATGAACTTACTTGCACAAACTTTTTTGCAAAGGAAACATTTAAAGACTGAAATATACTAAACATTTGGAGATAAAAGGATCTAATACATCTTACTAAGGAAGCATAATGGGCAGTGTTTAAAATATAGACATATACAGTGTCCTGCATATAAAGTTTTTTTCTCATGGTTGTATTTTTACTTTTTTATTTAAAAATAATTTTGTTTTTGTTTAAATTCAAATTAGTTAACATACAGTGTGATATTAGTTTCAAGTTACAATGTAGTGATTCAACACTTCCATGCAACACCGTGTGCTCATCATGCTCACCACAAGTGCCCTCCTTGATCCCCATCACCTATTTAACCCCTCTGCTCACCCACCTCCCTTCTGATAATAATCAGTTTGTTTTCTACAGTTAAGAGTTGGCTTTTTGGTTTGCTTCTCTCTCTCTTTTTTCATTTGCTCATTTTGTTTCTTAAATTCCACAGGTGAGTGAAATCATATGGTATCTGTTCTCTGACGGACTTATTTTGCTTAGCATAATACTTTGTAGCTCCATCCATGTTGTTGCAAATGGAAAATTTCATTCTTTTTTATGGTGGAGTAATATTCCATTATATATGTGTGTGTATATATATATATATATATATATATATATATACATGTATATACATGTATGTATATATGTATGTATGTATAAAAATAAATTTTCCCAAATGCACTGTATTCAGATGAAAAGAAAGAGGGAACCAGGGATAAGAGAAGAAAGAAGAAATAGGGATAAGAAATACTTGAAGACTGGAACCTAGGTGGCTCACTCCATTAACCATCTGACTTTCAATTTTGGCTCGGGTCATGATCCCATGGACATGAGATTGAGCCCCACCACATCAGGCTCTGTGCTGGGCAAGGAGCCTGCTTAGGATTCTCTCTTTCTCCTTCTTCTTATTCCCCTCCCCCACTCATTCTCTCTCTCCCTTTCTCAAAAAAAAAGTCACTTAGTAAAAAATGTACCAACCACTTAATATATATGTATAGATATAGATATAGATATAGATATAGATGATATAGATAGATATATCCCACATCTTCTTTGTTCATTTATCAGTTGATGGACACTTAGGCTGTTTCCATGATTTGGCTATTGTAGATAATGCTGCTATAAACACGAGAGTGCATGTATCACTTTGAGTCAGTGTTTTTGTATTCCTCTGATAAATATTAATGCAACTTCTGGGTCCTAGGATAGTTCTATTTTTAACTTTCTGAGGAACTTCCATACTGTTTTCCAGAGTGGCTATTCCAGCTTTCATTGCCACCAACAGTGCAAGAAAGGTCTCCTTTCTCCACATCCTTACCAACACCTGTTGTTGCATGTGTTACTGAATTTTGCCACTCTGACAGGTATGAGGTGATATCTCATTGTAGTTTTGATTTGCATGTTCTAATGATGAGTGATGTTTAACCTCTTTTCATGTGTCGGTTAGCTATCTGTATATCTTCTTTGGAAAAATATCTACTCATGCCTTCTGCCCACTTTATAATTGGGTTATTCTTTTTTGGGTGTTGAGTTTTACAAGTTCTTTATACATTGTGGATGTTAACCCTTCATCAGATAAATCATTTACAAATAACTTCTCCCATTCCATAGATTGGTTTTTAGTTTTGTTATTTTTTTTTCCTTCATTTTATTTTGATGACATTCTAATAGTTTATTTTGCTTTTGTTTCCCTTGCCTCAGGAGACATATCTAGAAAGAAGTTACTATAGCCAATGTCAAAGAGTTTGCTGCCTATGTTTTCCTCTAGGATTTTTATGGTTTCTGGTCTCACATTTAGGTCTTCAATCCATTTTGAATTTATTTTTGTGTTTGGTGTAAGAAAGTGGTCCAGTTTCATTCTTTTGCATGCTACTGTCCAGTTTTCCAAACAGCATTTCTGAAGAGAAAGTCTTTTCCCCATTGGATATTCTTTCCTGCTCTGTCAAAGATTAATTGACCATGTAGTTGTAGGTTAGGAAGGTTTTTAAAGGCCACTCTACACGCTATGTCCCTGAAGGCATTTCTTAGCACTACAGCAGTTGTGGAAGAGAGTTATACCTTCTGAACTTCCTTTATTGCCAATACTAACATGATAGCAAAATTAATTAATGTAATAGCAAAAAGAAAAAAAATGAGAAAAAAGAACAATAAATGTATAGTGGCTGAATTGTACAACTGTGCAAATAAAAAGCATATATATGTGCACAACATGCAAATAAATACCTTACAATACTGTGTGAATAATTTTATTATATGTTCTACAGGTATTTTAGTCAGAGACCAATACAATTTTGGATGTTACAGAAGCAGTTCAAAAGAAATAAAATATGATGAAAATCATTCAGCATTTTCAGTTCAATAGTGAATTCAGGGTAATAAATGGGATTTTAAGAAAGAAATTATTGATGACCTACTAAAACAGTCTTTCCAGAGTGGTTGGGCCAAAGCTAGATAATAAGGGAAGAGGTATACATGCTTAGCTACATCTACTGTGGCCCTTATCCGTAGTACCCTAAATTTTGTTGATATGTTTTAGTCCATTTCCAGACCATAAACAACATGATGACACAACTTGATTGTGTTTTGTCTTATCAATATAGTGCGTACAACCACGTATAGAAAGTGTGTGTGTGTCTGTGTGTGTGTGTGTGTGTTTTATGTGCTAAACAGATATTTAGAGAACTTAAAGAAGTTTCATAGGAATGAAGGACTAAATGTAGCCTACCCTTTCAATAAATTAGTGATAGGGAGAGAAACAGAATGTGTATTTGAGGAATAGTAGGAGATAAGGAAATTAATTTTAAGATTGCCAGTGTCTGGAACCTCTCCATGAAGTATTAGACAGGTTTAATATATAGTATGCTGTGCCCAATTTGCCTCACATAGCTTTGGAATTTAGTTTACATTTCAAAGCAATAGAAAGCTATAAGGAATTAGTGATATAGTCAGGGTTAATACTATAATTAAATTTACTGCTCAGCCAGCTAAATTAGAGTACAAGTAAATGTTCATCTTTTCTTTTTGGAACACCATTCTGTTATATAACTTATTATATTCTATGCATTTCTTATCTCTTTTTATTGATTGTGATATTTGGGGGAACATTATTGGTTCTTAAATTAGGTTAAAGAGCAATGGATACTGCTTTACTTAAGCAGATTTATACATTTAATTTTTAACATTTACATATTATGTTTGTGAATCATAGTGTACTTGTGTCCCCAAATTATATCAATCATAAGGTATTGTCAAGTTTATTTAGAATAAACTATGATTAAGATGTTAAAGAATCTGAGAGGAATTTGGACAAATGCAAAATCAGAAGGGATAAAAACTGTAAGAGAAAATTCAATAGAAATGCTATAAATGAAGAACATAGTAACAGATGTAGAATGTCTTCAGTAAGCAGTAAATATAATCATAAAGGTGTTGTGATTAAGAATCAATGAATTTGATGATGGGTTAGTATAAATTATTCAAACTGAAAATAAAGATAAAAATAGTTTAAAGAAAAGAAGAAGAGAAAGGGGGGAAAACAACAACAACAAGAACATCAGAATAGAACATTCATGGTTTGTGAGGCTTTATAAAATATTTTAACATATGGACAATTGGATCCCAGAAGGAGAAGAAAGAGGAAACAGAGGATAGGAAATACTTGAAGACAGGCTCCTGGGTGGCTCAGTCCATTATATAGCTCTTGATTTGGGCTCAGGTCATGATCGCATGGTCATGAGATTGAGCCCCACCATGTCAGGCTCTGTGCTGGGCATGGAGCCTGCTTGGGATTCTCTCTTTCTCCTTCTCCCTCTGTCCTTCCCCCACTCATGCGCTCTCTCTCTCTCTCTCCCTCTAAAACAAAACAAAACAAAACAAAACAAAACAAAACAAAACAAGAAAAGGCCACATAGTAAAAACAAACAAATAAATAAATACACCAACTGCTTAAAAAAGAAAGAAAGATAGAAATACTTGAAGAAATAGTGGCCTAGAATTTTACAAATTAAATGACAGACACAAAACCACAGATCAAAGAATCCCAGAGAATACCTAACTGTATAAATTCCAAAACATAACCAGCCTTCAACATGACATAATTAAATTGCTGAATCCAAATGAGAATCAGAAAATATTGAAGGTGTGCCAATAGAGGAGGGAGGAATACATACAACAAAACGAAACAAAATAAAACCAAATAGCAAAAAAATAATAGTTTTCTCTTTGGAAACTATGGAAACCAGAAGATAATAGATTGACAAATTTAAAGAGATAAAGAAATGATGAACCCAGAATTCTACACTCAGAAAAATTATCTTTCAAAAATGAAGAAACAATAAAGACTTTCACAGGCAAACAATCCAAAGCAGTTCATTGCTAGCAAAATTATTCTATAAGAACTCTTAAAGGATATTCCCTCGACAGGAAAATTATGAGGCTGATGACATGGATCTACACAAGAAAATGAACAGAACTGAAAACAGAATAAATATAGCTCAAATTACATTTCCTATTTTTCATTTTAGTTTCTCTAAAGCTTTACTGACTGTGTAAAGGAAAAAAAGTGGCAATGGTGTGTATAATATAATGAATATATAAAGTGTAACAAAAATAGTACAAAGGATGAGGCAGGAGAGGAGGAATATGTGATTTTGAGAACTTTACACTACAGTGGATACTATCATTTGAAAGTAGACTTTGATTAATTAAATATGTATACTATATACCTTTAGGGAAACCACTAGAAAAAATGCAAAACAAGTGCATAAATAGTAAGTCAATAAAAGAGATTAAATGAAATCACACATCTTAACAGAAAAGAAGGCAGAAAATGAAGTAAAGACACAATGAACACGTGGACAAATTGAAAACAGTTAGCAAGGTAGTATACTTAAATTCAACCATATCAATGATCTCATTAAATATGAATGATTTAAGCACGTAAGTTAACAGAAGGAAGGTGTTAATTTGGAGAAAAAGCAAGACCCAACTATATGCTGTCTGTAAGAAAACTGCTTTAAATGGAAATACATATTAGATAGATTAAAAATAAAATTAAAAAAATAGATTGAAAATATTAACCAAAAGGCACTTAAGTAACTATTTTAATTTCAGGCAAAGATAACTTCAGAACAAGGGAGGTTATCAGGTATAAGGAGGAACATTATATAATGAGAAAAGGTAAAATTCTCTAGACATACTAACCTAAACCTTGATGTTCCTAACAACAGAGCTTCAAAATATATAACACAAAAACTAATGGAACTGAGGAGAAAAATAGACAAATTTATATAATTCTAGTTGGGCACTCAACACTTCTTATCAGCAATTGATATAACAAGTAGTAAATTATGGTACAAAAAATTCACTAAAGGTATAGTAGAGCAGAATAACACCATCAAACAGTGTAAACTGATATTCACTACAAATTTTACCCTACAACAGAGGATAAATGTTTTCAAATGCAGACAAAACATTTATTAAGGCCATATTCTGTACCATAAAACAAATCTGAACATATTTTAAAAACCAGAAGTTAAGGTTGGTTAAGAATCCAACTCTTGGTTTTGGTTCAGGTCATGATATCACGGTTCATGTGTTTGAGCCCCACATTGGGCTTTGAGCCTGCTTGGGATTCTCTCTCTCCTTCTCTCTCTGCCTCTCTCCTGTGCTTGTGGTTTCTGTCTCACAAAATAAATAAATTAACTTAAAAAAATTAAACCCATGGTTTAAAAGAGAAAATATCAGACAAGCCCACATAGACGGATATTCTGCAAAGTACCTGACCACTGCTGTTTAAAATGGCAAGGTTGTGAGGGACAAAGAAAAACCAACAACCTTTCACAGAATGGAGAAGACTAAAGAGACATGATGACTAAATGCAATGTAGTGTCTTGGGTTGGATATTAGAACAGAAAAGTTCACTGTGGAAAGACTATAGTAAACTGAATAGAGCCTGTAGATTAGTTAATAGTATTAAACCAATGTTAGTGTCAATGTTTTGATAAATGCACCCTGCTTATGTTACATGTTAATACTAGATAAGACTGAATGGAAGATATGACAATCCTCTGTACTATTTTGACAACTCTCCTTTACATTTAAAATTATTTCAGTAACAATTTCTAAAAAAAAAAATTTAAATTGTACCATGTCCTTAACAAGGCCCCTCTGGTCAGTATGTTCTTGTTCTGTTTATGTAACAGCCTGGCATGCAAATTTGTCCTGAATATTATCAGGATATCAACTATAGTTTATATAGTTTCATACAAACAGAATTTCATAAAAGAATATGAAAGATTATACTTTGAGGAGTAAATTTTACCAAAAGCAATTTCTTCATTTAAGATGAAAAAAAATTTTTTTTAAGTTTATTTATTTATTTTGAGAGAGAGAGAGACAGAGAAAGTGAGCAGAGGAGGGGTGGAGAGAGAGGGAGAGAGAAAATCTCAAGCAGGCTCCACACTGTCAGTGAGAGGCCCGATGTGGGGCTCGAACCCATGAACCATGAGATCATGACCTGAGCTGAAACCAAGATCTGGACACTTAACCTATTGAGCCCCCCAGGCACCCTCATTTGAGAACTTTAAAATATAAAATGTCGCTTGTGTCACTATCCCAATTGAAATTTACTCTAAATTGACACTAATAAAAAACCCTTATTAATTGGCTAGGTTATGTTTTCATTTTTGTTTAAAATAATTAAAAATTACTTAAAGAAAGTTTTAATAAATAAGTAGCAAAGATAAATTCATGTAAATATGTCACCAGAAATAATTTAGTGTTAATAATTTTAATAATCATAAATTTTTAACTGATTAATTCAATTATAGAGATCAACACCCATTTTGATTGTATCCAAAATGTCAGTTTTATTTAACAGCCCCAGATAAAAGTGTTTTTCTTGACTGAGTAACTCTAAAACTGATCATAATGTATGCACAGGTTGAGCTATTTCTATATAGCAATGCAATTTCAAAGTCAGAAAAATTGGAAATGACCCTCAAATCGAATAAGATATTTTTATTTTAAAACAGGTGAAAAGAGTGGGGTTCCGAAAGATTAAGTGACTGTCTAAATGTCACATTGTTATCAAGAAACTCAGAAGAAATATCCAGTTTTTCTGACTCCAGAACAGTTGTCTTATTCATGCTGCACTATGGAATGTCAAAGAAAAATGAATCAACAGGAATCAAACAAAAGAAATCAAAACAAGCAAGCACACAGATCCAGAAGGTAGAACATTCTGTGGGAAAGCTGGCTTAGGCTCCTCATGAGAAGGGAGCTTTATTAGATTACATGCTATTTAGGGGAATAACAATTAGAAGCAGTGTCTGGTCTGGGACCGTGTACCGACTTCAGGAAATGTTCATATTGTCTATATATTAGATGAAATGATAACTTACTGAAATGAAAAGATTGAGATCAATGACTGAAAAATAAAGATTATGAAATGAACACAATATCCTTGCAAATTTTTTGTAACCTAAAACTATTATAAAATAAAAGCATATCAAAAAACTATGGGAGTTACATATGTTTGTCATGTATCTGTGTGGTTGACATGTAAATGCATACAAAAATATACACTAAAATATCAGCAGACATAATTTGTGGGTAGTGAGAATGTAATACTTTCTCATGCTTTATTTTTGCTTGTCTAAATACCGTGAATTTGTACAATACATATTTATGACTTCTGTAATAATACAAAGTTATTTGTTAAATGAAACAAAATGTCTCAAATTACTTTCAAACAGAAAAATGAAAACCATCAAAAAATGACTTGCATGCTTTGTTTATGCCTGATACAACCAATAAAGAAAGTGAAAATACCTCAGATTCTCTGTGTATATAGAGCCCACGTTCACCAATTATTTGTATTCTAAAAACAATTTTAGAAGACATTTTAATCTTTCATACTCAACTCCTACTGATATTAACAAAATGATAGCAAACCATTTCCGCAAAAGTCAAATTATAGATATCAGCAATAAAAATTCAGTTCAAAAGTTCCCAGAATGCAGCCAAATTATTCAATTCAAGTAAATTGATTACACCACCCTAAATCTATATAGTTCAATGAACATGTTCAATAATACCAATAAATTATTTTTAGCTTTGAAATTATCAGAATATATATTAGAAGCACTAAGAAAAATATTGTGTTTCTTATTCTTCCAAATGCTGGTGTTAGCAATTCAACCTAAAGATAAAAAATATACCATTTTTATGTTATTAATAATTGTGATATATGTGTTTTTAAGCTTTTTCTGAACTTTGTAACTTCTGTAGAAGAAACTCGACCAGTAATAAATTAATGCAGAAGTACTTTTAGATTATACCATAACTGACATGATAAATAACTACTGAAATGGATAATTCAAACTTTAAGAATTTATATTTTGTTTTTTCTGACACCAGCTTACAATCTTCAAAGTGGCTTTTGCTATTTAAAAAATGTATTCTGGATTTTGCAATGTATTTCTCGTAATGTATAGCTTTAAAACAAATCACAGAACAATTCCAATTTGTAAGAAAAATACAGTAAATATTTTGTGCCCTAACAGTTAGGAACCTCAAAGCCTAGATAATACTGAACATAAAAAACAAGTTAATAATTTTATAACACAATCAATTGATCAATTCATAGAGTCTTTCTTATCTAATCTTTCTGACAATGAAAAATGAAAGAACTATCTGGATCCTGTACCACTGCCACTTAAAGTATGCTGTGGAAAAAGCTGTCCCATTTTCCCACACTTAATAGAATTTATTTTTAAGTCAGTTAGAACGGAAAGGAACAGGAAAACTGCTGGCCTAGAAGCCAAAGAAGATGATTCCAAATGCAATTACACTTAACAGTATTTCATTCAAAGTTATAAAATATTTTTCTATTTGTAAATTTGATGCATATTTGCTATCTATATATAGTTTCCAACAATTCTGCAAAAAGAAAAAAAAGAATACTCGCAAAGAGGAAAAGGAGCAAATGTTATCATGACTTAGTCGGAGACTAGTTTTAGAAAATAAAACAAAATAATTATTTTATTATATCAGATATTGAGTAGAATGTAAACCTGGTAATTTTATGTTTAACTTGAATAAATATTTTAATATGGGTCTATTTTCTGAATTTTTCAAAGTTTTATATGTGACGATTTCTTATATCAAAGTTCTGTCATTTTGATGAAAAAATAGATCTAATTCATTCTTGTCAATTGTATTTTGTATATCACATTTTTAGACCTTGTTGAAAAATAACTTATATTTTATCACCACTTAGATTACAGATATATTCTAGTCCATGTTGTAAAAAATATGGATTTTTTTTGTATTAAACTGACCTCAACATTAAACACATGCTTTTGAGTCCTATTTTATACTATGGCAGATGAAATATCTATAAAAGCCCCTTCCATATAGTCCCACTAAAAACAGTAGATAAAAAAAGAAATTGTGTGTGTGTGTGTGTGTGTGTGTGTGTGTGTGTGTGTGTTTATATAGGTAGGAAATTAAGGTTATTTGTTAAAAGCCCAAAATAACGGAGAATGTGCATGTCATTAACAAAAATAAATATGATGCCACAGTTTGCTATGAGAATATACTATATTTCCTAGTGGCTTGGGACAAAAGAATACTGGGTCATAGGTTTAAATAATAATGGAAAGAGACTGAGAAATTTTAAGATATATCTAACTAAAGCTCCAGAAGACTTGAGACAACCAAAGAGAGGCACTATTCAAAACAATACCTGGTGAGAATTTTCTTGAATTAATACAACTTAGCCATTCTTGGGCTCAGGAAGCCAATTCAACCATGAGTTGAAGAAACATGGAGAAATCTGTATCTGCACAAATCATTGGAAAACTGAAAAATAGCAATAAAGAAAAAAAATTAATGCAGCCAGAAGAAAAAGTGAAGACAAACAAAAAGTAAGTGACAAGAACAAGAGGTGAGTTTTTAAGAGTAAAAATGGAAGCAAGACAACAACTGATTTTGTATTCAAAGTGATAAAGTGGCAAATACACACAACTGTTTATCAGAATTTTGTGCTTAGTGTTGTGGGTTGAATTTTGTCCCCCAAAAGATATCTTGAAGTCTTAAAATCTAGTACTTCAGAATGTGACCTTATTTGAAAATAGGGTCATTGCAGATTTAATTAAGTTTAAATGAGGTCATACTGGAGTTAAGTGGGCCCTTAGTTCAATATGACTGGTGTCTTTAGAAGAGGAAAAGAAAGACAAAGACACACCAGAGACAATGCCATGTGCTAGTGGAGGTAGACTTAAGTCCCATAGCTGCAAGCTAAGGAGTGCCAAGAATTTCAGGTAAACCACCAGAACCTAGAAAGAAGCCAGAGCACATTGTGTTTGATAGGGTATAGAGCAAGCATGGCCCTTCTGACACTTTCGGATTTTTAGACACCAAACTGTGAAACAATCAACGTCTGTTGTTTTAAGTCACCAAGTTTGTGGTACTTTGCTATAGCAACCTTGGCGTACTAATATACCAAGATAAATTACATTTTAGGGATTTGTGCACAGACACCTAAAAAACAAGAAAGAAAATTACTTTTGAAGGAATGTGAGAGAAGTAGTAGGGCATTAGCCAAGAATTTGATAAATTTTATGTCTCTGAAAAACACTGAGTATATAAAAAACACCAATGTTGGGGCTCCTGGGTGGCTCAGTCGGTTGAGTGTCTGACTTCCGCTCAGGTCGTGATCTCGCGGTCTGTGGGTTCGAGCCCCGCGTTGGGCTCTGTGCTGACAGCTCAGAGCCTGGAGCCTGCTTCAGATTCTGTCTTCCTCTCTCTCTGCCCCTCCCCTGCTCATGCTCTGTCTCTCTCTGTCAAAAATAAAGAAACATTAAAAAAAAAAATGTTGTTTACTTCCAACAACAAAAAAAAGATAAAATGTTGGATCACAATAATACAGAAGCCACTAAGGGTGTTTTTATTTTTTTTATTTTTTATTTTTTTTTTAACGTTTATTTATTTTTGAGAGAGAGAGAGACAGAGCATGAATGGGGGAGGGGCAGAGAGAGAGGGAGACACAGAATCGGAAGCAGGCTCCAGGCTCTGAGCCATCAGCCCAGAGCCCGACGTGGGGCTCGAACTCACGGACCGTGAGATCGTGACCTGAGCTGAAGTCGGACGCTTAACCGACTGAGCCACCCAGGCGCCCCGAAGGGTGTTTTTAAATTAAAGAATACTTTTAAAGTACCTATTTTATTTGGGAGGAGGGTAAAAATATTAGCTCTAGAATTTGTTTAGTTGAATTCAACTGTTGTTGAGAAATTCTATAAAAAGAAAAGTGTACTTTACAAAATAATAGAAAAAATATAATATAAAATAATAGAATAATAGAATACAAAATAATAGAAAAAATAATGTGAGAGTGATGAGAGGAATATCAATTAATCCAAAAAGGGATTAAAAAATCAATAAACCTAGCAAAATTTAAAATTGTAGGCAGTTCTAAATAAAATATAAATCCAACTACATCAATTTTAGAAGACAAGCTTTATCAGGTGGATTTCTTTTTTAAAAAAGCTATAAGCAGTTTGTGTTAAAGTAAAAGCACAAAAAGACTGAAGGTAAAAATAAAGCAAAGGATATACTTGTGCAATATTAACTATAAGAAAATTGTCATTTCTATATTAGTGTCAGATTAAATTCATCAGGAAGTAAAGACAATTCTAAACAGGTACATACCCAAAACCAAACTTCAGAAATGGACTAAACTACAAGGAAAAATAAAAACAAACAATTTTGCTATCATATTAGAAGATTTAAATACATCACTGTCATACACATCACTCTGAAATATCCAAAAGACAATAAAAAGCAGTAAGAATTTTAACATCATTCCACTCTTAATGGATTGATCACATGTCAAACATTACACCAAAGACACATCCTCATCAATCCACAGAAAATTTTTGAAAATTGAAGACGCATTAAAGATAATAAAATATTTAAAGCAAAAATAACAAAAATAGATTGTGAGGTTTATGAAATATATAGGAGATGTATAAGAACAAGAAGACAACAAGGAAAGGTTAGACATTTACCCTTAAAATATTATTCTATGCTACATGGAGCATTATAATATTGTACATAGACAGACCATGGGGAGTTTAAGGTGTGTTTTATACCTCTACAGCAATTACTAGCAAACTAAAACAAAGAAGTGAAGCTAGTAACCCAACAGAGTAAATAAAATGAAATCATAAAAAATACCCACTCAATTCAAAATAAGGAAAACTGAAAAAAATAAGAACAAAGTAAAGACAAGTAAACTAGAAAACAAATAGTAGTAGCATAGATTTGAACCTAAGCTTACCAAAAATTTCATTCAATGTAATGATCTAAGCATTGCATTCGAGATTATAATGCTGGAAAAATAACCAATTATATGCTTTTTTATAATACATGCATTTTAATCATAAAATACAGATAGATTAAATGAAAAAAGAATAAAAATAGATGTAGTGTTCATCTCCTGACTATATGAAAGGTGAAGTGACTGTATTAATACCATGCAGTAAGACTGCAGGACAAGGACTAGTACCTGAGATAAAAAGATTGATTATAATGATAAATGTCTGTATGGGTCTGTTAACAGAGCTTCAAAATAAGTGATGCAATGACTGAAATGATTTTTATTTTTTATATTTTTTTAAACGTTTATTTATTTTTGAGACAGAGAGAGACAGAGCATTAACAGGGGAGGGGCAGAGAGAGAGGGAGACACTAGAATCTTAGATGGGCTCCAGGCTCTGAGCTGTCAGCACAGAGCCCGACGCGGGGCTCGAACTCACGGATCGTGAGATCATGACCTGAGCCGAAGTTGGACACTTAACCGACTGAGCCACCCAGGCGCCCCTGAAATGATTTAAAAAAAATGGAAACAATTATATTTGGAGATATTGACACTTTTGTTTCAGAAATTACTAGTTTTGGGGTGCCTGGCTGTCTCAGTTGGTGCAGCATGCAACTCTTGATCTCAGGATTGTGAGTTCAAGCCCTACATTGGGTGTAGAGATTACTTAAAAATAAAATCTTTAAAAAAAGGAAATCGTTGGTTTTAATAGATAAAAAAATCAGTAAGAATAAAGAAGATGTGAATAATATTAAAAATCAACTTGACTTGGGGCACCTACATAGCTCAGTAGGTCAAGCATCTGACTCTTGATTTCGGCTCAGGTCAGGATCTCATATCAAGCCCTGCATCAGGTTCCATGCTGACTGCTTGGGATTCTCTCTCTCCTTCTCCCTGGCTCAGGCTCAGTCTCTCTCTCAAAATAAATAAATAAACTGTTTCTTTTTAAAGTTTATTTATTTTTGAGAGAGAGAGAAAGAGAGAGAGGGAGAGACAGGGAGAGAGAGAGAGAGAGAGAGAGAGGCGGGAGGAGGGGCAGAGAGAAGAGACACAGAATCTGAAGCAGGCTCCAGGCTCCCAGCTGTCAGCACAGAGCCCGATGCAGGGCTTGAACTCAAGAACTGCGAGATCATGACCCAAGCTGAAGTCAGATGCTTAACCAACTGAGCCACCCAGGAGCCCCAATAAATAAATAATAAATAAACTTAAAAAATTTTTTTTCAATGTTTATTTATTTTTGAGACAGAGAGAGACATGAATGGGGAAAGGTCAGAGAGAGAGGGAGACACAGAATCCGAAGCAGGCTCCAGGATCTGAACTGTCAGCACAGAGCCTGATGCGGGGCTCGAACTCACAGACGGTGAGATCATGACCTGAGCCGAAGTCCGACGCTCAACCCACTGAGCCACCCAGGCGCCCCAGTAATACATAAACTTTTAAAAAACAAACCAACTTGATTTAATTAACAATTATAGAACACCATCAATTTTACCCTCTAAAACCAAAATTCATATTCTTTTCAGGTGCACACGGAACATTCACCAGTATAATCTATATGGTGAACCATAACAATAAATTTAAAGAATTTATTTATACAGAGTAAGAATATAGAGACTACACGCTTTCCTCTAAGACTGAAAGAAGGTAAGAATGACTCATCTTATTACTTGTATTAATTACTCTACTGGAAGTCTTAGCTTGTGTATTAACACAAGAAAAAGAAATAAAAGACCTATACTGGACCAGAGGAAATAATACTGTATTCACTTGGAGAAGGCATAATCTTGTCTATACAAAATCCTACAACATACTGCTGGAACTAATAATATATCAAAATGATGGGTTGTAAGGTCAATGTACAAAAAACTTAATTGCATTTCTATGATTTAGCAATGAATAAGCAGAAAATAAATTTTTAAAATAATTAAAATATCAAAAGGAAATGATTAGGGATAAATTTAACAAAATACGTGAATAACTTGTATCCCAAAACTATCAGGCAAATAAATGTTCCATGTATTGGAAGAATAAATCTTAAAATGCCAATTCTCTAAATTATTCTGTTGATTTAATGCAAACTACATAAAAATCCCAACAGGTATTGTGTGTGTGTGTGTGTGTGTGTGTGTGTAAATTGAAAAGCTGGTTCTAAAAGTAAAGGATACAGAATAGCCAAGTAAAGTTGAAAAGAAGAACAATTTGGGGGGACAGATACAACCTGATTTAGCAACTTTCTAAAAAGCCAAGTTAATTATGACAGTGTGATGTTGATAATGGATATTCATCAATCTAACAGAATATCTCTAAGATCAATTGATCTCTGATGATGGTGCCGAGGTAATTCAATGGAGAAAAGAGTGTTTTCAAAAAATGGGACTGGAAAACCTGGATATCGAACTGGAAATAAGGTAAATCTTAACTTTTGTTTTTATCCATACACAGAAATTAACCCAAAGTGGATCATAGAACTGAAAGCAAAAGCTTAAATCATAAAACTCTGGTAAAAAACATGAGAGAAAAAAAATGTCTTTATAACCTTAGGGTAAGTAAAAATGTATTTGATAAGAAAAGTCATTAATCATTAAAGAAAAAAAGGTAAATTGGACTTAGCAAATTTAAAATATTCTGTTCTTCAAAAAAAATTACTCAGAAAATAAAAAGAAAAGCCATTGCCTAGGGAAAAATATTCACAGTACATATATCTGACAAAATTTTATACCCAGAATATGTAAAAAAGACAAAGAATCTTTAAAAGGGCAAAGTATGAGAAATAACACTTCACAAAAGAAGAAAAACAAACAGCAAATAAGCATGTGGAAATATAATCAACATCATTAGTCACCAAGGAATTACAAATTAAAACCAAATGAGAAATGTCTACGCACTCAAAAGAACACCAAAGACAAATAAACAAATAAAACAAAAAAATGAAATCCTAAGATCAAGTAATAGAGAAGATGTGGAGGAACTGGAAATCTCATACATTTCTGATGGAAGTTCACCCATTTTGGAGACCAGTTTGTCAAGTTCTTATAAAATTAGACCAACAGTTTTCATATGACCTAGCAATTACACTTCTGGGTATTTATCTCACCTAAATTAAAACATATGTCAACACAAACAAACTTGAAAATGAATATGCAAAGAGACTGTGTTCATAATAATCAAAACTGGGCACAGCCCAGACGTCTATTAGCAGATAAATGGGTAAACAAACGGTGGTAACTCATACAATGGAAGACAATGGAATTTATTGCAGCTCAGGCACAAGAAAGGGGCAACTACTGATACATAATGCAACATGGATGAATCTCAAAATCATTAGCCAGACACTAAAGAATATATACTGCGTGGTACTACAGATGCAAAAATTTAGATGAAGCAAAGTATTTTGGTGACAGAAAGCAAATCAGTTGTTTCCTGGGGTTGAACCAGGTAAAGGGAATTGATTAACTTGGGACCCAAAGAAACTTTCTGAATTGATGAAAATATTCTCTATTGTGGTAATGGTTGTTACACATGCACACATTTTTCCAATGCTTAAAAAGGGTTCCTTTTCTTTTATGTATATTATACCTCAATGTAGTTGATTTTAAAAATTAAACACACTGATATGAAGAAAGTCTTTAGAGATTGATAAGACTTGGTATCATTCTGTCTGTTCTGAACAATTTAACAATTGCTCTGGACCTTAAGTGTCCTAAGATCTTACCAATTACATTCAGATGAAATACAGTGATGCACAACACATATAAGGGGAACCCAATAAATGTGGACTCACTTTTTTCATTCACTCCCCCACTAACTTATAAAAATATCCTAACCATAGAACTTGTGGCTTCTATACTCTTGTGATGATTTTCTAATAGATTTATAAGTCATTTATCAGGCCATTAGACCCCAGTCTGTGCTCTCACCATTAAAAACAGTGTGTGTTTTTTTTTAACTTCAGAAAGCATTCTTATAATCAGTAGATTCTATCAGCCAGCCAATATTTATCTAGGTAGCAAGGATTTGTTGAATTGATTCAAATTTTGATAGCCATATTCTAAGACG
The DNA here is from genome assembly GCF_046562875.1 of Panthera onca. Taxonomy (NCBI): domain Eukaryota; kingdom Metazoa; phylum Chordata; class Mammalia; order Carnivora; family Felidae; genus Panthera; species Panthera onca. The sequence goes on from NC_138346.1 coordinate 85,069,578, forward strand.
TTTGAATTTAGTCATTTACTGATTTTAAAATTTGCTGTTAAATATTTGCTATACCTCTGGTAAAGTTTCCTATAGTGAAAGGATGAAAAAGACATGGGTACACCATCATATAACTAACATTTCCAAAAAGCAACTGAAGATATGATGAAAGGAATCAAACAGGATAATTTTTATGGTAGGATAATTATTTGAATGTTTTCTGGGTAGCAGTTCATTTATCATCCAGTTACTTCTGAATGTTTCTATGCTTTTCACTTAGTAAAAACAGTCAACAATTCTTTGGAGGGAAAAATTAGGTTAATCTCTTTTTGTTTGTTTGTTTCATGAAGAACAAGCAACACAATAGAGTATAGGTTGGTCTCACCATAAATTTAGTATTTATGTGTTTATCTATATCTATTTTCCTAAACATGCACATAAAAAAGTAAAACTGAAATCACATAGATCATTGCATATATTACCAATTTTCTAATTTCTTACAGATCAAAGTAGGTCTTGTTTGGTTCTACTCATATCAGATATTAGTTCTTAGAACTGGAATGTTACCACTAGTGGCCTCAGCATAAAATCTCTTCTCTTTAATCCATTCAAGTTAGTCAAGTAAAGTCAAAGATTGTTTTCCCAAATTACCTGGAGAAAATGTGTTCACCCAAAATCACACTTCTGATCATACCAGATGCTAATAGTCCCAACTGCTTTTCAGTAAGAAATACATAAACAACAATAAACGTATGCATGATTGTAAAGGGTATTCCTTTTACAAAGACTTAGATTTCAAGTTTTAACCTTTGTAAATTTCAACTATTGGAAAATTGATTCGCTTTACCACATTTCGAAAAAAAAAAATCAAAGTTCCTGTATGTGAATGTTAAAACCTGTGATTTCTCAGATGAGTCCATGTTTACCAGAAGGACTCACCCAGGAAGGCCAGCTGAACATCCAGTGTACTTTCCCCTGACTGTGGTCAGTGAATCAGCAAGTGTTATAGGAGTTCAGGGTGAAATGCCAGGTGCTATTTCAACAGTGCTTCTTTCACAACATCTAGGGTGGGGTCACTCCGTTAGGCTCTGATAAGGTTACTGGAACTCAGTTCCTAGGGTAGTCAAGTTAACATCCTCTACCCTCATGCTCTCTGAATGTAGAAGGTAGTCACAGAGACCTGGTTCCCTTTTTTGGGCAAAAGGCTACTCAACCACAAACTGCTTATTAAACTCTGTCTGGAAAATATTATTCACTGAAATTATGTCTCAATAGCATAAAGTTTAATTTTGTAATTAACCAAACCATCTGTCATTGCAAGGCTCTCTTAAGGCCATCCAAATGGAAGAACTTTTACTTGTAGAACCTTGCACAGAGTGGTGTTTTTTTGTAATGAGGGAGAAGGAAACGGTATGAATTTTAAACGATGGCTGCAAATAGATTGTCAACTTTTTTTTCTGCCTTTGATGACTTACCCAACTCAGAACAAACCAATTTCCTAAAGAAAATCTACATCTTTCAGTAAACAGATTATTGCCCTTTCCATAAAATGTTTGGCTCTCTACTTCATAAAATAAAGTTCCTCTGAACATAGATGTTGTTGCAGCAAAGCCTTGTCCATCTGTGTTGTCAGGGTGTGTGAATACTAGCAACATTTCTTTGAAAACTTAGGGATAATTACTAAACAAACAACAATTAGTATTAATCAGTTATGTAATTTATTCTTCCTTTTAGATTTCAAGGTTTTCTGTCTTAATGAATTTAGAACACATGCAAATGCAGAAACACCAAGGAATCAGATATCTAGAAAGGATAAAACACTGTCAGTTGGGGGTGCTTGAATCAGGTTGGCATTTGGTTTGGATCTTTAATGACTCTTATGTCACATATTTTAATCTGACACCATCCAAACTGCTCTGAACCAAAAGCTCAGATGAAGTCTAAAAGATAAATTTTTTTAACTTTTGTGTTTTTATTTTTGGATAGACATGAAAGAAAGTATCAAAAATTTAGAATTTTTAAAGTTAAATCATACATCCATATCTTTATAATCCTAATATATCTACCCCAAAGAAGTCATGTGGATGGAAAATTATTCAATATACAGAACTCTTTCCACATCTTACCAGTTTATATCATTAAACATTGAGACTACATAGTCCATAGGAAGGAAGGAAGGAAGGAAGAAAGGGATGAAGGAAGCAGAGAAGGAAGGAAGGAAGGATTGAAACTGTTTTATTGAATAAGTGCCAGAAAAATAGTGGTAATCCTTATATATTGATTATTGGGCTTTTCCACAAGACTTTGTCCTAGTTTTAATTAATACCTGTATAGAGCTTTCATTGTCAACGGGGAGATTTGGTCTTAGATTACCTATAACACATTAAACTTAACCCTGTAATGCCACTTGCATCGATCCTTTACTCCAGTAATGTAGATGGAAAGAAATGCAGTTGTGGACACTGAAAAGTTGGTTTGTAGGGATCAGCTATGTTCTGATGAGATCAGTCTGGCTCTGCAACCTGCATTACAAATGATGGGTCCCAAGAGAGTGGTGATGTCATTATGCCAACACCATCACCTCTCAGTGTTGTTATACTGAGTCAGCCTACTGTGGCCCCATATTGGTCTGGTGTCTATTCTTCTGGCCTAATACCAGTTTGAAATGTCTTTTTGAATAATTAATGTCTTCAGCTATACTTCTCTTAATTACTTAGTTACTCTCTGAGAATGTTACCTAGATATTGACTGAAAATTATATGACTTGATCTCAAATAGAACATTATAGGTTTTATCTTTTTAAAGCAAATACCGTTGCTAGTATTCAGTTATAATTTTTTCAGTAAGTAATCTATATGTATACTTTTCTCCATAGTTAATCTGTGGCCAGAATATAATTGCCCTAAAGGCAGAAGTAGAAAATAAAGACATTAATCATTCCTAATTTTCAAACTATTTTAACCAATAAAAGAAAAAAAAAAAAAACAACTAATTCATTCCAGATTGTGGGGATATGTACAATGAATATTTCACAAACTTCACTGAAGATAACTAGAGGAAAGAGCCCACCAAGATTAATACAATTATTGAATGTGTTATAATTTCTAATTATACACACATATTTGTTTTTGCTAGAACATAGCTGTTGAAGAAATCCCCAAATTTGAATTCTCACGTGTGTTTTTAGTTTAAAATTTTTTTTTTCATGATATCTATTTGCCTCTTTGAAGTACATCTATAATGATATTCCTTAGGTTTGGAACTTAGTTTTAAGTAGCAAATAAAGATCTTATGAACTTGAGCAAGATGGTCAAACTCTTTAGCTTTGAGGCTTACTAAATTATTTTCCTAAAAATCAAGTAATAAATTAACAAAAATCAGGAGATAATCCCACTCAGTATTAAAATTAAAATGTACATAGCACACATTAAAATTAAAAGAAGTTATTCGGTACCTTAAAGGTGCATATTTAAGACTTCCATTTGTAATAATTAAAATGAAAATTAGCAATCCAATACTCATGAAGAAATTTCTGCTTACTTATTGGTTATCTGAGAGAACTATTTTGAAAAGAGAAAATCTTTCCCAACTCCCCACCCTACCTCTGTCCCTTTCAGACCTAATCCTTGGTAAAAAATAAGACGAACAAAGTAGTAATCCATTATAATGTTAGGTCAATTATTATCAAGTAGAAAATTAGTTATAAGAAAAAAAACACATTTTCACATCTTTTAAATGCTTATTTTGTTACTTTACAACATTGCCAATTTATACAGATTAAGCAATTTTTCCCTTGTGTTTTTAACTATGTTTTAAGATCGTATAAATAAAGTCACAAATCCGCATAAAGGTAAAGAGATTCTATCCATTTGCACTAGAGTAAATAAAACTTTGGGAAAAAATAAAGATAAAAAAGTCACACAGGGAAAATAAAATTATTGTTTAAAAATATCTCTTTTCATTATCGAGTTATATATGCCATAATTAGCAGCAGCACTTATGTTTGTAAAATTGGTACAGATTGGGCTGGTTATATGCTACTGAGTCATCTAGTTTGGGAATTTACCAGTAACAAATCACTACAGTTCAACCCCCTTGCTCTACCTCCACACATGTTTGCAAGTAGTTACAATCAGAACAAAAAACAAACATAATAGAGTTTTGAATTTGTTCAAGATTGAAATATCACTAATAACCCAGGCCCAAAGTAGCATATTATATCCCTTAATGCTTTTCAATTTTTCTGATTCCTATAATTACAATGTTCTATCAAGACAGGATAGAATGTAAATCAAATTAAGTTAGCCAAATGGAAATTTCAGAATATTCAAGCCAGTTATGAGGGTTTCTTCTAAAAAACCACCAATAAGCTTATTATTTACTAAACTGGGAAAGAAGAAATATTTTCATATTGATCTTTTATGACATTGACTTTGGTGCAAGTTATTAACCAGCAAAAGTGATTGTTTGTCTTAGGCTTTTAACACCCTATTTTAATTTCAGCAAGGAACTCAAAAAAATTCCCAATGCTTGATTGTTTGTTTCTTAAATTTTAAAAATTTATCTTTAATAAAACTCAAGACCTGAGTTTTTGTACTTAGTTTCCAAAAATAAAGCACAACAAAAATAAACTTAATAATTTAATATTTATCTAGAGAGAAATAATATTTAAAAATTCTATGTTCAGAGATAATAAATTTGTTTTAGAATTAAGGAAATTTATCATAGTTAAAGTAATTGTGAGAATTAAAATGATTAATTTTCTGTTGTAGATAATTCCTTGACTATGATATTCAACCTTTTTAATTGTGTTTTTAAAAATACGCTTTCAGAGTTTTTAAGAGGTATCCTTTTTCTTCCGAATACTTTTTGTTCCTGAAGTCTTTCTTACTGGAAAGAGAGGCTGAAGGGAGATAGAAGGGAGACGCAGACTATTACATGTGGGCCAGTTATGAGAGTCTTTCTCCAAAGGGTCATTTTGATGATTTAAACAACCTACTCAGGTAAGGTATATATTGAATACAGCTAAATTTACTCCTTCCATCCAATGTAGATCAAACAAACCATGACAGTTTACATATTAGTAAGAAAAGTCAATGTAGTATCTTAAAATGAGTGGAGTGGGCTTCATTCTCTCTAGTTAACAGGTTTTGTTTTTGTTATTGTTTTTTGTTTTTGTTTTTTGATATCCTGGACATGACTATGAAATGTCAAATTGTCTACGCTAGTTTGTGAACCTGGGTCAATTTGCATCAGTGATATTTCATTATAGACTCCATTTCAAAAACAGTATTGTATATTTCCCCAGGGAGATTATTATATTGATGGCTTATATATCAGGCATCAATGACCTTACATACCCAGGTCTGGCAGTATGAGAAGCATTCTTTGTTAACACACTCTACACATACTGCAGTGAACTAAAATCAGTCTCAGTCTCCTCATCAATAAAATGGGTGATCTTAATTCCATTGAGACCTATGAGTGGAAGGGAAATTATTAACCTCGTTTTATGTATAGTTCCCATATAATAGGCTGAGAGAACAAGCAACTATATATATTAATTCTGTTATGTATCCTCTTTCTCTTCTACAGGCAACTCGTAAGCAAACTAGTTGAAAAGTAGAATCCTAATTTGACTGCATAAATTAATGTGGGTTTACCCTCAGGTGGTAAATTCCAATTCTAACAACTCCACCCAGTTTGCAAATATGGCTAAGAAGCTTACTTCTTTTTTTTTTTTCTTTACTTGTTCTGTTCTCTCAATCCACCCCTCATACCACCTTTCCCAAATTAACACCTCCTACCCCAACTCCAAACATTCTGGCTCCTCTTGATAGCTTATACACTCTGTATCAAACACCTGTGTGCAATTTGTTCCAACAGAAAACACGATTTCTCTTCAGAAGCAAATAAAGCATATGGCATTTGATTCTCTAAGCACACTCTCAAATATTTTAAGCAACTTCTTGATTTTCATAATTCCGGCTTCTGAAGTGCTTCCTTTTTTTTTTTACCTCAATTTCAAAATTACTAGGTATCATATGATTATTGTAAAGCTGTGCATTTTGCAAATCAACCTCAATTATTATTAGCCTTTGCTTTTTCAGCAGGAGAAATAAATTCCCCACAGTGGCCATTCATTTGCCTCTCAGCATGATCTCGTCCCTAAAGAAACTTGAATCTGAATCTACTTCCTCTTTTCTGGTTGGAAAACAAATGTTTGATTCGGGGCAAGCATGTATAGGAGTTTTATGTACACATACAGGTAATAGCATGTCCCCGGCACCACTTTATCCATTAAGGCAATTTCAAATTCCCAGGAATGGGTCCTGTTTCACAGGAAAGCAAAGCGCTGGGGATTAGTAGGTAAGCAATTTGGAGGACTTAGGCAATGCAAGTACTCCCAGTAACTGGCTGCACTCTGCCCTCATTCCTTCCTTGCAGCTAGAAAGACTTGGGGGAACATTGCCAACCCATTAGCATTTCCAGAATTGAACATACTTTCTTGGAAATATTCTCTTCCCAAGATAGTATTATTGGAATGATAACAAGAAATATTGAGCCCAACTTTGCCGGCTCACTCCAGGGTTGTGGGGAATACAGTGGTTTCACAGATCTGCTTCGGAGTCACCTATGACAAAAAATCTGAAAGATTAAACATCTGTAGTTCGCCAGCTATTTTTGTTTTTGTTTTTGTTTCTCCTTGATTTTCTCCTGCCAAGGAGTCTGTGCAGGCACTGGTAAAGGTGGCCACAGCCCCATTATAGCCCTCATGCCCCTATTCTGAAAGTCTCCTTTTACACAGCATAGCTCAGAGGTGATAGTCCCATCACAGGTCTCAGGTTGCTATGACTCTTAACACAAAGAGGAAAAGAAAAAAAAAAGAGAGAAGAGTATAAGAACATCATACTTAATTGAAAGTGTAGTGGCCAGTTCTGTAAGCAATAGTAAAAGAAAAAAAAAAGAAAAAGAAAAAAAAAAAGAAAGAGAAAAAGGCTTCTCTGTCCTAGGGAAAGATTAAATATTTAAATAAGATAGCTAATAAGATGGCTTACAAAATATCTTTTTCTTTCCCTTGACAATTTTCATTCGCTCCATTCCCTCTATAAAGACATTATGACTTTGAGTGGGACCTGCTTGAAATAAGCCATCCTAAAGAGAAATATGTGATCAATCTATGTTTAAAAAACCTCCAGCGGGGCATGATTACACAATAGACTGTTTGCATACATTACAGTAATTTAGACCAGTCAGTTGTTCCTTTTATTTTTTAGATAAAATACAGTATAAGTGTATTTTATGTTTACAATAAAGAATACAATGTAAATAGAGTCCTCTGGAATTGTGCAGTGTTGTGGTCCTCAAATTGTCATTTGTTATCTGTGTTGATCTCTTCTGAAAACACTAGTTCAACTGTACGATCGCTGGTACATCACGGATACGCTGTGTGAGAAATGGATTCATTTCAAAACCCCCTCAATAAGAGAAAGTTTAAAAAATGTGAAACAAATCAGTAATTTTAGGTTCTAGTACACTTCTGAGTCACATTATTCACACAGTAGAGAGACAGAATGATCACCTTGACTCTTTATTTGTCTTTTTTAATCTTCCAGAATTATTTGGCATGAATTGAGGCACCAGGCCTGTGGATACCACCTAATCCACTAAATCTCATTGCGCCAACTGCGAGGTAGACCTCTGCTCAAATGCTTAATCCAGAATTTTCTTTGCCACAGCAAACTTTGATTCTGTCTCTCTGTCCTACTGAGTTTATAACTAAGGACCATTTGAATATACTACTGCTGCTATTTGTAACTGTCTGGCAGCAATTACACGAATTCAAATTGACCAGCAGCTATTTCCATTCTTTGGGAACACATGGTGGAAGATGATGTATCTGGTCACTTGAAGAGTTTTCCTGTTTTGATTCCTATGTTAATAGGAAATGTAAAACAGCACAGGGCAGGTCACATTGCCTACATGTCACTGGACCTTGTGTGAAAGCCCGAAACCTCTTTTGTCAATTGGCTAATTAGCTTATTTCTCCAGAGATTCTCAGCTACATGATGATCGGAGTTGACGCACCCATTTCTCTGTTTATACAACACCCCCACACACATGTGTCATCCCCATCCTTCGCAGCTTATTGAGACTTCACAGCCTTGTTTTCCTGAAGAAACTACTTAGTGAAAGCAATATAGAAAAGTATGGTGAACATGAGGCAGAGAAATAGAAGACAGAAAATCACACTATGCACTTGGGCTCTGAAAGGTCATTTAAAGTTTAAAACATTCACTCTTTCTTAAGTTGTATTTGGTAAGTTCATAGATACAACTAAAATGACTCAAGTTTTGACCAAAACTATTTTTCTGTTGTACCTTCCTTATAGGTTGTACTCATTTCCAAAATCTTATCTTGGTTACTCTAGTCAATGGACTGACTGGAAATGACTCATCAATAGCCACTCATGCAGGTTTCTTCTGGGAATTTACTTTAATGAGTCAAGATAAATGTGGCAAAATATGTTATTAGCTAGAGTTATTATCTTTATATTGAACAAAGGTCTAGACATGAACACATAGAATCATGTCTGCTCAGATGATAGGTTTGCTGAGAATGAGGACGTGTTCTGTATCCCGGTATTTTAATATGTTTTTTTTAATGCCCCCATTTAATAGGAAGGAATTTTGCACCAGAAGGAGAGATAAATACCAATGTTCTGACTCAGGAGGATCAAGACCTTGAAATGAACCAATGGCAGCAGCAAAAACAAAAATACCCGTACTAGAAATCTCAAGAAAAATGGTTTCTTTTAGATGATCGTGCCACGATTCTACCCGTCATATTTGCAGACAATTTTCTTTGGAAAAGTTCCTTCTTAGTGGTTGTAAAACTACCTAATATGTGACCTAAATTCATGATAATACCTTTTGAGAACTTTTTACTGGGCCAATTTTTTGGTCATAAAATAATATAGTGGCTTTAGAATTTGATGGAATAATGGAAAGATCAAAAAATAGGATATACCTTTCCTTGTGTATTGACTGCGGTAACTGTGGCCAGTTATAGTTATTTTTTAATGGTCTCTTAATTGTATGGTTTATTTCTTTTGTGAAATAATACACAGAATCAGGTTCATTAAAAAGCATTTTGGAAATATTTTATTGAGCATTTACTATTTTTAGGTATATTCATGTACTTTATTATACTCCATTGTACTTCATAATACAACAAAGAGGTCAAAATTATTGTGCCTGAATGTTTAGCCTTCGAGAGACTAAACATTCAAAGTCACACACAATTAGGAAATTACACAACCAGAACTTAAACTCAATTCTCACTGGCACTCAGGCCAGTGTTATCTTCATTACATAAAAAGGAACTTACTAAAAGTCATAGGCATAATCTTAGGACATAGCTCTCCTTTGCTCCTGTAAGATTTGAGATTTAAAAACTTGTTTTTTTAAAAAAGATATCTCACTGTCTATTATAGATTGAATGTTTATGTCCTCCCCCCCCCCCCCAAATTAATATACTGAAGCTCTAACCTCCAAGGTCATGGCATTGAAAGATAGGGCCTTTAGGATTAGGGCTAGATAAGATCATCAGAGTGGGCCCTCTTAAGGGGATTTGTGTCCTTCTAAGAAGACATACCAAAGAGCTTGCTCTCTGTCCCCATGTGCCCATATAGAAGAGGCCAAATTAGCACACAGGGAGATGGTGGCTACCCACAAACCAGACGAAGAGACCTCAAAATGAAACCTACCTTGGTGGCACTTTGATCTTGGGCTTCCCTGCTCCCAAAACCGTGAGAAATACACTTCTATTGTTTAAGCCACTCAGTCTATGGTATTTTATTATCATAGCTTGAGCCAACAAAGACACCATCTTATATGAACCAAACTGACTACAACTTCATTTTAAGAATTAACACGGAAGAGAGGAGGCTGGTGGAGAGGAAAATCCATTTCCTTCTGTCTAGGGGCAATATGTCCTTTATTGAATTAAAAGGTATTACTACTTGCTCTATTTACTAATCACTCTTCTCCTAACCACCATCTCTAAGTCTAGGGTTTATTTTCATGATGTTCATATGTCTTAAAATATATCCAGCCAATGACATTCTTATATATTTTTAAATATTGAAAAATATTAAATCAATGTCATTCTTATACCTCCTTGCCTTATTCTCGATTTGTAACCAAATATCAAACTCATATATCAGAATAATTCCTGGGTTTTTGGTTGGAAATGATCTCTTTTCAGATTTTTTTCTCCAGCTACTATCAATTTAAGAAAATAATAACACATCAACTTATGGCATTGATGAAAAATTTAGCAAAAGCCTGAGCTCTCTTCAGAATATGAGAGGCAATTTGCATGTAACTATTTTATTCATATGATTTTAACTTTCAAAATAATGATAGACTTCAACTTTCAGGATAATTTGTAGGAATTAAGTACCAATCATTCATTATTTAAAGTAGAGTCAGCTCTTTATGGTAACAGGAGTTGAAAAAAATAAACAATGCAGCAAATAGAGCCTATATTATCCTTAAAAATGATCATGTACGTTTGATAACAAAAGCTTTATAATTGCAACCCCAGAACCATCTCAAAGCATCCTATCATAAAATCAATAAAGTCAATATTATAAATTTTTAGAAACAAAAGGAAAACAAAATTAGAACACAAACAGAAAAGAGCTGGAAACTAAATTCTTGAACAAAGTCATGCTAAATGAGAAGGTGGGGGCACACTTGGATAATGATGCTGTTCTCACCAGAACAGGCATCCAGCATATGAGAAGAAATGCTAATTGAAATGACAGGAAAAGCTTTGCTGAGCAAGGAGGTATGATGCACCGCTCTCGTATTGCTCAACTCTTTCTGGAGTCCCACTTCCGCTTCTCTTTCTCCAAGTTATTTAAAGGCTTCAAAGTAAAGGATGGACAGTCCGCTGATATTTTCCAATTTAGTTAGCAGCTCATTAAATAGACAACTTTCAATTAAGAGTGCTTAGCTTCTAAATATGCATTGAATTTATATTTAAAGGATCTGTCACAGCATTGTAATCACATGGGGCAGTCAGATGGCACATTCCAGGTTCCCTGAACACAGTAGCACACTGCCAGGGGAAACCAGAGAGGCTTGACCAGATTCCACCCAACTATACATTATTCACTCATCTTCTAATCACAGTAATGTCTGGTAGTAAAAGTAGTTGTGTTCAAATATTGAAAGTCAAGAAAAGTACTAGACGGGGAAAATTACATTCACTTCTATATATTAATTTTTATTAATTTTGAATATGGTTTTTATTATTAAATCTCTTCTCTTTTAAAAAAAATGATGTGATTTCTACATCTAAACACTTCTGCTTCCCAATGGTCAGCATTTTTTCCTCATCAAAATAACAATTTCTTGAGTAGAAAATAGCATGTACTTTCTTCTCAAAGCTAACCTATTTTCCCTTTCCTATACTATAAAGCTGTGAATTGATGTCTTATTATATATATAATACATACTTTGTTGTTTCTTTTAAACTTGAACTTAGACCAAATATATTTATATATAAAAATATATGTATAATGTCACAAAGTGATCCAATAATATAAAACTTACATGGGTGATTCTTTTTTTTTACTGTAAATTCAGGAGGAAGGTTTTTCTTTTCCTAAATATTATTCAATGTATTAATTTGAATATTTTGTTGCTTAGAATGTAGAGCAAAGCAAACAAAAAAATCCATATTGTATAACTGTTTCAAAATAAAGTGAATTCAGAGATTCTGGAAGAAGCGAGGTCTTTATTTGTCAAAGTAGAGATGCCTTTGCTTAACTTATTCTACAAATGCTGATCATTATCACTATTTTTTTTTGATGAAGAATATAAGTAATTATAATCATAATTGAATAATACTGAGTTACTCCATAAAGAATGTTTCAACTTCTATTAAAACTTCTTAATGAATGTGTCTACAGATACTCAGGTGACATAAATGGAATGCAGGGATATGGAAGTTTGGGCCACATCCCTTAGGGAAGCTGTGTGGGACTTGGGTAGGGCCAGATGTCTTGAGCCGCAGGCAGCCTTCGCTTTTACCCTAATATGCCACACAGACACCATTTTCCATTTTGTTTTGTTTTGTTTATGCTGTGAAAGGGGTTTGAAAATTGTACTTTTTTATTACAAAAAATATCTTCCAGACCAAATCTACCTTAGTGGGAGGAAATTATTACACCTATAAGTATTTAAATGTCTTCATTATCCTAGGTTAGCCATGAGATTGAAACAACTGTGTCTTTAAAACTTCTGAACTTACTTCTCTACTGACTTAACCTCTTTGACAAACTTGCATGATATATCAAATGGTCTTCGGAAATTTTCATGTAAGCACCATCCTACCTGCCAATGTCTTGATCCCTGTTGTTTTTCACACGCACTTACCTACATCAAGTTTTATTCCATCAAATCAGTGTCCTCTGGGTGACTGACTAGTAATTTGACAAACCATTTGTGGTTAAGTGGTTTGATGGGTTAGCTTATTTAGATAATAACATTTGCATTTTAACAGGGACTATCAATTCTGCTGGATGGTAAGTCTGATGCTTGTTTGTATACCACTGGACAAAATGCCTAGTGCATAGCTAGGACACAGTTTTGTTTGTTTGTCTGCTTTTTAATGAATTAGTCAATGCACTCTAGCAGATAAAGATAATTGCAACAAAATTGTAAGATCCTTAGATTCATAATAACTGGTTGTGTACCTGTCCCATCCACAGGGTCCTCAGTGTTGGTTTATAATAAGAACATTTTCATGGCAGAAGGAAAGAGAATTTACACATGTTTGGGAGATAAAGATAAGTAGTTCTTAAGCTATCATGTCTAGACTGGACAATGTGAGTGAAACGTTTCTTAGACATTCTCCCTAAGTGATTCAGATTCACAAGAATAAAAATTGTGTTGATCTTTGTATTAAGAGTAGCTTTGAAGGGTTTGTACTGTGCATAGAACCAGTAAAAGTAAGACATGTCTATTGGTGATGACATAAGAAATCTTTCCCCTTTTGTTTCTTTGCTATTGTGACACATTTTATTTTGAAATTAAACTTTTCACATTTGGATGGGAACAGAGTTTGTTCTTTAAATTCTGGTAAGGAAAACACGCAGAATGGCTTTGGATTAGAGGACATAAGGTATTTCTCTCAGTAGCAAGCCAGTTTTCGCGAGGGGGCGGTGTGCTCCCAGAGCCCATCTGCATGTCTGTGAACAGACCTTCCACCAGGTGTCCACCCCAAGCACACACAGATGTAGAACAAGGAGAAGGTGTCCCCAGTGGAGAAGAGGAATGGCCCTATGATAAATTACAGAGACATGGTGTTCTAGCTAGAAATTTCCCCAAATTAACAGGAGAGGGAAAGCAAATAACACTATGAGTCATTATACACAAAGCATCTCTTAAGTACAGGTAGAATTTCAAATAAAAATGGATTTATCAAGATTGTAACTATTACGTATCATAGTCATTGTCTTTAGCAAGATGTGATACATCAAGAAGTATATGGTATAATTTCTGCCTTCGAAGACTGAGCAATCTATTTAGGTATAAATATGCTATATCGTGGAAAGAGAGGAAAAAAATTCACTTTAGTAAGCACTTAAGATAGAGTTCAGTAGGTGGTGCCATAGAATTGTGTATAAACATTTCTCCTTAGGTGGCAGGAATTACTAAATGCTCTTGGGAAGTAAAGCAATACATGCATAATAGCAGAATGGACAACTGGGTGATGGTAGGTAGTGGTTAGGAACATAGGACCTGAATTTAGACCTCAGGTACAAGTTCTGATGTCACCACTTATAGAAAGAGAGAGCATTATAGAGAGATGAAAATTATCAACGCAAATTAATGCAGGATCTAGGAGTCGTAATAAATGGCCCCAGAGAACTAGGCAATATTTGGGTCATGGCCTTCAATTTGAAGTTAGCCAAATATTTTTTTTCAGAAGACAGTGGGGAGCCATCAATGGGAGAGGTTTTTTGAGGGGGATGGAGTACATAAAGACGAGAGCAGGTGATATCGTTAGACCTGAACATAGGAGGTCCACACTTTAGATGACTTCATATATCAAAAACAGGGAACAAATAGATGTATCAAATTATAGATGAGTGCTTCTGACCCTCAGCAGTAGCACAGTAAGACCCATACCTTGAAGGTCCACTGTGTAGCCCAACTGTTCTGGTCTCTTCCATAATTTGGCCTTATGTCCTTGAAATCAAAGCCAATTGCAACTAAATTTCCTAAAAATGCAAGGAGGTTGCTCCTGCTGATACCAGAGGATGGTGCTTCAGAGAGTAGAAAGCATGAACAATGGACACTTGGTGAGAGGAAAGACAAACTAATTAACTTGTCAAATTCTTCCTCTCAGAGAGCATATATGTGATAATTTTTTTTGTACAAAGTATTGTTTCCCAGGGATGTCATGTCCATTTTTGTGCATTTCTTCATGTTTTAATTTGAAGTTCTGGAGAGATTCATGAATTACCACAGTATTTGAGACAGCTCTATAGCTGAGGAATGTTTTTTGATGTTAAAAAAATGAGAGTTCACTTTTTTATATGTAGGTCCAGAGGTAATATGGTGATGTATGGTACCACTTCTTTAGGTTGGGGTTAGGTAAGCACAGAATGGAAGAACTGTGATAGTTTAATTTTTATAAATTTTTGTAATTAAACTTTCAAAATTGAAATAAACAATTTTTGCTTTATTTAAATAAGTGAGCTTATATTTAGTAATTACAACCTATATTTGACTTTTAATTTTAATAGAGGACTTTGACTGTTTAAGAATAAAAATATTCTTGGGATGTCTGAGTGAGTGGTTCAGTTGGTTGAGCGGACAGCTCTTGATTTTGGCTCAGGTCGTGATCTCACAGTTTGTGGGTTCGAGCCCCATGTCGGGCTTTTGCTCTGACAGCTCTGACAGACTGCTTGGGATTCTCTCTCTCTCTCTCTCTGCCTCTTCTCTGCTCCACTTGTGCTCTCTCTCTCAAAATAAATAAACCGACATTTTCAAAAAGAGAATAAAAGTATTTTTGAAAAAATAGAAATCTAATCATTTTTGCATTTCCTTTTTAAGAATTTTGTAAAATGATATACAAATTCAGTATACAGTGAATTGATGGCATTTTATTTTTTATCTTTTACATAAATGTTGCCGTTAGAATTAAAATTATATACAAATCATGACTATAATAACTTAGTAATTTAGCTGAAATTAAGAAATAAAAATAAATAATGTTGAATGAATACTTTATTAATTCATATGTCTTTCTCTTATTAACCATATAAAGTTTACCAGTCTATCACGAAACAACCAGAAATTCAATAATTAAATTTTATCTTTGATCTTTTACTTATTTTCAGTCATTAAAAAAATAGAACTTTATAATATTTTAATTTTGTCTTGATGAATGCATGTTTGACAAAGATGGAGACAAATTTTATTTAACAACTTTTAGCTGGACTTAAATCTTTTAAAGATTTAGACACTGTGAGCCCTCATATACATTTCTGCCTTAGTCTTTGTGAATGTAGACATGAGCTGATAAGAGTAGAAGTAGTTAAGAAATATTTCAATTAAGTACATTTTAGTACCAGTAGTACTACTAATAATAATTCATAATAAATAATCCAAGAGTACCTAGTCAAAAATGTAAATGTATTGGTCCTTTTAACTGAAGAATTTAAAGTTATCAAGACATAGTCTCTTCTTTTAGTCTTTCCTTCTCTATGTTGGTCTTGTATTTAGGTTCTTAGTGGCACAGTGGCCTCTATATTCCAGTCCTACATCATCCTCTTAGATCTAAGTCCAGTAAGAAGAGGAAAACTCATTTCGGGTTGTTTCTGTACGAGTCCAGACATTTCTCTTATTAGACTCTCTTAGTAAAGATATGTCTATCGGCTCAGAACCAAATTTCTAGCTTCACCCCTGAAACCCAGTTGGAACACTAGGCAGGCAACACTGACTAGGGTGGGAAGTGGTAAATCCTTAAATAAAAGTAAAGGACAGCTGTTAGGAAAAGGGAACAGGACTACAGGGGAGGCAAGCAATTATTGCCCACCGATTGCATTGGTTACAGACCGATAAGCAATTATGACAGAAAGAGCAAAGTTGATAAGGGGGAGGTGAGGGGAGAGATTTAAGGAATATTAAGTAAATCTAATGTATTATAATCAATGCAGATATTTTCTAATATTGTAGGGAAAGTCCTCCAAGACCTTCAGATTTCTCTTTTCAGTAATAGTACAGTTTCAGATAGGAAATAAAGAAGTAGTGAGTTTGAAGGGAAAGTGATGGGGTCAGCTTTAGATACCTAGAGTGTGGAGCAGTTCCTAAGATTTCCAAGAGGAGATGGGAGATGGGCATATTCCTGAGATCAGTTGAAAAGTTTCCACTGGAGTTATACAAGGCAACTATGCGAATAGATTGTCTAAACAGAGTGTGAAGAGTAGAAAGAAAAAGACCTGCAGGTGGAACACAAAGGACAATCGAGGTCGGAGCAAAGAACGAAAGGAGCCAAAAAAGTATTTTAGGAGAGAATGGAGATGTTAGCACAAAGAGTGAGTGTTTTCATAACAGCAGTGGCTGATGCATTCAAAAAGTCCAGGAAGATAAAGAAAGGAATTTTTTGACATTGGCTTTGATGATGCCTACTGTAGTAGAGTGGTTTGTATGGAATCATAAGACAGTGGATTGAGGAAAGAAAGGACAGGGAAAGGGGAGCCTGGGTGGCTCAGTCGGTTGAGCATCTGACTTTGGCTCAGGTCATGATCTCGTGAGTTCGAGCCCCACATCAACCTCTGTGCTGACAGATCTGAGCCTGGAGCCTGCTTCGGATTCTGTGTCTCCCTCTCTCTCTGCAGCCTCCCTGCTTGCCTTCCATCTTGCTCTCTCAAAACTAAAAATAAAAACATTAAAAAAATTTTATTTAAAAAAAAAATTTTAATGTTTATTTATTTCGGAGACAGAGAGAGATAGAGCATGAGTCTGGGAGGGGAAGAGAGAGAGAGGGAGACACAGAATCCGAAGTAGGCTCCAGGCTCTGAGCTGTCAGCACAGAGCCTGACGTGGGGCTCGAACTCACAAACCGTGAGATCATGACCTGAGTCGAAGTCAGTCGCTCAACCGACTGAGCCACCCCAGCGCCCCAAAACATTGAAAAAATTTTAAAAAGAAAGGATAGGGAAATAGTGGAGGAATACAAGAAACTGCTGTTACAAAGCTTAACTGTGAATGAAAATAGAGGTTTATTGATTATGACTTTTGACATCTGAATTATTTAGAGGTACAGGCCCCTGGGTGGCTTAGTTTGTTAAGTGAATTGTTTAGAGGGCTAATGGGCAGCACGAAGAAGAGGAACATGGAGAGAGGAACACACGGTACTCTTATAAACAGGAGACAGCAAACATTTGTTACAGAGGAGAAAGAGAGGGGGATTTCAATAACATTCATGAGACAACAAAGATTGGACCTTGAATGGGAACCCCTAATTTTAACAGCAATCTTTAAAACAGATTTACCCTGCCTTGCATTGTCTTCAAAGCATGTTTGGGAGGGAGAGTGCACGAGAGAAGGTGAGGTGGGGTTTGAGTGGATCTGGAAAGGGGATATACCAGTTGTAGACAACCTGCTATGTGTCGGGTATTTTACGAGCCACCGTATGTGTGCGATCTTGTTAAACCTACACAAAAACATTCACTGGTATCTCTATAATCTGTATTGAAAAAGAAAGTGAATAATTTAACGTAGCTCATGGTAAAAGCAAAAATCAAACTCTAGATCCTGTATGACTATTCCTCTAGTTCTCTGATATGCTTATCAAAGAACTAAATCACTAGTATAATGTTCAAATAGGAACAATAGTTTAACTTCTACTTTATATTGCTTTCACCAAGAGAAACATGAAAGGCAATAATGGAAGAAAATTTTAGCCTGGTGGTAGCCTAGTGGAGAAACCTCTTTAAGTCAATATATAATGACTGAGTTCAGATACTTACCAAGGACATATTAAAAGACAAGTTGTTCACCCAAGTTAAAAGCAATAAAGTAAGCTTCCATGTGTATTCAGGGATCAACAATGAAAAAAATATATTGGTACCTAATTGCTATAGACTGAATGTTTATATTTCCCTAAAATGTGTATCTTAAAACCTAATCCCTACTGTGTTGGTATTTAGAGGTGGAGACTTTGGGATGTGATTAGGTCTCAAGAGTGAAGCCTTCTGAATGGGATTAGTGTCCTTATAAAAGAGGCCCCAGATAACTTCTTGCCCTCCCCTTCCACCACGTGCATACACAGCCAGAAGCTGTCTGTGAGCCACAGAATTGGTTATCAGCAGATACCCAGTCTACTGTAGCCCTTATCTTGTGTTTCTTAGCCTCTAGAACTGTGAGAAAGAAATATCTGTTGTTTATTAGCCATGGTACCCTGCTATAGCAGCCCAAAGGGGTGAAGAAAGTAATCAATATTATTATCTGTATTTTATTAATTCTAAGAATAACTTTAAAAGTTTCTGAATGTCTGAAATTGAGATTTTTACAATTAATGCTAGGTTATAGTCATGGTGTGATTTAGAATTGATAGGTTAAACAAAATGGGAAAAGATATTTGCAAACGGCATATTGGACAAAGGGCTAGTATCCAAAATCTATAAAGAGCTCACCAAACTCCACACCCAAAAAACAAATAATCCAGTGAAGAAATGGGCAGAAAACATGAATAGACACTTCTCTAAAGAAGACATCCAGATGGCCAACAGGTACATGAAAAGATGCTGAATGTCGCTCCTCATCAGGGAAATACCAATCAAAACCACACTCAGATATCACCTCACGCCAGTCAGAGTGGCCAAAATGAAGAAATCAGGAGACTTTAGATGCTGGAGAGGATGTGGAGAAACGGGAACCCTCTTGCACTGTTGGTGGGAATGCAAATTGGTGCAGCCACTCTGGAAAACAGTGTCGAGGTTCCTCAAAAAATTAAAAATAGACCTACCCTATGACCTACCAATAGCACTGCTAGGAATTTAACCAAGGGATACAGGAGTACTGATGCATAGGGGCACTTGTACCCCAATGTTTATAGCAGCACTCTCAACAATAGCCAAATTGTGGAAAGAACCTAAATGTTCATCAACTGATGAATGGATAAAGAAATTGTGGTTTATATACACAATGGAATACTACGTGGCAATGAGAAAAAATGAAATATGGCCTTTTGTAGCAACGTGGATGGAACTGGAGAGTGTGATGCTAAGTGAAATAAGCCATACAGAGAAAGACAGATACCATATGTTTTCACTCTTATGTGGATCCTGAGAAACTTAACAGAAACCCATGGGGGAGGGGAAGGAAAAAAAAAAAAAAGAGGTTAGAGTGGGAGAGAGCCAAAGCATAAGAGACTCTTAAAAACTGAGAACAAACTGAGGGTTGATGGGGGGTGGGAGGGAGGGGAGGGTGGTTGATGGGTATTGAGGAGGGCACCTTTTGGGATGAGCACTGGGTGTTGTATGGAAACAAATTTGACAATAAACTTCATACATTGAAAAAAAAATAGAATTGATAGGTTAGATTTGGTAATCTTGAAAAAAATTAATGTGGTAGGCTACATTTAATGTTTAATTTAAAAACATATATAAAGAGAGAGAAGAATATAAAAACTAAGTTTCGGTGGGTCCCTTTTATTCAGTCCCACAAAAGAGAATGTTTTTGGATCTGGGACACATCTTCCAAGTTCAAGATTCCTGCCCTTCTGATGCTGTTTTTTTCCATGCTCAAGAATAACTTACTGGTAATTAATTTGGTTTTGTGATTACGCTCATAAAGGGACTGTTCCTGGAAGTAAACAACAGTGTTCTAGCCCCAGGAAGGGAACTAGTTCATGTGGTAAATGAATAAATTTGGGGACCGATTTATATACTAGTTAGATAAGGTTAGTTAACCAGCCCAATAAAGTAAATTACGTCATTTCTAAGCCTACCACACCAAGCACGTTGATCCTACCTCTAAGAACTTACCCCAAACTGAGGCACTAGTTCTTGGATAGCTCCCTAATGTCTTCCTCAAAGTGTACCCACAGAAGGGTCGAGCAAGTAAGATTCTAAGCTGCCCTCAGACAGCAGCACTTTCATACTATTTCCCATTTTCTTTTTGTCTCTTACAATCAGATAATTCAAGATGTCTTTTGTAACTGAGTCATTTCTAAATAAAACACCAAAAATATATTTTTAGAAAATCTTCTTAAAAAGAGTCTAAAACACAACTCTCCACAATTCAGAAAAGAATTGTTCTCTGTCTGTGGAAAGAAAATATACATAATTTGTAGACAGTGATTCTTTTGAATCACCAAAATTAGTCAAGGCCAAATTTTCTCAAGAAAATGGCTTTGGGAAGAAAAGAAGAATACCCAATTTGACAATTTGTGGTTCAGAACCTGTTGTAGATTAACAGCCACTTTCAGATTATTTTCTACTTAACTCTTATATAAATAGTACCTAAGAGCCATAGAACTGTGGCTCATTAAATAGCTGATAAATCTCAATAAATGTGATTGAAAATTTAATTAACTAATTTCATTTTAGAGAGAAAAAGAGAGAGCACAAACGGGAGAGAACCACAGAGGAAGAGAGAAGAGAATCTTAAGACGAGAGAGACTGAGCATGGAACCTGACGCAGGGCTCGGTCCCACAACTCTGGGATCATGACTGAGCCGTAATCAAGAGTCGGATGCTCAATCCACTGAACCAACCCAAGAGCCTGAAACTTTACTTTTAATTGAAAAACAATAAATACATGTTAAAAACAAGGAATCTTCACTTGTGTAAATAATATGAAAATCTTTATCCCTTTTTCGCAGATAAAGAATCAATGCAGAAGCATCAGAAATGCATACACACACATAATTAAAGGTTAATTAGTTAAAGATACAATATAATAGAATACAATGGAAAGGTGAGTTAAGGTAGAATTGTCTGTATATAGGAAAAACAGTGCCTTTTTTCTAAATATATTATTTATTAGATAATTTTGGATAAGTAGATTTTTTTTTCTTGAGAACATCCAGTTTTAGAAAATGGCATTTCAGATTTTCTCGTTGGTTGTGTAAAAGTACGTCTGTTGGCAGTTCTTAGCCTTTTGAGCATAAAATGGACTCGTGTTGAAAGTTTAAATCATAAATCCGTTATCAACGATAACGGATTGCATTACAACCAAAATTAAATACCAGTTTCCAAATGGTTAAACTATTTGAATATTAAAGAGAAGGAAAATAAGAACTTAAAGGAGAAGCAGAGGTTGGACATGGTACAAAATTTACCATCCAAAATGAACTCAAAATTGCTAACCGATAAATTGTAAAGGAATCGGAGTCAACAAAATGTGAACAAAGAAAGCGTCACCTCTTTGTGATGTTGTTTTATAGAGATCGATACCAGTCAAGGCCAGGATAGAATTAACCAAACCCTAATAGAATGTTGGACGCACAAAATGAAAGTGAGAATAGAATCAACTGTAAATATTTCCACTTCCCTAAATATCGCTGTCTAAAACTCAAGAAAACTGAAGCCAAATTATTCTAGTTTGCACCCGGAATATCCTTTATGGCACATTCTGTCTGAATCTACATTTCAAGGGACCATGTTTTACATCTGCTTCGATAATCGTAAAACAATGGGAGCAGCATTAATCCAACTCTTCCTAGGTGCAGAACACTGTGGTAAACATTGTAGATGTACCATATTGGCTATTTTCAGGACCACAGGGGAGAAACAGAGGCAAAAAAGAGAGCAAGTGATTTAGTCACCAGTTAGAGAATTTAGTAGGTGGCGGAGCAGCCAATGCCACCACGTCTGGCCGACTCACAGGAGCAACAGCAACGACACACTTCACTACACTAGACACATGTGAAAAGCTGATCCTAAGAAAGATTCTTAAGGAGTAACAGTATGTTGTCTTCCAATCTGCAACATTTAGAATTTCCAATGAAAGTAACACATTGAGTTGAAGAGGGCTGAAACTAACATGGAAAATATTAGAGTCCAGCATAAGACATTAAGATAGTTCAGTAATCTTTCATGGTTACCAGAGTTAAGGGCAGCCGGGATATCTAATAAGATGAGTACAGTCAAAGACCCTATTTCAAAGTTAATAGGCAGATCATTACAAGCTTTGACCAAAGCAGTCACCATACTGACCTAATCAAAATCCAGAATGAAAATTATCATAAAGTGCATGATGAACCAATTAGCCTGGAGCTGGGTTGCTTCTATCTGCTCAAGTATCTCAGCTGGGAATGGTAAATTAAAAACTAAAAGGAAATGAAGAGGAAAAGGCGCTGGGAGACAGGAGTATTAGGTTAAATTCTGGGCCCCTATGCAAAAGTTTCAGAGAGACATCCTTATGCTCTGTCTCTAGCAAAGCAAATAAACAGATAGATCTCTGGCCAAGAGCAGGTACCCCTGTGTGGTCCTCCACCAACATCAGGGGAGCACAGATGGCATATGGACCCCACTTAGACAAGTAATAAAGAAGTGCCTTTATCCACTATCTTAATATACAGTACCACTTATGGAAAATAGTTTTAAGAAATAATGTAGAGATGAAATTTTAGAGCTTCGAGCTGATGGAAATTGTTAACAGGAGCAACCAGCTCATTTGAACCGAAGATAACAGAAATTTAGCTAGAACCCTGTCCAGAAATGATAGCTTCCCTACTTCCGGAGTTTTCTGTGTATTCCTGATTTGGTCGCTTTTTATCTATGTCAAATCTGAAGGAAAAACTTAAAAGTAGATTTTGGATGAAAACCAAAAGAATAAAAAAAAATTACAAGGTTGACATGTCACTTTTCTCTGAAGACTTTCTTAGATTGGGAGACATCAAATCTAAGATCTGTTATTAACATTAGAACAATGTTTCCATTTCTCTAAACTTTTTTAAATTGCCTTCATGCAAATTTGGACAGCAGAAAAAAGCAATATTACTTAGAAGTGACAAGTCATTTTCAAAAATACAACTCAATTTGGTCATATTTAATCTCGAATTACATTAGTTTCTTTTAGAAAAATAAAAAGTTAAGTTTCAATGTTGAAAATGGGCTAAAACTATTTAACAGAAAGTACCCAGGCTTAATATTAAGAGAAAGAGGGGGAGAGAGAAAGAGAGGAAGAGAGGGAGAGAGGGAGAGAGGGGGGAGGAGGAGGAGACAAAGAAGGGAGGGAGAGAGAGAGTGTGAGAGAGTGAAAGAGAAGTGGAGGGGGAAGGGAAAGAGGAAGAGGGTGGAGGAAGAGGGCTGGGGGGAGAAAGAGAGAGAGAAAGAGAGGCTCTAAATGATTTGTGACAAACAGTTCTTCCTCCTGAAATATTACTGGCCAGGAAAGAATTGTTCTGCTGCATGAATATTTTAGTTTGTTGAGGACATGCACACACGTGTCTCTGAACCTGGGACTGTTAATCAATATCCCCAGTCTCCCATAGCTGGGTCCTTTAATTTATCTCCAGATGGTAAATTCCAGTTAAAGTTAGTATAATAAAATGGCTTGAGCATTAGAGTCAGACACACTTAAGCTGAAAACATAGCTTCACTGCTTGCTAATTATGTGATTTCAGGCCAGTTACTGAGTCTCGGTTTGTCAACTTATAATTATGGGAATATTATCTAATCATGTGGCTATTTTAAGATTCCAAAGGAACTAGTAAAAACTCTTAGCATAATGCTGGAACCCAGTGGCTGATGGAGCGTGGCAAGGAGCTGCATCGTGTTTCCTTATCCCCTTCATATGCAGCATAGGGAACTAGTCGCATGCATCTCAGTGGAAAGACTCCAGACACTGGAGAGATGGTGACGATTTTCAGTAAACAGATAAAGTTGCAAATGTTCAACAGTGAAATAGAAGGACTGATCAGAGAGAAGCCAGGTTAAAAATGGGCAGCTTTGTACCTGATTGGATGGGAAAATGGTAACTCCAAAGAGGCCGGAGTTCTTGCAGATTGGCAGATGGCCCGGAACCAGGACTCCTACAGCAGAGTGAGAAAGGTTTTAATTTAACATTTGATTTAAAGGAGAGACTCCCCATCGCCACTTTTTTTTTTTTTATCAGAGTGGCAGCTCATTTGGGACCCATTGGCAGGAATTACAGTACATCTGGCAACTATATACTTCATTTGGGAGTGGGGGTGAGGGCATTCGGGCACTTAAGCTTCACAAACCCAGGGAGCATTACCTTTGCAGACACTGCACCAAAATTGAAGCCAGGGAGGGGATTCTGGTCATGGCATTTCAAGGCATATGACAATACAGCTTTCTTTTGAACATCTTTGTGGATCTGGTTACTCTCAAATAATTCATGTGCGCACACACACAGGCTCAGAGATGAAGCCATTCTGGAAGCAAAGTAATTGGCAGATAAATATTATTGATTGCATTTCACCAAATACCTTGAGAACATGGAGAGTGCTGGTCAGACTGAGAGCACCGATTGCATTGTGCGCCTGGCTCTGTGGATGTTGCTGTTCTCCCCTGCTTTGCAGAGTTCTGCATCAAGTTATTTCTCCCTCCCTTCCTCCCTTCCTCCCTTCCTCCCTCCCTCCCTCCCTTCCTTCCTTCCTTCCTTGTTTCCTTCCTTCCTTCCTTCTTTCCTTCCTTCCTTCCTTCTTTCTTTCTTTTTTTTTTTTTTTTTGTCAGGAAAAATTATGAAAGTGTCACTTTCCCTTTGCAGTTAATTCAGGAGAGATCCTCAATTCGAGCAGGGCACATTTTCATGCAAATACAGCAGCACAGTTTTCCAGCCCCCTAATAGCTTCTTACAAATGATGTGCCATTACAACGAGGTTTATTTAAACAAATTTAATACATCTTTAATCAAGCTGGAGAGCATTTTCAAAGGTCACGCTCCAAATCAGGATCACTGTACTGAGCTTATCAAAGTATTAGCTTAAGGGGGAGGGAGAATTATTTCTTGGACAAGTAATTTTAGGCAAATCTTTATTTACATTTTTATTCAGTTATTAAATTTTATTCCTTTCCCTCCTCCTTCTAGTCTCCATTTATGAACCTATAAGAAAGTCTGCAAATGGAGCTATAAGCATATCACTGCAGTCAGTCCTTCTAGAGGCGACGCCTTTGAAGACAGAGGGTCTAAAAGGCAAGGACAAGAGACCAGGCATTTTCAATGTCAGAGATAATCTTTTAGTGCCTCTAAAGCATCCTTCCCAAAGGTCTCACATTAGGCTCTGTATATATTGCTGAAATTCTAATGCACTGTTTCTTCAGTGGATAAATGAAATAGACTTTGAGAGTTGCCCTAACCTAGACCTTCATTCTTTCCCCTTCTTTGTCTCTCTGTCACTGTCTCTATCTCTCTTTCTTTCACTGTATGTGTGCGCGCGTGTGTGTGTGTGTGTGTGTGTGTATAAAACATACATGGGAACACATATTTACTGTCCTCCATTAATTATTCCCATAAGAACTAATATGAGTATCCAAAATTCTTCCTGACTCTTGAATCTTTAACATGAATATTTATGGAACAAAAGAGATTTGCGTGGTGCACCTACAAAAAATAAGTTTATCTTTGATACTAAATCTTTGGACAAATGTCAGTAACAGCAACCACCATATGCAGTCATGATGACAGAGGAAATGTCAGTGTTTTCAGAGTGTGAGCTTCCATTCTATAAAATTCAACTCTTTATCCCAGTATAAAAGGAACTAATGAGGCCCCAAGATTAAAGAGGAAGTGAACTCTGCAAAACACACACACGCACACACACACACACACATGCGTGCGCGCGTGCACACACACACACACACACACTCACACACACACACAGAAACAGCTGATGGGAAGAGAAGAGTTACTCCTGAGGATTTTAATGCTCATTAGACTTAGGAGCTTTCAAACTTCTCAACAACATAGAAATGAAACAGAGCATCTGAAAAGACAACCCTGAGATAATGAAAAGATCATGCAGCACTGCTATTGAATCTATTTTGGGGTCTTAGCTCACCACCATCAGTTGCCTCCAGGGTAAAGAAAACTGGGCACCAGAGCAAAATAAGAAAATCACAGAGATGATTGTTTTTGCAGACCAGCAGGAGACAAAGCACCGCCCCTCTGCATAAATGACACGCAGGTAACACCACAGAGAATGTGGCACCTCGTAGCTCAGGGCAAAGGGAACTGTACGCAGGTAGAAAATAAAGGAAAGAAAATAAAATTGTATATGGCTTAGGATACTAGGGAATTCATATATAATCAATAACAGCAGAAGAAGGATCAATAAACAGTGATTTGGGGATTTGGGTTGATTCACAAAGAAATTATTGAATGTCTTATTATTAAGTCTTTGGTGGCTTAAAACACACAAATAAACAAAAACCACACACACACACACACACACACACACACACACAAGCAATAAAATAAAATAAAATAAAATAAAATAAAATAAAATAAAATAAACCAGCTAATGCATACAGTGAAAAGTAAGTGTATATTTGGCGATATAATTTCCAACTACAGATTAGTGCCCCCCCTTTATTTTTAAATATGACTCTCCCACGATTCCAAAAGCACAGAAAGTCATTTTCAAGGGATGTGTGGCAAAAGGTAAAAAAAACAAAGGTGAGTTTTAGATGATTTTATATCTCTGGTCCATTCACATTGTGTGCCCTTTCAAAAACAGTGATGAATTAGGAGAGTAGGAGAAGTTACTTCAGCTTGAATAAGTGATAGCCACTCTTTTCTGTAATTTCCGGGCAAATTTGTATCTGACTTGATGATTCTATACCTTACATCAGCAACTTTGCGATAGCCCTATTCACAGTATCCCTAACTTACCTGCAAAGTGTGAGTGGCCACACACTGCCTCCCCCAGGAAGCATGGTTTCAGAGTTGCCCTTCTCTTCCTGAACCAGAGTCTGGAATTCTAGGAATATTGGCACAAGACTTCCAGTGTCTGTGGTGCCATCCAGCAACCCTACCTTTGCACATGGGTGTGGGTGTGATGTGGTGCAATTAAGAGTCGTTCTCAATTTTCCCTGCAGATGTTATTCACCTGCACAGCCTTAGAAATCTGTACATCCTGGTGTCCGAACCCAGAGACTTTGACACATTGGATCTGGTCTAATAAATGGCATCTATAATTTGGAAGTTTCCCAGGTGATCTCTGTAGGAGAAAAATAGTGGAATCCTGCAACTCCCAGCCATCTTCCTCATTCATTTTCTACTATGTTACTTAGTCTCTAAGCTTCAGTGTGAAAGATGGAGAACCATTCATTTGTTCCTTCATTCTTCCAGATTTATCATGTATCTACTATATGCTTTGCATAAATGAACAATTCCTCTAGAAAATTTCAGTCTGGTGAAATAGACTGACTTAAATTTGGTAGATATGTGTAAAGGCCTAGGAAAGCTGCAGCTACTAGTGCTCTCCAGGGATGGCAAAGTTGATAACATTTCACAGATCAAATAATAGTAGCTAGAATTTAGATCATGAATATACTTTAGCCAGGAGGAAGAAAGGATGTTTTAGCAAGAAGGAAGAGTGTATTTAAGACATGGAAGCATGAAACACATGGCTTTTTAAGACTGGGGTCTGGAAAATAAAGTTTATGGATTAAGGAATGGGGTAGTAGTGGCAAATGTGACTGGAAAGACAGTGAAAACTAAATTTTGAAGATTCTGGAAAATCATGCTGAGGAAACGGATTTTTTTTCTTGTGGAAAATGGGTTACTAGCTTTTTCTTGGTCTATTTTCAACATGGAAATCACACACACACACACACACACACACACACACACACCCTCCCCCCGCCCACCGCCACATACACACACACACACACACACACACACACACACACACACACACAAAACAGGCTTATAATTCCAGAGGTAAATTTGGTATCAGGGTGGAGGAGGTGACAGGGACAGGAAAAGTGATTAAGAAAAGGGTACAAGAAGGAAAATGTTTGGGACTCACTTGTCAGGAAAAATCAGCAGATCATGCTGACTAGGTCTAGGTGATAAGAAAACATCAACGGCTGTTTCTTCGTGACCAGGGTGAAGACAGAATAAAATTATATACAAAAATATTTTGTAAATAGTAAAACACTTTCAGTGAAGAAAGTCATAGTAGAAATATCTAAAGACACAAACATTGATCCAATTACTCAACTTAATAGTTTGAAAGATGATATCACTGGACGGTAAACAGCATCCATGTCATTTAATAAAATTAAAAGAAGGATGAGTTCGTTCTGTGAAACAGGTTTTTTTCCCACATTTTTGGGAAGAGGTAGAATTTCAAGGACTCATTTTTTTTCCGGCTCTAATTTTCCATTTTAGTCTTTACAGGCTTAATTTCTTTTTTCTTTTTGTTGCCATAGCTTCTTTAACAGTAAAACAATGGTAAAATTATTTTTCAAGTTCCTATAGACTATGGCCCAATGAATTACTGGATGAAATGTTAATTATGTTACATTATTAATAGAAAAACAAACCCATGATGTTCAACTCTTGAATAAGGGAGTGATGTGGTGGGGGGCAGGGTTTCACTGTGTAAAACAGAAGATACTTTCTCTATAGTGTCTCCATGTATTTGTTATATTTAGGTGTGGATAAGGGTGCAAACAGAACCGAAAATATTGACTACAAGTTTACCTTATTTTTGTTGTTTACATAGACTTTATCTTTCATGGCAATTTTAGGTTCAGAGCAAAACTGACCAGAATGTGTGTGTGTGTATATATATGTGTGTGTGTGTGTATGTATTTATATGCATACATATATATATATATATATATATATATATATATATGTATATATAGATATATATATACATATATATATATACACATACACACCTCTAGCCCCCCCCCACACACATTACCCCAAATACACAATTTACATTAGGGTTCACATTCTATGTTGTATATTCTATTACTTTTGACAACTGTATAATGATCTGTATCCAGAAATGCAGTGTCATAAAAATAGTTCCACTGCTCTAAAAAGATTTTGTACTCCATCTAGTCACCCCTTCCTTCCCTCTAAGCCATGGCAATCACTGATCTTTGTACTGTCTTCATAGTTTCACCTTTTGTAGTATGTTATATAGTAGGAATCATACAGTATGTAGCTTTTTCAGATTGGCTTCTTTCCTTTAAATATGCATTTAAGCCTTTTCCATATCTTTCCAGGGTTCAATAGCTCATTACTTCTTAGCACTGAATAATATTCCACCGTTTGGATGGACCACAGATTATTTATCCATTTACCTACTGGACGACATCTTGGCTGCTTCCAATTTTTGACAATTATAAGTAGAGCAGCTATAAAACATCTGTATGCAGGTATTTAAGTCAGTAGAAGTTTTCAGCTCATTTGAGTAAACACCACGGAGAGCACTTGCTGGATTGCAAAGTGAGAGTATGCTGCTTCGCAAGAAACAGCCAAACAGGCTTCTGAAGTGACTGTATCATTTTGTGTTCCCACCAGCCGTTAATGTGTTTCTGTTGTTCCATATTTTTCTCAGCATTTGGTGTTATCAGTGATTTGGATTTGGAGCAGTCTAATAGGTGTGTAGTGTAGTTCATTGTTATTTTAATCTGCAATTCCCTAATGACGTATGATGTTGAGCATTTTTTCATATGCTTACTTGCCATCTGTTTGTCCTCTTTGGTGGGGCGTCTGCCCAGGTTCTTTTGTTCACTTTTAATCAGGCTGTTTGTTTTCTTATTGTTGAATTTTAAGAATTCTTTGTATATTTTGGACAATAGTCCTTTATCAGATGCATCTTTTGCAAATATTTTCTATCAGTCTGTGGCTTTTCTTTTCATTCTCTTGCCAAGGTCTGTTGCAGAGCATGTGTTTTTAATTTTAGTAAAGTACAGCTTATCAATCATTTCTTTCATGGGTAGTGCTTTGGTGTTGTGTCTAAAAAGTCATCCTCATACCCAAGTTCATATAGATTTTCTCCTACATTATCTTCCAGGAGTTGTATAGTTTTGCATTTTTTTTTTTTGAGTAATTCTGTGAAGGTTGTAATGTCTATGTCTAGATTCATTTTTTACACATGGATGTCCAGTTGTTCTAATCTACTTTTGCTCAAGGAAATGAAAATAATTTAATCAAGGGTGGGTATTATGTTATTTAAGAAAGCATTATTATGAACCCCGTTTTATGTGTGGAAGGCCCTTGGGCCCAGTCTGGAAACTGGAAGATCAGAAAAGGAAAATTAACAGCATTCTGGGAAAGAGTATAGAGCCATATCTATGAAAGACAAGTAGCCTTGTCAATATCTTGCCTTCAGGAAATTGTTGATCTGTTATAGAGATTTTTATCTTATTATCTGGGAGAATCATTGTTTGCCCTTGGGAAATGTGTGTGTTCTGTTCAAAAAATTACCCATGAGAGTCTAGAAGTTAGCAAATACAAAGAGGGAGCATACTCTGGACTAAATAAATCGGTCACTCAAAAAAATATTGCTGAGAAATGCCATGTACTACATGTCACCCTGGCACAGGAGGGAACCAGCTTCTTTTGGTACACCATCCTTGAGAACAGAGTTGAATTTACCTAAAGAAAATTGAAAAAGGTACTTTTTAGGAGATATTGAAAGAAGGTAAGGCTCCAGAAGGAAAACAAGGTCAGGAACAAGGATCTGCTAATGAAGAGACTACTCAGTCGGGTTTCTGGTTTATAATTGATGCAGGTTCAACAAAACAGTTATTTTTAAGTAGTGGGTGAGTCTAAGGGAACAACAAAAACCTAGAAAAACCTGGAAGGGCAGAACATATGCAACAGAGCAAACGCCTGTGTTTGAGTGTGAGTGTGAGTGTGTGTGTGTGTGTGAGTGTATGTGCTGTGTGTGTGAGACAGACAGAGAAAGAGTGTTTGAATCTCCCAGCAAGTTTTCAATGTTGTCATTTCCTCTATTTTCTCCTAATTTTTCATTAAAGTGTATTTCCAGTCCAGTATTTTGGCCAAAATTGAAAGAAGAATTCTGTATGAAAGGGATGGCCTAACCATGAGAAGCTTCTGCTCAGGCAAACCATGAACCAAAATATACTATGAATCCTGAAATTCCAGAGGATGACCTTCCATGAAGTCAATGATGACTTAAGACCAAGGCATGGTAGGTGGGAATAGCCAACGTTGGAAGCAGTGCAGGATAAGTGGACTCAGAAGTGGAGGTGAGACTACCCTCTTCAGCATGTTTTTTCAAAACATACAGAAAAGATGACTCTTAGGATAAACTTTATGAATATTTTATTATTACAAAATATTTTGAAAGTATCTATAATCACTAGCTAGTAAAAATAGCCCCTTTTACTTATTTCCAGATTGCCTTGTGTGAATCCTTGAGGAAGAAGTTCCAAATTTATTTTGACCTTTTGATTACTTAAGAAACATTCACCAAGAACATTTTGCAGCTTTCAACATTTCTACAAAAACATTCACTTGAATCAGAGGGAATATTCTGCAAATTGACTTCCAGGCTGATTTCCCACTATCATTTAGAATGGATTTGGGCCAACTCCTTCAGCCATTAGCTATGTGATACAAATCGATTTTAATAATGCATTACAAATACAAATAGAAATGATTATTGTGTGGGTATATGTTTTGAACTGTTTGCCATTTTTAAGCCAGGTAAGGGAAAATTCATCCCATTTCTAATTTCTGCTATTTAGTAATTACATCCCTTTGACTTGTTTGGTTCCAGTTAGATAGCAATTAATAAAAAGACGGACTCTTTTTTCTTGGAAGAAAAGTATAGCAAATACCTCTTGAGAAAAATATATCATGCACAAAAAGTCACGAGTTTGTCAGGAAGAGGTAATTTATTTCATATATAATGGGGCATAATATAAAAATGAGTGGAAGCATCTTTTACAAAAATCTTTTGACTTCCTGTGAATATTAAATGGATATACATTTATTTCTAAGACAGTGTTTCCTTTTCCTTTTTTGTGCATGCTGACACTAAATTTCATTGCAGCCCTGGTAGTCTGTGTAATTGCATTCTAATTCAAAGTTTTTACTACTATTAGTCAAAATTAGCTATATATTCTCCCTATATCATAGGTATATAGGATAATTTCTAGGTCTTATGCTTTAATCATAACTGTTTATATTGGCAGTTTTAGTGGTACCTTTAAGAAAACATCTTATACAAACGCATATGCACTCACGCACACACTATATACTTACACTTTCAAATCCATTGTATTGGCAATTAGAAGTCCCAGATTCACATTCTAGGTCCTCTAATGTATGGGATTTTGTCTCAGATATCAAGGAGTCTTCACTAACACAGGATCTACATGCTAATATAATTGTACTACAATTTTAAGAATAGACATAACTCTTTCATATAGCCATTCATACTGTTCAAACAGAAAATTGCTAAGGAATTTTCTTAAATAGTTTTTTGATATTAGTTTACAAATATCTTCAAAGCTCAAAATTTTATTTGAATGTACTTACATTAAACCACAGAGAGATGTGTATATATTAGTTTTTGTTTTAAAATAAAGATATTTTCAATTAGTCAAATATAATACTGTATGATTACTAATTATTGCACTGGTTATTCATATGTAAAATGTAATCAAAACTTTACTGGGAGAACTAATCTGAGTTAAATCACTTTGATGTAGAACATTTAAATAAACAACATTTATTATTCAGTATTATTTATGCTTTATGCAGCAGTCTAAATTTTTCTTAGTTTTTGATTTCGAATATATAATATATTACACACACACACCCCAAAATGATAGTTCTTGTTTGTAGCCATTAGCTATGGTCAATTTTTATTTTGTTAAAATATTCTACTGTCTTTCCAAATTAAATGTACTCTCCTTTGAATGGATATTGTTAGAAGAAATGTTTTCCATTCTCCTACACATGGATGTGAAAAATAAAACTAATTTAGCGAGAACAATTCCACAGCCCAAATCTGAAATAAGCAAGGCAAATGCAAGCTCTTAAAGTAAACTGATTTATTTCGTTTAAATCGCTATTTAGTTCAGATCGCTCAGAAATAGTGTATGTGAAGGGACACTGACATAAATGGGAATGTTGTGAAGACTGTGACAGTTTGTGGCCCAGAGCTCCTGAGCAAAATGATCCACTTTTCAAAATAGAGGAGAATCAAGCCTTTTGGCTTACTTTTCCCTTGAGATAAGTGTTCTATCCTCCTGCTAAAAGATCCTGTGTAAAGAAATATCACAACTTCCTTCAATGTTCTTTTCTTTGCTTAAAAAGTCTCCAAATCAAGAAGGGAAAAGTGACTATTTTTTTTTCTTTATAGCATATTCAATTTCAAAAATTTTGGAACAGGACCCACTATGGAAAATGTTCAAACTTTATCCTCTTGATAGATACTAGATAGATACTTCAGAGTGAGATCAATATGTCCTCACATTTAAATAGAACATCCCATTACATAGAGCCAGGCTGTCAAGATTGGATTGCATGTATAATCTTCTTTAAAAGAACTAATGCTTCCAAATGAATACGATAAAATAGAGTAGAAAATAATATTCTCATTGCCAATCTATCATTTTCAAGTAATACCTAGGCAGTCCATCAGCACCAAGAAGATAGGGACATCTGCTACATTTCTGAGACATTTCTGAGACAGCCTCATTTACATATTTGTAAATATTAAATATAAATTTAGAAATTGATATTTCCTTTCTCTTCATAAATGGTCATAATTCTTTGATGAAATCTGAATATACTTGAGATAAACTGATTCCTCCTCTGGTTCTCTTACACGCATAGCTCCTTTTCTTGTCCATATTGTAACATTCTGTGCTATGACAGAGTATACGTGAAAAATAAAGATGTAAATGTTTTTCTTTTATTTTGCCTCCTCTATTTAGTTACTGAATACGTCCACTATAATCTTTTGTCCAGTGTTTTGCCTAAGTACATTAGTGAGACATTGATTTAGTTTCAGGTATCTAGTAGATAGCTATGGGTATTCCATTTTACTGTATTTTCCCAGCTTCAGGTTTATAGGAGATGTGAACAATGCAATAGAACATATTCATAAATTTAGTTAATTTTCTAAATTCTAAGCTAGGGCTGACTCTCTCCCCCCAAAAAACATAAACTTTTTTCTGGCCATTGCTCATTGAGAACATTCATTAACCAATAATTAATCTATCTGAGAAATTATGGTTATAGCACATTCTCTGGTTCCTGTTTTCTTACTTCTTACTGATTCTCTAGCCTATAGATCAATATATATCAATGCTATTTTAAAATTCATTTGTTAAGTAAATACAAAAGGATGTAATTAAATAAGATATAAAATATGAAGGTAATATATATAAAATAAGATATAATAAAATATGAAAGTCAATTTGTAAATGAGTATATTCCACATGTTCACTTGTAGATTGGCTCTTTGTCACTAGCTACATGTTTTTCTATAGAATATAGTTGTTAGGTTCCCAGGCTAGCCCACGTATAAATCATGTTATTTAATCAATGCTAATCATACCAACCTTAGTTCTTGACAGCAGGGGTCTTGCTATTTCAGGGAAGAGGAGAATGAGGAGGATAATGAAGATAATTCCTCCCCCTTCCTCCCTTCTTTCTTGGATTCAAAGCTGTCTTGATTCTTTTTCTGGAATATTTAATTTAAAAAACTATACCTTTACACCTCCCTTTCTGCATCTATCTCTGATTTAAAATAACCCTATCTACTGATTCCTAAACACTTAAATATACTTTCCATAGCTAACATTTTTAAAGCTCTTACTATTTGCCAAGAAGAGTTAAAAATGCCTTATGGATATTGTATTATTTCATTGTAATCACAACTCTGTGAGGTGGGTACTGAACTTACCACCATTTTACAGATGAGAATATGCAAGTAGAGTGGGATTTAACTATTTTTCACATGATGAGAAAGTGACAGTGTCTGGTCCCAAGCACATTTATTTCATGCCAAACCCCATCCCAGTGTGGCCCCACATCCAGATCTACCCATCACAGTGCTTGCCCCCTCTTTCCCCTGGTTACCCCCCACCATCACACTTCCCATTTGTTCACACAACTGATCTAAGCTAGGACTTAGTAAGAAAGCAATATTCATATTTGATAATCATGGTCTCTTCTAAATTTTCTCCGAGGAATTAAAAAAAAATACCATTTCTAAATGTAGATAAATATCTCATGGGAATAACTTCCACTGAAAAGAAAAGTGAAGGAAAAGACAGCATCCTCTTTGGGTGAGTGAGGTGTTATTTGTTCTGAACTCAGTTGGCTGCCCTCCTCCTTCTCACTCGAATTCTCTCATTTCTCTTAAAAAATATTTTTTATTATGGAAATGTAATCTAACATCTAGTCATCGCACGAAATTTAGAAAATAAAAAACATCAAACGATTTTTTAAAAAGTCATCTTGAATCCTATATAACAGAGAAATCAAATAAAAATTTCGTGTATATTTTTTCAACACTCATCTCCTATATTCAGTCAATAGATACACAACTGAGAAGCTAATAACAAATTTCTTTCTTTTTAAAACATAACATATAACATTAGTATTTTCCCAATCCTCGACCATATTTTGTTGCTATAATATAAAATGTAGAATGAATGGGTCATCACTCCTCATATACTCTGAGAGGAGAGCATGGAGCTCAGGCCGACATCTATTGGTCATTTGTACACAGGAATTGGTAATGGAGGGACTAGCTTGCAAACGGAACATAAGTTGGATTTGTAATGCAATTATATGTATAAAAATGTGTAAGTGAGAAAGTTTATGTCTCAAGCTAAACAAAATTTACTCAGTTGTGGTGGGGTTACTGACAGGCAGTGTAAATGGCTTGAATAACTGAAACTCAATTGGATTTCTTTCGAACTTGAAAAGTTTAAGCTTTGTGAGTTTTTTCCCTCTTAGACATTTTGAGATCTAAGAGCAGGTTTTGTTGTTGTTGTTTTGTTTTGAAAGCACAATACCTGTATTTTTTAAAATTTGTATGTCTGGCAGAAAACCCTTTAGTCCTCGGCATCTTTTATAATTGCCATTGGGAAGGCAAACCAACAGTGGGTGGATCGTACAAGGAAAGATATGAGAAAAGAACAACTTATTTCCTAGCACTTACCAACCAATTAATTTTCCTTCTTATCAGACTGGAGCTAATGATGTCCATTCAACAATAAAAATTTTTAATGATTATTTTTCCAGAATGATTCAGACTCTGATAATTGAGATGGTTGTGCTCTTTTTATACTTTGATATCTCAACATGTAAGGCTTCGATATCAGAACGAAAACTACTCTGTGTGCACACTGTCACAGATACAACATTTGAGAAGGTTAAGTACAACTCGGGTAACTGAGGTTGACCAAATGTTTTGGTTTCACGTCTGATTCGGTTACAGTAGCCTGTTCAATTACCAGTCCTTGTCTTGATCTGTATGAGCAATGGCAGTATTGAATCCACTATTCAGATGCAGCTTCAGGACTATGACATCTTGACTCTATGGAAAATTACTCTCAGCTTTTAAAAGATAATAGAACTATCAAATTAGCTAGTTCTCAGATCTGCCCATTATCCAGTGTTAGAAATTCTATCCCCAAACATAGGACACAGATCCTTAAAAACCAACTGTAATATAAAAAATGTACAGATAGAAAAGCCCAGAATTAATATTTACTATGTATATACAAGAAAGTCCATAGCAAAGATGAAGAAGACTCCAAATGCTCTCACTGTCTATTCATTTATTTCATAATATTAAAAAGTGGACAGTCACTTTTACAAGACTTTAGCTATAATTTGAACTGACATCCTTATAGGCAAGTGCATTAAAATTTAGAAGAAATTCCCAAGAGGAATACTCACAAGAGGTAATATATATGTATATTTCTGTGTATACATATATGTATAAAGGAAAATGGGTAGGTCAGCAAGTACAGGGAAATATATTCATAATAATTAAATGCTCTCTTCTCTCACTAACCATTTTCTTTTACAGCTGAAGTATTTGCTTAAGAAAGCTGATTCAAAAAAGGGGTAAATGAACCTTGTGCTTTTCGAAGCTGGACTAGTTTAGCTTATCTCAATTAGAACTAGTAAATAATTCTCCTCAGCAGTATGAAGAAAATCCAGCTCAGTCTCCTGCATTGTAAATCAATCTCAGGTTTAAGAGAAGGTGCAGGCTTAAAAGTTATTACAACTCCACTGTTTTCTCTGATAAATTACATGAATAACATTTGAGACAATGCATTGTTAAATATTTATGTCTAGTACTATAGAACCAAGAAAAGCACAAGAACCCCTAGAAGAATAAATATATTTACCTAAATAAATTACTAAGACAAATATACTCCTATGTGCTCTGTACCAATAAACAGTAGGTATTCACTAAATTGTAGAATATAAATGGTTCATTTCCTCTAAATGTACACTGAAAGATCTATAACATGTTACACATTTCCTGTGCTTTGCATATATATTTCAATATTCATCATGAAAAGCCTTGCTTATGTGTCAATATACATTACTTTGCATACATTAAGAAAGGCTTTTTTTTTTTTTTAATTTTAACATTACGGATGCTTTTTATATGGGGGAAAGCTTAGGTCTTATTTCATGATTAACCCTTTCACGGCTCATCCTTTTTTCTCTACATGACATTTGCACAAAATGAATTGCTTGCTTAGACACAGCTAACTAAATAAAAGCAGGCCAGAGCTGATAGTATGAAAAATGGATTTTCATTACTGTTTCATTGATTCTTGTAAATAAGGGCCTGAGGCCTGCTCCGAAAAGGCTGCAAACAGTAATAATTTAATCTGAGGTGACATAGACCAAAATGTATGTGGACAAAAATCATCCTTGAATATTAAACAACAGCCTCAAGACAGAGAAAAGTGTTGCAGGCGAATTTAAATGTATGCAGATCGGTGGGTAACATATTTAAAAACAGAAATTAAAGATTCCTGTCATAAATCACATTTGCTGCCATGGATATGCCTTGTTATGCTGGCGTTTAAGAAAACCTGAAAGGTTAAGGCAGTTGGTGCATTAAATCGTACAAGGATAATTAATACTTTTCTTGTGGCTATTTATAAGAAATGGAAAATATAGTCAGATCAGCTGTGGCACTGTAGTAATTTGAGGGGGAAGCAATGAAAGCATGAGTCAATAGTTTTAACTGGACAAATGTCAAATGCTTAATGATGCAGGATCCCAATTTGGAAGCTGTTTGAAAGTTGTATATTTTTTAAAATGAGATAAAATAGTTCATTCTCATGCTACAAATATAATTTGTTTGCCTCTCATCCTCTTCATATTGACCAAGAAAAAAAAATAAAGCAATCTTTCAAATGGAATTCTTTTGGGGGTAGTTATTATGCCTTAGTCACCTGTACTGTAGATGCTATATGAAAACAAATACCATTTCTGGCATCAAGCATCATAAATTCAGCCTTTCACCATGTCTTAAAAAATAGCAATGACATGAGTTTTCAAATGACTAATTTACTTGTCTCATCAGGAATTAGATTAGTAATAGCAGAGGACCTGCCCACTACTTTCTCAGAGAAAAATGTACCTTTGTCACTCAATGAACTTGTGTGTATGATCACTCTATTATTTAGAAATCTTCCTATCATTATCTTGTAGGTTTTCTATACTCTGAACTAAAATCAGTGCTTTCTATTACTATCAGTGCATTATGAAAATGTCCCCTCACTGAAAGAAGGCATATAGCACCAAATTCTCAGGATGTGAAAGGGCCATTGATCTTTCAGTGTGCTGCTACCTGTATAATATTCCTTTGAGCTAAGAGAAAGTACAGGCTGGCCTTTAGAAATGAAACTATTCTCATTATGGATAAAATAGCTTTATAATTATAGGTGCATTATTTGTGCATAATATAATCGAATTTATAGGGTATTTTATACTTTAGTTGGTTTTAAATTAACAGTGGGGTTTGGATATATCGCAAGGATAGGCCCATCATATTTTAGTACAAAATTAGTATGAGATAAATAAGGATAATTCTTAGAAATCACTGATATTAATTATATGAAGATTCTTCTCTAAAAAAATCTATTAGTTTTTTTTTTTTTTGTTTGTGTTTTAATGATTGAATTCAGTCTAGGTATCCTTAACTGCAAAAGGTCAAATAAGCATTTAATACAATGGCCTTTTAAATATCTTTTACATAAACAAGTAGCATGAAGTTAGTTCTGGGGTTTTGCTAGACTGTGCCATCACTGAATGTTCTCTGTCAGCCTGGAAAACCAAACAATCCGTCAAGACCTTTATTATTCTTTAAATAGGGGGAGTTAGGAAATGTTGTTCATTCACCATTGTTAGTTAACACTGAAGCAAGGTGACAAAACCATTTTCACATTAACACTTTCACTCAGTATTGAGGTCACTGCATAGGGCAATAGTTATGTACACCATCTTTCAATACACTTACACAAGGCAGGACTCACCCATCCTTTTATTCTTATTGATATTCAGCCTCGGAACAAAACACTCTATGATGATTTTGAGTGAATGAGACCTCTCTTGCTAACATCTGCAGGTCTGTAATTCCTTGAGTCGTTTACTCCTCCCGGTGACTCAATATCCAGAGACATTGCCTCATAGGTAGAGGGTGAACATCAATACATCTGGCCTGACAAATATCTGTGAGTAATGTCCCCATTGGCCAATAGTTCTCCCAATTTGAGCAAAAATGGTGTGGCTTCGGGGGAAGGAGACTGGTTTAATATCACGACAGCCTTCCTGACTAAGCATGTGAATTCAGAGCACGTGATCTGGCAGCCTCTGGAAGGGATCCGAAGCCCTTCCAGCAGACTGAAACTGACAACGTCATAAGAAGAATGACCTCACACACTGGCCTCAGAAACCATGAATTAAATACAATTTCTTTTTTCTTTTTTTTTTAAGATTTATCTATTTATTTTTGAGAGAGAATGAGCATATGCCAGCTTCAGTGGGGAAGGGGCAGATAGACGGAGAGAAAGAGAATCCCAAGCAGACTCAGTGCCATCAGCTCAGAGCCCAACTTGGGGCTCGAGCTCAAGAACCATGAGATCATGACCTGAGCCAAAATCAGGAGTCGGATGCTTAAGAGACTGAGCCACCCAGGCACTCTTAAATATAATTTCTACTTATAGCCAGTTGGTGCTGGGCCAGATTCTTATTGATACAAAGAAAAGAATGCTATGGATTAAGTTATGATTGAAATAAAAATGAGTATCTTTGGTTATCTTTTCTGTATTTCTATAGCCTGGGCCTTAGTCATTAATAATCTTTGTTAATAATTAAAATCATGATCACCACTTTGGTGATCAATTTAAAAATTATTTGGCAGATTGCTTTAAACCTAAATGCAAGGCTATTTTCAGTTTGCAAAGTTCTTTTTAGCTATTGGTATTAAACATACATAACACATTTCCCTGGAAGCAGATACATCCCAGCTGTTAGGGATAAGATAGGAAAAACAGACTAAACATGAATTGCAAGTGAGAATTTTTCTTGAAGAGAAAGCTTCTGTAAGTTATGCTGCAAGGTGTTGGATCTAGGGAATAACATTTTATGCCTTGCTATCACTATTGCAGAACAACCAAAACCTTTGCAAGATGTGAAACATTTCCTATGTAATAGTAGACTATTATCTAGATTATTATCAAGGGTGGATTGGCAGGATAGGAACACAACTTCAAAGTCAAAGAACAAGCACTTGCGGTTCTAGAAATAGGTTTGATTTATATGCCAATAAAATATTCTAAAGTCTACAGGTACAATACTTATGTTACCATTATAATCTACCCAAATAGTTTCAGTACGAGCAGAGAATTAAAAAAAATAAAACAAGCTCACCCGCTAAATAAAGTAAGAAGAAGAGAGAATAAAATGGGAGTGATCATAGACACTAATCTCTTAAGAGCTGTAATGGCTCCTGTGGGTCTGTTATTGCCTGCGTAATAAATATATCTACTGTGCAGGAGCATTAACCTCTGCAAAAATACCATGAGGATATGTGTAGCACATGGACTTGTAAACATTAGTGGCA
The DNA here is from genome assembly GCF_046562875.1 of Panthera onca. Taxonomy (NCBI): domain Eukaryota; kingdom Metazoa; phylum Chordata; class Mammalia; order Carnivora; family Felidae; genus Panthera; species Panthera onca. The sequence continues at coordinate 85,110,696 of NC_138346.1, forward strand.
GCTGCAGTGATATATAAGTGTACAATGAAATGACTCCAAAGTAGCTATAATGTCCTATCATGGCAGGCTTGGTGAACGCCAGTGCATTTACATGATCAAAGAGACAAATGAATTGGCTTTAAATGTATCATTAGTTGTGAGCTTCACAATTCGTCATAATTGACACTGCCTTTCAATGCCATGCAGAAAAGCACATTAAAGCTATGGAGAAAGCTATGGCTTTAAGGTTTCCATGTTGATCTGAGCATTGGGTAGGAATAAATAGTGCCATTTTAGAAAATTACAAACATGCTTTACAACGGCACTCAATGCAAACTTTAGGGGAAATGTATCATTTAACCAACATAAAAAAAAAACCATTATATCTATCTTAAACAATCATTGGTTATAAGGCACACTTAATAAACAGAAAATGACACTACGAGAGAGGGAGATAGTAGAAATGTTCCATTTTGCTTAGGTTCTGGAATGTGATTTCCCCATAGTGACCCTAATAAATAACCAAGTGATCTTAAGCATCCCTTAGGCATGCTTTTTAATCAAGTAATTCCACTACTAAGAACACATGATTCCTATATCTTGTGTAAAGATCATCTGAGTTATATGTAATGAAAAAAAATTAGAACCCATATTATGTCCATTTAAATACTTTAATGTTTAAAGTGTTATCAGCTCTAATACTTTGAATTTTCAAAGAATATTTAATGACTTAGGGGTGTACTTTAAAATAATAAAATAGAATATTTTATTTATTATAAAATAAAAAATGTACTTTAAAATAATAAAATAAAATAAAATAATAAGGACAAGATACAAGGACAGAGTTGTATTGCTAATTTTGTAGAAAATGTATGTATCTGTATTAAAAATGTTATAAGGAAATACAAAAATATATTAACAATGGCTTCATTTATGTATTTGGGATTTTTTTCTATTAAATTTTCCTTATTTTAAAATTTTATCAAAAATTCCTTGCATAATAAGGACAAAATTTTAATTTATCATATTTTCTAAATAAAAAAAATTGAAGGACTCATTCAATAAAGTAGTGATCAAAAGCCATTTCAAGGTAACTAGGATCTCTCTTCAATCTATCTTCAGATCAGTTACATTGATTTTCTTTCTTTTAAAGCAGGGTTTCATTAAGGAGTCCTCTTGGAGCTTCCTATTTCTATGCGGTGAAAATGAGAGGTAAGGAGAGATTTTCCAATATAGAATTATCACTAAAATGCATTTTAGAATGCAGGAATATTTCTTTTATTAAATCATCCCAGTAAATATTCATTCAAGTCTCAGTTACTTCACATCACTCTGTCAGCTAGATAAACATATAAACATTACGTTAGTCATATTTCTTGACTTTAAATTTGCCTCAGGTCAACTCAAGACTATTGAGTTAGACCAAGAACAGGCTCCTTTTTCCTTTTTACACCATTCTTCCACGCATATTGGTGGATAATAAATGCAGACTCGACTTCTGAACATTAGTACTCAAGTGTCTACTCATCAGCCACATTTTGAAATCCACTACATGCTGCAAAGTTAAAATCGACCACACTCTCTTTAGGAGTCCCTCCAAAAGCTGCCAGCAATTCATAGCCTAATTATAAACTGGAATATTATTTGTGACTCCTCCTCTTTATCCTCATAAATGACAATCTCTCAGTCCTGTAGGTTTACCACCTACTAGGTCTTTCATACATTCGTTGCTCCCCATCATTTCTACTGCTGTCCTAGCTCTGGCCACCACCATCTGTCACCAGCCTTGTAATCGTTCTCTCAGCACTCAGGGTGAAGAGACTTGTTTCTGTCAATCCATTTTCCCATTGCAGACAGAGTCACATTTCTAAAACTCTAATCTTGTCACGTCATCCTCCCACCACATCAAACCCACAGTCTTTAAGATAAACCCAAAGGTCTTAGCACAGCATCAAAGTTGCTTTGTGACCTTTCTCCACTCCTCTCTCTCAGCTTATCTTTCTTCATACCCCTTTGTTCCTTCTTGGGCTCACATTGCTTCCTAATGTATGGAGAACTAATATAACATAGTATGTCAAATATACTTGAATGAAACTTTAAAAAACCTGCAGAAGAAGAAGAAGAAGAAGAAGAAGAAGAAGAAGAAGAAGGAGAAAAGAAGAAAGAGAAGGAAAAGAAGAAAAAGAAGAAAGGGAAGGAGAAGGAAGGAGAAGTAGGGAGAAGGAGGGAGAAGGAGAAGAAGGGATGAGGAGGGAAAGGAGGAGGAGGAGAAGAGGGAGGAGGAGGGGGAGGAGGAGGAGGAGGAGGAGGAGGAGGAGGAGGAGGAGGAGTGGGAAAATGAGAAAATTCTACCATGCTTTTTCTTACTTCCTAGCTTTGGCACATGCTTTTCCTTTGGTAGGAACTCTCTTCTCTCTGTCTAATCCCCAAATTCATTCCTTCAATTAGATAAGCCCCAGGTAAAATCTAGATTTCTTTAGATTTTGTTAGATCCCTCATTTACTTGCTTCTATTTCATCGTTTTCTACCTCGAATATGAGACTTAATCCATGTATTGAAATTGTGGAATAATTTGTTTTCTCCATTAAACAATATGCTCTGTGAGGGTTGTAAAGGCATCTGCCATAATCAATGTTATGTCTGCAGTTCTTAGCCACATTTCATAAACATAAGCATTTCATCTTTTCAACAACTCCATAAGGAGGTGTTAATATGGCCATTTTACACACGAAGATGCTGAGGCACTGAATGTTTAGTTTTTCTCAAGGTCAGATAGCTAGTAAGTGCTTATATTAGGGTTCAGTGGCTACAGTAATATACAAACCCAACATTTTGAAAGGCTTTCTATACAAGACATGTATTTTAAATTTTGAAATATCTTACCGCAGTTCCAGGTCAGTGGTGAGTTGAGGATGGGAGAACTCTCTTCATGAAACGAGGCTGATCAAAGTTCTGCTAAACTTAAATACGTTTTCCATGATGATTTTAAAAGATGACATCCAGACAATGAAAGGATAAACCTGTATGGGATAGATGTAGATGTCAAGAACTCAGGTATCTGGTCATCCTAATAGCAAAGGACACTGAGAAATATGCTCAGGATAAAAAAAAAAAAAAAAAGCACATGGTGCTTGGTGAGTGGTTTGCACTCTCTGCAATGGGTGCTGAGGCTAGGTTTGAACCCAGACAGCCTGACTCCAGAGTCCAACCCTTAAGACTCTATCAAACATTTTCTGGAATGTGTGATGCCTACTTAATTCATATTCTAATTAGATGCATTTAGTATGTCTTTTTTTTTAAGTTTATTTATTTATTTTGAGAGAGAGAGAGAGAGAGCATAAGCAGGGGAAGGGGCAGAAAGAGAGGGAGAGAGAGAATCCCAAGTAGGCTCTGTACTAACTAATGTGGGGGTTGAATTCACAAACCTCATGAGATCATGACCTCAGCCGAAATCAAGAGTCAGGTGCTTGATTGACTGAACTACCCAGGCCCTCACTTTCAGTATGCTATATACTGCTATATGTTGCTGCTAAAATAAATACACATTGTATTTTTTAATGTTTGGATTCAATTTGACAGCTTTTTGTTCCTCATGTATTTACACAGCAAATATCTGGCATAAATTGTTCTGAATATCTAATGGAAAGAATTGGTGATGCCTTTGTCAAAACTCTATCTGCACCCTGAATAACTATTTGTGACTGTATAATAATAATTATATATTTAACTACTGACAAGGTATTTCTTCCAGTCTTCCAAGGATATTTGACTAAATCCATGAAGAAAACCAGTTGACCAGATTTAATAGCAGTATTTAACACCCATAGATGGTGGTTTAAGGGACAAACCCATGGGAAAATTTTGTTAGTGACATAAATTTAATCATTATTAGTTAAATAAAATCTGAGGGAGATTTTCCCTGGGATACCACAAGTACCAAAGATTATCAAAAAGACAGGGGAAGGGAAAGCAAAAATGACAGATATTTGACCTATAAAGTAGAATATCAAAGAGCTTATCTGAAAATGAGAATTTACCTAACTTTAAGGCAATTACAAGCAACTTAAAAGTTAAAAAAAAAAGTCAGGTTAAAATATTCCTCTGAGAACAACAAATATTTGCTGGTGGGTATAAAAAGACAATTTAGGAAATGAATTGTTCATGGTATAGTTTTTGATCAGATAGTTTTGATCATATAGAGATATGGCTTCTAATCTGTACTAGTTAATATACCTGTGAAATTAATGATGTCAATTCTTAGTTGCTTAAAAAATGATTTTATTTTTGGTCATAATTTCATAGATGGTGGTCAGACAATTCAGATGTACTCACCGGACAGTTCTTGCATGGGTCACTTGTATAATTATTGGGAATGCAGTTATTTGAAGGCTCAGCTGGGTGGAACATCTAAGATGGCTCACTCATGTGGCTGGCAGTTGGTGCGGACATTGGCTGGGAGCTCAGCTGAGGTATGATTTGGAGCACTTATATGGGGCTTCTTTAGCATGGCAGTGATAGAGTGGTCAGGTTTCTTATATAAAGGCTGGCCTTCCCCGATCAAACATCTCAAGATAGAGTCACGTAGGATCTCATCTGTTGTGTTTTATTTGTCACAAGTAAGTCACTAAGGTGGATCCTGATTAAAGAGAAGGGGCATAAAACCTCCCTCTCAATGGGAGGTCAAACAAGTTGTGAACAACGTTTAAAACTACCACAAATTTTGATTCTAACACTAAATCTCTCGTCTTCCACCACCTTCTCCTCCTCCTCCTCTTCCCCAACTTTTCCTCCTCCTCCTTCTTCTCCTTCTTCTTCTTCTTCTCCTTATTATTATTATAGCAATAATTTTAGGGAAGGTGGTAGAGGACTGAGTAGATAAGGATAGATCTTTTGACAATAACTCTATAATTAGGAAATTTTTCCTAAATTCTGAAGATCCACATACTTGGCAGTATTTTCTTTGATAAAAAAATTTCCTATTTTTTGATCCATACCATGTAAAATATGGGTAAATATGATACACTGATAAAATTAAAGATTTTTTCTCATGGTGAGCCCCATTCTTTGCCAAATTAACTTAAACTATTTCCTCAGAGATGGCTCCCTCTGTACGGATTCGAAGCGGAGCTTATACAATTTTTTTTTTTAGATTTTTTTTTACTGTCTCAAGATTTCCCATCACTTTGCAGTCTTTTTTATTAAAATGAAGTGTAAACCATTATTTGTTCTTAATAAGTTATAGATTTGGGTCTCTGGGTTCAATATTTTACAGAAGAAACTAGTAAATTTCAGGTTTTCCTATTGAATATGATTCTATGACATTTACATAAAATGGACACTTGCAGCTTACCATAGTCAGAGATTTACTTAGACTCCTTAGGAGAGTAGGAACCAACTTTAGCAGCACAAGCTATGGCACATACATTTGACTGTGTATTTATCAGTATAACTGGAACCATAAGACATTAAATTGGCTCAGAAACCTGATCTACCACTGGTGCTAGACATCTTGATGCCAAGACCCCCTGGCTTCAGGGAATAAGTGACTTGTGCAGGACACCTGAACCCTGTCCTTGTTCTGACCAGTTCCCCATGCTTGAGAGGGTGATGGCACTACACACAATGGTCAGTTAAAATCTCAGACCCCTAGCAAAAATGAGACTCACTCTTCTTTCCGAGTCTCTCAGATGTTCTGTCTGTACCTGCACTTTGTCTATACTTTTAGTAAACTTTGCTCTCACTTCAAAAGAAAATCAATAAATGATCATATCATTTGATTATCAAGAACTTTGAGTAGTTTTGAGATAATGGTTCTGATAACTGGTAACCAATAAAAAGAAGCAGAGCTTATTATAAAACCCAGCAATAACATTCTTTGTCCTTCAGAGTGTGTTTTGTATGGTGACAGATAATTTTCAACAGATATTTGATCGAGGCAAAATTATTTCATCCAATTTGTTCATTTTTAAATATTTAATAAATATTAGCTACAAAATTAACCACGAAGATTCTTATGAATATAGTTAAATCAACCGGAGGTTTGGGTGGAAGTCTATTAGCAGATGGAAGTCTATTAGGAGAAGATGATGAAGCATTAAATGAAAATGTTCTTTGGGGCGCCTGGGTGGCTCATTCTGTTGAGCGTCTGACTTTGGCTTAGGTCATGATCTAATGGTCCTGAGTTCGAGCACCTCATGGGGCTCACTGCTGTCAGCTTGGAGGCTGCTTTGGATCCTCTGTCTCCCTCTCTCTGCCCCTCCCCGTTTGCACTCTCCTTGCAAAAAGATATAAAACATTTAAAAGTAATAAATAAATGGAAATGTTCTTTAGAAACATTACTGTGGCACCTGGGTGGCTCAGTCAGTTAAGCGTCTGACTTGGGTTCAGGTCATGATCTCATGGTTCGTGGGTTTGAGCCCGGTATTGGGCTCTGCTGTCGTCATGGAATCGCTTCTGATCCTCTGTCCCCTCTCTCTATGCCCCTCCCCCACGCGTGTGAAACCTGTTTTGGATTCTGTATCTCCCTCTCTCTTTGCCTCTCCCCTGCTCACATTGTCTCTGCCCTTCCCCCACTAGCACAAGTGTGCTCGCTCTCTCTCAAAAAAGAAACTTTTTTGTTTTGTGTGCTTAACCCCTCCACTACCCCCCAGTTTAGCAACCTCTAGTGAGGGTTTGAAATGCCTAGGACATACTTATCCTAAAAACTATTCATTAGCTATCTGAAATTCACATTTAACTCAGTATCCTGCATTTACTAAACCTGACAACTCTAGCTGGGAGGGAAGAGAGAAGAAATAGAAGAGAGAACTCTAAAATATGAAAAATAATATTAGGCCCTTGCTCGTCAAGAGTTTATATGTATCTAATTGGTGGTTAAATTTTTTGTTGTTGTTAGATTTGGTTAATTACATTCATCTCATAACATTACTGATGGTCTAATCATTTATTAACACCTTCTCTATTAATAACATTTAGGTTAAATGCTATGAAGATTTTCTATAGACTAAGAAGTAGCTTTTCAATGGAAAAGTAGAACAGTTCTTGGAGTAGATTTAAATTTATTCTTTCTGAGAACTCCAGCTTTGTAACACTGTCAATGAGTGTTAATTGACTGCATTCTATAAACCAGAAACTGTCGTAGAGTGGAGCTACATCAGTGCACACACACACACGCACAATTACGTGTGTAATGAGTCAAGTGGTCCTGTGAAGAAAAATAAAAGAACACAAAGTACAGGGGAGTGGACAGAAGGGATGAAGTATATAGATAGAATGATCAGGGAGTGCCTCTCTGGTAAGAGATACTTTTAGTAGAGATGAAAAACAGTGAAAAAGAGGTAAGGGTCATCTCGAAGAGAACTCAAGGCCAAGGGTCTTGTCCTGTCGCGGCAGAATTTTCAGTTTCCTGCAAAGCTTGCTAGTTTCAGAATCCCACCTGTTCTTCTTGTCCCCTTCTCCCAGAGTAAATAAATGCTCCATCCTTCACATGAAGCATCTTTTCTTATCTACTGTATGAAAAGATGTTGGGCCCTGTCATTAGTATGGACAGAAGGAATTATCTCAAGACAGCTGTCTTCTTCGGCACAAAAGACTCATTTCAAGGACCAGACTATTTTGTAAAATATCTTAATGTTTCAGGCTTCTATTTTTTATTGACAGATGTTTCCCCCCTCCCGGCCCCGATAGCAAATGAACTAGGTTTGTGTTTTACTGTAATTCAACTTTGCACCAATACACAATGTTTTCACATAAATATACTTTCTTTATGTCCAATAAATTAATTACATTCCATGGTTCTCTACCTTGCAGCTTCTAAAATTTTGATGGCCAGGCCTTATTTTAAAACCATTTATATTAGAATCTGGGGATAAGAAACAGGCCTTGGTGTTAAAACACAATAGGGCAAAACAAAACACAACGAAACTAAAATTTGCCACATTACTCCAGTATTAGTCGAGGTTGAGAGTCACTGCTATATTACATAAACCACCTGCAAGTTAGAAATACAGAGAATACTATGTGGCAATGAGAAAGAATGAAATACAGCCTTCTGTAACGATGTGGATGGAACTGGATAGTGTTATGCTAAGTGAAATAAGTCATACAGAGAATGACAGATACCATATGTTTTCACTCTTATGTGGATCCTGAGAAACTTAACAGAGAACCATGGGGGAGGGTAAGGGAAAAAAAAAAAGTTAGAGAGGGAGGGAGCCAAACCATAAGAGACTCTTAAAAACTGAGAACAAACTGAAGGTTGAAGCGGGGGTGGGAGGGAGGGGAGGGTAGGTGATGGGTATTGAGAAGGGCACCTGTTGGGATGAGCACTGGGCGTTGTATGGAAACCAATTTGACAATAAATTTCATATTAAAAAAAAAGAAATACAGAGAATATTATCGCACCTTCTCCAGTTCCAACTATTGCTCAGGGGAGAAAATTGGAGCCCAGAGGAAGGAAATGGTTTGCCCAAGGATACAGAGTAAACGACCACAGCAGACTTTTCTGAGAGGAAGTAAGAGCTGATGAGTACCCATGCGCTCTTCAGAATGGTGGTGGTGTGAAAAAATGGTACAGAGCGGGAAGAGACTATGTGAGGAGGTTTCAAAGGTTTTGAATGGTATCATTGCTGTGAGCCCTTTCCCCTGGGCTCCATGCCCTTGAGAGACGTCTGGTGAAGATGAGAAAGTCTTGCCTTTGGAATTCATATGATCTAGCTCCACGAAGAGAGGAGCTTAACTCATAGGAATATGAGCTAAGTTCTTAAATTGCCCTTGTCTTGTTTCTCCTTCTCTCCCTTTACTTTCTTCGGCATTTTCGTTTCACTTTTATTTTCTTCTTGTAAAATTTTTATGTGAAGGTTTGGGAAATACTGTAAAATTTGTAAGAAGCAAATTACTAATAAATCCATCTCAGTACATAATGCTTGCCATTTATGTTCAACATTCAACCTATAATGGCTGAACGAAAAAATAATGCAACCATCTTGAGTAACAAGAGAAATTCACCATAAATTTCCCCCCCATCTCTTGGCTCAAATGATGCTATTATTTGATGATAAAATATGTTTTTGATCCAGGTGACAATTATTACATTATTATTTCCAACATTTGTTTAATTTGCTATAACTAAACTACTGCTGGCTGCTTATACATTTTTTTTTACCATTATGATTAAACATTTCTTCAAAACATAGTTTCTTGGATTTTCTTGATCTTAATATTTGTTGAGATGTATCAGTTTGTAACCCTGAATTTTTTATCATTCCAATAAAGTTTGTTCTTAAAAAATAATTTGGTCATTGCTCCTGATTTTTGTTCATATTTGGGCTTTTGTTTTATATTTTATTACCTCTATCGGTATTTGATTTTTCTATTTTTTTTTCTCTTCCTGTTTTGGTTTTCCTCTGAGTCTTGGTCAAATTCCTTGAATTTGACTTCTATACATCAGTTTTCTGTCATATCTTTGAAACCCGTTATAGTTTCAATTAAGCTATCATATTTCTCTTTCTCATGCAATGTTTTTTGATTTTAAATTGTTTCTTTCACATTTCCCTCCTCCATGTAAATAAATAAAATATCCTCTAAAATCTTAATGAGATCATAAATCAGAAAGCTCCTAATATAGTGCTTTTTTAAACATTCTATTGTGTGATTTTTAGATTGCTTTGTTGTGTTTTTACAGTATATCTATTTCGTTGAATCAATTCCTCTAAGTATTCAGGAATGTCCTCTTGTTTTGACATAATGCGTCTTTTTATAGAACTGGTAGTATTTTTTCTCTGATACTCAGTTAGAAACTTTCTGTTTGTTCTGGCTGCTAGAGAAGGAAGAAATCCTGCCATATTGGGTTTCTAAAATGTTCATTGAGACCACATCCTGTCCTTTTCCCTCACTGAGACTGTGAACGGAGTTCTCTCAGCATTTTCTCCACTCAGATCCTGGCCGCATTGCTCTTTTGGGAAAACTTTGTTGGTGGGAGAGGGTCAGAATCTGACCTCGATTCCCTGATGTGTAATGAGGGTGAGGAAGGTGGGGCAGATGAGTTTGCTAAGTAACACTTTTTGATAGCTTACCATAGACGAAGGACCAGGCTGATCATTTCTTTGTCATTTCAATCTCACAAGTCTGTGAGGTAGATGTAAATATAATCCCTTCCCATTTTGTATATGAGAAAAGTGAGGGATAGGGATTTTTAATATTTCCTCCTAAACCATGAAGCTATTGAGTGAAGAGTCTGGATGCAACTGACATTCTTACTCAATTAGTAATTTCCTCATTAATTATTTAATTAAAGTCCTTTGAACTTGAAGGTATGAGACTATTATCCTTTCTATTTTGTCACCACTGAACAGTTCCCTCCATTTTATGTTCTACTAGCCATTCTCACTGATCTCTTTGAAGTGTAAAGGTAGAGGACCAAGTACACAAAAATCATCTTTCCCAGAATGCACAAAAGAATAGGCACTCAATTACCAGTTTCTCTGACGTCATAGATCTCTTTCCTTTTTAACAATGTAGGAAAACTTGAAATCATGACATTCTAAAAGGCATGACCTCCAAATTGTTTGATATCCAAGTCCTTTCAAAAACCTTGATGAGAAAAGAATATTAGAGAGAGACAACTTAAAGACTGATTTTATAAAATCTCAAGGCTTCTTAGCTCTTTATTTCAATGGCTTCAAAAACTTGGCTATGAAGCATTATTTCACAGGATTAACTGTCATTAGGTGACATTAATACCATTTTCAAAGGATTTTGAGCACTTGCTTATTGACCACCATGTAACGAATATGGCCTCAACCCTCTCAGGAGAATTGGATCATAGTAAAATTTACAAAGCAGCAGATCATAAAAGCTTTTGTTACTCAGCATACTAAAGCACAGTGGCTTCATCAAGGTTTTTAAAATTGTTAAAAACAGCTAATTCATAACAAAGTGAACATAACACAAATACATTAAAAAGCTGGAAATTGTAATAATATAGAATGTAGCAGGCAAGTATAGTAGTAAGTTTTGAGAAAAGAGTGACTCTGGGATGTTGGAGCCAGAATACTCATTTTATATGGCCATCAACACCTACCTGAGTGCTTTGCCCATAGGAAATGCTCAGTAAACACTTTCCCAACAGGTGATGAAGTAGTACTATAATCAGTGTCTGGAGGAAGATAATTAAAACGGAATGCTGCATTGATTTTTCAGTTCCTGTCTGGGGAAATGCAAGTCAGAATGTCACCAAAATTGTATGCTGGCATTTGAACTTCCCATGACACCTAGAGATTTTGCTTAAGTAAAACCTAAGCACCCTTTTCATATGTATTAAATTCATGTCCTTCAAAAAATTAGAATTGAAAGAGTTTTGGGAATAAAAATGGTAAACAAGTATAATGGATTACTATTATTCACAGACACATCGTAATTTGGGTACTTGAGTGTGAATTTTTAGGTGTTTATTTTGAACTCTGCACTTAATTTTTTTTTAATTTAGCATTGTCATTATAACATTTTATTTTTTAAAGTGTTTCTACATCTTTTGTCCTACAAAGACATGCACATTTCATTCAGGTCACATATTTTCAGCAGTCCATGTGTAAGAAACAGTAATTATCATGGAGCAAAATCAGGGCTTTTTGATATAAGTCTAGTGGGATATTTTTCATGAAATAAGAAGTATGCATTAGAGGAACAATAAACCCTTGGACAGGGGCAGGAAATTTTGCACGTATGGGTGAGTGGATGTAGGTGTGCATGTATTGATGAGATAACATATTTCCAGTTGATAACTTTTAAATATTTCTGTATAGCTTCCTGGTTTATTTTCACCATATCTAGCCAGTGAGTGACCAAATGGCAGTTTTACTATGGCTGTGTCTCTGTCATCAGTCATTTCTTTTCAAGGCTTTCTTTCCTTTTTGTGTATGTACACACACACACACACACACACACACGCATATACACATATATTTTATCATACATATATGCATATATATATATATATATGTAAAATAACCTCCTGTTGGGGAGTTTTATACTATTAACCTTTCTTAATCTCATAATAATATCAAAAATATTTAACAAGTCAGAAGTACCAATTTCATTTTCTGACTTTATTCCATCTACAAAATAACTTCTGAACTTCTTTTCCAAAATTCACAACTTCTTCAAATATGACCTCAACCTTTTTCAATTGGAGAACCATCAAAATGCAAGTGAAAACATAAGAATTAAAACATATAATTTTGAGCTTTAAGTAATATATTTTTACTAAAAAATTTATACCTGAAAGTATATAGAAAACCCAATATTATAGTTATATTGAAGATGTCCATTGAATTTTCCATATGCTATATATCAATATATGTTCTATTGATTAAATGGTAGAAGTGAAATTAGTGAATAATTATTAAGTACCTTTTATTGAACATATATATCTTGTTAGAAAATAATTTCATAGATACAGTAGTCTCCCCTTAACTGTGGGTGATATGTTCCAAGAACCCTGGTGGATTCCTGAAACTGCAGATAGTACCAAACCCTGTACGTATTATGTTTTTCCTATACATATATATCTATGATAAAATTTAATTTATAAATGTATATATTTTGATATTTGTATAGTTTTATATAAACAATAATAATAAACAAATAGAACAGTTGTAACAATAAATGATACAAAAAGTTATGTGACTGTGGTATCTTTCTCTCTCTCTCTCTCTCTCTCTCTAAATGTCTTATTGTACTGTACTCACAGTTCTTCTTGAGATGATGTGAGATAATAAAATGCCCACATGAGGAAATACAGTGAGGTGAATGATGCAGGCACTGTGATGTAGCCTTAGACTTTACTGACCTTCTGACCATATGTCAGAAGGAGGGTCATCTGCTTCTGGACCACATTGACTGTGGGTAACCGAAATCACAGAGAACAAAACTGTGGATAAGGGGGACTACTGTATATTAATTCCAAAATTAGGGCTTTCCTCTATCACACAAGGGACAAACACATATTGTGACTGTCCCCTCCCCAATGAAATACCTCAATTACCACCAGTGGAGTGTCACTGATGCTGCAGGAGGGTTCAGTGAATGCATTTTTTTTCTTTTGCTATTTTTTTAATAACCTTAATGTTTAATATTAGACAAAGGGTTTTAGAGTTTGATGGCCTGGTTTCAGTTCTCTGGCTTCCATCTGGCAGTGTGATCTTAGGGAAGTCATCCAAGTTCTCTAACTCTGAATTTTCTCTTCTCTAATCTGGGGATAATAGTAATGTCTACCTCACACTTTCATTGTGAGGATCAAATGAAATAATGTATAGAAGAGGCAAAACAAAAAGAGCCACTCAAGTGTCTGGTGAAAGTGCATCTTTAGCAGTTACTTTCAGAATTGTTAGATATTAATAATCTCTCATCTTATATTTGTTATGGCAAAGTACAGAAGTAAAATTGAATGAGATTATAGGCCTCTTGTCCATCTCTATCTCCTCCTACACCCAAAAGTTCATCCCAGTTCAACACATTCAGTTGTTGAATGCATTTTATATGCCAAGCATAATAATAATAATAATAATAATAATAAGCAGTGTTTTCCTTCGGATGCATATAGTCTAGTAGAAGAGGGGCACATGAGAAGTTAATCAAAATAAAATAAGAGCTAAAATAGTTTGATGCACAGTGTGTTAGATGTGTAGAGCAGGGCAGGGTCGCATTTCACTTATCTTATGATTAGAGGAGTTTCCTAATGATGGAAATTCTTATGATGGAGATTAGTAGGAAGTATTTTCCAGGCAGCAAGTGCATAAGAACACAAGCAGAGAAGTGTGGCTAAGTACAGAGTGTAAGTGAATCTACAAGCAATCCTTTATTATGTGAAAACAAATGAGAAATGGACACTAGCCAAAAATAGGTATGGAAAAGAAGAAGTGTACTAAGCTACGGAGGCCCTATGAGCTTACCTTTTGTCCTCTGCAAGTAAGAGCATAATCTGTTGGTACTAGTGGTGGCTAGATCCTTGAAGAAGCTGGTGAGGAACACACATGAATAGAGCTTAAAGTGAAGAATTGGGCTGTCATGACTGTAAGTGTGGTTTCTGTGTTGATCACCTGAGTTCAAACTCTGACTCCCACTCTTTCTAGCCAGGATATTTGAAAAGCAATTTAGTTAATCCCTAGGAGCATTAGTTCTATTATTTGGAAACTCTAAGTAATAGTTAATATTATCTATCTCTAACTGGGATCCCGCAAAGAGTTAATAAGCTGATATACTAAAGCATCCCATAGTAAGCACTCAGTAAATGCTATTATTATTGATATTGTCTTTAAACCAAAAGAGTTCACTTAGGAGATGATGCCACAAGTTCATATGAGAGATGAAGGCCTAAATTAGTGCAAGGATGGAGAGAAATGTCTGGCATTTGGGTCAGGCAAACAATTGGATTTCAATGCATGTTACATAATGCATAATATAGATATAATATTAGATATGTGGTAATCATATAACATACTTATATAATTAAAGTGCTTCTTTTTTTTATAAAAGTAACTACACAATTGGCCCATAGCTAGACAAAAAGAAAAAAAAAAAACATCAACTTTGATTTTTTTGCTTTCTCCACGAGATTAACTGGTATGTTAGCATCTGAAAGCTTTGGTCCAACTATGTTTATTGCAATTAGCCTAAGATTTAAGAGGTGCAGAAAGTAGAGGTTGATTTGAAAGGGCACATGCACCCAAGTATTTATAGCAGTGTTATCAACAATAGCCAAAATATGGGAAGAGGCCAAATGTCCATCTACTGATGAAAGGATAGAGAAGAATGAAGAAGATGTGGTATATGTATATAGGAATATTATTCAGCAATCAAAAAAGAATGAAATCGTGCCATTTGCAGCTATGTAGATAGAACTAGAGAATATAATGCTGAGCAAAAGAAGTCAGCCAGAGAAAGATAAATATCTATGACTTCATGTGTATATGTGGAATTTAAGAAACAAAACAGATGAACGGGGGAGGGAAGAAAACAAGAGAGGAAAGCAAACCATGAGAGGCTCTTAACTATAGAGAACAAACAGGGCTGATGGAGGGAGGTGGGTGGGGGAAGGGTTAAATGGATGATGGGTACTAAGGAGGCCCTTGGGATGAGCACCGGGTGTTTTATGTAAGTGATGAATCACTAAATCTTACTCCTGAAACAATGTTACACTGTATGTTAACTAACTAGAATTTAAGTAAAAATTTGAAAAAGAAAAAGAATAGAGTTTAAAAAGATATTTAAACTTTATACTGTACATTTAAGATGTGCTGTGAATCAATAGGAATAGAAAATGTATAAATAAGTGGTCAAATCCTTTCACCTCCTCTCTAAACGACGAAGTAAGTCGGGATAGGAAACTATTGCTGAAGCACTGACAAGGTGAGGGAGAAGTTCCCCAAACACACCAGCAGGGTATTTTCCTCTGTAAATTCACTGTACTTTCAGTTGGGAAGCAGATAATTGTGCTTTTAAAAACTACATCGGTATGAATAATTCTCATAATCTGGGTTCTTTATGCCCTCACTTTTCCATAAGTCAAATTTGAAACAAATTGCCTGTGTGTATTCCTCCCATAGTGACACATTGCAATTCATTGAAAAAATATCGTAAGATTTGCCATTTTAAAGCACTTGGAAATGATAAAGAAATATTCTGCCCTGTAAGTTGCTTATATACCTGGACTGGGACAATGTTCCACATGGTGAACTCTTAAAAATCAAGAACTATGTTTAATAAACTTTTTATTTATCAGATGTTGGTAATAATAGATAATGAAATTTGACAAATAAATGATTATGAGGTATTGAGGAAAGTAGTTGTCTTTGGGGTAGAGGTACAAAGATAGGAAAGAGTTCCAAATAAGGACACTGTGAAAGTTTTAGGGAAGAAAGGGCATATGAGCTGCCTTGACTGGGGAGGAATCCAGCAGGGAAACTGCATGAGGAGAGGATGTGTCAGACTAGCACATGAAAAGACACCTATGTGGGATTACACATGTTGTAATGTTCAGGTGTTGGTACCCCAAAAACCAGATGGAAGAGAGATATGAAAATGGACTTGGTAATGTAGTCAGAGATCAAAATGCAGTCGAAAGGATACTAAATTTAAAAGCTGAATCAGAACACCTGGGTTTAGTATTCTTGCCCGCTGGGTGTATTTGGATTACTCCCTAAAGTAATCAGTTACTCCCTAAAGACTTACTGCTCTGCCCACTTTGTAGAGCAATTTAAAGATTCTAGACAGATGTTAAAGGAGCATAGCTTTTAGAGACAGACTGGTTCAAATCCTGGCTTCATACTTAACTAACTTGGGCAGACTTTCCTCTGTTATTTGCAGAGTGGGAGCAATAGTAGGAGCCGCTTCACCGAAGTGTTATGAGGGTTAAATAATATTATCTAAGTAAAGCACTCAGGACAGTGCATGGAACATGGTGAGAGTGCAGTAAGTATTGGCTGCTACTACTACCAAATGAGACAATACAGGCAAAAACTCTCTCTGATCTATCTAGTAGAGCATTCTTTTTTTTTTTTTTTAATTTCTTTTTTAACGTTTGTTTATTTTTGAGACAGAGAGAGGCAGAGCATGAACGGGTGGGGGGGCAGAGAGAGAAGAAGACACAGAATTGGAAGCAGGCTCCGAGCCATCAGCCCAGAGCCCGACGTGGGGCTCGAACTCGCGGACCACGAGATCGTGACCTGAGCTGAAGTCGGACGCTTAACCGACTGAGCCAACCAGGCGCCCCTCAAGGAAGGCATTCTTAATTCCAACCAAATACTTTAGAGGAATGGTAAGTTGCATTACCAGAAGATTTCTTACTTAAAATTTGACTTTTTTTTTTTTTTTTTTTTTACATAGAAAGCCTTTTGGTATGTTTAGGGTTTGACATCTGAGATATTGATCCACACATAACTGAATAACAAGTTGTAAAATGTGAGACATTCCTACATTAGGTAAGAAGGTAACTATAAATCAGACAGGTTGCTGCAGTTTAGTGCTTTCTGTTTGATATTTTCAACTTCTGACACCAAAATAAAAACATTAAGAATCATTAAAAAAATTAAAAAAAAAAAAAAAAAGAATCTTGAAAACAAAACAAAAAAACCCCAAACAAACAAAAAAATCCAAGCAAAAGAGATTGGACTTTTGAAGAAAAGTTTTTTTTTTTTTTTTTTTGAAGAAAAACAGGACCTAATCTGTTCTGTACTTTAAGATGACTTTCCTCAAAATAGCTTACAGATCCTGTATAGAAGCCAGGATTCAAGCAGATGGATGTGCAATGGAAAGTTCTCCATCATAACACACACACACACACACACACACACACACACGCACGCACCCCACAACACATACCTACATTACTGGATAAAATAAAGTGTTTCACAGTAAATCAACAGAATAACATAGAAGAGGATTTGTAAGTTTGAAAACTGAAACCAACATTGGTTAAATGACCTGCTTTCTCTCTATAACATGAAGGCAATGCTCAACCTTTTCTTTGTGTTTTGTTTTTGTTTTGTTTTGACCATAGGACAAAAGGCTGTGACTGGTGTCCTAAGAAAGATTCTCTCCTGAGTAGGTTATGCACAATTTTTCAATGCACTTATTGTCATAATGGTACAACTGTCATTCCCATTCCATAGACTATATTAGAATGTTGTGTTGTTGTTTGTTGTTAATGTAAACAAATGCTTATGTCAATATTATTAAAAAAGATATTCTCTGCACTTCATAGCTGATTGGGAAACACCGATGTCCCTTGCCTGCGGACCATTGCCTTATAGTACTAAAATGAAAAAAAGTCTTTTAAGGGAAACTCAACTTCTGTTTTTATTTGACTACTGGGAAAAAGTGTTATTTCCTTAAAGTACTAGACAACATCATTTTAGGAACAATCCCTCTGATCAGAATGGAATTGGGAATCCCATCAATATTAACAGGCCACAATAAGAGTTTAGTGTCATTTTCAGGGTCCCTGTATAAACTCATGGATTCTTGGAAGCAAGTACAGTCATGTTGAACGAATATTTTTCATCTAAGTGGGTAGATATCAAAATTAAACACCTAGAATAAGTATGATATTATCAGAAATTTTGCCTCATGTGTTCGTCTGGTTTTCTGAAAATAGGGAGAGTGATTTTTTTCCAAGGGGGGAGAAGACAAAAAAATGTGTATTGGAGCCCAAAGCCTTATTTGCTGTGAAAATTGCAAATGTTTGCCTGGAGCAAATATGTGAAAATTTGCAATTTGTTGTAGGTGTGGAATTTTGCTATTTTTCACAGTGGAAGAACTGTTCTGTGTAGTTTGCTTTTTTTTTTCTTCCTAGATGTGTGAATTCTTGGAGAAATTCTGAGATCTACGCATTTTGATGCCAAAGATGGCAAGGTGAACAATTACTCTCAATAATAACTCAAAATTTTGCCATGTGATTCAATGAAATTTTTTTTTCAAAGTTGAATGGTAGCACTTCTTAAGAGAAAGAGCACTCAATCATGTATTGAGCTTCCATATAGCACAAAATTCTCTATTATTACCCTTACATAGGAGTATATTAATGTGTAAAATAAGAGATGGAGTGTCAGTGGATTAAAAGTCAGTCAGGCTTTTATGACCTATAAATGAGGGACCTCCAATTCTAATGTCAATCTTATGTATACAAAATTGGGTTCAGATACCACGTAGATATGAATCAATTTGCTAAACACAGATATTTAACAATTCCAAACTTATGTAATAAATAAAACTCCTAGTTATATAAATATATAATGTATGTTTCACTTAGAATTGAAGATACATGAGAGAAAATTGTGAAATATCTGCATTGTCTTTGCAGCCAGTTCCTAGATATTGCCTGCCCAGACTAGCCACTGGGAAGGCATGTTGAAGGGCCCATCCGTCCCATCCTTCACACATGAAATGTTGTGTCCCGTTTCTCTTGCCATCAGGGACACCTGTTCCTTTCACATTCTAAAATTATAATTAGCTTCTTTCATTAGGTAGCCTGTGTTTTAACAGATTTCCCAGAGCTCTCTTTTTCTTCCTAGGTAACATGTGCCTTTTAGAGTTCTTCCAAAGGAAATGGAGGACATTATATTTCTCTGGGTTAATGGAATTCTCTAATACGTAGGAAGCAAGGCTAGATGGTTTGCTTTACAGTTACCTGATTAATCTACTCAATCAAAGCATGTCTTAATTAACAATATAGTATGTGCATAAGATTCTGAAAGGCTAGCTTACCATTTGAATTAGGGCTTAGGTTGCTTTTCATTTTTCAAGTAGCAAAATCACTAGGAGCTGAAAACCTTTGCAGACTATTTCCCTAATCTTCCCTGGACTGCTGCAGGAAGTTATTTTTGCTTTGTTTGTTTCCTTTGGTTTGAGTAAGATTCAGTACTTTCAAAGCTTTTCTTAATATCTTGTAACCTTAACACAGGCACCTTGTTTCCTTCATGAATTTCTGAAACTTGCAATATGTATTTCTATTTCCATGGGACTAAAGAGAAAACTCACCATAAAATAATTCTCAGCATATGTGCATAGGGTAAAAATGGTGGAGAAGTAGAGGAATCATCTATTTAGAGACATGCTACAGTTTTCTTTCCTTTAAAATAGTAGCCTAATTGAACATACTACTTAAAAATAAATTCAGTCAAACTGAACTATAAAAAGATTACAAAAGTAAATATCAATTACGATGTAAGTTAATGCTAATGAAATTAAAATAATTCAAAATTAACATATACTAAAAATAAAATAATTTAAAATTAATACACACTAAAAATAATCTTCCCATTAAAATGAAACACAAATCAAAATTGCAAGGCTTATTGCCATGTATTTCACTGTGGAGAATGCTTCCGAAAGTTTAATTCTTTAGTGAATTTCATTTATAGATGACCATTCTAGCGAAGTTTTCTACTTGCCAATAAACACCAAGGAATGTCTCCTCTCTATGTCCAGAACAGATTGCTACCCCTTTCTTATCTGCCCAATTAGCTTTATAGGCCTCAGCTATCACCAGCCTAACTACCTTGGAGCTCCTAGATGAAAGTTTCTTATCCTAGGCAGTTCTATTCATCAGGAATCTAGCAAAATGTAGGTTTGAATAGTTTCCTATGAAACACCTCCCACTCAACTGATTTGTGGTCCCTAATGAACCATAAGCTGATGGACAATTATTAATTTGGCTGAGGCCCATGGAACATATAAAGGGTACTCGGGATCTCATAAGGCTGCATATGTGACTTCCATTTAAGTTTAGATACAACATTTTTGACACAAGCAAGAAATATAACAAGACTTTGACTGGAATCACTGTGAGAGAATAACTTTGACTTGAAATCCAACTTCTCTGTGATTGGTGTCTAGATAAACCAAAAAAATAATAAGGGTAAATATTTCCTACATTTAGAAAAGCAACACTGAGTTACATTAAATAGAAACTCTTCAGCTCTAAACCATAACCACAGTGTATTATCACTAGGAGGGCACTGCATTTTGTAAGACCTTAACATATTTTTTAATTTTTGCAAAACTTTGAACTATTTTTACAATTTATTTAAAATCAAAATACCTAGAAAGAAAAGGTAACAGTGAAAATTTCTTTCTCAACACAAAATAGAACAAGAATATAGTTTGCTAAATCTTGTGATTAAAAAATATGCTATTTAGGGTTAATAAAGTCATCGAAGCACACTTTCTGGTGAGCACAAGTATCTCTGGCACAATCCATTTGCAGGCAACTAAATGACCAGAAATCTTTCTAAGGACACCTGGGTGGCTCAGTTGGTTAACCATCCGACTCTTGATTTGGCTCAGGTCATAACCTCACGGTCCATGAGATCTAGCCCCGCGTCAGGCTCTGTGCTGATTCCCTGTCTCCCTCTCTCTCTGCCCCTCCGTCGCTCATGCTCTCCCTCTTTCTCAAAATAAATAAATAAACTTTAAGAAAGTCTTCCTAAAATGGGAGGATGCATGTTTAGTAATGGAAGACATCACTTAAAATTTGTATTGCATGGGGTTACTTTTAGTTTCATCTGATGCAGCATCCCTGGTTAAAGCGTGAAGCACAAAGATGAACAACACAGCAGAATGAGAAGCATCATCTCTTAAAAAGTTAGGGGATTTCTTCCAAAGCATCCCTTCTATGGGAGCAGGCCACGGACCTGAAGAGTTTCCCCGTGCAGCTCTACACTTGGGTCTAAACACAGATGCTTGATCGTATCAGTTGAGAAAAAGGATTGTTGTTGTTGTTGTTGTTGTTGTTGTTGTTGTTATTGTTTTCTTTTCTGTAGTTTGAGAGTGAAGACACTTTGTTTTAAGGCTATGTGGCCGGGTCACTACCATAAATTTAGTCTTGCTGCCAGTGAAACTTACTTACTAAAACAACATTTGTTATTGATTGATAAATTGAAAAATATAAGGCTTACTTCAGTAAGATCTCCCTCTCCCTCACCCCCACAGGCTACCAACATTAAATGACAGAAATAATAGTGTGTGTCCCAGGGAACATCAACTTTGTAAAAGCTGAAGAACAGAAGGAAGAAAGAAAGTGGGAAGCAAGAGAATGAAAAGGGCTATAATTTTTTTTTTATTCTTATTCAGACATGTATTTTGACATGCTTTAGGGCTTAATTTGTGAAATAAAATCTACCTTTACAATGGAAATGTTATGTAGGCAGATATTCTGCTTTAAGATGATTCACGCAGTGAAACAGTTTCACTAGTAAGGAGGTTTAAAGAATGAAAATATCTGGATCATCTCTAAAACCTAAAAGCTTGACTACCCATTTCCCCCCACCCAATTTTTGAATTACTAACTGATAGAATAGGCTGCTTCAGAGAATGATTATAACATCCATAATTGTAATACATTTTACCAGCATATTGGACTTGCTCTGGTTGTTTTGACATTATAATTCACTTCTACTCGAAATAGGTACTTGGTTTTGCAAATGCAAATATTGGCTTTCATTTTAAAATTTCAGATTTTAGAAATATTCTCCTGGAATTATCTCAATATCCCATATCTTAAAACATTGTGATAATGATGAGCCTGATCAAAGTATTATATTGATGTTCTTTATTATTAAAATATTTCTATTTTTGTAGCAGCGTGTGTAGTATTTATTCAAGTCCTTTTTAACAACTTATTTCTCAATGAAGAGGAAAAACTTCAGGATCCTATAATATTTGTACCGTAAGCATTAGTGCTATGTACAGTAGCAACCAGGGCTCAGAACACCCCATACCATCAAAAATAGTGCTCACACTATTTGGAAGAAGCTATTGCAGTAAATTGGATATTGGGGCAAGTTATTAGAATAAAGCTCATTCTCACTAACATCCTAGAAAACAAAAGATAGTATATAGTTTTATTACGATAGGAAAATTAATTGAACTACAAGAGTCTGTTTACTTATCTCTAGGTTTACCTGTTCTTTGGGATTCTTTTCTTTTCTTCTGTTTTTTGAAGAAGATATGGTTTTTGCTAGACTCAGCAATATTAACTTGACTGTCTGCTGTTACATAACTGGCTTAATGTTTAATGAGATCATAATAAATTGCCATTTTTGCAGATGAAACACGATAAGGTATTGTCAGTTTCATATAGATCAACATATGTGGGTTGTGTGGTTTTCTGTTAACAGGGAAACACAGGGATAATGAGCAAAATGGAATCTGGCTGATAATTTTCTTGAGTTGTTATAGGACCTTCGTTTTTTCAATGTTTGTTTGTTTGTTTGATTTTACTTTTGAGAGAGCACAAGAGTTGGAAAGGGACCGAGAGAGAGGGAGACAGAGGATCCAAAGCGGGCTCTGTGCAGACAGCAGTGAGCACAGCCTGAGGTGGGGCTGGAGCTCACCAACAGTGAGATCATGACCTGAGCCAAAGTCAGGTGTTCAACCAACTGAGCCACTCAGGAACCCTGTTATAGTACCTTCTAATATAATTGCCAGGTTTTTTTCAGAGGTAATTGTCAACATGGTTTGGTTAAAGGTAATTCTTTTATTTTCTTTTAGCACACATATTTCATTTAACATAGTAGAAACGCATAAAAAGTGAAATAAAATAAAAGTTATAAAAATCATTCTCTTTGGTTCACCTTCTAACAACAAAGTTGTGATTTCAACGAGTCTATTTAGATACAAGTTAAAATTGTTTCTGCCATTGGAAAAAATAGAGAAAATAATTTTGGTTTTAAAATATTATAGTGATTTAGGTTTTTTCATTTTATGTGAAAAATTGCACTTTGATGAATTCTTACACTATTATATGAAACAGAGATTTTGCACTTAGAAATTGGAAAATATTTAAAACACAAGGAGAAAGTTATCTTCTTTTTAAAAAAAATTTTTTAAATGCTTATTTTTGAGAGAAAGGGAGACAGAGTGCGAGTAGGGGTGGGGCACAGAGAGGGAGACACATTATCTGAAATAGGTTCCAGGCTCCTAGCTGTCAGCACAGAGCCTGATGCGGTGCTTGAACTTCCGGACCGTGAAGTTATGACCTGAGCTGAAGTCGGATGCTTAACCTACTAAGCTACCCAGGCACCCCAAATGATATCTTCTAAAACAGATCAATGAATGTGAGTCATCATAAGCTAGCCACTTAACGGGATATAAATGATTTCGGGTTTCTAGGTTGAATCAAGTCAACAGGCCCAGGAAATCAACCAATCAAAACAAAATTAAGAGGGGTCCCTGGGTGTCACAGTCGGTTAAGTACCTGACTCTTGATCTCAGCTCAGGCCACGATCTCACAGTTCCTGAGTTTGAGCCTCGCATGGAGCTCTGTGATGAAGGCACAGAGCTTGCTTGGGATTCTGTCTCTCCTCATCTCTGCCCCTCTCCCGCTTGTGCTCTCTTTCTCTCCCTATTTCTCAAAATAAATAAATAAATTCAAAAAAATTAAAAAAACAAGCCCAGTCTTTATATTACATTATACTGTAATCCAGTCTATACTACATTATGCTCATTCAATTAATAATCAGTCAATTAAAAAAATCGCTACTTGTATATTCAAATATGATTATTCACTTTTGAGACATTTTTAGTATTAAAAAGAATTTGCCTTAAGAAAGTCTTTCTTATGACCACTCTCTAAATATTTGAAATAGTTCATATGAACCCCTTTCTTTTTCAAACTCACATTCTGCAGTGAATATACTCAAATATCAGGTATAACCAAGAATGTAGATGCACCATTGAGCCTGGTCTGGTTGGCTTTGCAGACTCAGCCTTATTTTAAGTGGCACCGGCTACCGATAGGAAATGCTCAAAAGCTGAATCTGATCCAGAATCTGTCATGAAGAGAAAAACACCTGGAGCTAAAATATTTCTCTAGTCCTGTTCTGATGGAAAACAACCAGAGAATGCCAAATATGGAAATGGCAAAGGACAAAGTCCAGGAGGCTCCTGTTCCTAGCTTTGCCTCTTTCCCCTTTGTACCTGCCCGTCCCCTTGCGCACTCCTCCTACCATGGAACCAACTAGTGTCTTAACACCTCCATGTGCCACCATGCATGGAATTGTACTCTCGAGAAAGAAGATGAAACAAGTATACAGCCTGCAGATAGCTCTCTGTATCGCCTGTATATTTTAATAATATTAATGGTGTTTTGAGGAATATTAATATCCCCATCACCAAATGAGGATGTTGAAGTCAAGAGTGATGATTTACTTCATCCAAAGTCTCACAGAGATTAAGTGATGACGCTTAGATCTCAGTTCAAATCCTGTGGCTCCAAATTTATCATTTTTCTATTCAATAGTCATGTCTAAGTAATCCATTTATCCTGAGAGGGGAACAGATTGATAAAGATTTAAACAGTGATTACTAAAATTACCTAGAGAACTTAAAAAAAAATTAATAAAGATTCCTGAACTCTGGTTTTAGATGCTGTATTTTAAAAGGTCTACGGGTTTGTAAAGTGTCTGGTTTTTTTTTTTGTTTTTTGTTTTTTGTTTTTAACATTTATTCATTTATGAGAGACAGAGTGCGAGCAGGGTAGGGGCAGAGAGAGAGACGCACACAGAATTCGAAGCAGGCTCCAGGCTCTGAGCTGTCAGCATAGAGCCTGATGCGGGACTCGAGCTCACTAATGGTAAGATCATGACATGAGCTGAATTCGAACGCTTAACTGACTGAGCCACCCAGGAGCCCCTGTCTTTGTTGTTAGTTGTCTCTAGGTTCTTCTGTTGAGTCAGATCTGGGAACGCCTTGAAGGTATTAAGACATCTTTAAAGGATATGCAAGAATATTTTTAATTTTCAAGGGAGAAAATAAATCTAGGCAAAGTGTTTGTATTCAGAATTTTTGTATTATCTAGATATCTTGACAAGGAATTTGAAGAAACGGAACTTCCCGGCATCTCTGAAATTATGACATGAGGGAGGTACTTACTCTGCTTTCTAAAAATTGTGTTCTTGCTTTCACATAGCATGCCTGGACCCTCATTAAATCTTGGATTCAAAAAATGTCAGTGAGCTGCTTATCATCTCTGGTAGAGCATAGGCTATAAGAAAAACAAAGCTGTTTGAAATGTTAACTGCATCTCTTCTGTTAGCTGCATGAACTGGGGAAAAGTTTTATACCCCTCTGGATCTTTGTTTAGCCACTAAATGTGGCATCCCATGACATTGTCCCAAGAACAAAACAAGCTGTTGTAGAATGCTTGGCTTGGTAGGTATACCAAAGATATAACCAGTACTCATTTTTAAAGCATGTAGTATTTGAGCAGTAATCTTTTGAATCAGAGTATCTTCCTCTTTGTTAGTGTTCCCCATCTTTTATTACATTACTCTGCAAAGATTCTGTGAAAAATAAGATTTTATGGACAACGTTGTTTGTCAAATACTGAAGAACTCATTCTCATTTAAAGATTCATAATAAACAGGTCACAAATCTTGAGAAGCACATTTTTCATGAAAAAAGACTTTATTTAACCTATCATTTCTTAAACATATGGGGGCTTTCATCCACATGGGGATATTATTCTTTTAATATTCTGAAAATAATTTCCCTAAAAATAGAGAAAAGATCTTCCTTTCATTACTAATGTCTCAACAAAACATATGATTTTGCTTTTAGGTTAATTGAGATAGAGTAGGATGAAACTTCAGAGTGTAAAATGTAATTTTACATTATATATAATTGGAATTATATGTAGATATTATTTGCACCCACATTGTGATATTTCTAGGATGCAGATCACATGTATGGCTATGGTACAGCTTCTTTTTTGCCTGTTTGCATGTAGGAGTGAATAAATATGTATGTGTGTTTGCATGAGAATGTGTTTATATGTGTGTGTGAGTTCGTATGTGTGTGAGTATAAAATTAGGTATTTCTTTATGTAACTACTATACCAAATTGCGAATGATATATGAAGTATAATTTCCTCTTCAATATAAAAAGTATTATAATTACTGCTAGCTGTTTTAATCTTTATCCCATGTGATAAATATAGACTTAGGCAATCTTAGGGAGCCTATTAACTTAAACATCAGATCCAAGTAAACATCGAAAATAAAGTCTTTTAAATTCTATTCTTTTAAATTCATTTTCCCACATTCACTTCTGCTCCTCAGAGTTTACCTCCATTGGCTGGTATTTTCTCAGATAACCAGTTTATTTATAAAACCCAAAGAACTGAAAATTATGTTGCTCACAAAGCAATATTTAGGTTCTTTCAACATTTCAGGCAAAGCAACAAGAGGTTTGACTTCCTCCAAGACCAACTTAGGGTCACTGCTTGTTTGTTTTCCTTTACAAGGGCACTCTAGCCTTCCTTAACGTCCAATTTGCCTTCAATCAGTAGGTATTTAAACTACAGGGAGAGTCCAGCCAAAATAAGCCATCCTCTTGCCAGCTTCAAAGTCTCCTTTCCTCCTACCCTCTCTGGGTTTCCTCTTATAACTTTACCCTTCGCTTAGTCCATGGAACTTGCCTGGGCTCTCTGAGGGACATTTAACTTTAGCAAGTTATTACTCATTTTAAAAAAGTGGCAGAATCACTGTTCCTAGAGAAGGCAGTTGTTGGAAGAAAAGCAAGAAACGAACTGAAGAAGAACAAGCCTTCTTACCTTGTCCTTGTTCGTAATGGCTTTCTACCGATTCTGAAAACCTGAATTTCTAGGGAAAGGAGAATCCCTTACCCACTTCCCTTTTGATATAAAGTTATATAGATAGATAGATAGATAGATAGATAGATAGACAGATAAGTGTGTATGTGTGTATTTTATTTTATTTTTATTAATTTATATTTTTGAGTGTGTATTTTAAAGTATGAATACATACAATACAGAGAAGGTCAAATTCATAGTCTAAAAAAATTATTTGGCATGGTTGTTCCTGTCTAAAGCTGTAGAAAGTGCGTCTACCATTTTAGGAAGCACTGCTTCATGCCCTTGCCTTTCATTCCCCTCGCTAAGCAATATGTCCAGATTTATCCATACTCCAATCTGTCTCCAAAACTCAGGTCCTGCACATTTACTTGTCGGAAAGCAAACTTTAATAAAAAGGACTGTTACACACACTATCTATTGAGTCAGACCAACGACACTGAAACTCACTTGAATTTAAGAAGCTAACTGAAGGTAGGTACCTTGGTTTTCCTTTTTGATTTCTGCCCCCTGACATCCCTTTCGTTTACCAACTCACCCATAGCAATCATGAACTACAGCATTTAGGAGTGAGAAACTTCCCTAAAGACACATCCAAAAATGATTTTTTCTCATATCAAGAGCCCTTTAAAATTCTTTTTTAAAATAACACTTTGAAAAAAATAACATCTGTTTAAATCCTTTTATCATGATTTAAACACATTTTCAGTTATCACATTTTTCCTTTTTTTTTCCTTTTTTTTTTTAAAGTTCTTTTTATACCTGTTACCATGGACACAATGTTGCTTGCCTCAGATTCTAATTAAAATGGTTACTTGTTCAGCCAGGGAATCAGAGAATTGTCACGTGGTGGGGGAGTGGTTTCAAAATCTGAGGAAACTATTGTTTAGCTTCTCTTGGTAGAAATGCTTCTCCTCTACCAAAATTGTTGCATTTTACAAGGAGTGTTTTGACTTATAAATCCCTAAACAGATCCAACATACGCTATTTAGAAGCTGTAGGCTAGATTTTAATCTTATATACCTCTGGCCTTTGGGCAGATTCCCATGGGTTACAAAGCAAGGATCTGGTATTTGTGTATATTAGTGTGTGTCGGGGCGGGGTGGGGGGGGGAGAGGAGGGAAAACCCTTATCTTGCTAAATTATTGAATACATAATATCTGATCTACTGTAAAATTCAGAAAAAATATTGATGGATAAATTTCCTAGGTTTCAATCCATCTTCCAATAAAACCAGTCTTCTCCTTTGATATAGTGATTTCCTCATATTGGACTACATGCCTTTATTGTTGTTGTTGTTGTTGTTAAGAGAAAAATCAAATACTTGTAAATAGCCAAAACCTTTGTTTAAATTTAATTATGATAATGGGTTTTTCTAATACATCATCAGGCAAGTATGCATTTAAAACTGAGTGAGAAAGAATTTCTTTTTCTTCAATAACAGTGCTTCTAAGAGCACAGCTTTGACAGTGCTGACTAGCAGGTACTTAGAATAGACAGTAATAATGCAGAAGAAATTTGCCATGGCTTTCCAACAGGGATATAAATCCAGTATTGAAAATTTCCAGAGGTGGAGAGACTTTGCTATTTTTTATTTATTTTCCACAGTCCACTCACTTTTGCAAATTTTATCACGTACCATCTCAGTGTAGCCTCTATATTGCTTAGCATCTTCTTAGAGATAGTTGAAAGGTGTTCAGAGGATTATGTAGTATGCACTCCCATCTTTTAAAATCAGTCATGAACTTCACCCGCTAAAATGCTTTGATTTATATATTATGATGTTATTAAATGAAGTGCATAAAAATATGAGATTCTGTTGAACAACAATGCAGTAACAGTAGTGGCAAAGCAGCGTCGGGCTAAGTGGGAAGTTGACCAGATGGAGTGACAGGAAGTTAGAATTCAAGGGTGATCTCTGGTTCCCATAAATGATTAGGCCATGTGCTGAAATATCATTTACCCTCCCTAAAACAAAAGGGGTGGATCCATAGTCTCCAAGTTTCCTTCTATGTCCAACATCCTGTGATAATTCAAGTTTTCCATCAACATTTAAATCATACCTCTTAAACTGCCAATGCTGTAGACTGACATTGAAGTATCACATTTTCCTGAAATGTAGTCTTACTCATAGATTTTGGAAATTAGCTACTGAGAATCCAGAAGGGAATTTTCTGGTTGACAAAGCAGAATCTCCATTAATTTTATGATAAACTATAAGATTTCATAAGACTTGTGTGATTATGGTAGGTGGTTTGGGGTTCTAACCCCCAAATCTTTGAATGTCTAATTCCTTCATCATTAAGATAATTTAGGCAGAAAATGTTAAGATTTTCTGGAACTAAGTCTGTTTCTTAAGAAAAAAAAAAAAACATTCTGATCACCCATGGTTGTCAGTTATATTCTACAAAATTTTAGTTGATAAATACTTTTTGGTTAGCTTTATTTAAGTTGTTTAACCCATTTCAATTTCCCACAAAATTACTGGCTTTCCATTAAAACCCAGAGCCTATGTTTTTAGAGAGATTCTTAATGCTAATGAAAACAAGAAACTTGTTAATTTAATGTTTTCCTCAATCGGTCAAAACCACAGTTTTTGCACTGAGCCCATAGGAAGAAAGAGGGGACTAAAGAATGGAATTTATCTGTCATTTAACCACAAGTTGTTTTTCTTTGACCATTCTGCTAGTCATTTCATCAAACAATATACCAATGCCTGAATGCAAAGTTTCTGGTCTCTTCCTCCACATGCTAGAACCGACCATCAGAAAAAGGTCTTATAAGGATGCTAAATGACTCTGATTTGATCAAGGGACAAAAAAAAAGCCCATATATTTCCAGAAAGTTAAGTTTGACCTTAATCTTGGTACACTGAGAATCAATTTTAAGATATGAACAGAAATTCAATTCAGTTTTTTAAAAAATCTATTCTTTTATGATTGAGAGGAACACAAGAATGAGGAAAAGTAACACATGGCCTATATCGTCTTAGTTATATTAAATATATGTGGTCTTCTTATTTGGTTAATCATTTTGGAATGTTTCAGCTTCAAATTTAAATTAAGATGAATTTTAATTTTTGAAAATTAAATTTGGTATAATTCCCAAGCAAAGGCCACACCAAATTTAAAAGGTACTATAATGCACATATGGATTCATTGTGCATTCATTGAAGGAGTATTTAGCAAGCTCTTTCTATGTGTTGGGCCCTGTTGTAGGTAGTTTAGACACAGTGAGAAACAAAATAAACAATTATATTCTTTCATGGAGTTTGTATTCTTTTTGAGAGAGACAGATGGTAAACAACAACAACAAAAAAGTAATTTCAGAAAACAATATTTGTAAAAACAAATGAAAATAATTTGGAAAAAGCTCTATTTCTTTAACTTTTAACTTTGTGAAGGTGATATTTATGTCAGTAATGGAATGACAAAGGGAAACAAAGCTTGTAAAAAGGTGAGAGGGAGAGTTCCCAGAAAGGAGCCTTGAAGGCTGCAATCAGAAGTTTAGATTTCTGTTTGTGAGGTGGGAAGCTGCTGGAGGAATTTAGGCAGAAGAGTGACATGTGTAATCAGATATCTCTACTCATCAGTCAGATCTTACATTCAAATCTCAGTTCTTCTAGGAAGCCTTCTTCGGTCAACTAGGATCCTCTGTTAGACTTATTCATAGCACTGTGATAATTTCCTCAATTGCATTGGGCATGCCAGAGCATTTGATGTATTTATCTGCTTATTTGTTTAAATCTCTCTTCCCTAGTAGACTTTGAGTTTCGTGAAGTTAGGAACTTTTTTCTTTTTCATCTTGTATAATGCTATTCTTATCACAATTCTCTCAGTAAGGATCCGTTCAGTATATGCATGACTATATGAACTACAAATTAATAAATGAATAAATATTCAAATAAAAGAATTAAATAATTTAGAATTCTAGGAATTACGAATATTGAATATTGCATAGACATTGAAAATAACAAGAAATGTAGTTAAATTCATTCCTTCTTCTTCCACCTGAGTTATCATCAGGAAGGATAGTCATCTTAGAGGAAAAAGCAAATCAACACTGGTCTGGAGGTCAAGGATACAGATATAGATGGCACTGATCTTCTGATTTTCTTCTTCCCATTTGTTGCTAGATGGCCAGATTCATCAGGCAGTGATTTTCATAGAACATATATTTAGCTACAAACTCAGTGTGTCCATGTTTGCCTAGAGTGATTCTACTCTTTGTTTGGATTACAAATATTCTTGATATTTCTCAGTAGATCTGGGGAAAATGGGACAACATATTACACTTGCTTTTGCTTTTCTCATAGCTGGTGAGTATATATCTTCTAGGAGCTGGCCCACTTATTTAGTGGACAAAGAATCTTCTCTTAGTTCCACTCTTTTTTTTTTATTTTTTTTTTAAATTTTTTTTTTTCAACGTTTTTTTATTTATTTTTGGGACAGAGAGAGACAGAGCATGAACGGGGGAGGGGCAGAGAGAGAGGGAGACACAGAATCGGAAACAGGCTCCAGGCTCCGAGCCATCAGCCCAGAGCCTGACGCGGGGCTCGCACTCACAGACCTCGAGATCGTGACCTGGCTGAAGTCGGACGCTTAACCGACTGCGCCACCCAGGCGCCCCAAGTTCCACTTTTATAACTAGAAAAAAATGTTTTAAAGACTTTAGCCAGACTTATAGAGAAGCAAATAGTCACAGAGTAATGGGGAATATTATAAGAACCAGAACGTATGGTTGAGGCATAAAGAGGGAAATGGACAGTTTGAGATGACACAGATTTTAGACCATGTAAAATCTTGTAGACAAGACTTGGTCTGTACCCTAAGAACAATGGGTTTTTCCCAGGGGAAGAGAATGGGAAAGGCAATGGCATTGTCAACTTTGTAGTTTGAAAATATGGCTGATGCAGGTACAATGACAGGTGGGTATCCAGTGGCCTAGGTAAGAGATGGTGTTCCCAAGGTCTAGGAAAGTGGCAGTGATGAAAGAGAAAGGTAAATACATTGAGGAATTATTTAGGATGTAAAAGCTTTTGGTCTTAGTAATATGTTGTGTGGGAGTGATGGTAGTAATAACCATGACTCCTAGATTTCTTCCGAATCATATTGGATGGTGGTGTTATTCACTAGGATAAGGACACTGGGAGAAAAACAAGTTTGATGAAGAGATCATGGTTTGGCTTAGGACATGATGAAACTGAATCCAGGGGGACCCTAAATGGGAAATTCGAATAGACAGTTACATATAAAGATCTAAAAAGCAGAAGAAAGTTCTAGAGATATACATCTGACAGTTATTAGCTTATGGGTAATAAGTGAAATACCCTGTCCTTAATGATATTTTATTTTCCAGGAAGAACGAATATAGTGAAAAGAGGGTCTGGTACTAAGCCTTGAGAGACTGCAGAAAAATGAGATAAGCTGCAGAGGAGACCAAGAAAAGTGTGGTATAATACAGTTAAGTGGAGAAAATGAGCCAGTTTTGGTACAGCTTGAAAATTGTATTCATCTACTCAGTAAATATATAAATTAGGTGCTATACTATAATATAATATTACAAGCAGTGCTAGAGATTCAAAGAAAAGTAAAACAGTCTGTGATGACACAGCTTTAATAAAAACTAAGCAGTTCTCATAACAGAATCAAATTCAAAAATAAAAAAGTTGATATCAACTTAATCATATGAAAATATTCATAACATGTTTTATTCTCAGACATATTAACTTCACAGAATTTCTCTATTTTTATGGGAATTCATTATTTGACCAGTAAAGAGAAGACTGTAGTTTAAGAAAACATTATACTACTTTGACCTTTTTGATATTCTACATTTTGATTGGCTGGGTTGGAATATCTCATCATGTCCATCCAAGTAAGGGCAAGACTGTAAACACTATGAAGTTGACTAGTCAGCCAATCAAATTATAGAGTGTTGTAAAGGTCAAAGCAATACAATATGCAACTATAATTTACATAACATATGTGCAGCATTACAAGTCCAATATTTCATCCTTCAGACAAGGAATGAACAAGAACATAAAAAAGCATAACATAAATGCATTTTCCTGACAATGCAACCAGAAAAACGTTCTTGAGATTTCCAAGACAGCTACAGAAAGAAAGAAAGAAAGAAAGAAAGAAAGAAAGAAAGAAAGAAAAAGAGAGAGAGAGGAAGAGAAAATATATTCACTGTTAAAGTTAGTTCAAGGCAATTGGTAGTATATAGGAAGTTCTTCAAGAAGTTCAAAGAAAGTGGGAGAGAAGCAAGAGATACATTGTTCTGAAAGTTAAGACCTGAATTCTATGCTCTACTCCGCTACTAACTAGTTGCAAGACTTTGAAAGATGATTGAATTTTTTTGGCACTTAGGTTTTTATCCTTTGAAGGAAGGGGTACACTCAATATTGACTTCAATAATATTAGGTGACAGGATTTTTAAAGTAAGCAGCAGTGATTATAAAATTACCCCTATCTCCAAAGTGAATGTGATCTTGTGGGACACAGGACAAGTAAACAAACAATGAGTTAGGTAGTGATACAATAAATATGTTAGCACAGATCTGTCCACAGTCTGTTATTGTTCTACACTGCCCCTATCAGTGTGGAAAGATCTTCATTTATATATAAGATGTAGAGTATCAATAGAGTCAACTCCCATAAACCTTATGGTTGTGGAACCTTAAATTCTAGGCCAAAGAAATAGTTCAGGATTCAACAATGAGGCAATAGGAGACACACCTGATTTAAAAAATGACATGATTCATAGGGGCACCTGGGTGGTTCAGTCAGTGAAGCAGCCTTCAGATTCTTGGTTTCGGTTCAGGTCATGATCTCATGGTTTCGTGAATTCCAGCCCAGCATCGGGCTCTGCGCTGACAGTGTGGAGCCTGCTTGGAATTCTCTGCCTCTCTCTCTCTCTCTCTCTTTCTCTCTCTCTCTGCCCTTCCCTTACTCACACTGTCTCTGTCTCTCTCAAAATAAATAAACTTAGAAAAAATAAAAATGACATGATTCACATTATAAATTTCTAAAATCAGTCCATAAAACCTGCTTATCATTATAGAAACAAAAAGTAGCTGCTACTATTCCTTTCCTCTTTTGTTAACATTTTCTATATGGAATGTGATCTGTTGTGATTTTTCCCCCTCTTTAAATACCACTGCGGATGTTGAAATAAGCATTCATTAAAATGTTGAGAAATAGGGAACGGCAATGGACTGAGTATGGGGTTTTTAAAAACGTGCACGTTCTAGGTCAATCATAGAAATATTAAAGACTAATAAATCAAAAATAATTTGTTGCAAATAATAAATCAAGTAAGTTATGAGAATGTTAAGTGAATGTTCAGAGGACTAATACATTTTCTTTTAAAAGTAACTTAATTTTTTGAATTCATAATTTCACAATCCAAATCAAGAGCCAAATTAACTGAGCAATAAACGAGAGAATCCTTAGCTAAATTTGATCGATCAAAATGATGGAAAAAGGACATTTAAGATGGAACAACTATTTCCAATTGCTGAAAATGACTATCTGGTAGATAAGAAATACATTACGCATGTTCAATACACAGAAAAGTTTTGCAAAAGTATATTCAGAATCTCTTTTGGTCTTTTTACCTTGTATTAATTACTTTAAATATGTATTAAAAGTATATAAGTAAATATGATCCTTTTAAAGTTGGTGGTTACTTATTGTTCACCCAAATCAAATCTGTACTTAGGGAATAATCTTGGTATTTCCACCTTCATAACTTCAATCATTTCTTTAGAAAATTATAGCAAGTATCCAGAATTCTTAAAATATAAAAATTAAAATCACTGAAACACGTGGAATTTACATATAGTGAGATGTATGTATCTATGGAAATCTACTTAAAATGGTATTGAAAATAATCTCCAGGGGATGAATTTTTAATAATTGCTTAAGATGTAGGATTTTTTTGTGATGTGAGCAAAGGTAGTTCCCTGGACCCACATCCTTAACTCACCCAGTTAATAAAGAATCAGATTAACCAGTGTAAAGATGACTAATACATTAAATACTTTTCAAAATATAAAGGACCTTTGAAGTGATTCAATAGAGCAATTATCTTATTTTACAGTTGAATACATTGAAGTGGGGAGAGGCCATGTGACTTGTTCAAAGTCACACATCTAATTAGTTGCAGAGCTCAAAATATTCCAAAAACTTTCTATCTCAATTTTCCCCTGGGTAAAACCAAATGCCTTACAATGGCTTCCAAAGCACTGTTAGCCGTGTTCCTTGCAGAACTTGATGAAACACACAAGGGTTTAATTGAAGAGTGTATATAATAATGGGACTATTTTCAGAGGCATTGAGTAGGGTTTAGGAAACCAATGGTGTAAGTAAAGCATCCAGGAAATAACAATAGTGAGAAGCCATTATCACTCTTAGATTTAAAGGGGGAAACGAGAGGACGCCTGGGTGGCTCAGTCAGGTAAGCTTTGGACTCTTGCTTTGGCTCAGGTTATGATCTCACAGTTCATGAGATTGGGCCCCGTATCGGACTCTGTGCTAACAGCAAGGAGCCTGCTTGTAATTCTCTCTCTCTCTCCCTCTCTCTCTGCTCCTCCCCTGCTCACTCTCTTTCTCTCTCTCTCAATAAATAAACTTCAAAAATATAAAATAAAATAAAGGGAAATGGGAATAAAACACTGTTGCCAGAGACCAGAGAACTTGGGGCTACGGCCGAAGAACCCTCTGATAGAATATATAAGTGGAATGCAGCCACTGACAGAATCAAGGAGGTGCAAGGAAGGAGTGAGGAGGGAAACACTCTGTCCTCTCTTTCCTCCCATCTCCCATAGTGCTTCTTTCTGGTAAACTTAAGTCAAGCCTGCTTTGAGCCTGGATAAGGCAGTCCATAGAGGTCAGCCTCTGGGGGCTGAGAGCATTGCAGAGAAGGCAGAAAAAGGACCTGGGATGGGTAAATGACCTGGGATGAAAAATGAGCTGCGATCATCAGCTCAATAATTCTTATGCCAAATATATTTTGTCACTTTATAATCTAGTAAACCTGTGTAGAAAAACGTCAACACTATTTCAACCAAATTGATCGATTACTCATAACTTAGGTATGTGTTGCTTATCACTGAAATAAACTCACAGTTGGGCATGTTAGTGTTTTTATAAAATCTTAATCTCCAATCCCACCTGGGTATTTGATACTATCTGGAACTCTAGTCAAAACTCTTTCTCATACTCCTCAGTGACTATTTTCATTCTTTCTCACTTTCATAAGATCTCTGGCCAAAGGGTTCCCTATCTCTTCAACAACTGACTTTACCATCTTGTTTCTAGAGAAAATAGAAACTATCAGATGGAATGGGTGATTTCTAAATATCATATCATCAGAGCTTTAAAACTTACCCTCATTCACATTCTACTTTTCTTTGCTTCCTTCCCTCCCCCACCAAGTTTAGTCCCATTACTTATAATTTACATCCTATCTCTACTGCTTTATTGCCTTCTCTCTCTCTCTCCACTTTCTCCTCCCTATGTCACCTTGCCACTTGCTTCTTCTCATGAGCATCGACATACATTCAATCTCAACAATCATTTAAAAAAGAAAACTAATAACAAATCTGTTGTTCAGAAGAAGTGATGATAGTTATTAT
Source organism: Panthera onca (assembly GCF_046562875.1). Taxonomy (NCBI): domain Eukaryota; kingdom Metazoa; phylum Chordata; class Mammalia; order Carnivora; family Felidae; genus Panthera; species Panthera onca. The sequence goes on from NC_138346.1 coordinate 85,147,469, forward strand.
AGAAATCCCCCCCAAATCTCACTATATGGGTGCTTTACACAATAAAGTTTGCTTTCTTATCATGACAGGGTTCAGTGCAATGAAGTTCCACATGGGGACTTTCCATTCTGTGTTTATTTTACTTAGTAGGGCCAGGAAGAACCCCATTCTATCCTTTGCAACTGGACAGCAGAGAAGAAAATGATTGTGAAGAATCTCATGGGAGTATTTAGGAGATAGGCCTCAAATACTGATGTCATTTTCATATACAACCCACTGTATAGTGACTGTATAGTGACTGTATAGTCACATGGAACCACCTAAACACAGAGGAAGCTATGAGCCGAGATGGGTTTGTACTGGTTTTCTATAATGGCCACAACTAATTGCCACCAACTTTGTTCCTTTAAACAGCATAAATGTATTATCTTACCACCCTATAGGTCAGAAATCCAACATGGGTTTCATTAGTCTGAATTCAAGATGACAGCAGGTCTGTGTTCCTTTCTGAAGTCTCTAGGTATGAATCTATTACTTTGACTTTTCCAGTTTCTAGACGTGACATATTCCTTAGCTTGTGACCCCTTTCTCCTTTTTCACAAGTGAGAAACTTTGCATCTCTCTGACCCTTTTCTCACTGACCACAGCCAGGAAAGTTGTCTGCTTTTAAGGAGTCATATAATTAGATTGGGCCCATCTGGATAATCCAGGATAATCTCCAATTTCAAGATTTATAACCTTCATCATGTCTGCTAGCTTGCTTTTGTCATGTTCAGATGACATATTTACAGGTTCCAGGGATTAAGGTGTGGACCTCTTTGGAAAACAACTATGCTGTCTACTACACATTTAGAGAACACATTCCATTGCAACTGTCATGATTTGTTTCGTATTTCCCTCCAAACATTTCCTATCTTTCTCATTTCCTTAATAGCCAAATGTCTGAAGTGTTGTCTATATTCAGTGCATTCTGTCCTATTCACTTATAAAACCTAAGTGGTGCACACTATCAGCTCCCCACTCCAACTGCAATAGTTTCTTTCAGTGTTACCAACAACTCCTTGCTGATTAATCAGAGTCATCTTTTAGTTCTTACATAATGGCATTGGGTATTATTAATCCACCTTGTGTGCAATACCCTTTTCTCTTGACTTTTCTATTTTCTTTGAGCTCCGTCTCTGTCTCCATTATGGATATTGCTTCCTCTATTTATGTTTTAAATGTTTCTGGCTTCCCTGATTCTTTCTTAGGCTACCTTATATGATATAGCATATTCCCCAAACTTTGCAGACAAAAAATACACATTTTAGTTTTCTACTTAAGACCCATCCACCCAACCCAGCAAGCTGTTTGACACCACCCTAGGCACTCCCTGCACTCCCATGACATGCTCAATCCAGACTTGTCTAGGGACAAATATCCATTGAATATTTTTAGGGTATAAGCTTTTTATACAAATAATCTCATTTAATATTCTTAACAATCCTATGAGGTAGGTACTTCTATTATCCTTATTTCAGAGCTGAATAAATTGAGATCTAGCAAGATTAATTAATTTGCTTAAGGTCAAATAGCAAAAGAATAATTTGGTAAAGAGGAAATACATAATGTTCCTAAAGAGAGAGGAGATGATTTATTCTTTGTCAAACTACATTATACATTTTAAAACAGGTCTTTTTAACTGATTAATTATTAACTTTTTGGAGGGGGAGAGGGGAAAGAAGAGAAATCAAAATGAGACTTCAGGTAAAATCTTAACCCACCTTCCTGCTTCAGTTGATGTTGTCTTAGAAATGCAGTGGATGTAGAGGTAAATATAGTAACTAATTCTAACCCCGCCTTCAGTTTAGGCACTAAGTCAAAAGTGTGGATTGAACATACATTCCAGGAAGAACATTGTGACTTTAATCTGCTCTTGAGTATGGCTTGGTGGTAAAAGTCCCCAGCCTGAGTTCTAAATAAACATGAAAGAATTTTTTTTTCCCGCTTTGCATGGAGTGCAGTGATCGAAGTAGAGAGTAAGGTCCTGAAACCTTTGGGCAATCATGTGGAGAGGAAGCACCTGCCAGCCCACCAAGGGCAGTAGCCCGGCACAGCAGGTGTCTGTCTACCTTCTAGGCTGCTCTCTCATTTGCTCGTGCTCGCTTTCTCTCTCTGTCTCTCTCTGTTTTCCTCATTTCCCCTCTACTTGCCTCCTGCTTTTCCTCTGTCTCTTTTCTCTCCTTTTCTCCTTCTCCTCTCCCTTTTTCCATTTCTGAGAGGAGTTTCATTTTCGGTTAGTATTCACAATGAATCTTCCTTGCTCTGATCTGGTTAATCCATTCTCACTGTGAGGTTCATTCGGCAGTGGTATATCTCTTCAGAAAGATTGCAGGATAATGAGGACCAAGTGACCCTGAAAGTTGCACTGTCAGGGGCTGATGAGCTAACTTGATAACCTAACTTAAATTTAACATTTTAAAAATATGTGCTCCTCATCTGGAAAACATATTACATTTCAAGTAGGTAGTTTTAATATTTTGGGGTTATATGTTAGAAGATTTAATACTTCTTACATATTCTGCTTGGCTAGCATAAAAACTGAAACCAAATAAAAAGAATTAAAAATCCCCCATTGAACTGTTGAAATGAATGTCTATGACTATATTCTTTCAACAGAGGCATTTGAAGAAGGTATTTCCACACTGCACTTCTTATTTGACTCTGACCATTATAATTAAGGAAGCCATCCCCAAAGCAATAATCCCCCATTTTTATCATATTTTAATCTCTTCTTAACATCTTTCACTCTTAGAAAGCATCTTCTTTGTTATTAACTTGTTTAATATCTGTCTCCTTCATCTTTATAAGCTCCATGAAAGGAGAGAAATTGTTACTTTTCCTCTGATATCCCTAGCACATAACACAGGACTTAACCTACACAGTTAAGTGAGCCTCCAATACTCAATCTGGAAGCTTCTGTCAGAAAACTAAATTGGATGAATGTTTGATATCACCCTGTTGAGGTCTACATGCATGAATACAGTGAATGGGAGTGAATGAATGGAAACAACTTATTGAGTTTAGAGAGTTTATCAGGAAAACATAATTGGTTCAGCACAAGTCAAGAAAAAATTTCTGATTATCGATTTCCTGATACACGTTTCAGGATTTAAGAAACTCTGCAAAAGGCAAATGTGTCTTTTACACTACTGAAAGACACTCAGCTTATCACAGAGAGAAAAGAAAAAAATAGCATATATGAATCTCCATTTTTCTATGTTCTGCAACTTTGTAATTTTATTTCTTCATTCTTACATATGAAAAACTGGTTTTTATGTGCAAGGTGAAATATTAGACTGGGAGATACTCGCAACTTCACTCTTGAGAGGGTGTGATATTTTGGAAACACTATTCTATATATGATCCCTTTGTTTCTAGAGTCCCAAAGACATAATATGGTCCTGAAGACCTTGATTAGGCCACTCTCCACCTCTGCACCTCATTTCACTTTTGTCAGCTTCTCAAACTCCAAATGCTCATCAGCATGCTGGTGCTCCCAACAGCCTTCCAATCTCTGCTAACTGATTCTTGCTATTTCTTCATGTCTTAAATACACATAAGTGCTGGAGGAAAATTTTACTTGTCTTCCTTCTCCAGGCCAAAAATGTGATGATATACTCCCACTTTTCTACACAAATTCTTATTCTATACACAACAGCTCTTTTCATTTACTTTTGTGATAATTGCTGGTCTGAAAGCTCCATGCAGGAAATGAGAGCAACTTAACATGTGTATTGAAAGAACATGTAAGTAGAGCGCCTGTGTGGCTCAGTCAGTTGAGCGTCGGACTTCGGCTCAAGTCATGATCTCACTGTTTGTGAGTTCGAGCCCAGCATCAGGCTCTGTGCTGACAGCTAGGAGCCTGAAGCCTGCTTCGGATTCTGTGTCTCCCTCTCTTTCTGACCCTCCCCCCATTCATGCTCTGTCTCTCTCTGTCTCAAAAATAAACATTAAAAAAAAATAAAATAATAAAAAACAAAGAACGTGTTAGTGCAAAACCAACAGGTGATACCTCCTTACAGCATGTCTTTTGGATGCTATGGGTTTTTAAATGTAGACTTAGTCTAGTTAACAGCAATAGTTTAAAGTCAAGCAAACAAAAACTGTGACCAAATGGATCTTGTATAATAAACGCTTCAAGTCAACATGCAGAGAGTGGACTGCGTTTTTGATTTATTCATGAATACTTGGTACTATACAAATATGACAATGATCCATCTATATGTCTGTTATTCAGTTTACCTCCTTTTTAAAACTTTGTTTCTAAAATTGTCCCATTCTTTTCCTTAACCTCATCCTAACACCTAAAGATTGGAACTGTGGATATCAATAACAAGCCGTCATTCAGTTCAATAAGGCATAATTCAGTTCTAATATTCATTTGAACTTCTGAGTTCATTCATTCATTCATTTATTCATATACTAACACATTCAAAAATCAAATATTTAGCACCTAGAATACAAGATACCATATGGATAACAAGAATGTCTTGATACACTAAACCCATAAAAAGTTCTTATTCTCCAGCATTCCTTGATTAAATTTAGAACTTAATTGCGTAAATAGCTGCAACAAAGCCAATGTAATGAGTCATGCTAGCTGCTTAAACTAAGCATGAGAGAATTTCAGAAGGGATCGTTGCCTGTAGGGATTTTGAGAAAAGAGATGTCAATAAGGTCGCATTTACATTGTACATTAAGGAATTGGAGAGATTTTGTTGGATTAAAAAAAATTCAAGCAGAGAGTATGACATTAATAAAAGTGAAGAGGTAAGAAGTCCCCATGGACAGCATGAGGAATCCAGATTAACTGATGTGTAAGAATCCAGAACAATGGAAAGTAAAGCTGGAGAGGAAGATTGAGCTCATTTGTCAAAGGTCTTGCATTAAGGTGACTAGATAGTCTGTGTTGCCCAATATTGTACAATTTTATACCTCTTACATCCTATCTTGTTTAGTATTTGAAAATGTTATTTCCTAAATAGTTATAAATAGAGATCTTTCATAAGTCTACCAAATATTAGAACCAATTTATTAGTCAATCAATAAATACTTTATTTTTTATGTTTATTTATTTTGAGAGAGAAAGTGAGCACGAGCAGGGGAGGGGTAGAGGGAGAGAGAGGGAGAATCCCAAGCAGGCTCCTCACTGTCAGGCAGAGCCCCACATGGGGCTCGAACTCACAAGGCATGTGATCATGACCTGAGTTGAAATCAAGAGTCAGATGCTCAACCAACTGAGCTATCCAGGTGCCCCAATCAATTAATACTTTAAAACCTATGTACTTTATAGCTTTCTTACCTCATTTAGCTCACAAGAGACCTCTCTTCTTGGAAAATAAATCATATAACTCTACTAGCAAAGGTGTTTCTACAGTTGCTAATTAGAAGTGAGATGGTGAGAAAATAGTCTCTCTAAGCCTGTTTCCTCTGAGATAATACTGAGGTATTAGTAGTCATGAATGCAAGTGAGTAATGTTTTATTTGTCTGTATTTTACGGAGTTGAGTTGGTTTTGTGGGGTAGGGTAGATGGGATATTTCACCTCTAGACTTCAGGGAACATAATACAACGAAGCTGAAGTACTTTCCTAGTTTAGCATACCCCTTGCTGTCAGGGAAGTGAATATCTAAAATTCCTCCAGAACTGATAGCTCTTTTCATTTCTTCCAGCTATTTAAAGAAATACAATTTCCAATTGCCCATTGCAGCCCATTCTGGTGGTATCTCTTTCCGGAGCAGTCCTCAATTGAGATGTTTTTGCTAAAGGTTCAACTCAACTCTACTGCTTTTATTCGAGTGCATTCCTTTGTGTTTGGTCTGCCACAGACACCCAGAACAACTGCTGAGCATCCTTCTCATAAATGTTTCATATACTTGACGACAGTATTTATCCCTTAGTTTCCGCATGTTTGGATTTTATTCAATATCTTTTTGGTTGATGTGGAGGAAAGGGAGATGGTACTTATGTTTCATACTCCACATTGCTGCCAGCTCTATCGAAAACACAAATTGATCATGTCAGTCCATGCTTAAAATCCTCTAGTGATTTCCCACTGACTCCAAAGTTAAACCCAACCTTCATAACATAGGCCAAAGACCTTTCATCTTGCTTCTGCCTGACATTCTGTCTGAATTCTTAATAATAATCTACTTCCACTCCAATCCCAGCCACACCAAAATAATTTGTGTAATAGGCCATGCTGTTTACATCTTTATCCTTTTGTGTTATGCTGTTTTCTCTACCTAGAATGTTCTTTCCTGCCTTCTTTTGTTTAATGACTACCCATGCTGTAAGACTTGGCTTAAATTATATCTAAATTAAACGTTTCTTGTGCCCACCAGGCAGTGTTGTTCACTCCTCCTATGCTGTCCCATGTCTGTGCTGATTTCTTTTGTTGATCTTATAACCTTGAAGTATAATTATGCATTCGCGTGCATTTTTCCTCTACTGCACAATGACAATGTTGACAAAAGGGTGTGCTTAACCCATACATTAAGAAATGATAGCTGATGAAGGTAAAGGGATTATTTTTCTGCTGAAACCAGAACTCCAGGGATAGGGAGTCCAGAGTGAGTACTGTAGCTCAATGACACCAGCAGGGAGTGGACCTATTCAACCAGCCTTCAGGCCTCCATCATTATCCTAATGGCCTAGTGGTGACAAGATGGATTTTTCACCTCCACTTATCATATCTACAGAAGACTTGGTAAGAAGATGGAAGGGAAGAAAAGGAAGAAGGTCTTGGATTTTGCAACAAATTTTCCTAGAAACTTACAAGACGTCCGTTTACATCTCATTGCCACGATCGCATCACATATCTACCCCTTTTTTGTCCCAAGAGAAGTTGGGACAGTGTGTATTTTGGACTGGACATACTTTTCTCTTAAGAAAGTAAAGACTTTTGTAGCAAAGAAGAAAGGCTGATGATGTAGGTCTCTAGCAGGGTTTGCTACAGAGACTCTTTCTTCAGTGCCCTGATAATACTTATCACATACTAGGTGCTCAATAATTATTAGAAGAATGAGAGTCAAAATTTCTCTAGTTTTTGGAATTATATGCTTCCTAATTTAATATTCCCTAAAGCATAACTGCTTTCTACGAAGGATTTATAGTTTTGAAGTAATAGTTTCTGGCTTTTCATTTTCCTTTTTATAGAATTTTAGTAAGATAAAAGGTATTTTTCCTTGTTTTAGATTTGCCTTGTCTTAACCTTGCATAGTAAAGCCTCTGAGCAAAAAAATTGCATGTGCAACCACAATTAAAAATATTAATTTTAAACTTTTTATTGAAGGGATCCATTTTTATCACTTAATGAAATGTCACTGACATTGTCACCTGCCAAAAAAATAAAAATACATAAACGTCCTCAAGAATTTTGTGCAGTAATATTAATTTCTGGGATTTAAGCCATTTTAGGTAACTCTTTTTTTCTTTTTTGTTTAATATCACTGTTTGTAATTAAAATGAAAAGGAGAGTATAAATATACTTTAAAATATATCCATTTAGTTAAAACCAATAACCGGGTAGGCCAAAAAACACAGGTGAAGTTCATTTTACTCTGTTCCCCATCTCCATTTTTTGTCTAGTAACTCTCCCAAATCCCATTTTTAATTTTTTTTCCTAAAAAATGTAAACAAACTCTTTCTAGGTCATTCTGACCTTCCTTATTACTTAACCCAATGATCAATTATCTGTCTTCATGTCATTTGAAGTGTCAGGAATATTTTGACACATGTTTGATCACCACTGCCATATTAAAATGCCCTCTGCCTGTAGGTTCCAGGACACTACTTCCCTTGAAGTCATCCTGCCTCGCTGTTTACACATTCTCAACATACAAGACTCAAGCCTAAGATCTCTTTGTTCCCCCCACCTCTACTCACTTTTTTTCCAGGTGATTTTATCTAATATGATGGCTTTAAATAGTTTCTACATACTTACAGTTTCACAAATTATATTTTTCTCAACTCTGATTTTATATATCCAACTCTCTACCTAACATGTCTCCTTGGATGCTGATGAGACATCTCAAATCTAACATGTAAAATCAAAGTCCTGATCCCTGTTTGCCTCTCCCAAACCTACTTTTTCCATAGGGGTTCTCATCTTGGGAAAAAGCAATTCAGTTTTTCCAGTTGGGTAGGCCTAAATGTATATACTCTTCTTTAATCCTTTCTTTCTCTCATGCTAACCTTCACCCATCAGCAAATCCTATCGGCTTAAACTTTAAATATTCAACCATTTCTCATTGTGTTTGCTACTACCACCTGGTCTAACCCATCAATATCATTTGCTTGCATATTTGCAAAAGTTTCCTTTTTTTTTTTTTTTGAAGTTTATTTATTTATTTTTAGAGAGAGAGAGAGCACACGCATACTCTCCCGTGCTTGTGCTGGGGAGGGACAGAGAGAGATGGAGACATAATCCCATGCAGGCTTCCTGTCAGTGTGGAACTCTTATGGGGCTTGATCTCAGGATCAAAGCCAAACCCAAGAGTTGGTCGTTTAACTGACTGAGCCACACAGGTGCCCTGCAAATGTTTTCTAGTTGGTCATCCTGATGCAAACTTTGCCAACCACAGCCTCAGCTCAACATGGCAGAGTAATCCTAACAAAAAGGACAAATGTTACTCATTGTTTTTAAACTCTTCAATAACTTTCTTCTCACTCATAGGAAAATCCAAAGCCCTTATAATGTCCTATGTGGTTTTATCCTGTTATATTTCTAACTTTGCCTGCTATGATGACTCTCATCTTGCTGCAGGGACACTGGCCTCTTTCTTGTGTCCTGGCCCTTGGGAGTCACTTCAAAACCCTTTTACTTTCTGTTCCTTCTCCTGAAATATGTAAATATCTAGATGGTTCCCTTCTTCACTTTCTGCAGTTCTTTGTTCAAATGTCACCTTCTCAGTGATAACCCTTCTCTGATAGCCCTTATGAAATTACCTATGACCATACCACCCTGAACTTGACACTCTTCATACTTATTTTGGTTTATTCTTCCCTATTACATTTATTAAAACCCAACCAACAAGCCAAACATATATTTACGATTGCTCTTACTTCTTGTCTGTCTAGCCAATCTAGATGTAAATTTCATGATGGCAGTAACTGTGTCTATTTTGTTCATCGCTATATCCTAGCAGCTACAATGGTGCTCCGCATATCATAGAACTCAGCAAATATTCTCATTTAATAAGAATAGATGAATAAAAAAAGCAAAATATATGGATATAATTATAATATTTCCTTAACAAAAACAACAAGCAGTGTTCTACACTATGAGTAGGAGATTTTTGCCCATAAATGATTCAAATAAAAAGACATCAAGAAGTCTTTAAATCCAGATGTTTCTTAAAGCTTATAGCCTATGTTTCTCTTTTATTAGTTGACTAGGACTCACGTACACAACAGCACACAAAAATAGAAACTGTATCAATAATCAAAAGAGGACAATCAAAGAAACATGTGCTGACTAAATATGTCTTTCTCCTTATAGTGTCTATCACAGCTTAAATACTACCTTAGTTTCTATGGTCTCATACATTATAATTTTCTTTTATCAGGATAAGAATGTTTTAAATGGCTCCTTTTATGTGATGAGAAGGTATTTGCTGATCATTTAAAATAGCTTACAAAGATAAATATATGTTAAATGGTTTTCTATTTAAAACTTACATAGAAATAACCTTCAAAGACCAGACACTAATTGCTTTTAATAACAAATTAAACTATTACCTGCTCATATATTCCATTTTTTAGTTTGAAGATGGTTAGAATGGAAAAAAATAGAAAAAGCAGTATCTTCAAAACTGCCAATTTTCATGTTTTGGTAAAGAAATTTCTTTTTTTAACATGTAGGAATCAATCAAAATTGCATTAAATGAAATGGGGTGAAAGCCACTTAGGTTTCTAGTCATTCTATTTAAAGTGTACTAATGGTGGACACGTGCCAGTGGTTCTATCTTTCTCACAGAAAACTTGGTCAGAAGAATTGTATGTGAGAAACTTCGCAGTGACCTTTTTCTTTCTTCTCAAATGTGCTCCCCCTCAGACAATTCAACCTATACAGAATTGTGAAAATAAGCTTCCAATCTTTCCACTTGGTTCCTTTTTGTAAATTGTATGCATTTTTGTAAATGTCTTTGCATATGCTTTATTTTTAAATTCCTTCAGGTTTTTCTCATTCCATTTGTTAGTAACCCTAACGAGTGGTGGAACAAATGTGACAAGGAAAAAAACAATTGGTCAGTACAACCTTACAACTTCCATTTGTGAATGGAGTTGAGTCTGCTGGTGATGTGGGGTTACAACATGCTCTCCGAACTGTTCTGAGACATTTTCTTCCCCGTGAAACTAGCAATCATAGTAACAGGAAAACAGACAGAGAAAGAGGAGATTCCAAAAGTTAGTTTACTCTGGATGCAAAGTTTCAAAAAGTGTTTCTTTTTTTATTGCTTTTAACTCTTTCTGAAATATCTTGAACTTATACATCTATAAGTTAAAAAAAAGAATGATCAACTTCAATGTAACATGAAATGATTGTAGGATATCTTACATCTGGCTAAGAGATTATTTTACACAAAAATATGGAGAGTCTCGTCATGATCAGTGATTTCCTTGACATAAGGCCCCAGTGGGGTATGTGGTGAAAGCTGAGAGGAGGAGCAGAGAGGTTTATTGACATGGTGAGTGAGGAATACATCTAGACCAATAAAGAGGAAGGTTTAGACCAGTGAAGGTCTAAAGAGCATGACCAGCTGGCTGCCATGTGATATCATACTGCATTATCAAAAGATGCACAGACCCACCCAGGTAGGAATGACCTCTCCTCTTCTGAGTGTCAGAAACAGGTAAAACTTCTGCAGCTTTGAGATTTTCAGCAGAATCAAGCAACAAAAGGACAAATGTCTACTGGGGCCAGGAATTTGACAGAGGAGAAAATGTTATGTACTTCTATATGAATTAGTCCAAATTATTCGTTCTGAAGATGCTACTCGTTGTCACACTGGTCCCACCGTCAGAGTCCTTGATGGGTTTCTTATTTCCTTCTGGAAGGTATAAAGCCAAATATTCTCCTGATACCATTTTAAGGCCCTTTCTTCTGTAATGTAGCCTGTCTTACTGCTGTGTCCTCCTCACAAACAACATCTCATTTTAAAATAAAGTGAGAATTTAGTTAAAACAAAATTTACTTATTGAGGCACTTAAAGTCCTGGGAAGTATAACCTTTCCCCAGGTCATAACCAAGCCAAAAAACAATTAAACTGTCGACTTTCTGAGAGTAAAGACTATGTCTTCTAGTGTATAATCAGCCCACAAAGTCTACAATGTGACACACTGATTCCTGAAAATTGTGGTTGGGACTTAACTGATTCCAGGATAGACACATAAAATAAACTTCTTCTAGGACGTCGAGATTACAGGGTCTGATTTCCAGCATACTGAAAACTTTGATACCCTGGCACAAATGGAATAAAGCAGAATCTCTTTTCCAATAAGATCGACACTGAAGAGCTAGATTCAAAGTTTGAATGTTGTTGGAATAGATGCAGGAAGGCCCTTTTCTTGCTCAAATCTCTTGGATTTGTATTCTCAAGGTTGCCTACAGAATTGATGCTGAACTTTATATGATTTCAGGAAGTCAAGAAGACTTCCCCAATATTCTTTCTCTTATAGCCCTCCCTTTAACCATTCTCTCACACCTAAAGTTATTTAATAAGGCAGCACTCTGAGTCATTAGAGGTAAGGCTTAAGGGAAAATGCAACCGGGAGAGCCTATTGACATAAGACCACCTTACTCTACAAAAGATATATTAGGCGTTTTCTAGGAAAACATTCAAATGGGGGACAGGGTGAGTCAGTATGTGGATTTCTTACAGAAAGCATGCATGGCACGTTATGTATGGTGTTTTACATTTTTTCTTTGACTCAACTCTTGTTGCCTTGAATCCCCACTGTAGCTTAGCAGTCTACATGAAATCGGTTTGAATAACCTACCACAAGAAGAGAGTCCCAGTCTTTAAGAGATTTTGTCTCTGAATGGGAATACAAATTTCAAAAAAGGAACAATTTGAATCACAGAATAAGCATCACCTCAATTGTATTTAATTTGATTTTACCTATTTACAAATGTGGAAACTGAGGCTTAGAAAGTTAAGTGACTTCCTCAAGAAGCTACATAAAGATAAACCTAGTTCTCTTATTCAGGCAGACTAGGGAGAAAAATACATTATAGTGAATAGAAAATTATTTTACTTACTGTCAGTTTTGAAAATATATTTATACACATGCACACACATATTTTCCCTTAATGATAGTGTTTTGGTGCAGTAATTATTTGGCCACTAAAACATAATTAATATTTTACAAAATATTTTCCACATTGTATATGCCTTATGAATATGTGTTGAATAAATGAGTGAATGAATAAGTCAATGAACTTGGGGAATAAAATATTTTTTTTCCAAATAACAGCCCAAATAATTATTTTAAACTTTGAGCTGTATAAAATGTATTTTGATGGCTAACAAGATTGGACAACAGGACTTGCATTCTTATCATTGTATACAATTTGTTTTGCACATATAATTAAGTTTCTGTGGCCTTACTATAAAATGCGTGTGAACTTCACCTATCTGTACCCTGTCATATTATATGTGTTTATACAAAAAATGGAGAGAGATAGAAATATAATGTCTTTTGCAAATGACAAAATGTTGCAAATAACATAAAGAGGGCAAGGGACTTTTCAGCTTTCTAAAACTATCTATATGTGACCCTGAAATGCATGTCAGTTTAACTCTTATTGTTTTGTACTTTCTTTTCTTTAGCTTCGACCATCCACCTTGTTGCTCATAAGGTTGTTTTTGAGTGGAAAAGGAAAAGCTCTCTTCCTAATTTTGAAAGGAAAATAGATGGGAAATAACAGAAGGGCATTTGTCTTCAGTGACTAGACATTCAGCGAGTAAGCAGGTTGTTTTGACAGATGAGCTAAAGGTCTGTCCATCATAGACGTGGGAGGTCCTCACTCCTCTGACTGCTGAAGGGAAAATGCTGAAAACAGCCAGTGTGGAGACTGATCAAGAGAAAACATAGGGAAAACTGCTCAAGAAAATAAAACCTAGGAAAGAGACTGCTGGTGATAAAATAAATGATAGTTTATGTGAATAAATGTGTGCTTACATAATTCTATTATTTATGATCCTTCTTTGGAGAATACTTACCAAGTTTCAGACTGCTTGTTCTCACATAAAACATGCACCTGGTTATAAACTTGGCCTGAGTCATAATGATATCCCAAACCCTTGGGGTTGTTCAGACCCTTCCTCTCACCATGCCTTTGACTATAGTCATATCCTACTCAGTTCTCCTGATATCCCTTCTCTCACACCCTCTTTGCTCTAAGTCCTCAGTAAAATGTTGAATAGAACTCCTTAGCCATTTGATCTTGAGAAAATAATTGAACGCCATTTGTGTGTGTGTGTGTGTGTGTGTGTGTGTGTGTGTGAGTGTGTATAAAATGAATCTAGTAAAAAACTTCTCTACTGACTTTGGAGGCTACATTTTTTTATTTCCCAGATTTCCTGAGGTATATTTAACAAATAAAATTATAAGATATTTTGAGTTTACAATGCTATGATTTGGTATTCATACACAAGGATATGAAAAGATGTGAAAAAATTTCCCCCCATTGAGTTAAATAACAGATCTATCACTTCATACATTTACCTTTTTTTTGTGAGAACATTTAAGTTATGGTCTCTTAGCAAATTTCAATTATACAAAAAGTGTTAACTCTACTCACTACCATGTTATACATCAGATCCTCAGAACTTACCTTATAACTGAAAATGTGTCCTCGCCACTTAATCCTCCATTCCACAACCACTTTTCTACTGTTTCTAGAAGTTTGACCTTTGGTTTTTTAGATTCCACATCCGCTACCATCCAGTATTGGTCTTTCTCTATCTGACTTATCTCACATCGCATAATGTCCTCCAGGTTCATCCATGTTGTTGTAAATGGCAGGATTTCCTTCTTGTTAATGGCTGAATGATCCATTTTTTATATATACACCACATTTTCTTGGTCTATTCATCTGTTGACAGAAACTTAGGTTGTTTCCATAACTTAGCTATTGTGAATAATACTGCTGTGAACCTGAGAGTACAGATATGTTTTTGAGATAATGATTTCAGTTCCTTTCTATATATGTCCAGAAGTAGGGTTTCCAAGTTTCCTAAGTTTCCTAAGTTTTCATAGATAATATGGTAGCTCTACCATATGGAAACAAGCTCTAGGTTGTTTCCATAACTTAGCTATTGTGAATAATACTGTTGTGAACCTGAGAGTACAGATATGTTTTTGAGATAATGATTTCAGTTCCTTTGTATATATGTCCAGAAGTAGGGTTTCCAAGTTTCCAAGTTTCCTAAGTTTTCATAGATAATATGGTAGCTCTACTTTTAATTTCTTGAGGAACCTACATGCTGTTTTTCATGGTACCTGTACCAGTGTGTATTCCCACCAACGGTTGTAAGGGCTCCCTTTTCCTTCATATCCTTGCCAGTATTTTTTTTTTTTCTTGTCTTTTTGATAATAGACATCCCAGCAAGTGTGTTTCTATAGACAAATGGAATATTGGAAAGAGAAATTAAGAAAACAATCCTATTTATAAGTGCACAAAAAGAATATAATAATTAGGAATAAACTTAACCAAGGAGATAGAAGATTGGCACACTGAAAACCGTAAGGCATTGATAAAAGAAACTAAAAACACAAATAAATGGAAAAGTATTCTTTATTTATGGGTTGCAATAACTAATGTTGTCCATACTACCTAAAGCGATCTAGAGAGTCAGTGCAGTCCCTATCAAAAGTCCAGTGTCATTTTTCACAAAAATAGAACAAACATTCCTAAAATTTGTGTGGAACCACAAAAGAGCCCAAATAGCCAAAGCAATCTTGAGAAAGAAGAACAAAGCTGGAAGTATTCTGATTTCAAAATATATTACAAAGCTGTAGTAATCAAGAGTAAGATATTGGCATAAAAACAGATACATGGACCAGCAGAACAGAATAGAGAGCATAGAAATAAACCCATGCATATATGGCCAATGAATGTATGACAAAGGAAAAAAGAATATACAGTGGGGAAAAAGGATAGTGTCTTCAACAAATGGTGCTGGGAAAACTGGACACCTACATACAAAAGAATGAAACTGGACCACTATCTTACATCATATACAAAAATCAACTCAAACTGGATTAAAGACTTGAATTTAAGACCTGAAACCATAAACTACTCAAGAAAAACATAGGTGTTAAGTTCTTTGACATGAGTTTTAGCAATGATGTTTTGGATTTGATAACAAAAGCAAAAACAACAAAACCAAAAAAATAACCTAGTGGGACTACATCAAAATAAAAAGTTTCTGCATAGCAAAGAAACCATCAACAAAATAAAAAATCAACTTCTAGGATAGGAAAAAACATATTTGCAAGCTCCATATCCAATAAGGGGTTAATATCCAAAATATACAAGGAATTCATACACCTCAATAAGAACAACAATAATAAATTTAAAAATGGGCAAAGGACCTGGATGGACATTTTTTTCCAAAGAAGATATGCAAATGGCAACAGATACATAAAACAGTGCTCAGCATCGCCAATCATCAGGGAAAAGCAAATCAAAACCACAATGAGATAGCACCTCTCACCTAAGATATCCGTTATCAAAGTGATGAGAGGCTTTTGTAAGAAATATTTCACAGGACTGGAGATGCCTATAGAAGAGTAAAATATTGCGTATAAGAAATACTTACTTTTTTAGTTTGTTACTTGGTAATAGGACAAAATTGTATTGAATCACCAAAGGAGATATTTCCAGGCTTGTTAAAAGTGAGCGCTTGTCTTATCCAAAATGAAGAATCAGAATTGGGGGTGTAGTTAGTGGCTGGAGGAGACAGACGTTTACAAGGTTGCACTTGGGTTAAGTCTAGAGTTTGTACTAACCAAAGTCTCTAACCAAGTGAGTGAATATGCAGCAAAATAAAAACATCCCTACCATCCGTATTTTATGTATAAGGTACCAAGAACAGAGAGGTGTGGTGACTTGTTCAGAGTTACACAGCCATTTATAAGAGAACCATGATTGTTAAATAAATACACAAGGGAGTGAAGTGAGTAGATCTTTCAAAAAGGTTTGAACATGATAGAGGGTTTTCGGGTCTCTTTCCTGTTGTCCTTATTGGAAGTCCAGTTAAATTGCCTTTTTTTTTTTTTTTTTTTTTTTTTAAGAAATTAGTTGGTTTTTCGAAATGAGTGGTCCCAAAGTGATTTCATTGTTAAGCATAGCCAGATCCAGGGTCCAAATTAATCCTTAAGATATATGTAGTCACTCTTAGAAAGGTTTTACCTAGGTCACTTTTTGTTCAAGACTTATGTGTTTTCTTACAGGTAATAAAACCTACAAGAAAGTTTAAGAGCGGTGGCTTTTCCCAGATATTTTAGGCTTGATTCTCAGTGATGACTCCACTGGCTGATTTGGGTTATGTGCCCAGTTTTGAGCAAATTATGGTGACCAGATTATTGGTATACCTTGATAGGATGAGCCAGATTTAAATGTCTATTACTGGAGCCAAGCAGTGAAGCTATCCCACAGTAAATAAGGCCACAAGATAGGGAGACTGGTGGTTGCCAGAAATCTGCCTGTCCCTTGTTAATTGCGAAACTGATGATTTCCCAACCCTAACCACCACCAGCATCCCTAAATTCAGGGGACACTGAAGTGGAATTTTCATCCTAAGGAGAGGAAAAGAATATTTGACTTAGTGGATTTCTACCTTGCATAAAAGTATATTTTTTTTAAATATTCCCTAAATAGGTCAACTCTAGATGAATAATTAACCCTAAAAATACTGCATAATTGATTGCGATTCTTTAAATATAAGTTTAAATAATTTAAATGTAATGAATGTTGTTAGCTACAATTTTTGAGTTAGGCTCAGGTATCTTTAAAACACTCATCCTAGGTTAATAAGCATAGTAGTTAATCAATAGATGTTAAATTTGATGGTCATTTTCTTCAGCCACATGTCTATTGGGGATGGATTATTTTGAGAGACAGAGAGCACGCACAAACAGGGGACAGGGGCAGAGGGACTGAGAGAGAGAGAACCCCAACTCCATAGTCACTAGGGAGCTCAACACCCCACTACCCTGGGATCATGACCTGAGAGGAAATCAATAGTCTGTCATTGAATGGACTGAGTCACCCAGGTGCCCCTCTGTTGGGGATTATTAAAGCAATAGCTATGTGTCTATATGTAACTCAAAAAGAACAGAAAACAAAAGGAAGAAAAGGGAAGGGGAGGAGAAGAAAAGAAAAATGAGATGAAAAGAAAAGAAAAGAAAAGAAAGAAAAAGAGGAAGAAGAAAAAGCCATATCCACTACAAAACCTATTAAGAAATAAAAGAAAGTTCTACAGGATGAGAATCCTAACAATTGCATGACTCATTAACAGATTACAATCAATCTCAGTGGTCATAACAACAGCCTAAAAATCTTTACCCTATGAATAGAATACAACATAATGAAATAGAAAGAAAATAAAATTGAGTGCGTCATTCATAGTCGGGATACATATTGTTTCATGCAATCTTATTTCATTTGTTGTTCGTATGTATTAGGCCGCACTACAAAATGTATTTCTTTCATTCCATTCCAAAAAAGTTTGAAAAACGGCCCCCCACCCCTCAGAGTGATGGTATGTGTTTGCTTTGTCAGTGTCCGTGGTTTATGTCGTCAGCTGGTAGCACAATCAGAGAGTAACATTGACACCTAACATATAACCATATTTGGCAGATGAAAACCTTGGAGAGCATGTGCCACATATGAACCCAGCCTAGGCAGGTTTTCAATCTATCCATAATGTGCTCATTGGTTTGGAACTCTGTGGATGTACGTGTCCTTTGGTATGGATGGATTTGTGTGATTTCTTGTCAAATCAATGTTTATTGACTAAAATCTATTTTGTTGTTTTGTCCCAGAAATCTATATTGGCACCGTTCCCTGTGGATATTTGGCTAGTCAGTGGCAACCAGAGATGCCAGCTAGAGTTTTTACTGTTTTTATGGTGCCAGCTGCTTTCTTGGCTTGGGTTTCTTTTGTTCAGATTGTAAATGAGGGCAAGACACCCAAATCCACCCTAGTGTGCTCAGCGGGAAATGACAGGAGCCCAGTAGCTCAAGGCTAAGCAGCAGGAGCCTTCATGAATGAGGGGTCAGATATAGTGGTGGCTGTAAATGTGGAACTGTGCTACTGGATGTCACGCATAAACGTACTGGAGAAGTGCGTATTTGAGTGTGTGTGTGTGTGTGTGCATGTGTGTGTGTGTATTTGGGAGACTTTTTTTTTTATTGGAATGTCACTATTTCTAATTAAATGAAATGATTGACTTTGTTTAAATGTGTAAGAAAGTAGTAGAAAATACAGGAAAAAAAATCTCTTTTCAGTTAGGGCTATAAATATGTGATTTTTCAAAAAAGTATTCATAAATAGGTTACTCATCAATAGATTATCCAGGATTCTGCTCTTTTCCTTCTATTCCTGGTGTATGCATTTTGGCCATTCTAAGATTCTTTAGGACTTTTGCCAAATGCACAGTGAGGGAAAGAGAAAAATGTGGAATTTAAATCTGTCAGATGATATGATTTGTGTGCAGCTCTTATAAAATTTTGGGGATGGAGATTGAAGATTATGCCTATAATGAAGAGATTAAATTATCTGTGTGCTTAATTATCTGGGCTTTCAGATTCAGATGATCACAAGTAATTGAGATATACATGAAGTACACAGGATGTCCCTCAGACGCGCAATGGCACAGGAAAGCTTTGGGCCAAGGCTGAGAGATGGCTCCAGAGAAAGGGCAAAGCCCCAGTGTGCCAGAGTGGAGAGCCAAGGAGAGCCTGCATCTTCTGGAATGACCAGCTTTAATTTGGGGAGGCCAGTGTTTCAGTTCCACTTCCTAGGATCCATTGAAAAGAAAGTAGATTCAGGTTGAAGGGTCATCACAGAAGCCTGTTTAAGGCCGGATCTCCCAATGAGATGGATTCAATTGTACCACCTCTTGGGGAGAAAATAAAAGGAAGAAAACAAACAAACAGCAAACAAACAGAAAGAAACCATGGTGGTAGTAATTAAACAAGGCCAGTGTCTTCTTTGGACATCACTTGACTCCCAAATAAAGTTTTGGATCCCTGGCATAGATAAGTTTTCAATTTCACAACTTTTGATAGTGTTGCATATTTTTTATACATGTGTGAATGGTTCTAAATACTTTCAAAAAATAAAAAAAAATTAAGATAATAATAAATTTCTTTCAATGTATTCCTCTACAGTAGTAATTGTGGAAATGTGAGAAATGATGCATTATTTCTAAAAGTTACGTTGCTAGTTAAGAGGGATTAAAAACAAAACGTACCAGCTTCTGTTCTGATTTCTAAGCCACATTTCTTCTGTCAATGACTGACTAATATCTTGAGCCCAACACCAGAACTTTCACATTGATTTGCTTTTCAAGCCCCAATTACTTTGGTTCTTGCTTATTCTGGCCACCCAGGTAGTCTCTGCAAGAAATAGGCTGAAAGGTTAATGGAATCTAATGGGGGTCCCCTGAAGCCATAGTTCTAAGTGTAGACACAGTTGTTAATCTACCAGCAGCCAGATTCCTACCACCTTACCCCCACCGACCTCCAGAACCCTATCATCTATTACCTTCACTGTTAATTTTGTAAAAGTTCTGAAAACGTTCATTTCCTGACTCTGACTCTAGAGTAAAATTGAATTTATGATTGCTCCCCAAAAAGTTTAAGACGCACAATCTTCCGGATACTTTTCTCCTTGTCTATATCGAACAAATGGACTTCCTCTGAAATAATTAACTCCACCAAAAACCAGAAGAGACAGAAGGGACACACCCTGAGCTCCACCCAACTCTCAGATCAGATGAGAACTTTCTATTTTTTTTTAAAAAGAAATACCACAATAATTGCTTTTCTGCTGCCTTGCATGAAATCATGAGACATGGAACATCTGGCAAATAGTTCTAAGCCTCTTAACGTGATCAACTACATGTGAGTAATGAAAAGGGATTCAGGAGGATTCTTTCAGTATTGAGATCATGAATAAAAAAAAAAAAGAAAGAAAGTAAGAAAGAAAGAAAAGAAAAGAAAAAAAACCTAAGAAATCAGCCCCATACCTTTAACGAAAACATTTATAAGAAAATTGTGAAGAGTAAGAACATGAATTCTTTTCACTTATTTAGGAAAATTTACTTTTATGACGACAGAAACTTCTGTAAAAGCGTGAGTGATGTCACATTTAAATAGTAACTAGGACAGGGACACTTGTACCTTATTTTCTTTAGCCTAATAAATGTCCTGTTTAGCTCACATATGCATTAAGCAAATCACTCAGAAAAATCTCAAAATATGTAGTTAGGAAGGAATCTATATCCAAAGTGTCAGAAAGAGAAGAAAAACCCAGCAGTCACATTACTTAACCTGGATATGGGCCTCAATCTGCTGAAAAAAAGATTGTGATCATTATTTCAGCGTACAATACACTTCCAATTCATTTACAGGCTACATCCAAAGCAATGCTTAGGGTATATAAACACACTTGCTTTCTGTGTGAGAGACTAAGGACAGAGAAAAGTGGATCTAGTACTCGTTCACAGTTCACTCTTCAGCGTTAACTCCATATCCTCCTCATTTGGTAAGAAACAGAAACAGGGCTCATGTCACCATGAGATCATATATTGCAATCTATGGCCTCCAGGCTCCTGGGTATAGGCCCTGTAACATGTGAAGTCCCAAAGTATTATCACCTAGAGGGCAAAACGCTGACTGTATTGCTCTCTTACGGCAAGCAAGTCTGTAGCTGTTCCCAGGGGGCCTCCTAGGCTCTTGTAAGACAAGAAGTCTGCATAACCTTTCTGGGTCATTCAAATGAGCCAGAGGATCCTGGGGGTCTCGGCTCTCTGGAGTGCTCAATGCTTCTGTTTGTTTATTTGGAAAATGTGCTTCTTTAAGCTAGGGCTAAGGATCTCTGATTTATCCTTGTTCTGGATCATTAATAGAGAGAAAATGCATGCCGATATGGAAGGAAGAGTCGTCCTGCAAGCATCAAACCAATGCATTGTAGTGCTGTTTTCTAGCTAGTTAGAGGACTCTAGTAAACCCCCAAATCAGAGCAGAGCTTGTTAGCTATAAATATCCTGAAGAAAAGACCTGGGAGATTTGAGTGCATTTCTCCTTTTGTGAGTGTGAATTTAATATTAATGGAGACAACGGAGCTCAGTTCAGGAAATAGTGCCATTGAGTTTGTCTAAGAAGAAACAGAACTACCAGGGTTACATAAATATACATAGATCCCAGTGATACAGCATTTGTAAGAGGGAATTTCCTCCAGCAAGGGGATGTGAGTAATGTAATATAAGAAAATGACTGGACAAGCAATTCAGAATGTGTAAAAAAATACTTCCCTGGAAACTGTGTTTAAGGCAACCACAACTTTCTGGAAGAAAAAAAAAAAAAAAAAAAAAAAAACGAACTCAGAGGTGGTATTGGTGTATTTAAATTGTTTCCAGTCATAAAACATTCGGGTCAGGTGCCTGATTTCCTTGTTCTTCTGATAAAAAGAAGAACTCAAAAAAATATATATTCTTCTGAGTACTAGCAGAAACACACACAGTTTGCCTGGATTTCAGGCCTAATCTAACTCTAATTTGCACAATCAATTTATGTAATTGTCCTTTAGACTTGCATTGAGAGATTATTGCTTCATTGTTAAATATCAACATTTCCCTATTTTTTTTTTCTTCTTCGAGAAAACTGGCACCATATTAAATACAAGTGCTTTTGTATTCTACTATCCTCTTTGAGTTGAGGGTGATTGCATAATTGAACCTGGCCTAAAATCAACCATATAAGAGTTGAATGAATACCAAATCCAACTGGGGAGGATTTACCATATGAACGTTCCTTTCCTAAGACTAAAACACAGGTTAGATTTCCAAGTTTCAGAATGTTGCTCAATGAAAGAAATATGTTGCCCATGAGAAAAAAAATAAATCAAATGGTGGCGTAATCTATAATCAAAGGCACTAATGGTCACAAAGCATTCAGAACAAAGGTTTGCTGAGCTAGCAAAGACATGAAAAAAGTTTAATACATAATTCATTCTAAGTAAAAGGTCTTTATTACCTAAAAGAATAGGAATGCATGGTGGCTTAAAGTAATTTTTTGTTGTTATTTTTGTTTTATATTTAAATATCTCTAAGACTAGCAAGAGTAGATTCACTCTTCCTGTAAAAGAAAAGGCTTTAAAAAATATGAACTCTGAGATAGAATAACATCCCATACTCTTTTTTTCCACTCTAATTTCACAACCTGAAATGCATTTTAAAAAGACAAATTTTCTTTTCTTGATTTATCTGCTTTTGAGACAGTTGCAGATTTTTGCCTGCTGGGGTGCCTTTGCAAGAAGAACCAGAGCTTCATCTCTGCTTATGAGGTACATGGAATCGCCCTACAACAAAAAATATCTGACAGACAACACCAGTGTGACTAAGGAATGCAATGTCAATATATGCTCATCTGGGACTTCATCCAATAGGAAACAATGGTCTCCGTGTGGAGGAAGAAAAAAGGAGTGTTATAGTTGCACTTTGATTCACAGGTAGGAGACAAATGATATTTATGTGAAAGCAGCTACCCTTGTTTTCATTCCATTGCAAAAACCTTATTTGTTACTCAGTCCTAACATGTTAAAAAAAAATGTGTATGCACATGTGGCCTGCATACCAGCATTTGAGTGGGTGGTGAACAATAAATCTGTGGTATTAGCAGAGGGAAGAAAATGGCCAGCATGCGGATTTAAGGAGGCATCTAAGAAAAGGACAGATAAATTACTAATTGTTTTTGACCATGACAAGATAATACATGTCATTTGTAAAAATTCCATTCTCTAAGCAGCAGAAATAATTAAGTTCCTTCAGAAGGAAAGTGACAGTATGTTAATATTATAAACATTTTAATATTACAGCCCAAATGAACCATACTTTATCTTCTACGTTGGGTACTTCAACAACAATCATATATTTGTCCATTCTGGTGTGCAGATCTTGTTCCTGCTCACATGTTCTACCATGACAGATAGAGCCTAATACTCTTGAGGGTAAGGTGTGCTTTGCTATTTTTATCTAAAAGTTTGTCACTCCTTAAATGTGACTGATGCTAAACTGATGATTAGGGCTCGGTTAAGGGTCCGATTCTTGATTTCAGCTCAGGTCATGATCTCACAGTTGGTGAGTTCAAGCCCTGCATTGGGCTCTGAGCTGATGGTGGAGAGCCTGCTTGGAATCTCTGTCTCTCCCTGTCTCTCTGCCGCCACCTACTCTCTCACTCGCTCAAAATAAATAAATAAACTTAAAAAAACGATGATTAATTGCAATGTTCAGAGAAAAAAGGGAGTCTAGATTATTTGAATTTCTGCTGTTAACCCTTAACCATTTTTCTTTCAATTCTTCTTCAAAATTTACTGAAGAGCATTTTTCACTTCGCAGTTAGGTAGGAATCTGTGTTCTAATTCATGTGTGTTTCTAGCCAACATAGTAATGTAAGCTTCTTCTTTAAAGCATAGGATGATGACTCCTTGAGCTATTATTTTGGTCAGCTTTCAGAACAGTCTATGGTGTGCTGCCTCATTATGGAAAGTCTTATGGAGAAAATGTAGCCCTTCTCCAGCAAGTTTGCACATTGACCATTGTATGTGCCGTTATCATGAGTATCAATTTCCTTGTGGTGTTGGTATGACAGTATAAGGTCAGATCCTGGTGCATTTTCAAATAGAGACATATCTACAGTAAATGAGGGGGCACTTTGCAACTGTAAACGCAATCACTCAAAATAAAACAAATAGTAGGTATGGGAACACCAACCAGAATTTTAGAAAACTGAAATAATGGTATGACAAGTATTTTTACAATATAAAGTGAAAATGTCAGTATGGCCAACATATAAGCAGAAGTGGGAACGATTGGGAAAAATCTGAATTTTGGTGGATTTAGTTCTGCTTATATAATACAAGTAAAACCCTTAAGTTTCTGTCCAGAAGCTCATTCACCATTGCTTAACCAGGCATCTGTAAGGCCTGCTGGGAAGGGTGCCATGGAGCCAGGAGGCTCACTTCAAAACAGTATTTGTGTTGTGAAAGGATACTTGTTTTAAGTTTATTTATTTTGAGAGAGAGAGAGAGAGAGAGAGAGAGAATGAACGGGGGAAGGGGAGAGAAAAAGGGGGACAGAGGATCCAAAGCAGGTTCTGTGCTGACAGCAGAGAGCTCGACGTGGGACTTGAACTCATGAACTGTGAGATCATAACCTCAGCCAAAGTCCGATGCTTAACCAACTGGGCCAGCCACGTGCCCCATGATTTTTTTTTCTTTTTAAATTAGTATTATAATAAATGAGCAGTATAGATAGTATAATAGGAAGAGCACTGTCTTAAGACTCAAGAGATCAAAGTCTTATCTTTGTCCAGTCTGTAAATTGCTTTATGGTCTTGTACAATTTAATTTCAAATGTGGGAGTTTCAGTATCATTGACTAGAAAGAAGAATTCATAAGATCTAAGATCCTATGTCTGTGGCCAATATTTGTACATATCTAGGGTTCATTCATCAATCATTATAAATCCTTAATAATATTAGCTTGTCTTCTTGGCATTTGCCTTTTCTCAAGCAGATTGCAGTAGGGGAAGGAAATGGTTTGTGTGATCGTTCCAGGGTCCTGGCACAGTGATTTCCAGGTATCGGGGGTTTCATGTTCTGTGCTCTCTCAGGCTCACACTGGATACCCTACACATGACATTGAGTCATTCTTGAAGATGAGAAGAAGAAAACAGTGAATGAAGGGTAAAGATATTAGATGGGGAAGGCAGAGACCAGACCCTATGGTTACTATGGCAATAAGACTCAAAGCAATAAAACCAGGCATTAGAAAAGGGGCTGATAATACTCCTGGTGGTCAGAGCTTGGTGGATTAAACCCAGGAACTGAAGTAAGGCAGAAAGGAGCCAGGAGTTGCCTCAAGTCACAACAAAGAAAGTAAAAGGGTTATGATGGACCACTGAGAACTTAGCCCTAACTAGATGCTAAGCTGAACTTGTCTCAGATTCTAGACTTTAATATATTTTCTGTAGCCATCGAAGTTTGAACTAAATGTTTAAATCTCTTATACAAGTAATTTAAACGAGTAAGTGAGGTTGAAGACAGTGTGCATGGGGAGAAGCAGCAGATTTTACCAGGCTGGCCCGACAAACCGATGAATTTTACTGGATGGTCTCAGCCTTGCTTTGAGCCAAGCAGGCATTGTACTAGGCAGAGAAAGTGGCAGGTTGCATGCATACAGGTTGTTGCAAAGACCCATAAACACCAATAAATTTATCCCCAAAATACATCAAATTCCTTAATTTGCAATAATTTCTTTTGGCTGTACAATTATTCTTTTTTTTTTAATTTTTAAAAAATATTTATTTATTTTTGAAAGAGAGAGAGAGAGAGAGAGCGAGCACAAGTGGTGGAGGAGGCAGAAAGAGGAGGAGACAGAATCCAAAGCAGGCTCCAGGCTCTGAGCTGTCAGCCCAGAGCCTGACACGGGGCTTGAACCCACAAATTGTGAGACCATGACCTGGGCCCAAGTTAGACGCTCAACCGGCTGAGCCACGCAGGTGCCCCAGGCTGTGCAATCATTCTTTAAAGTACAGCCTTTAAAAAAAAAAAAAAAAAAAAAAGAATACGTGGATATACATGAGATGTGCAGTACCTATCATGAACTCTTTAACATAAACGATCTGATTGGATTACTCTCCTGGGAGAAATTCAGCAGGAGAGCATTTGATATTTGGGGGGAAAGTATGACAAATGAGAAGAAATGAAGCAGAAATGGGGGGCCAGGGAATATATTTCCAAAGGCAAAAACTTCTCACCTCATACTTTTCCCCCTAAGAGTAAAATAATAATCATCATCATCATCATCATCATCATCATCATCAGGGGTGATTTGGACTTTCTAAAATGGAAAAAATGAACACCTAAAGGCTTAAGATTTAATTTGATTGCTTGCTATATACATAGCCTGCCTGTGTGGCCTTAAACTCTAGAGGGCCTAGTAGTTCCTTTTACTAGTCTAGAAGGAAACTCCAACACATCCTTTCCTTGGTCTAATTCTTTTGTGCTGGAGCCACTCTCTGGGATCCTTGGAAGAAAGGTACTATGTAAACCATGAGGGTGTGGACTTGGAGAGCCGGGGTGGGGAGCCTGTGCGGTCTTGGATGGAGACTTGGTTTCTCCATGTGCATTCAATTTATAATTCTTTTTTTTTTTTTCTGGAACTCACTCAGGAGGCTGATGGTGTATGTTATGAGTCTGGAAAAGCACATGCACGAAACAAATAAATAAATAAATAGCTGCCCTCTGCCACAGAAGTGTGTGGCTTCCTCTGAAATGAGTCAGTGCAAGGCAGGCCTGTGCAGATAGATGATTTGCCCCCACCTTTCTCACATGATTCATCTCCCTCAGATTTGCTGGCAGAGGAGCAAGCAGGAGAGTCTGAGGGAAGGAAATAAAAGAACATTTCACCCTTTTGGGTGGGGCTCGTGATGTGTTGAAATCTCGCCTAGCAGAAGAGGGACAGGCAGGTCCTTCGCTTTGCCTCAGGCTCATTGACCCCAAGACTGGACAGTTTTGGGTCACTCTTATTTACTTGGGATTCTGTTGAACCAAATAATGCTCAAATCCTGGCTAGAGATTCTTATCTAGACCTAAAAAGATTTACTCAATTGTCCTATGCAATTGTTTCTGTGATTTGGGCAAAAAGAAATCAATTAGTGTGTATTTTTACTGTGATGATCATTAAAAAGTTCATTCAATGATAAAAACTGAAAAAACAGATTGTCACTTGAAAGTACCAAATAATCCTCACAAGGGGAGGGAAAACTCTTAAGGATGACATTTCTTTTCCAAAATTGAATGTTGTACAATCAGATATATGATGTATACAAATATGTAATGGCAGGCTTTTTACTAAAAGGTATCTTGAAAAGTTTGAGTCATATTACTAATATTTGCAGAAAGGCAAATATAATTAGAAATATAGAGAAGTGAGAAAAGATAAGTATTTTAAGGCCTATGCTTCTTTTTTGTGGATCATACTTTGTTAATTTGCAATTTTCACTCTTCATGTGAAAGGCCTCAGGCAGAAAGTACACAAAAAGTCCCTGTCCTACCAAATTTAGAGAAATGAGGTATGAAATAGAAAGGAGTTGATAGTGAGAAGAGAGTCACGTACGGTCCACTGAATAGACTTCAGTCAAATCATAGGCAATACTATAAACAAGGTAGCTAATTATTTTCTCCTATAAAGAAACCTTAAATGAATTAAGAAGTGAAGTATTGAAGATGACAACACTAAAAAGACATCTGAGGACAACTAAAATATAATAAAAATAAGAAGATATATACAGTGGGGAAGGGGGGGGGGCACTTGCCTGGCTCAGTTGTGACTCTTGAACTCAGGGTCATGGGTTCAAGCCCCACACCTTGGGTGTGGAGCCTACTTAAAAAACAAACAAACAAACAAACAAAAAAAGATATACTGAGCTGACTTCAGGAAAACACCCCCAGCTAGTGTAGTTTCAGATTCCTGAAAATCTAGCCTGCTTTGGATCACCTTATAATCCAGTTAAGTTTTCACATATTCACACTTTTAGAAAAGTTTTTTTTTTTTTTTCCTTTTTCCTTTCTCACTCCAAACCCCATGCCTCAGCCTAAAAGTCAGTTATCTTTCTTCAGCAACAAAGAAGCTCTCTTACAGAATTTAATTATTTTCAATGGTTTTCAAAAGTATGTCCTTTAGATTACCAGAGTCAGAATCACCTAGGGTGCTTGTGAATTCCAAGTGCCCAACCCATAATTCTTGATGCAGACCTTCTGTATTTCACCTCAAGAACCTACATGTTTGTCAAGCTCTGTAAGGCAATTTTATGCACAGCAGAGTTTGAGAAGCTCTACCAAGCCAGCAGTAAGATATTTCCAGAAAATAAATCCAACTATGCTTCGAATCTTAGCCAAGTGACTATCATGATTACATCTAAGGTAGAGAAATCCCTTTGTTATGACATTTTCCTCACTAGGAAGTAACCTTGATGAGCCAGCCTTTGGGGGATAAAAGGAGTCTGACAGAGGAAATGCCATTGGATTTCCAGACCTGTGGAATGAGCCATCAGAAGAAGTAGAAGAGGCCAAAAATAAAAGCACATTTTTAGTGCTTATCACCAACACATAAAGTCATTCCTAGGAAGCTTATGACCTAGAGCTTATGACTAGATAGTAAATATTTTAGGCTTTGTGGGCCAGTCATGGCCACAATTACTCAGTTCTGTAAAAGTAGCAATGAACAATATGTGGTGAACGCATAGGTGTAGCTGGGTCCTAATAAAACTTTGTTTATGGACACTGGAATTTGAATTTCATATAATTTTCCTGTGATGTTAAAAAAAAAATCATTTAAAAATGCAAAAAGCAATCTTAGCTCCCAGGGCTGTACCAAAATAAACAGTGGGCAGGATTTCGCCCAAGGGCTGTGGCTTGCCAACTCCTGTCCTAAAACAGTTCTCAAAATTCAAAATCACCTGGAGGGCATGTTTAAACACTGATTACTGGAGCTCATTTGCAAAATTTCTGATACCGGAAGTCTAGGGTGAGACCTGATAATTTGCATCTGTAAGAAGCTGCTAGGTGGATTCCATCCATTCCAAGCGCCAGGCAAAATATGGTGATAGTTTCAGACTTCCACTTCATTTTATCAAAAGTATTTTATTCTTTAAATGAAGTCCTATGTTTGGAAAGAACAAGGATAACTCAAATCAAATAAAGTTTAAGAGAATATTTTTGCTCAGAAGTTATTGAGAGGCGGGTTTTAGACTTATCAAAGGCAGAGGTGGAGATGTGGAAGATTTCTTGGCAAAAGAGACCTGGGAGGAGAAGAAAATAACAGGCAAACAGGGTGGAGAATCCTAGTTAGCCTTACATTAAGAACAGGTTTGGCTGATTCATGCTGACCTTCAAGTAATCTAATAAGAGAGGCTGAAACTGTTCCATGTGAATCATTTTTCCTGAATTCCAAGCCATTATTGTTATTTTGATTATTGAGGAAACAAAAATTATTGTGCGGTCAAGTAATTGGTTGACAATTCAAAGCAACTACAAAACATTAAAAGGCCAGGCTCTGATTTTCAGTTTATGTGCTTCCCTGTGCGGAATGGAATGAAGGTGCTTTGCTCCGGGGCTTCAGTCTGTGTCTAGAGGTTAAAGAATGAGGGTGAGGAAGTAAAAGATGTCTCTTCATCCTCTTTGTGTTCTAGGCGTTCCTATTCCCACTTATCTCACAATTTCCTTTGGGACTGACCCTGTCAAGTATTTTCTCTCTCTCTTTCTCTCTCTCCTAATCTCTCTCTCCTTCTGTCCCTGTCCACAGTACTGTCAATCTTTTTTTTTTTTTTTTTTTCATACTGACGTCTGCATTTTTTCTCCCAAACATAGAGTCTTAAAATTTGACCGTTTACCCAAATATGCTCACTTCTTGGATTTACACACTAATTAATTTATCTCTTTCAATAAAAGCCAGCATTTGCAAATGTGGGAAGAAATGAATGTCCACCAAATGAGGAAAGCAACACAAAGGCTATTTGTTCTGAGCTCACTGTAGCAAGGGAGTCAGCCACCATCACTTGTGTTTTGACAGAGACTAAAAAGCAGACACAAGAGTGGCAAAGCCTTCTACTAAGAAAACAAGGAAAGCTCTTGGTATGCCTTGATGAGAGGCTGTTGGCACAAGAAAGCTGTAGGTTGGCTAAGTAGAAGGACATTCTATGTGATTGATTAAGGGTGTGATTTGACTTTCTGTAGCTGGTCCCAAGTTGGAAGCAACGACAAAAATTAGGGAGGCTGCCAATTGTTAACCAAGTCCTGGCCATTTGGGGCTGATTGTTACAGAAGTTATTGTTTAGCTTCCTGGATTGTCACCAGAGATAACAATCAGGCAAACTGCAAGCCTGGAAAACCAATCGGGTTTAGTAGCCTAGTTATTGTCAATAAAGGGGTTATAGTTACCTGGGCAGGCTCCGCTTTGTCAGCTCAGAGCCTGACTTGGGGCTTGATCTCACAAACTGTGAGATCATGACTGAGCTGAAATCAAGAGTCAGTGGCTTAACGGACTGAGCCACCAGGTGCCCCTAAAATGGTAAGATCTTAAAGTTGTTTTTAATAGCTTCCTTTTCCCCCTCTCTGTCTTGAATACTCAGGTTGACTCTGCCTTTGGCATTGTGGCAGAACCCTTTTATAATCTTTGTTTTTGCCTCCTTTTTCCTTTACCTGGGACAGTTTACCTTGGTATTATAGTAAGATTAGAAGTTTTAATTTTGAAGATAAGAAATGGAATAATTAGACTCTCTGGATCCAATTAGCTCTGTTAGCAATAAATGTCCATATTTGGTGAGTTTAGGGTAACAAGAAGGAACAGGGAAAAGGCTAAGTAAGGATTAACTTAGGTAAAGTAAAGATCAGATAAAGATTAGCTTGTGCTCACTTTGGCAGCACATATACTAAAAAAGATTAGCTTAACTAAAGGTATCTTTTATGGATTCCAATCTAGCTTCCACATTAGGGTTTGGATTGCAAGTTCCTGTTACTAAGAAAATGCTGTTTTACTTTCCTCACCAGTAATACATCTATATACCTTGGAGACCTTAGAGGGAAGAGGAGTGAACCAAGCTAGGAGATTAGTCCCTGGCCTAATTACATCAGCACCCTATTCCCACTGTCATCTCCAGGGATATTTCTTCTTCTTCCCCAGTCTGAACACCATCTCCAACTGACAGTATGCTTTCAAGTCTATCTTACCAAACTTGCTTACACTCAATATAGCATCTTTTCTCTCAAACTGGCTTCCATGCTTAATATTTTTAACTACCTATTTCTGCCAATGATGATATTTTTCCTAGCCAACATGTTTCAGATCTCCATATTAGTATGGTTCCTTTGTCTTGCTTCCCCTCCTTCCCCTATATTTGCCAATGACCTTCATTCAGCTAGCTAATAAAGCATACCGATTCTTCTTCAGTAAGGTTACTAACATCTATTCTCTAGTCTCCATGTAAGCTACATCAACCCAGTCCAGAGCTCACTCTTGAATTTGCATCATAGAGAAGCCTCATAGTTAGCTCTTTGCCTCCATTTGGCTTATGTGAAGGTACATAATTTCATAATGGGACTCCTCTCTCTTGTGCCCAAGTACATCACAAATTAATCATGACTTTCTTTATCACAGAAAGCAGCTGAAGAATATGTTTTCAATATGCTGCTCTAATGAGGCAACCAGCACAAATACAATGGTCCACAGAATTTGAAAAAGCCAGGAGCCCTTAGCAGTGAAGTATGCAGAAACTGAGGAGAGGTCTCATGGAAATGGTAAAAGAAAATCAAGAATATCCATGTAGGATACACGGTGTTCGTTACAAAGGACTATTTTTACCCCAGTATTACAGATGAGGTAAAGGAGACTTAGGGTAAATAATTCTTTAAAAGTC
The DNA here is from genome assembly GCF_046562875.1 of Panthera onca. Classification (NCBI taxonomy): domain Eukaryota; kingdom Metazoa; phylum Chordata; class Mammalia; order Carnivora; family Felidae; genus Panthera; species Panthera onca. Next base: position 85,179,207 of record NC_138346.1, read on the forward strand.
AGTCCACAAGTATTGCTCCTCCCCATGGGCAAGCATGCTATCTATGACTGCCATGACTCCATCTTCTAAAGCATTATAAGCATTCAAAAATATTTGTTGAATTTCTGAATGAAGGATGCCCCTTCTTCATCATGAGATTGACTTAGTCTCTATGGATCTATCTGCATCCAATCTGTGATTTTCATGAAAGCTCAAGTCTAGCCAACTCCATTAGGGCTTTCTTGACCATTCCAGAATCCCATGATTTCTCACTCTATCAAATTTTATCAGTGATACACTACCTTATAATATCGTTTTCAATTTTCACATGTCTATATTTTAGCTCATTCAGATCGGGGGTTCTTCAGAGAAGATTTTACTTCTTTTATTATATCACAACACTTGATTATCCTCTAATTAAAAATATATTTATTAATTATCTATTACGTACCAAAGACTACATTAGCCTCTGAGTGCAGAGTAGCTGAAAAAATAGACCTCATCCTCATAGACCTCACAGGTTAGTGAGAGAAAATGGCATTAATCAAACAGGTGAACAAATAAATATCAACTATATACTGTGATCAGTACTCTGAAGGCAATAGAACAAGATGATATCAGAGGTAGGAACCATTTTAGATTGAGTTGTCAGAAAAAGTCTCAGAGGAGGTGACATTTAACTTCAATGGAGTTAAAAAGAAGCTAGCCCGAGAATGAGCTTTCCAGGCTGAAGAAATGTCCTGGATAAAGGTCCCGAGGTGGGACAAAGTTCAATGTATTTGAGGAATAAAAGAAGGCCAGTGTTTCTGAAGTACAGTCCAGAATAGAATAAACAGTGGGAGATGAGGAGTTCACTGAATATATTTAAATGATTGATGCTTTATAAGAAAGATCACAAATCAACCACACAACATGGATATTGACCATTTTGGCAATAAAATCTGTGGAATGGTATCATTTTTCTCTTCTCTATTTTAAATTCTCTACTTTGTGTCTCTTTTTCTAAAGATGTGTTAATGATTAGAATTTGGGCTTTTAGCCTACATTTTCAGATACTCCTTTGGAAGTCTCAAGCTTTGAGATAGACAAAATTGGATTGGAAATTATGGCAGCATAAACTTTCAAAATGATTTCACATTTTTCCTGTTTCAAAGGAAGAAAATAAAAATACGGATGAAGGACATTATGAAAGAAAGACAGTCAAGATGATTTTTTTTTTCAATTTTGTGCAAAATGGCTCAAATTCTTTTTGCAATAGGTAGGGATATAATTTTAAAAAGCTAAATTGTGTGAATTAAAATCGCAAGTTAGATTACTTGTGTCATCCAAAGCAGGATATCAGATCTCATCTTTCTTTAGTTTTAGCTTAGAAGTGATTTAGATTAGAACTTCAAACATGATATCCCTACACACCCAGGGGATATTAGAATTATGCCCTATTATACAGAAGGTCAAAAATCTGCAAATTTACATGAAATTAAGTTAAACTCATAATAGAAAAAAATGTTATTTTTTTTCTGAACATTTATTTCCATGATAGTATACTCAAACTATTATGATCACATAGCATAAAGTTAACCCTTATGGAAAAATATTCCTATAAAAAATGAATGCTGAATCCTCTCCTGCACACTTCCTACTCTTTACAATTAACCTGTAAGTACTGTCAGGTATCACAAAATGTAAATAAGTTAAATCAAACCCTAAAAGTCACACACACACACACACACACACACACACACACACACACTAGAATAAAAGTGCTTATCAGCAATGAATACAAAACTGCTCTGTTTCAGAAATGAAAATCACTTAAACAGCTCCTTTAAAAAAATTTTTTTAATGTTCATTTATTTTTGAGAGAGCAAGAGAGAGAGAGAGCACAGCGAGAGAGGGGCAGAAAGGGAGGGAGATACAGAATCCGAAGCAGGCTCCAGGCTCTGACCTGTCTGCACAGGGCCTGACGTGGGGCTCGAACTCATGAACCTTGAGATCATGACCTGAGCCGAAGTGGGATGCTCAACCCACTGAGCCACCCCGGCACCCCTAAACAGCTCCTTTAAAAACATCAGGACAGGTGCTAAAATTCTTGATTTCCCTCTTTTTGACCTCACATACTTCCAAGCCTCATTTTAAAAAATACTCTATATTAAATATCTAGAATTTCTATAATAATTTTTGCTGAACACATTCATGAGTACTTAAGGAAAAGTGATAGGCCTAAAGAAGACAGGCCATCAAATAGTTAAATGTATGGGCCTTCATGTTTTCCTAAAGTAGATGGGTGGATATGAATAAAAGAGAGCATCTTCAGGTGAATATAGTCACTAGGTTGGGATTAGTTAATTGCACTATAAAATTATTATGATCTACAGGATAAGAGACGTGATATACATTGTAATTTCTAAACCAACACATTAATTCTGTGAGGCAGAGTCTCACCTATATGTATAGTAATTTACATACACTGCTCCATTATTATAAGTGAGATTTATATACAAACTGTTTTTAGTAGCTAGAGAGAAACCTAACTCAATAAAACCATTCCAAGGGGCACCTGGGTGGCTCAGTCGGTTGGGCGTCCAACTTCGGCTCAGGTCATGATCTCACGGTTCGTGAGTTTGCACCCTGCGTCGGGCTCTGTGCTGACAGCTCAGAGCCTGGAGCTTGCTTCAGATTCTGTGTGTGTGTTTCTCTCTCTCTGCTTCTCTCCCAGTCATGCTCTGTGTGTCTGTCTCACTCAAAAGTAAATAAATATAAACATTTTTTAAAAAAATAAATAAAAAATAGAACCATTTCAAGTTTTTAGGCAGAAATCAGGGATTAGACTACCATAAGCTAGAGAATGTCAATATTTCACATGTCAAAAGACAATGGATATAGAACATGTTTATACCATGACTTATTATGTTAATAATTAGACAAAATAAATAAGAAAAATGAAATATCTTTATTGAAAACACTTTCAGAAGTCTCTAGTGACCTTCATCTCACCTTAGGTAGAGTTTTCCTCATGGTTCATAAGTGATATGCTCAGCCCAAACTTCAGCCAAGGTCATTATTGTTACAGTTTCTATTCAAACACATTTTTAGTCTTTTTACTTAGGAAAAAGACAGAAGGGATTTCTTAGAGGGAAACAACTTGGAAAATGAAGAGAGATCTATAATTTTAGTTTACACAGCTTACAGTAAAGCTGAAGGTTAAAGCAACAAAACAGCAAAACCCAACTCACATCAACAGAGGCGATTGCTTTAAGGTTTTGTAAATGAAGAAAAAGAAGTAACAGATCTAGTTTTTAAAGTGATCCCAGAATATGACTGAGTCTGTTTGTTGGTAGACTACAAGAAAGAAACGTATTTAAAAGAAAGATTTATTAAAACATTATTTTCTCAAAATGTCTGCAAGTCGTCTATGCTAGGAACATCACATTTCACCCTACCATTGGCATCTGTACAGATCCGTAAGTGGGCTCTAGTCGGACACGCAGACTCATTAATTCTCTCTTTATCACAATCCCAGAACATCTGGGTATTGCCCTTTAAAACAACATCAGGTTAAGAAAACAAACCATTTCTCAGACCTGACAAAAGGTTTTGAGTTACAGGATAGACAGTTTTAGGGTGAATACATTAATATGTTTGAGTATCTTATGCAGGCTATTTAGAAGTTGATTCCCAACTTTATAAAATTCTTTATACCATGCTCTGCACTTCTCTTTTTCCAGCCTTGTCCCCAGATTTTGGCTAAAACTGAAGACAATTATTGTGTTTCAGGGAACAAACACATTTGAACAAATTAAACCCGGTCTCAGAATATTTGGGTAAGAGTTAAAGATCTCAATGCCCCATGCCAACTCATTCTTGGGACAACCTAATTGGAAGGAAGACTTAGTTTGTTCTCTCAGACCCTGGATATCCTAGGAAACTTTTAATTTTTGAACTATTATATCTTCAGTGATTCACCCAGAAGGTTTTTTATTCCTTTTCTTCTTCAAAGATGCATCATGCCTCTCCTGATGCATCATTACTACTAAAGAGCCAATAGGATGATTTGGCTGTCATACATATGAACAAATTTGCTTCCAGCATTTTGTATAGGAAAGAGAGTGTTTTTTATTTAATGTTTTGGGTAAAACAAACCTCAGAGACAGCTAGTAGATTCACAGCCTTAATGGAGATGCCAGACCCCTTTGGATTTTGTATATAAGTGATATCACCACCCATAAGACAGAAAAAAAAATGGGTATTACCAGATCTGAATTGACCAGACTTTTGGAGTGTATAAGTGTGAGTATGTGTGTTGTTCACTCCACAGATGTGAGTTTAAATCAGCTTTCCAAAAGTGTAACACTTTTTATTTTTTTTTTTATAAACAGAACTTCACACACTACTTTGACAAGATTACAAATGAAAGCTTCCCTTCAGATTGTTAATACAACAGCAAAAATAATTTCACTGGATGTTTTTAGATTAGATTGGTACGTCAAGTCAATCAAAATAAAAGTTCCTTGATTTGCCAAATGTAAATTATATGTAACAGGCCTCTTTAAAGCATCTATGATCGAAAGCTTCATTGTATAAGGACCATGAGCAAAAGCAAAAACAAAAACAAAAACAAAAAACAAAAACAAAACACAACTTTTGAATATGTAAAATGAAACCCCAGAGTTGTTTTATTTTAAATGTGCTGTTGTTAGCATTTTCAAATGCAAATGGGACATTAAAACACACACATATACCCACAAGTTTAATGCTTCCATTTCACCTCTTCCCGTTTTATTCTTTTAATAGCAACACACAAAGAGGAACTTTAGATAACTTTTCCCTGCAAAGCCCAGTGTAGCTGTACGACTAACTACCCCCGAGCTTCCACTTAAGGTTACCTGACATCACAAGTTCTGCCAGATGTAGTTTTGCTATTGGATAATTTGATTTGCTGACAATGTGCACTGCCTTAAAATAGGAAGTGCCTAGGTGACTGGTGTCCAAATCACACATATTCTTTTGGTTAAAAGGAAATGTGAGTCTGAATTTAGCCTTTAATTACATTTCCTTCCCTACCTCCAACAAACAAATTTTTATAACCTCCCCAATGGAAAAAAAAAAAAAAAAAAAGGACATGTTTTGTGAATTACTACTTTGGAGGCAGCCAGGACCAAACATTATTGAGAAAATTTCCTATTATTTGCATTAATCAAAGATGTACATCCTCTTGTGTTTTTGGTAGTTTTATCAAATAGCTAATGTCTGCCTTGGAGGCCTGGTTGGCCACAGGATTTGAGGCTTTTATCTAAACTACTAACTGGTAAATTGAAATTACTCTTGTAAGAACCTAATGCAGAATAAAACAAGCTATATAGTATATGCAAAATAATATAGGACAGCTTCTGTGTTATCTCAGGCACTTGGATTGCCTCAAAAGCATCTTAATTTCAGGGCTAAGAATACACCCAGGTCCTGTAAAAAATTAAAGTTACCATGGGTGAAAAAGAGGACTCCATGTCAAAAAAGAAACAAAGTAATAACATCACTTAAGAGAAGCCTTGGAACTAAGCATTTCTTAAATTATCTCCCCTAATAAGTTGTGTCTGTCTTTTTTGTTGTTTCACGTTAGCCCTGTGGAGGCTGCGCTGTTCCATCAGGATTGTTCTGTCAAATGAAAAACCTGTCTACATTTTTACCATGTGCTTAAACAAGCAAGACTAAGTATTAAATCTGAAGGCTCTGTACTTTAAGAAACGTTTTTACAAGTGGAAAGTTATTCAGCTTAGATAGTTCATCCATTTTCCAGAGCCTTTTAAACCTGCATAATATATTGAATGTCAAAAAGCTATAAAATCTCTTTAACTATTGATATCTATTTGTAGATAGCAATATAAATCCTGCCATAAATTTGAATAAGTAAATGACTTTATCTAAACAAAGATTTGGAACATCGCTCTACTGTTACAGAGACCTAGTCTTCTTGTTATATTGTATACCAGCGAGCTTGGATTTTTTTTTTTTTTTTTGACACAGTTTCTAAGTAATTGCCATACAAAGTCAATATTGGACACTTTTAAACAAAAGTTGGGTTAACTATAATAGAAACGTAACTTCTTTCTTTTTTTTTAAATGATTTTTTTTATAATTTTAATTTAATTTTTTTTTTTTTTTAATTTGCATCCAAATTAGTTAGCACATAGTGCAACAATGATTTCAGGAGTAGATTCCTTAATGCCCCTTACCCATTTAGCCATCCCCTCTCCCACAACCCCTCCAGTAACCCTCTGTACTCCATATTTGAGTCTCTCATGTTTTGTCCCCTTCCCTGCTTTTATATTATTTTTGCTTCTCTTCCCTCGTCTTCATCTGTTCTGTGTCTTAAAGTCCTCATGAGTGAAGTCACATGATATTTGTCTTTCTCTGACTGACTAATTTCACTTAGCATAATACCCTCTAGTTCCATCCACGTAGTTGCAAAGCCAAGATTTCATTCTTTTTGATTGCCGGAAATGTAACTTCTTTCTACTGTGTTTCTGTACTGTAGATACAGGTGCTTATAGCTACAGAAATGTTCCGATAAGTATGAAAGGAAAAACACTGTAATATCATGGTGAACTTTCTTCAGATAGGGCTTTATATTAGTTAAGGTATTGTTAGCTGGCCAAACCAACTAACCCAAAAGTTTATGCTTCGCTGATATAAAGTCAAAATTAAACATGCCTAATCTGAGGCAGTTTTTTTTTTTTTTTCCAAGTGATACTTGAGGGACATAGTCTTTGTACATCTTGCATTCAATAGATGGCTTCCAGTGTAACCACGATGGCCTCTGTCTGCTTTGTGATAGGGGAATCAACGTGGAAGGTCACAGGGGCCTGTTCTGGAAGGGACATATGTATTCTTCGATTCCATTGGCTAGCACTCAGTCACAAGGCCACCAAAAACTGGAAGGGAGAGTGCAAAATTCAATCTAGGTCTAAGTGGTCTTGTGTGTAGGAAGGGAGGAGATAGGTTTTGTGATCAGATAGTAAGTCTCTGCGACAGTGCTATTTCACATGCCCCAACAGTTGCAAATCACATTGATCTTCATGGTTCTACTTTATTCAGCAAACCCACTCATGATCATGCGACCATTCCAACTCTCATTGCTTTTGTTCATGCCCTTTTCGTTTCTTGTTCAAGCTTTTACAACAGCCTCCTAGCTAGTTGGCCTGCATCTGATCTTCCTCCATTTGAAATTTAGGCACTGCATAAGGGCTAACATTCTAAAACACAAATATCATAAAATCATTCCTTGCTGAAACAGCACTCGATTGCCCACAGGGTATAAGGCTTGAATCTTTCCATTGGCATTTGATGCCCATCATGATCTGGCTTTCTTAACTTTTCCATATTCATCCTCTGTGAGTCTCCATATTTAATTTCAGTGACACCAGACTACTTGAACTTCTTGAAGCAGGGTGCATATTTACCTATCTGCATATATATGCATATGTATCTATTCCATCAAAAGCCTTTTCCTTATTGTTCTGTATGGATAAATTGCACTTATCCTTTAATTTAATATCTTCACTTTTTACAAAATTTTTATGGACTTTTCAAGAAATCTTGATTTTTTTTCCTTATAAATAAACTAAATATTCCACTATCTGTAGTACTTGCATATACCCATATCTATTAGTTTATTCTTCTATCTCCTTCTTAGGATTGGGAGATTCTCAGTCTTATGAATGATGTGATATTCTTCTTGATCCAATTATTTCAGCATAAAATCCGGCACATACTGGGCTAAAAGATGAATAGAATCCAATCTTTGCCTTGAGCTGGCTAAATTATTTTGAATGAATGAATGATAGTCAAAAGTATAAGATAAGCTTTCATATTAATGTGACCATACCATGATGTGGGAATTTAAATGTAAACTCCATGGTTCAGGATTTGAGCTATTTGGTCAAATGGTATCATGTTAAAGAAGTTCTATCAGCTTCATCAGCTAATCTCAAATTATTATACAGATAGTCCCTATTCTTTTTTTTTTTTTTTTTTTGCCTTAAAGTTTATTTATTTATTGTGACAGAGAGAGAGCAAAAGAGCAAGGGCAGGGGAGGAGCAGAGACCGAGGTGGAGAGGGAGGATCTCAACCAGGCTCTCCACTGAGCCAAAATCAAGAGTTGGACGCTTAACCGACTGAGCCACCCAGGCGCCCCCATCCCTATTATTTTCAGTCGTATACTGTTGTTTACCCTGATCTTCTGCCACAAACTATTTTCCAATCAACAGCCATGACATTTTTTTCTGACCCAACATTTCTAAGGGGTAGTCTCTAATTAATCTGCCCTTGTTTTTCATTCTCATTTTGATATTTATTAAAACTATGTTTTCATGTTTAATCAACATCATTCCAGTAGACTGTACTCCAGTAGAGTCACATAGAAGTGGTCATGAAAGGGGAAGAAGAAATACTTGTACAAATAGATACAGTCTAATTAAGTAACAGAAAAAAAAAAACCCTCAAAACTATTTTGATTGTTATATTGGTAACATTACAGCAAATCTGATTCCCACATACCAGCAAATCACCATCCAAATAATACCTATGTAGATATTTCAGGGCCATCACTGCCCAATTCAAAGACATTATTAACTATTTGAAAAAATGGAACTTATTTTGTATCCTCCAAAGAGCTTAGAACAATGCAATGAAAGCAGCAGGTAATTCATCATCATCATCATCATCATCATCATCATCATCATCACCTTCATCATTATCATCACAACTCGTTGATTGATTTTTGAATGACTATAGCATGTATCTCGATACTACACATGGTAACAGTTTATACTGACAATAGTTATAATATCATCTTATAAACTTGAAGCATTTCAAATGTGAGAAAATAACAGAACAAATCTTGCAAATTAACTGATTGATATTGTATACCAAAAGGAAAAAGTTTTGCTTAAGTGAACAATTCACATTTTAACCACTTTGTGATTGATAGAGATTCTCAACCCAGGATGACTTTACACCCCATGGGATGTTTGACAATATCTAAGACATTTTTGAATGTCACAACTTGAAGGGGCTTCCGGTGAGTGGAGGCCAGGGATACTTCTAAACATCCTACAATGCTCAGCAGGTAATTCCCTCACAACAAAGAATTATCTGTTCCAAAATATTAATAGTGCCAGCATCGAGAAACCCTGGGTAAACTTACACTTAATTTGAAAGACATTGTTTACCCCTGCCTTTTTTTTCCCCTCTGAGCACAGAATGGTACTAAAAAACCTAGACTATGATATACTTACTTATATGCTCACACTAGAACTAAGTTACTTGTAGCTTGTCAAAAGGAATAATGTAGGCACTCCCCAAAGTATCTCTAACAGTTTTGGAAAGAGTCTTCCAAGTTATCTATGAGGAAAAAAGAAGCTATTTGTTTATTTCCTTTTCATAGATTTTTTTTATGGACTATAATCTTTATGCTGGCATTCCCAATGTAGGCTTACTGAAACTATTCACAGAGTGTCTCTGTAGCATTTCAATATGTAAATAAGAAGTCATCCTTGATATTCCTTGCTTGCCCAAACACGAAATCCAACTAGCAAACCAGTACTATGATTTCCATCCTTTTAAATGTCTACCGTATGGTTCTTCCACATAATCCCCATGATCACTACCTTTGTTGAAGCTCTCAGCACATTCCACCTGACCAACTTTCCCTCTTTTGGCCTTCAGGTACAATCTTATGTCCATCACTTCCATAAAATTCTTTACCTGTATTGTTGTCATGGTGACTTTTTAATCTACAAAAGTCATCATATATCTCTCTGAACTGGTTGCAATTTAATCTCCACCACAGGTCATCACTGAATGTGTGTGTGTGAGTGTTCACATTTAGGCCTAGAAACCTACATAGATCTATATACCTGTGTCTGATTTATGCTGCTTGCATTTATTTGGATTTGAACTCATAGACTTGGTGGATCTGAATCTCCAAGTTGGAATTTTTATCATGAAATTTCTCCTTTGGGTGAAAACCAAGGTTTTTCAACCATAAGGTCCTTTGTGATCAAGTTCCTCTGTAAATTTCTAGTATCTATCTACCTTTCCCTTATACTTGCCCTTTGGTGCTATTGTGCCAGATAATACAGGTCCCCAAGAGTAGCATTTTCTCATGCCTTCTCATATTCATTCATACTCTTTTTTCATCTTCTTCAACTTATGAACACCCACATCAAGAATTCATCTAGAATGTGGAATTATGATATGACCTATCAATTCCATTCCTTAGTTTATACCCCAAAGAATTGAAAACAGGTATTTAAACAAATCCTGATATGTGAAAGTTCATAGCTGCACTATCCATGATAGCCAAAACATAGAAACAACTCAATACCCAGGAGTAGAGGAATGGATTTAAAATATATGCTAGAGGGACACCTGGGTGGCTAGGTTGGTTAAGGGTCTGACTTCAGTTCAGGTCATGATCTCACAGTTCATGGGTTTGAAGCATGCATCCGGCTCTGTGCTGACAGATGGAAGCCTGGAGCCTGCTTCGGATTCTGTCTCCCTCTTCTCTCTGCCCCTCCCCAACTCACACTCTGTCTCTCTTTCTCTCAAAAATAAATAAACATTAATGTTTTTTTACACAAAGGGTCATATATTGTATTATCTCATTTACACAAAATATCCAAAATAGGTAAATCCATAGGGGCAGAGAACAGATTAATGGTTATCAGAGGCCAGGGGTGTGGAAGGGATGGCATTTGTCCAATAAATGGGTACTAGGTTTCAATGGGGATGGTGAAAATATTTTGGAACTAAGAAGCAGTTACTCTTGTACTACATGGTGAATGTACTAACTGCCACTAAATTTCACACTTTAAATGATTAATTTTATGTTATGTGAATTTTACCTCCTTTACAGAAAAAGAAAAAAAAAAAAGTTCAGCTCAGCCTTCACATAGGACAGAAAGCCTTACTGACCTTAACTGTGTTTGAAATACCCTTCTTCTTGACTCCAAAAACCGTGTCTCTCTCTCTCTAAAGAGACCATACATATTTTAATTGCTTTACTTGTGTCTTTCTCTCAACTCCAGACAAATTGCAAATTTTGTTCTCGTATTTCTTATCTTTGTCTTTCAAAATTTTATATGGTTTTGTTTACATTCTAAAAACTAAATAGGCTTCCTAATCTGAAGTAACTTAATGATAGATATGTATCTGTTTTCTTAATGAATGATAAAATCTGTTTAATCACATTTAATTCACATTTAAAAATGAGTTATTTTTGAAGATGTGTAGCATATCAGTAGATTTTTAAATGTATATTACTTTTGATTTCTGAGTGCAGACAGTGGATATATTTGGCATGGTAATTCAGAAACCCAAGGAATAGGTTAATCAAACCTATATATTGGTAGAGTATTTATAGAGTGCTCATTATTGATCTGATCACTTAATATAGGTTATCTACTCTCCATTGCTAATGACTCCACATAATTCACATTCCTGCTCAGATATCAAACTCAGAGAGGCCATCCGTAGAAACCTTGTCTGAAAGGTCCCCCAGCTCCATGGTGTAAAATTGTATCTGGACCATTTTTCCTATTTAAATTTGTATTATTTACTTGTTTAGTTATTAAATGTTGTTTGTATCTCCCCAATATCTGCTACCGGTTGCTGTGTCACAAATAATTCTAAAATTTAGTGCCTTAAAACAACACCTATTTATTTAACTTATGATTCCACAAGTCTATAGGTGAGACTGGACATAGCAGGTCAATCGTTCTGGTCTCTGCTGGCTCTCTCAGTTATGTTTAGCTAATGGCTCTATCTGGGGTTGACTGGGTACCACTGTTTGCCTCCATTTATTTCTCATCCTTGAGCAGATTAGCCTAGGCTTACACATGACATGTTAGCAGAGGTCTGAGACAGAGCACGGAAGTGTGCATTCCATCAACCAAAACAAGTTACTAGGCCAATCCAGTTACAAAGGATGGAATAACAGAATCTACTTGCTCAATGAGAAAAGTTGCGAAGTCATAAGGATGTGGATAAAAGGTTAGGTGAAGAATTGAGGACGTATTTGTAATTGATCTATCACAATGTTTAGCTATTCAGAACCTATACCCACACCCCCTCACCCACGTCCTTTTTTCTTTATATTCCTAGTCACTAATGCAAACTGGGCAGACTAAATGTATAGTGTAACAACTGCTTGAAGACCTCGGTTGTCCTACCTCCCTTTAAAATTGTACTGCCTTCTATTGCCTTGGTATTGACCAACCTTGGATTTATCCTTCTTTTTAAGACAGTCAAACCTGGGTTGTATGCATTTCAGGAGAGAGAGGTCAAATCATCAGTCAAGTCCCCATATCCCTGGATTCTTCCACTTCTGTCTTCCTCCTTTACTCCTTAGGCCTCTTGCCTGGAAAGCCTTATAGTTAAACTCACTCAAGTTATTACAAGCAAAACTATATTTAAGTCATTAAAAAAATAATAATGATGAAATAAGATTGGTGAAAATGCCTTGAAAATACAAGATTAATAATGTTAAACTGCAGTGGTAAGGATTTCAAGTAGACATTTAGAATACTTCCTGATTATTACAGTTTGAGATATTGGCAAGTGATTTAAAGGAAAACAATATTCTCTTTAAAGATTGATCACACACACAAAAATAGACCACTTTATGGGTGGAATGCCTTCAATGAAATATTGCCAAGATATATTGGAAATACTGGAACAGGTGAAGGTTTGACAACCTGTAGTTCAAAGAGAGAAAAGAAATTTGCTACTTAAAATATTTCTACCTTGAGTAAGGAGACTGTATGTAAAATAATTTATGCCACAGAGCAAAAATACTTGTCATTATTCCTGCTCCAATGGGAGATAATGGAACATCTTTAAATTTGCAATCTGGACCAACATTTATTAAGACGGCCTCCTGACCCCTCTATGGGAATACTTCAAATAATCAGCCCCAGTTTATCCAGGTAGAGGAATTTCAGCTCGAACATAAATAAAATTTTCTTGGCTTACAGTTTTGTCAGGTATTAGGTGAGGCTAAACTTAAATCCCCAAATCTTGTTCTAACCTTACTTGTTTACTTGGCGACTCAAGTTTCCTTTTCTTTCCTCCGTCCCTCATCTCATCTCCTTCCCTCTTTTCCTGCTGAGAATTGCAATGAACTCACTTACAAAAATAAATGCAAAGCTAAAGGAATGCATGCCATAATCCACTGGTCCAAACCGAATGACCAAGAAAATATGACTTCATTATTTTAAATAAGCAAAAGGAGAATTACCTGTGGAATTTCTGTATTTCCTCCCTCTGAGAACATAAAGGTTTATGAAGGGTTAAAATAACATAAACTCTGCTTTTATTTTTAATGTTGTTGTTGTTGTTGCTTTTGTTGTTGTTAATGTAATGTTAAACAGATCAAGAAGCGGGCTCAATGTATCCATAACGCAGACTTAACAATTACCAGCTCAGGAGAACCTTCCTTCTCTGTAATAGTTTGAAGCAAATCACAGTCATCACATTATTTAATTTTTTATTACTAATGGCAAATGTTATTTTATAATAAGGAAAAAATCAGCATGACTGTGCCAGGCCCAATGGATTTCCCTTTGCCAGTTAAAATTCGAGGCTGGATGACTGCATTTTGTTACCTGCAAAGCACTCGGTACATAACATTCTGTCATTCTTTGAAATAGCAAATGGAAGTCATTTAAACCAGATGAGCGACAGGATGGGGAATTGGCATACCTACAGCACAGGATTCACGGCACCATTCACCTATTTCAAGGAATGGAGAGTGGGTGGCCGGAAGAAGGAAACCCCTTTCACCCATTTAACCTGTAATTTGACAACATCTGTGAAGAATTATTCCCAGCATTGGCATCATAATTGTTGTATCTAACATCAATCACCAAGGAAGGGAGATTACTTGAAATAGATGTTAACGGCATTATAGTTTAACAACATGAAAGTCAAAAATGAGAGGAATGAGATCTGTAAGACAGTTGCCCAAATTAATCAAGGGGCTAGAAGACGCTACATTGTTTAATACAAAGTGAGTATTATATTTGCTTATAGAAGAAGAAGAGCTTAAGTTCTAGAGACCACCCTCTATCCTGTATTCTAGGTGTTAGAAAGTTGAGTATTTCTAAAATTTGTATCATGATGACCGTGTGTGTGTATTTGTGTGTGTGTGTGTGTGTGTGTGTGTGTGTGTAAGTTGCTTCATTGTTAAGAATGCAATAGCAACATGAAAGTGTTTACACGGAATTTGAAAAAAGCAATGTAAATACTGATGCTCCTTTAAATAAATACTACTGATAAAATAATATACTCACAGTCCTATGGGAACCTGAACTTTCAACAAGGCCGAATGCACAGAACTATCTCTCGTTGGCTGCTGTTGAATGAATGACCTGCACCTAATATATTAAGAAAATATTTATGGGCTTATTGGATTACGGCCTTGGAGCCAAATACTTCTTCAAAATTGGTTGCTCATATTTATAGTTTAAAGGATGTTCTGCATGTTACAGTCTAAAAAACTCTTCAAAACATTTTCTCAACTGCCTGCCAAGACATAACCCTCTCCTGGTTTTTCTCCTACCTCTGAGCCTACCCCCTTTTTCAGTTCTGTTTCTTGTTCATCTGCATTCCCATTCATGTAGTCAAGCCACAAATGTTTATTTTCAGGTTAGATAATATGTCCCCTGAACTCCACGCTTGCATATTCGGTTGTCGATGTGTTGCCTCCACTTGGGTTCCGCGTCTTTTCTCAACACCTGCTTCTCCCTTCCACTGACTTTCTGCTTTCAGAAATGGCATCGCCATCCCTCCAATTCAATCCAAAAAAATCTGAGTCACCTCTAACTCCTTTTCACTCACAATCTACAAAATGTGCTGACAACTCTACCTTCAGAATACAACCAGAATCTGACTACTTTTGAAACATTCTACAGCTACTGTCATATCCCACCCACCATGATCTCTATCCTGAATTATGACACTAGCCTCCAAACTGATTTTTCCACTTTTGCCCTTGCTTTCCTAAGTCTATTCTCAGCACAGCAATAAGTGTGATCCTTTAAAAACAAAATCATATCTTGCTACTCTTCTACTCCAATGGCTTCTCCTTTCACTAAGAATAAAAGCTGAAGTCTTTACAATTGACTTAAAACTATTTCCCACACTCACACCATCTCTCCTCTCTTCCCTACTACTCCTTGAACACACAGGCACGTACCCCCACCTAAGGTCTTTTGCACTTGATCTTCTCTCTTCCTGGGGCACTCTTACTCTTGATATCTGTAAAGACTACTTTCTCATCTCCTTCAGGCCTATACTAAAATGGTACACTATTGGGGAATGATCCTTACTATCTATAATTCTACCATGCCAACAATCCTTTTGTCTTTTCTCTACCTAATTTTTTTATTGCAGCACTCATAACCAGCAGTCATCACCATATAATCACTGTGCAATTGTGTTTTGTATTCATTTATTTTATTTACTCTCTGTTTCTCTTCATTTGGCTGTAACATGTTTTATTTTATAGTTACACGGTTGAGAAAGGCATAGAGAATTTGGTTGGAAAAGATTCAAGGTGGATTATCATGTGATTTTCCATAGTGAAAACAGTGGATGCTATTACTTTATACTATTTTGAAAAAATGTTTAAGAGAAAGGAGGATCCCTAGGCCCTCAAGTACATGCAACATGTAATCTTGCAATTATGGATAGTCTCTTAGGTACGGATGGGAGTTGATGGAGATAGATGGAATAATCCCTTCTTTCTATCTCATATTTCTCTCATTCTATCTGCGTGCATATGTTTTCTTGGTGGAACAAACAACCAAACAACAAATAATTCTCCCATTAACCTTTTAGCCAACATTTCTTAAGGCAAGAACAATTATCCAAACTATTTTATAGTGACTTGGTGCAATTCAAGAAAAAATTTATGTAGGCTATTTTTAGTAGATACAATGTTTTAGGCTATTGAATTTTGGGGTTCACTATCAATATCTCCCTCCTCACTTCAAGACTGAGCATTCATTTCCCAAGCTGCCAGCCACGAGTGTTGGCTGATGATGGCACAAAGCTGACTCCTTCCCTGGGAGTTATCCTTAGGTGAGAAGCCTGTTCTGTCCAAGTTTATGCCTTATCCTCAAGTGCAGTTCACGTTCAATGACTAGGCAATGGAGAGCTACAAAAGTTCACAAAAGTCCCTCCTATTTGGGACAACTCTACAGGAATATCCTGATTCTGGGACCCCTCCTAAGATTGGGCAAGGACTTTACCCCAACAGAACCCTCTCAGTATAGCCAGGATGATTCCTATTTCAAAAACCATGACATTATTATTACCTTAAATGGTATTAGCTAGCATTTCTTGTTTGCTTATTATATATCAGGCAGTATATTGATCAATGGCGATGGCAGTAAAGAAGGACAGAACTTGAGCAAATCCCTGGTCATAAGAGACCGTTTTAAAAGAAAACATGGTTCTGACAACAACAAAATATAACTGTAGCTCAGAAAACATACATAAACCTTGAGGTCCTATTGCAATTGAATAGCTTTAGAGTAAAACAAATTCAAATTTGATACTATTGATTTAATATCTAAAGTGTGTTTATGCTTGAAAAATATAACAAATATAAAATTCAAGCTTTATATAAAACCATTTACTTGTAAGCTAATCAATTGCACCAAGAAATACTAAGTCTTAAAAACATGAAATCTATAAGCCAAAATATTAATTGACCAGGTAAAAAGATTTTGATGTACAGATACAATATTATCAAGAAAACCAATAGTCCATTCCACAAGCCTAGAAAGGAAGGTGAAGACAAATACTGAAGATCCCCCAAAAAAGATCTGAGGAGCCCTTCTATGTTAGCACTGTGGAAGTGAGAAGTGGTTGTGTTGCATAGGTGGTCTCTAGAACAAGTTTTAATTACACTGAGTAATAAAAGAAACTGCCCTTTATGGTGAGAGAGAACTCATAAAATTTTTGTACAAATGCCAGGTAATGTTTGCATTAGTGTCCATGAGGGGTTTCGTTTTTGCTGTTTTCAGCTATAAAAGTTCCACCTAAGAAAATAATGAAGATCCTAGTATTCCTTAACATTTTCTGAATCAAAGCTACTTCACAAGTCTGTCCATGGCAACTTTGGTAATCTGACTGTCTATCACATACTAAAAAAAAAACAAAAAAAAAAAAGAAAACTTAACAGAATGTGAGGTGACTTCCCCAAATTCCTACTATCATGTTATTTCTTTCCTGAAATGAACCACATTAAAAATTTAGTTGACTAGGGAAATTCTCATTAACTTTCTGTTTTACAAATCATATATCCTAAGAAAATTTACCCCCCAGAAATGTGCTTGTTTTATCTGTTCCTTCAAAATTCTGTCATCTCCCCAGTCTAACTTGTCCTTCACTAGATATCCAAGTTATTTCTTTGTATATATTTGTACAGTGTGACAGAGAGTCAAGGGCACAGGTTTTGGATTCAGAAAGATGTGGCTTGAAGTCCTTAGTTTGATAGAAATGTGACCTTGAGGAGAAAATATTAATCTATCCTAGTTTTACTATTTATATTGATAAATGATGCTAAAAAACCTTGCATGGTTTTGGTGATTGATAAGTAAAAGTATTTAATACATAAAGATTTCCTGTTGTGTCTTAAACACAATTAAGTGCTCAATAAATGTTAGCTGTTATTATTTTATCATAAAAATGAGTCTCTCTGTAAATACTTCCCTGATTCACCCATGCAAAGTTAAATACTCCCACTAGCATCTCAGAGTTTCATTCGCACTCTATATAAATTGTTAACATGAAACTTATAATATTATCACTTTTGCATGCTATACTTTTTCTTTGTAGCATCTTTGAGTTTACCATTAGCTGAACTCTTTAAATAATTTCTTTCTTCCTGCTTTTGCTCTACCTTTGATATAACCCCATTAATTAAATCATTACAGAAAAAGATCATGATCTTTTTACATGTTTGCCTCATATGGTTAATGACTTTGACGGAAAATTATAGCAGAGGCTGGTGGCTGATTGCTAAAGCCTTTCCCTCTCTTCCTTGTCAGAATTCCTGTCTCATTTATAGTTAAGTATGGCTATAGGGCTGCATTCCAGCTACACTATTGTGAGCTGAATCAATGTGTATCATATAGCCAGGCCTCATTAAAAAAAATCTGCTCCTACATTATCCACTATGTGTTTGTCCTTCCAGCTTACTGCAAATAAGCACAGCCACTATGGGACACCATGTTAAAGATGGCTCCCAGACACCAGAAATGGAGGCACTCTGGGTTCCTGCATCACTACTTTGAGGAGGGACACTTACAGATCAGAAACAACCATTTTATAAATAGGAAATAAACTTTGATTATGTTAGGCTAGGGATCCACTGATGTAAACTTTTTTTGTAAAGGGCCAGATAGTAAATATTTTCAGCTTTGTGGGCCCTGTGAACCTTTGTTGCAACTCCTCAACTTTGACATTGTACGGCAAAAACAGCTAAAGACAATCTGTAAATGAATGGGTGTGGCCATGTTTCATTAAAACTTTGTGGCACTGAAATTTGAATTGCATATAATTTTCACATATCATGAAATAGTATTCTCGTTTTGATGTTTTCTAACCATTTAGAAAAGAAACGACCATTCTTAGCTCAAGGGGTATAAAGACCCAGGCAGGGACCCTTCAACTATAATGTACCCCCTTCTGTTAGGCCACTGAAACTTCAGAATTTATTAGTCACAGAAGTAATTGTTAGCTTACAAATACAAGAGCTGTAATTTATTCATTCTTTTTTATTCCCAGGAACAAAGAGGGTGCATAGTAGGTGGTCAATAAGCTGTGCAATGAATGAATAAATAAGTGAAGGGATGAATTTAATCTGACTGTATCTTTGTCACAGGATATCATTCAAAGCAGAAGACACAGCTAAACAAAATGGAATAAATTCCATCATTCCTCGGGGTGCATGGGTGGCTCAGTCGGTTAAGCACTTGACTCTTGATTTGGACTCAGGTTTGAGACTTGTGTCAGGCTCTGAGCTGACAGCACGGAGCCTGCTTGGGATTCTCTCTCTCCCCTTCTCTCTGCCCTTCCCCTGCTCTTTCTCTCTCTCTTTCAAAATAAATAAGTAAACATAAAAAATACATAGTTCCTCACTGCTGTGTGTCATCCAATGAATATTCTACATAAGTATTTGAGGATAATAAAAAGGTGTTTAAATTTTAACGTATTTATTAAAACAGAGATTCAAACACATACAAGAACAAAAGTATTGCATGAGTCAACATGAAAAACATAATGATAAAAATGACTTTTTGTAATAACTAATGCACTAAGATAATACTATAATAAAAAGTCATTATCAGTGTTCGTTTTAATATGATCTTAAAATTGAAGGCTTCAGAGAAAGTGAGATAGTTACCACCAAGGATTATTTGCTCTCATTCCATCCCGGCCATTCCTTTGTGGCACTTATCTTGACTGTAAAATACTCATTATTTGTTTTGTTCCTTCTTCAGTACATGTTTTCCCATTTAGATTTTAAGCTGTGTCATGGAAGGACCTTGTCGATTTCACTTGTATATTCTCAGCAATTAACCTAATTTTTGGCATCTATCAGACACTAAATGCATATTTGTGAAGTGAATAGATAAACCATACCTATGAGTCTGTTTAATTAAATACAGGAGAATAGTTGGAAGCATATTTATCATGAATCATACAAAAATTTTATAAAAGGCAAGTATACTTTCCTTGGCATGGTCCAAGTGACTCCAAAAGACAATAGCCGTTTTCAAAATTCAGAAATAAAACCTCTAAATTAAAGAAAAGAGAGAGAAAGAGAGAGAGAGAGAGATTGTCATTCTGAACAAAAATGATGGTCCTTACATCTCTTTAGCAAGAAGTAATGGGATTCTTTGTGCAAAGCAACTATGTCCTGGTCATATAGAATAGGAAGAAAAACAGCTGCTGTTGAAATAGGTTGAAGGAAGCCTGGGCCTTATAACAAATGTAGTGGTCACATTTAAGTTTGCTCTATGAGTTAAGCATGCCAGACCAATAGAAGACATCAGAGGAACTTCAAAAGCCTGAATCACCTAAGCAGCCTGGCAAAGAATGCCATTTTTAATCACCTTAGGTCGATTTATGAGCCTGGAACTCTCTCAAACACCCAGCAATTCCCTGAGCTTAATTCAGGTACATATAGTTCCAAGCTCATAAGATTTTACCCTTGGTGTCAGAGGATCAGAACAGAAAATGAAAATACTGCCATATAAACAAAGCGTAGTGTTTCAGCCACACATCTCCCTTTTAAGAGAGTATATGGGGACTTAGAGAGGGAGAACAATTCTCAGATATATAGCCCACCTAGGTAAAGCACTTTCAAATGTACTTCATTTATTTATTTTAGGCCATTTTTGGCTCGAAATCATGCAAAATTACTGTCTCTAGTTTCATTCTGCTCTTTTGAAATAGTCCAGATTTTGCGCTAAGAGTTTAAAGCCACAGCAAAGAGTGAGGCCAAGAGGGAAAGCTTTTGAAGAGTTCTCACAGCTGTGAAAACACGGGCCTCAGGCTGTGTGTAGAGTTACTTCAAACAGCTGTTTCAGGTGACTAAACACCTTGAGTCTCATTCATCAAGTGTTGTTTATCCTGGCTGACAGACCAGACTTGGAGAATTAACTCAGAGAAAAAAGATGTACTACATACCAAGTATGGGAAAGGACCTAGTTCTTTACGTGGGAAGCAAAGAAAAAAAAAAAAAAAATAACAATAATAATAGCCTGAGTACATTTAAAATAAAGCAGGACAGAAATAATTTTGTTTTATGTTAACACTTCTTGTGATACCCTTTGAATCTTTACATCCAACTACAGATGAAACAATATTAATGACTGGCCACTTTTTGATCCCGCAAACAGAATTGAGATATACAGTGCCTACCTTCAGAGAAATACCTCGAATAAATGCTCACAAAACTTCTCATCAATTATCAGAGAGCACAATATTAGGAAAGTAGGTATAAATAATGCATTTTCATTATTTTTAAAAAAGGGAAAAATGGCTTTCCTCTTGTCTAGATTCACTGCTTTATTGCAAACATTGTCTCATCAAGTCTTGGCCATAGGGTTCATCACCCAGTATTAAAAAATTCTTTCATCTAATCTATTCAAAAAGGTGACATGATAATATATGTTAAACCATGTAACTATTTGCATGGATCAAAAGAAGAATGAAATAAAATGACACGAGTCAGTGTCAGGCGAAGTGTTACTAGTTAAGTAAGCTTTAAATATTGAAAGCCAGTTTTAATATTTCCTTTTAATCTAGAAATATGTCACTTGGTAATTTTTTTCTTTATAACATCACTGTGGTTACGAACAACATTTTCCATGGCTTCATACAGCACTAAGCAGAAAAACCTGCCCTACCCTCTCCCTTGTCATGACTGACGTTGTCGGCTGTCACTTCTCCTGGCAATTAATTTACCATTTATATTACGGCAGGCTTAAAAAGACCTTTCTGGGGGCGCCTGGGTGGCCCAGTCGGTTAAGTGTTCAACTTTGGCTCTGATCATGATCTTGTGGTTAGTGGGTTCGAGCCCCACATCAGGCTCTGTGCTGACAGCTCAGAACCTGGAGTCTTCTTCCAATTCTGTCTCCGTCTCCCTTTCCCTCTGTCCCTCCCACTCTCACACTCTGTCTCTCTCTCACTCTCTCAAAAATAGATAAACATTAAACATTTTTTTTAAATTAAGACCTTTTTTCAGCTTCCCATTTGCTAGTTTATGGATGATATTTCAATATTGCCTCTATTTGTCTGATCTTTTTTTCCAGGTGAAAATGGCTTTCAACTTTTTTTTTCTTTTAATCAATAAGTTTAGAAGGAGTTCTCCAGCTCTACTCTGCATAGTGATGATTTGGGGGTGTTGAGGAAATGCAGATTCTGTTTTATCAGATCTAGGCAGGGCCTAAGTTTCTTCATTTCTAACAGACTCTCCTGTGAATATTCAGGCTAATGATCCAAGGACCATACGTTGAATAGCAAGGCACTAAAGAAAGAATACTAGTTTTGAAGAGCAAAGAGGGAAGACAGTTTTTTTTCTTTCTACTTCACTTTAAAAACTAAAAATTTTCTTTCTCATCTACATAAGAATAGAGACAAACATGAAACATTTGTTGCCCAGCCATTAGGCAAAATCATGATGGAAAACAAGGTCATAGAGTCAGGCCATTGTACTTAAAGTAGAGGACTACAGTATAGAACGTGTGTATTTCTGTACATTCGATGCCAAGTCATCTAAAGAGGTCGGGGATGTTAATCCAAATAGAACACGAATGTGATAAGTCACTTTACATCTTCCAATAATATAGCCCGTGATAAGGACGGGTGAGGTGCTTTAGGGGGAAACACGCCTGAAAGGGGGATGCTTGTCACATCTGGGCAATAATGCTGGTGGGGTCAAGGGCAAAGAAACATAATTTTCATTCACAAAGAAATAAAAGATGCAAGCAAGCAAACCACAAAGTCCTGAACTAGGGAGGCAAAAGAAATTAAGGAAAGTATAAAGAAGGAAAATTAATTGAAAGCTATTATTCTACAGTATAGAATCCTATAACACACCCATTGCACCACTTTATAGATGAGGATGGTGAGTCACCACAGGAGTAGTCACCTCATTTATGTAAATGCAGGTAATAACTGGTAGAGATTCAAACCCAATTCCTTCTGACCTTAAAGTCACTTTGTCTACCCTAGTTGTCTCAAAAATAGGATAGGGGCGCCTGGATGGCTCAGTCGGGTGAACCTCCAACTTCAGCTCAGGTCATGATCTCACGGTTGGTGGGTTCGAACACCGCATCGGACTTTGTGCTAAAAGTGCAGAGCTCCGATTGGGATCCTCTGTCCCCCTCTCTTTGCCCCTCCCCCACTCATGCTCTCTCCCTCTCTGTCTTTCAAAAATAAGCATTCTAAAAAATAGGACAGATAAAAGGACGATGTAGGAGTTAAGGAAGCAGCTGATAGCAACAGTGTTTAAGAAAAAACTGAGAACTCAAGCCACATACAAATTTTAAGCAGTGTTACAGAAAGCCCACTTGAGAAGTGTGGTGGGAAAGAAAGGTGACCATGAAATAAGTCATAAGTAGTAGGAAATGGGTGTGGTATAGCAAATGTTCTGTAAAATGGATAACACACAGTAGTTACTGAGAGTTAATTATACAAGTTTTAACACTAACTTTTCAGATGTGGGCCATTAGGTATGTTGCCATTCAATCTCAGCAGCTTTATATAAAATATCAGACCAGTCCATTCAAATTATTGAGGAATTACTATCTACCAGTTACTGTATCAGGGACTGAATTAATGAGACTTTATAAGGTTCATCAAAATATATTTGTGGGAAAAAATGGTTAGCACAGAGGTTTTTGGTGAGATTAAAATAGCTTCACAATGAATGCTTAACAGTAAAGTAATTGAATCATTCAGATCCGTTTATGGATGAAGGATGTTTCTGGATCACAAAAATATCAATATTTCTCTTGTCCCTGGCTTATGAGACAAAGACATAAGTTTTATGTACAATACAGCAATATGATTTGGAGAATTAAATTGTAAAGAGAAAGCAACATAAATTTAAGAACGACCAAGGTATCTTACATGAAATTTGTCTCCAGGGACAAATATCTTTCTGCCTCGTTACAGAAATAAGTAAGGCAATAAGCACTACAATAATGAGAGTTAATCAGCTATGATGACTCCAGCATATAAAGGTGGGCATAGGGGATGACGCCAAAACTAACAACACATAAACCGTTCCTAACTATGGCGCTTCAGGAAATATCCGGTGTATTTTTGTTGCATTTGCCTGATGGCAGAAAAAGAAAATGAAAACTTGAATTTTACCTTACCTAATTTATTCCTCTAAGGTTTTCACACACACAAAAAAGAGAATGTTTCTACCAAAATGAGATGCTTTAAAAGTAAAAAACGTAAGCTGGGGAAGGAGGGCATTTGCAAAAATCCTCCTAGGGTAGAATCCCTGAGGGCCAGGCGGTGCTCAGCTGTCACCCACTTTAATGTGCTCCCGTCTCAGTTCAACAAAGGGTTTTCTTTCTGCTCTCCTAACCTCTATGTGTGTCAGGAGGCAGATTTCAGCCTTATATTCTCCTTCTCTGCTATTTAAATTCTTACCAAAAGTTAATTTGCTTTGAGAACTAATACTCCACAGGAGAGTTTATCTCACAAGGAGCTATTACACTCACCTGCCACTGGAATTTTCAGGAATTAGAGAACAAATACAACTTAGGGATGAATATTTGTGAGGGCAAAGAAGGGTTATTTCCATAATTCTTCCATCTAAAAAAACAACGGACTTTATGAAAAGTTGGATGCAGTATGTTTGCAAACTTTCACATTCTGTATGGTATTTCTTCCTTTCTCTTTCTATTTTTTTCCTCTGCCACGTACCTAAAATACCCCCAGAGTACCACTGAGTAAACCCTCTAAGACTGCTGTGTGTATCCCATAGTCCCTGATTCGCAAACAGATTGGCAGCCAGTAGCTTACATGTGCTTCTGATTATGTTAATGAATTAGGGGTCAGGCCCTTTGACTCTTCAGTTAAGGCAATCTGAATCCAGTTAAAGGTAAAATTAAACTAAAAAGAGTTTTGGTTACCTCATAATCTCACCCAAAATAGCTCGTTTAATATACAGTGAAATCTGGCATAAATGAGAGTCTCTTCTTTGATCTACGTACAACAAAGCTAGAAAACATAATTTCCTCAACTCGAAGAATGATAATAAAATATATATTTTACTCACTGAAGCAAATGCAATTACTCACATTTTCCACCTAATGCATGGTGGTAAATTCCATTCACAACTTCACAAGGTGAAAATGGTCAAATGCGGACAAACTTGGCTCTGTGTTTCAGTCTGCTCCTTTGAAAGCTCAGAAAGACAGCTGCCTAGTGTTCTACCACCTTATGTTAACACATAACCGTAAGGTGTGGGGCAGGGTACTACTCCCTAGAATGGGTTTCCAGGATAAGCAGGATCCACTTACACATCAAGAGATCAACACTTTGGGGCTATTGGTGGTTCCCAGGTTCGATGCAAATGCTTTCTGTGTCAATAGGTTTGAGTGAGCATAAGTGAAAACAGAAACATAAAAGGAAATATAATCTCTAAAAGCTTTGAGTAGTTGATGATATATGCATTGTTCTCTCTCACATTTTTCAAGTCCAAAACTACTTGTCCAAATCTGTGAGATGAGGGAAGAGAAGGGAATTATGAACACCTTAATTTAGGTAATGAGCATTCAGGTTAAAGCAGATGGCAAGGCCAAGTTCTTTTTTTTTTTCAACGTTTTTTTTTTTTTTTTTTTTTTTTTTTTTTTATTTTTGGGACAGAGAGAGACAGAGCATGAACGGGGGAGGGGCAGAGAGAGAGGGAGACACAGAATCGGAAACAGGCTCCAGGCTCCGAGCCATCAGCCCAGAGCCTGACGCGGGGCTCGAACTCACGGACCGCGAGATCGTGACCTGGCTGAAGTCGGACGCTTAACCGACTGCGCCACCCAGGCGCCCCAGGCCAAGTTCTTTAATAGAATGGGTTCAGGAAAGGGGTGCCTGGGTGGCTCAGTCGGTTGAGCAACCGACTTCAGCTCATGATCTCATGATCTGTGAGTTCGAGCCACGTGTTGGGCTCTGTGCTGACAGCTCAGGGTCTGGAGCCTGCTTCCAGTTCTGTGTCTCCCTCTCTCTGCACCTCCCCTGCTTGCACTCTGTCTCTCTCTCTCTCAAAAAATAAATAAACATTTAAAAAATTTTAAAAAAATCGGTTCAGGAAAGAATTCTCCTATAGGAACATAAATGACAAGGTGTAGAATCAAAATAGAGATCCATATTCAACATAGCATTTTCTTTTGAAGGTTAGACTATCTTTAAAAAGGTAAAGCAGATTAATTTTTCTGATCATGAGGAGTTTGAAATGCTGTACAACAAATTATTATTAAAGTGGATTTCCGGTATAAGTCTACTGGTCAAGATTTATTAAGCACAGCAGTGATCAAAGCATTTTATATGTTTGAAATGTTTAATGCCCACACCAGAGGAGGCCATTGCTATTATTATCCCCATTTCACAGATGAGAAA
The DNA here is from genome assembly GCF_046562875.1 of Panthera onca. NCBI lineage: Eukaryota > Metazoa > Chordata > Mammalia > Carnivora > Felidae > Panthera > Panthera onca. The sequence goes on from NC_138346.1 coordinate 85,205,398, forward strand.
GCTAGAACAGATTGCCCCAGGGCATATAACTGGTAGGAGGAAGAGCCATGGTTTAAACCATCTGAGAGTCAACACTGGTAACTGTCGACCACACTCTGCTTTCTGAGCATAACAACCTAAATAATTTCTTTACAAGTAGAGGTAGATGAGGTCTTGAAATTAGGTGGTGGTCTTGTCCTAACATGACTCAGTTTTGCCATAATGTAGTTCTCAAACAATGTGCAGGTCACCAAGATTAGTTGCAGAAGACGCCATTGGAGCAGAGTGTCCTACGACTGGGGAATAAGAATAGTTTCAGAACTGTGACTAGCTAAGCACTTCTCAATTTACATTTTGCCATGAGAAACTTATTGACACCCGTTGTGGTATCTTTATCCCATGTCAGCTTAGCTAGAACTACATTTCCCAGAATTCCTTTTCCTATAGCTAGGTTCCTGTGGCCATCAGAGAAATTTGTGTGAGATTTGCAAGGCAGAAGTGAAGAAGCAGATACTTTCGTGGTCTAAGTCACCCTAGGGTGGGTCCTATTGCCACTCACTTATGTGATTGCTGATATTGTCACTCATCTTCAGGGTATAGACAGCAGCCAGACTTAAGGGACTTCTTCCTCAACTGCACAGAACCCTGAGCTACATACACATGCACAAGGGGGGCCAGGTGACCCTGCAGATCACCTGCATCGTTGGTACTGGAGGCAGTGAGAGAGAGGCGTGATCCCAGTTTGCCCTCACAGGCTCCTGCTATTATTGCTTGGCACCCCCTACTCTATATCTATCTATCCTCCCAGCTGATGTCCTTACTGACATTAGACTTATCACCAGATGCAGGTATGGCAGGTTTATATAGACTGCTCAACCAGAATTGTGTAAAGTTTAATCATTCTCCTAAATTCCTTATTCTATATCTGCTCTTCTGAGTGAACCCTGAACAGTATACCATGTAAACCTTGTGGATTACTCTTAGAGAACTTTTGGAATTTGAAGCTATAGATGCTGTCAGTGATAGCCTAATCATGGCGGAAAAGACAAAGGTGAGAAAACATATTACTTCCTTAAAATTGGAGTGGGGAAAAAGAGTGCAACCAAAGCAAAGGGCATGCAATATAAGCAATTGAATCAAATATATTATTTGCCATTTATAAAGTGGGTTTACTTCCCCCATTGTATCCCTATTCCACATGTTATATGGATTAAGCATGCCATAGTTTTGTTACAGCAGCATGGAATTCCTGAGGTGGAAATTGTCTTGCTCATAGAAAAAAAGAGATAACTATAAATATCATTTATTCAGTGATTCGAACTTGGCTGGCAGACCAGCCTCCATGTGGGTATAACCTACATATCGAATAATAGCAGGAAGGCATTGAATCTGATGCCATAAAGCTAGCTAAATTCCATCTGCAGGGACCCTCAGGAAAAATTAAATTTTATCTAACACCACCTACCCGCAAGGAATGAATAGAGCCTGCCTAAGGCAGTTGTGTCCATCCTAGCTGCCAGAATCAAACTATATGTGATGACTAACTAGTTGTGAAGAAAGAAAAAAAAAAAAAAAAAAAAAAAAGAAAACACTTCAGAAAGTTAAGAAACTTAATGTATTAAGCACTTTCAACTCTGAAAGGAAATCCACAGCAAATTTCAGTACAGCTCGGCTAACCATATGGCCTGGTTTTCCCTGGACACTGGTCTATGTTTGCTTTACCAGAGTAAACATTCACAAACCCCTTTCATTCTCAAGTATGTCCCAGTTTTGCAAAATTATCTTTTACCCTACTAATAAGCCAATCACATGGAGATTGAGGACGAGATGAAATAATAAAAAAGGCTAATTTGTAAGGAATATTTGTGCATGCCAGGCATTGTCCTATAAGATTTAATGTGTTACTTTATTTGCTCCCAGCAAACACCCTCCCATCATAAGGAAAGTATCACTAGCACCCTCTCTGCTAGGGAATCTGAGGAGCCACATAGGAATAAGCAGGTTGCCAAAGCCCATAACGTTATAAGTTGGAGAGGGGAGCACTTGAAAAGCAGAGGTCTCAATGGCCATGATAATCCATAGCAAGAATCTAAGGCAGTATGAATCAAGACCCTCCCCAGGCTTACAAAGAATGATCCCCAGTCTCTGTCCCTCCAAAGTGCTTCAGTTTCCCATCACACAAACTGGTATTCTACACCAAAACGTGTGATGGTTAATTTTATGTCAGCTTAGCCAGGCTCTGGTGTCCAGTGGTTGGGGGTACACCCTATTTTACACATTGTGGTGAAGGTATTTTGTAGATGTAATTAACATTTATAATCACCTGACTTTAAGTGAATGGAATTACCCTCCATAATGTGGGTGGGCCTTATCCAATCATTTGAAGGCCTTAAGAGCAAAGCTGTGATTTCCCAGTTAAGAAAGAATTCTGCCTCAGGATGGTACCACACACACCCTCCCTGGGGTCCAATTTGTTGGCCTACCCTATTGATATGGGGCTCAAGACTGTGACTTCAATCCTTTCCTGAGATTACTGCCAGTTGAGTCTGCCCTATAGATTTTAAACTTACCAGCTCCCACAATTATGTAAGCCAATTTCTTAACATAAATCTCTTTCTTTCTCAATCTTATATAGACAGACTACATACTATTATTTTCCCCACTTTACAGATGAGAAACGGAGATGTTAGTTGTTACAATGTTAAACAATTACATGGTGAGGGAAATGAAATGTTAATTGAAACCTGGCAGACTCAGTGCTTAGTTACTCAACTATATCGCAACTTAGTGGCACAAAAGCCCCATAGTCAACAAAGTAGGGTAAAAAAAAGTCAAGGATTTGAAGTCAAGACTCTTAAATCAGGTTTTAATTGAATTGAGGCACCTGGGTGGGCCAGTCAGTTAAGAGTTCAACTCTTGATTTCTGCACAGGTCACGATCTCATGGTTCATAGGATCAAGCCCTGCATGAGGCTCTGTGCTGACAGCATGGAGCCTGCTTGGAATTCCCTCTCTCTCTCTGTCCCTCCCCCACTCATGCACATGCTCTGTGCTCTCTCTCTTTCTCTCTCTCAAAATAAATAAATAAACTTAAAAAAAAAGCTACAAGCCAAATGCCCTTGAGCACTTCCCTCTTTTAGTTCCAGATTCTTTATCTATTCAGAAAAGAGATGTCAATGATCTTGATATAAAGATAAAAATATGTCAACATATGAAAATTAAGGCATCATTTTTATTTTGTTATTTTCCAGATGAGAAGTCATATCTTGGGCTTTCTTCCAATAACCACAGCACATCCTGAGATATTGAACATTAAATAGCTCTTGTATCAGAGGAACTTAGCTATAGTACTCAGTTTCCCATCACACAAAAAGGGTTCTCATGGCCTTTTTTCATTTACGAATATTAACACAGGGAACTCTGGAACATTTTATCAGCATAGCAGCTTTGGGATAGCACCAATGCTTCTCTTAATCCTTCAGATTAGTTTGTGTGTGTGTATGTAAGTACATACCCATTTAACATGTTAAAAATTGAGGCTCTGAGAAGTTATGAAGAAAAAAAAAAAAATAAGTAAGGAAAGGAAGAACAGGACCAAATGGGTAAAACAAAGTACAAAAAAACCAAACCCAAACAAACAAACAAAAAGCCTTCAAAAAGCAATAAATATAAAACGAATAAAATGTGAATGTTTAGTAAAACAACAAGCCAGTTAAAAACCAAACTATGTCAGACACTGTGATAGAGCTGGGAAATGAGGAATCTTACCAAACTAAGGAATACCAGTGTCCTTAAAGGGAAAAATTTCCAAGTATTGTTTTTAAAAAATCTTTCACAACATACTGACTGACCATTCAGAGTATTTTGAACGCATATGAAAGTATATGCTCACAACACCATTCTTGGAGTAAAGATGCAATATAGCTTCCTTACCTAAATAGCTCTGCTTTTTGTTTCTTTCTTTAATTGATCAGCAGTACTGCCTTAAGGTGTATTTACACTCAGCAGGAGGCAAGGTAAGAATCCAGAAGCAAGAATGAGAATAGGAGAAATGAACATAAAAATCAAAGGAAAACACAGGGGAAGCCAAAACAAAGAAACAGAGAAGGCGATTTATTTTAGCAATATGGTGAACTGTGGGGGGAAAAAAGAAAAAAGAAGGAAAAAAAAAAAAAAACCAGAATAAAACAAAAACCAACATGAATATGGCAACTTGCAGGGACAGAGCCAAGAGAGCTTACTGAGTCACTTTGTGTGAAAGTCGAATCATGACTTTAATAAATTTAAAGCACCAAAGTCCATTTGGCATATCAGCTATGTATGGCAAATGAAAGTGTCTATTTTACTTCCATAGGGTCAAGATACCTGGGGGAGAAGATTAGGTAAATGGCCCCAAATGCCAAGGGGGTTGTTAATTTTTTTATTGGTACATTGAGCTAATGCAGTTAACTATATAGATTCAGACTATAGACTCCTATATACCCTCATATCATTGACATTAATAGGGAAAGGGTACGTAAAAGATAGATGAGAGTTGAGCTGTGAAAGAAAATTCAGCCTTGTGTCTTTGTTCTCAGGACAGGAGAGAATGATATACTAACTAGTTTCTTCAGTTCATTCTGTAGTAATGTTTTTCAGACCTTAGCTCTTCCCTCCCTTCTCTACTACAAAGGGAGCATATGGCGCCACAGCCTTGCACAAAGAAAAGAAAACATGGTAGTAAATTATCTTAAATACACCTGAACTTATGATATCCAGAGTCAAGCTTTCCCTACATTTTCTTTTTCACATAATTCTAGATTTATTTTGCCATTTAAAAGTTTATTTTGGCCAGAGTCAAAATTTAATTTGTTCTTCAAAGAAACGTAACAATGGAAATACAAAGAGGAAGCTTTTGTTCACTCCCTGGGAGTTCTGAAAAGTAATAATTATAAAATGATAAGATTCTAAATGAAAATGTCACTTCGAAAGGTTGAGGTTGACAGCAGCACAGACCTATGTGAAGGGAAAAAAGTCACATTATATTCATGAACATAAATATAACCAGATGATGTAATTCTACATCTTTTGGTGATTTATTATACAAATGTTTCATAAGTTTGAAATAAAATCCTTTCTAAAAATAAATGTTCATTAGAAGTCCTAGAAAATAACACTTCTTTTGAAGAACAGTACTTATAAGATAGAAGTATTATTATTAAAAGAACGAATAGATCGATAAAATAGTATAAACTAAGAAAATTGATACACACATGTTGAATCAGAGAACAATACATTAATTATTTCAGATATTTTCATTTATTTCAAGTCATGTCATTTGTTTAATAATTTTTTTAAGCTTCTTTATTTTTGAGAGAGACAGAGACAGCGTGAGCTGGGGAGGAGTAGAGAGGGAGAGAGGGAATCCCAAGCAGGCTCCTAGCTGTCAGCACATAGCCCAATGCAGGGCTCGATTTCATGAACCATGAGATCATGACCTGAGCTGAAACCAAGAAGTTGGATGCTTAATGGACTGAGCCACCGAGGCGCCCCTCCAGTCATGTCATTTGATCTGTATGGCACAAGTTGATCTGATTCCAGCCACCATACTGATTCCATGTATCCCTTGGAAATATACACACAAACACACATGCATACACCACCCATGCCACACAAACATATACAATCACCATCATAATAGAAACAATTTTTTAATAATTATACAGTTAATTAGAGAGAAGGAACCAGCTTTTGTCAAAGACTATGGCCAGTGGGTCTTTTCTTGCTAGGATTTCTATGATGTTTTCTGTGTGGTGAAGTTAAGCAACGCTCAGGAGAATGACTAACTCACACAGACATTTTCCAGCTTTACCTTTATAGATTTCTGAAACACCTGTCTCCAAAGTCTTGCATGCCAGAAAAATTGATGGCACAGTCACCTATATGTGTATGCACATGTACAATGCACGCAGGCACACATACACACAAAAGTTTATGCCTGAGTAACTAAATGTGTCAAGGTGCCTGGGTAGCTCATTCGGTTAAACGTCCAACTCTTGCTTTCGGCTCAGGTGATAATCTCATTGTTCATGAGATCAAGCCCCACATCGGGCCCTGTGCCAACAGCATGGACCCTGCTTGGGATTCTCTCTCTCCCTTTCCCGTGCTTGCACTGTCACTATCTCCCAATAGTTAAATAAACATTAAAAAAAAAAAAAAAGAAGAAGAAGAAGAAAATAAAATGTGTCCTATCTGTGCACATATGAACTGTAACCAAACACCACTGAAGGAGCTCCACAAGCGTCACTGAGTACCAGTTCGAAGTGTACGCTGTAGGAGGGCTGCTTCCCTAACACTATCACTGAAACAGCAATGTTTCTTCCAGTGTGGTTAGCTGATAGATTTTCTTTTGTCACGGAAAGACTCATGTTTCTATACATCTCTGTGGTTCTTCTCATCTGTGTACATAACCTTTGATAAATTAAGACGAATACATACATAAAGTTCCTCCAATTTGTCTGCGGTCCTCAGCATGTCGGTTACTCTCTACCCTGACAAATGGACTCAACATTTATTGCAATTGACTATAGAGTATGAGAAATTTTAAGAAGAAATGTGAATGTTGTAGGGGCAAACTTCTTGCTCCTCAAAAGAAAAGACCAGATTACATTGTATGAGGAGTTTGCTCTTCTATAGTTGCACAGTATTCCCTGAAATTCAGAGAGCTACACCAGAGAAGTTTACATGCTTGATGATGTCTGCAGGAATTACACGCCATTATTTTAAGAAGGAATTTCATTCTGTAATTTAACCTTGTAGACAATTAACTGAATTTTTCAGGTTATGTGATTTTAAAATGTAAACAAATATCCATGATCAAATATACAGTCCAATGATGATAGAGGAGTACAAGTGGAAAGAATTATTTTTATTAAATATTTACCCTTTATTGACCCTAGTTTTGCCCCCAAATCAATTGCTCAAACCTGTTTTATGTCTACTTACCAACTAATGAATATCCATAACAGAGCCAGTTAAATTTTAGTTAATATTCTTCCTTGGGATGTAATTCTTTCTTTCTTTTTTTTTTTTTAAGATTATTTATTTGTTTGTTTGTTTATTCATTTTGAGAGAGAGAGAGAGAGAGTGAGCACAAGCTGGGAAGGTGCAGACAGAAGGAGAGACAGAATCCAAAGCAGGCTGTACACCATCAACGCAGAGCCCAATGCGGGGCTCAAAAATTCACGAACCGTGAAATCCTGACCTGAGCCGAGATCAAAAGTTGGATGCTTAACCAACTGCGCCACCCAGGCACCCCATTATTTATTTCATATGGTCTTTTCTTAGCTAATTTTGTTTAGGTTGTATTAAATCTACTTTATTCTGGAGAGATAAGAGATTTTTTTTTTCCCTTTTGATAGCTTAATATCTTAGATATTTAGAACTGAAAGGGGCCTCAGTGGTCACCTTATACTGCCTCCTTTCACCGAGGGAAAAGCTGATGACAGGAAATTTGAAGTGATTTCTTTATCCTTAGAGCTAATGAATGGCAAAACTGAGCCTAGAGCTTCAATTCAAAAGCTCTTCACATTACTCAACTCTTCCTAAGTTCATTATCTTATTCCTGCACCTAGTAGAAATTAGAAAACTTTCAGAATGTGAAGAATTAGCAGTTAGGTGAATTGTTTAAAAAAAAAAAAATCCAGTTTCCAGTCGGGTCTCTGTGCATGCTGATTAGCTGACATTGGACTACATATTTATCTATTTCTGGTTTTTCTTTTTTTTCATCTCTAGAATGATTATGGTAAGGTTTTATCTCGGCGTCTGGTAAAGAGCAAGTGCCTAATAAATGTAAGCCATTAGTATAGACAGGTGTTGGAAAACTTTTTCTATAAAAAGCAGGAGTGTAGATATTTTAGACTTTTCAAGCCATTGTAGGGTGAAAGCAGATGTAGACAATAAACAAATGAATGGACTTCGTTTCAATAAAACCTTGTTTACAAAAACAAGCAGGGTTAGATTTGATCCGTGGACCGTTGTTTGTCAATTTGCAGTGCAGTCCACACCTATCACGTCAGACTTGCTAGAATTAACCAAGTGTACAATGGCAAATACGGTATAACTCCTTTATTTGTGTTTTCTGCAGAAACTCATATGGAAAGAGATGGATACCTTGACAGGATACACGCAAAAGGCTAACGTCAGTAATGTCACTACTTCTCAAGGATGTATTCAATTGTGTTTTATGGTTGTCTATTCAACCTGTCAAGACAAATAAACAAGGAACAGAAGTTCATATATTTAACCAACTACAGATGCAAATATGGACCTCACTGAAAATTCTATGCATGTGGTTAGTCATAGACTTAGCATAGATAGCTGTAATAATTGACACATGTTCTGTAGACTGGGTTATTTCGTCTCTGTTTCTGTTGACAGAAGTGTGGTTCAAATGAGTGATCCTCTGGTGCATGTCATGGTATGAAAGAGAGTTAAAATGAAGTTGGGTCAAAAATGCCGCCTTGCAACTCGAAGCCACATGCAATAATCAACACTTTTACCATTATACCAAATCATCACATGGATAAGTATGTAAAGAATTCTAAGGAAAGTATACTCAACTGTCCACAATCCATCCATCTTTCCTTTAGAAAAGACAACACTGACTACCCTTTGGGAAGACACCGTTTGTCTACTGTTACTACTGTGGTATGGATACAGTTAGCATATACCCTGATTGGCTTAAGCTAATCACTTTGGTGCATTCCCCAGCCACAGGCATTGGTTCAAATATCTGTAGGTTCAAAATCAGAGGGATTATGACAGTGGGGAGTTTTCTGAGATGCCTGAGAGGGAAGCAGGTGTCTTTCTTCTTGAAAGAATATAAGGGATGGAATTGCTGCCATCCATAATCTTCCTTCTGCATGATGTGGGAATAATGAGGGCAGTAGATGTCACCCCTGTATCTAGGCAATAGGGTATGAATTGTATGTAGAAACTTAAAATTAATACTGAAAGCTACTAAAAGAGTGATTTTTATTTTCACAATTTGCAGCAATTCTGAACAATGGCAGTGAGGGTACTTTCCCATTGACGGTAGACAGCTTCGCTTGTGCTCCCTTCTCCCCACCCCACTTTCTTGGCACCCACTGCTTCTTCCATACAGAGCCTGAGACTTCTACACAAAGGCCAACAATAAAAGAACTCTAGCCCTGATATCTCAAAGTTCCTATTCGGGCCATGCCAAAAATCAGCCTTGCCTATGGATGTTCTGTTGCATGAGAACCAAAATTTCTTTTCTGCTAAAGCCAGTCCGGGTCCTATTTTCAAACACATGAATCCAAATGGTTTTTGTTTCTTATTTTAAATCAAAACTTTCAGGTATCAAATGTATTGATGTGTGATATGATTTAATGATCATTAATTAACCACTCATAACCTCATTTTCTGGTGTTTATATATAGTGATTACTAGAAAACCAGAATTTCAGGTATAGAACACATGATTATGACTTTCATTAGGAATGTCTTATTGTTATTTCCTGGAATATTGCTCTTATATGTTAAGGTTCCTTTAATCTTAAGAAAGTACATACCTAAATAGTTATTTTTAATCCATTGCATCTCATTGGACAACAAACTGCTCCAAAACAAACATATGCACATACATTCAACTAATAATGCTTATATATACGCATATATGCATATGTACACATACACACATTGATACATAGAGGGTCCTGACTTTTAATCAGAATCTATAAACTTTTCTAAGACCACTATAAACTTTCCTTTATGCTAGATACAAAATATTCTTCAAATGAAATTATGTTATTATCTTGTTTTGTCCAGGTATCAAATACAGAAGTGTGTTCCGTTTTGATTTTCAGCTTAAATTGCTGTGGATATTATTGGGAAAAAGTCTGGTAATAATTCTCTGTAACCTGTAAAACTTGTTCTTAATGACCTAACTAACCTCAGTAGAGGGGGAAGAGTGAGAGATGGTCTTCCCCACCCCCCGGCCCCATCACATTAGAGCATCAGTCATCTGATTGTTATCTTCATCCTGATGAAGCTTGATTTTAAGTTTCCCTTTAATTCCTGGCTGATGCATGACTATCAGCACATGCCCTTTGCCCAATATTTGACTTTCTCCAAAATATATACATCAACAATTAATAGTCCTCTCAAAGCACTATGAAATTAGCTTGCTGATTATGTGATTTAATTGCTACAGTGGTCAGACCAGGTCATGAACACTGCATCTTCATAGGACAATCTGATAAAAAGTACTGAAAGAAAAAGTGCAGAAAAAAGGGAAAGTGGCAATCAAAACTAGAAAGAGATGATCTACATTTTTAGAAAGTCTGAAATGAACAAGTAACTTCACATATATCCTAATATTTCTACTATTGATTAGTAGTATTGAGATTGTCTAACAAAGATGGTACATCAAAAACTGTATTTTATTATTTTTTAATGTTTATTTATTTTGAGGGGGGGAAGCACATGGGTGGGGGAGGGGCAGATGGAAGGAGAGAGAGAGATTCCACACTGTCAGCTCAGAGCCCAATGCAGGGCTTGATCTCATGAAGCTTGAGATCATGACCTGAGCTGAAATCACTAGTCAGACCCTTAACGAACTAAACCACCCAGGTGCCCTTAAAAACTGTATTTTAATTCAAAACTATAACAGCAAAGCTTCTATGAAGCTCTTCATGTGCCAAGAACTATTCTAAGCACTCACATATATTAACTAAATAATTTACTGAAAGGGAAATACCATTATCATCCTTGTTGCCTTTAAAGAGATGAGAACACGGGCATAAAGAGTTCAAATAATCTGTACAAAGTTCAGAGCTAGTAAGTGGCAGAGTTAGCATTTGAACTAAGGCAATCTGGCTAGATACTAAAGTACATAAACATCATGTTGTTTCTGAGTAAATATTTCAGGATTATATAGTGATACAATTGCATTCAAGCAGAGTCTATTGGGGTTCTTGTTTTAGGTAAAGTGGTGTAGATACCCTGACTATGACATAGACTGGAACTACAAAACCTAAACAGAATGTATGGAACTACTATTTGGTAATTATATAAAGTAAAGAGTACTGCGAACTTTAGGGGGACAATTGAAATATCAAAGAATGGACAGTGAGTTTACCATTTCATTTTTCCCTCTGGTATCCCCCAACCTGATCTCAACGCAGTCCAAAAACAGAAGTGAGCACTAGGCTGTAAACAGGGAGAGTTCCTGGAGAAGGCTTCTGGTTCTAGTTTGAAAAGTAGGAAAGGAAGGGCAGCCTAACACCCAGAAGAGTGTAGATATCCCTCGATTTTGTTTTGTTTTGTCTTTTCTTTCCTCTATTTAAAAGAAAAATCATCATTTTATTGTGTACTAGCCCCAGGGTATCCAGTGATGACAGTAACAGTGGCAATGAGGGAGACCAGTGGGGCTGCAAGTCAGAAGGAGGCCAATCTTCCTCTCTGTTTAAAGTACCTGTGATTCCAAGGAGGTAGCAAACCTCTGATGCTTTCAGTTCCTCTCTCTTTCTCTCTCTTTCTTTCTCTCTCTCTCCTCTTGCTTCTTGGTCCCAGATGTGGACATGGCCCTGAATTAGCACAGTAGAACAGGACAAGCAAATCCCCAGATCACTGGTCAGAGGATCAAACAGAGGACCCCAAACACCTAGAGAGTACTGGGGAGATCAGCATGAGGGAGGATTTCAGAAAAGCAATCCTGTAAAGTTCTTTATAAACCCCCGGGGTTAACTCTCAAAACTATACACAAATGGACTGAATTCTAGTTAGTATAAAAAAATATATATATATGAGAAATCAGTTAACAGCCAGAGATCATGCCCAGACTGGCCAATGGGTGGCAGACACTTGAGACAAATTCAAACAGAATTTGAAAAGATTTGAAAACTATACTGTAATTGGCCCATAGTAGGGAGTTTGGAACTTGTAGCCTTAAACTAACCATATCAACTTCTTATTTAAAAAAAATAAGTATTGTCCATAAGATTTAAATAAGGCCCAGAGATTTGTAACATAATAGTTGAAGGATCCAGGTACAATCCATAATCACTTGGCATGCAGAAGACCCAGGACAGTCTCTGTTCATATAGGAAAAGATAATAATGTTGAGATGAAACAAATTTTGGAATTGAGCTACAAAAGTTAAAAAAAAAAAAAAGAAAAGAAAAAACCTACTATAAGGGCATCTGGGTGGCTCAGTTGGTTAAGCATCTGACTTTGGCTCAAGTCATGATCTCATGGTTCCTGAGTTAGAGCCCTGCATCAGGCTCTCTGCTGTCATCTCAAGGCCTGCTTCAGATCCTCTGTCTCCCTCTCTCTGCCCCTGCTCTCTCTCTTGAAAATAAATAACAATAAAAATATATTAAAAGAACTACTATAAAAGTACTCTGATAAACTCCCATTGCAGTATTTTGAAGTCAATGGGACGATAGAAAACCTCAGAAATAAGTATCTATCTATCCATTTATCAATCTATCTATACATAAATAAAAGATATAAATCTCTGAATGAAGTAGAGATAAGTCAGTGAATTTGATATATCAGTAGCAATTATCCAGTATGAACAAATGGGGAATAAAACATGGAAAAAAGTTGAATAATTCCTGAAAAAAGTCATTCATGTCATCAGAATCCCAGAAAAGAGGGAAAAAAAGAATGTGATGCTAAAAAATTATTTAAAGAAATAATGGTTAAATATTTCAAAGTTTAGTATAAGTCTTTACTTTCAAAGTTTAGTATAGATACCAGAAGCTAACAAAAGCCTAAACATGACAGAGACAAGAAAATATATTCCCAGAACCATAATAAAACTGCTAAAACTGAAGACTAACAAAAAATATTGAAAATAGAGAAAAATGACATTATCCATAGAGGGAACAACAATACAAATAATTATGGGTTTCTCATTGGAAACCATGAAAGCCAGAAAGAAATGAAACTATCTTTTTAAAGTGCAAAAAACAAAGGACAACTGTCAACTGAGAATTCTGTAGCCAGCAAAATACCATTCATGAAGGAAGATAAAATAAGTCCTTTCTCAGATAAAGGAAAGCTAAGCCTGCCCTTAAAGTATTGGTAAATAAAGTATTGACCAATTTGTGTAAATTGACCTTTACAAGAAGGAAAATGATAACAGAAGAAAATCTGGAACATCAAGTAGAAAACAAATCTCACAAATAGTAAGATTCCAGATAATTTAATATACTGCTTTTCTCTTAAATTTTTAATAAGACATTTGATCACTGATAGTGTGTGTGTGTGTGTGTGTGTGTGTGTGTGTGTGTGATAACATGAAGGGACAGAGAAAATGAAATCTATATTGTAATAAGTTTTGTGTATTCAATTTGAGGTGAGTGTAGAACTGAACACATACCCACATAGATGCAAATATACAAAGAGACTTACTAAAAAAAAAAAAAGAAAGAAAGAAAGAAAGAAAAGAAATTGCACTACTATATAATGTTTAAATAGCATGCAAAAAAAAAAAAAAAAAAAAAAACCCACACAGGAACAGGGGCAAGTTTCAGAATACAAAAGAAACATTTAGAAAACAAATAATACAATGGTAGGTTTAATTTCAAATATATTAATAATAAATGTAAATGTTTCAAACAAACCAATTAAAAGATAGGGACCATCAGAATGGATTAAAAGTCATGGGTTAAAAATATGCAATCTATGCAATCTACATCAAATTTTCTTTGAATATAATGATATACGTTGGGTAAACATAAAAAGATGGATGAAATTATGCCATACAAATACTAAAAAAAAAAAAAAAAGAGAGAGAGAGAGAGAAAGAAAAAAGAAAAAGGCTAAAGGTGATATCAGTAAAAATGGCAGAATAAAGACCTCTAAAAATTACCCTTTCCATAAAAGCAATAAGGGAAGTGACAAAACAGAAATAATTAACTTTTCAAAATGCTACAAATTTGCCAAAGTTGCAGCAGTTCAGGGAGTATTTATTCAAGAAAAATGGCTGAATCTCATTGAGAACATCAAGCTTTGTGGTATTTTAACCTGCTCTATTACCGATCACCTCTCTCCAGCTTGGCGGTTGTCTTGAAAACTGACAGCTGCAATCACAATGAAAACCAGCATCCTGGCAAACACTGAGGAGGGAGAAATGGGCTGGAGCTCTTTCCAAACCCCATTCCCAGAAAATGTCATAATTTGACCTGTCAGGTGATATCCTGGAAGTCCCCACTTGCAAGGCTGTTTTTATTTGACCTGACTCAGATTTCCCATTGCAAACTGCCTTTTCTCCAGGGGCATTTATTGAAAGCAATTAGATGCAATTTATGGAATGCATGGCTATCTGAGGAAGTGGATAACAGTTGGAGCACACAAGAAGCTACCCAAAAAGGCTTTAAAGAAAAAACTGGAGAATGAGATGACCATAGTGGCTTTGAAGCTCCAACAGATTCATGGAATCTGGAAGCCCACATGCAAGAATAGCAGTACATGCTCAGGTCTAAATGCACCTGCAGAAAAGATCTGAGAAGGCCCTAAGCCCTCACCGTGAGTTAACCTGGAGGCTCTGCTCAAGCGGGAAGTGAACACATATCAAAATTAAGCTTTTGAAAGACAAAGACAAAGACAGAACTTGGAAAGCAAGAAGAGAGAAGCAATTCAATGCTTACACGCCACCGCCACCGGGTTAATTCCCTAAGAAGATATAGCAGTTCTAAATGTGTACATTTGTAACAACAGACCTTCAAAACACATGAAGTAATGACTTACAGCACTGAAAGAAGAGATAGAAATATCTACAGTTATAGAGGCATCTGTATTTCTGTATTATTTTCCTAGGGTCACCATAACAAAGTACCACAAACTGGGTGGTTTAAACAACAGGGATGAATTGTCTCACAATTCTGGAGTCTAGAGGTCTAAGATCAAGCAGTCAGCAGGTTTGGCTTCTTCTGTTGGCTGTAAGGAAAATTTTGTTTCATGACTCTTTTCTAAGCTTCTTTTAGTTTGCTGGCAGTCTTTGGCATCCCTTGGTCTCCATTCTCTTCACATGACATTGTCTCTGTGTATATGTCCAAATTTCTCCTATTTATAAGAATACTGTTCACATTGGATTAGGGTTGAATCCTATCCTGTATGACATCATCTGAACTAATTACATCTGCAATGGCCCTGTTTCTGAATAAAATCATACTCTGTAGTACGGGGGGTTAGAACTCCAACATAGCATTTTGGTGGGACACAATGGAACCCATAATAATTCCTGTCTAGGCAACAGATAAAAATAGTAAACAGAAACTCAGAAAAGGATACATAAGAACTGAATGGAACCATCAACCAACTGGACCTAATGAGCATCTATATAATATTCTTTTTAACAGCAGAATAGATACACACAACACACACACACACACACACACACACACACACACACACACACATTTATAGATACATATGAAGAATTAACCAAGATAAACCTTGTCTTGGGTAATTAAAAAAATAATAATCCATGGGTTAAAGAGAAAAAATTAAAACTATTTTGAACCATAAGAAAATATGGAAAAATAACATAGAAAAATTCTGTGAAGCTGATGAAACAAAGTTTGGGAGAAAGTTTGTAGTAGTGAATATTTTCTTCATAAAAAAAACACTGATCTCACGTTAATTATGTAGGCTTCTATGTAAAGAAACCAGAAAAAGAGGAGCAAAACAAACATAAATTAAGTAGATGAGAAATAATACTAAGATAAAACTTGCCTGTTAGAAAAAGATAAATCTCCAGCGATATTGACAATGAAAAAAAGAGAGCAGATACAATTTACCTGTTTCAAAAATGAAAGAGATATCATTACCATATCCACAACAGAAATTAAAGGAAAATAAGAAACTACTATGAAAAACTCTAAAGATATAAATACATCAACTTTGGTAAGATTTACTAATTTCTCAAAACACACAATTTACAAAAAAACTCAGAGTATGAAATAGGTAACTGTAATATTTCCAGAACTATTACCAAAATTATATTTATAATTTAAAACTTTCCAGAAACACTATCACCAGGCCTAAATAATTTAGCTGATAAATCCTACCAGATTTTAAAGAAGAAATAACACCAATTCTATACAACCACTTCCAGAAAATAAAAGAAAGAACATTTCCCAACCTATTTTATGAAGTGTCATTACCCTGATACACAAATCAGATAAAAACAGTTTAAAAAATTATAAAACAATCCCTCATAAACATCAGGACATGACCAAATGAAGTTTATCCTTGTAATGCAAGGCTGATTAAATACTCAGATTATCAATGTAACCCACCATATTAATAGTCTAAATTATAAAGCCTAAATGATCCTATCAATTGGTGCAGGAAAAATATTTTTATAATTCATTATCCTTTTATGATAAACACTCTCAGCAAATTGAGAGTAGAAGAGAATACTCAATTTGATAAAGGACATCTACAAAAAACTTACAGGTAATATCTTCCTTAAAGATGAATGTTTCCTTGCTAAGATCAGGCACAGGCAAAAATGTTCTCTACTCTCTCTACTCCTATCCAACATCATATTAGAAGTCGCAGTTGGTGTTAGAAGAAATAACATTATGGTCTACATGTAAAATTATAAGAAAACCACAAAAATATTCCTCGAAATAATATATGAATTAGAATATTTGGAGGATATAAGATCAACACAGCAAAAATCAAGGAAATTGCTATATATGAAGCAATTTACAATTGAAAAACCCAATTTAAATGATCAATTCTCAAAATATTATTATTAATTTATCAATATAACAAAATATATACAGGATCTGTGGCTGAAAACTGTAATACTTGAAATAAATCAAATAAAATTTAAATAAATTAAGAGATATATAATGTTAATGGATTCAAAGATTCAGTGTAGTAATAATGCCAATTTTCCCCAAGTAATTTATAGATTTCATGCAATTCCATTTAGAACCATAAAACAATGATAGATATAGATATATAGATATAGATAAAATTGATATATATATATATATATAATGTTGATATGAGATATACATATAAAATATGTGTATATAAAACAATGTTTACTGAATGAAAACATAAACAATAGACTGGGAGAAAATATTTACAAATCACATATTCATCAAAGGACTTTTATCCATAATAATAAAGCTCAAATGTAGAACACAAACAACTTAATTAAAAACTAGGCAAGGGGCGCTTGGGTGGCTCAGTTGGTTAAGTGTCCAACTTTGGTTCAGGTCATGGTTCCAGTTTGTGGGTTTGAGCCCCTCATCGGGCTCTATGCTGACAGCTCAGAGCCTGGAGCCTGCTTTGGATTCTGTCTCTGTCTCTCTCTCTCTCTCTCTGCCCCTCCCCCACTCACACTCTGTATCTCTCTGTGTCTCAAAAATGAATAGACATTAAAAATTTTTTAAATAAGAAAAACTGGGCAAGATACTTCAACAAGTTCTTTAGCAAAGAGAATATGCACATTAAAAACACATATAGAAAATAATGTTCAACATTATCAGTCATTAGGAAAATACAAATTAAAACCACAATAAGATACAGCTACACACCTATTAGAATAACTAAATTCAAAAAAAGTACGGGTAGTGTTAATAAGGATGTAGAGAAACAAGAACTCATTTATTGCCAATGGGAAAGTGAAATGCTTTCCAGGAAATGCCCCAGAAAATGGTTTGACAGTAAACATTCACTTATCATATGACCCACCAAACCCCTAGAGAAATAAAAGTTTATGTACCCACAAAAAAACTGTACACAAATATGTATAGCAGTTCTATTCATAATCACCCCAAACTGGAAAAGACCAAATATCTTTCATCAGGGGAAGAGATAAACAAAATATGGAATAATCATACAATGAAAAGGAAAAAATAATTGATGTAGTAACCAGGATAGCTCTCAAAGTCGGTATGCTGAGTGAAGGAAACCAATCTCAAATGTTACATACTATACGATTCCATTCTTGAAAAATCAAACTATAGAGATACAGAGGGAACAGATCAGGGGTACTAAGGGTTGAGAGGGGTTGAGTTTGACTATTAAAGAAAGGATGAGGGAGTTTGGGGTACTGCTAGAACTGCTCTGTGCCCTGATTGTACTGGTGGTTAAATAAATCTATACACACATTAAAATTCACAGAACTATGCACCAATAAAAAATCAATTTTTATGTATGATAATAAAAGGCATATTAAATAATTAAAAGGGCTATGATCTGTTCCCAAAGGAAAGAAGAAGTTTCTTGCACCAAAATGAGACACTACTTAAAAAACCAAAATACGTATCTGTACCTTGCAGATTGTTCCATAAGTTTCAGCTCTGGGTGATGAATCAGCTATTAGGTCGCAAACACATTCTATAGCAATAACATTGAGAACTCCCCTGTTAGGTAGAGACCCACACGCACACATAAGCATGCACAGTCAATCATACAATATCCTATGATTCCTAATCCTGGCTTTCTCATCTGCACTAATGGGAAGAGCCATAAGACTAATATTAGTACTATAGATGCGTGGACTGTACCATCTGTTCTGTATACCTTTCAGCAGAATTTCCTCACTCTGCTCGTGCTGTCATAACTTCTCAAATCATTTGAGGGGAGACTATAAAATCTTCTGACTTCAGAAACTTCTTTTAAAAAGTCAAAAAAAGATTTGTGAACATAATTTTAAAGGAATTGGTAAGATTTCAAGCATAGTTCCTTCATATACTTCAGTGCAATCAATGAGGAAAATATAGTCCAGTCAGGGTTGCCAGATTTAGCAAATAAAAATCTTATATTTTATCTGGGAACTGTAAGTCCAGGGGCTAACTTTATGTGTCAACTTGAGTGGGCTACAAGTGACCAGATTAAGCATCGTTTCTTGGTGTATCTGTGAGAGTGTTTCTGGATGAGATTAGCATTTGAATTGGTGAATTCAGGAAAGTAGATTTCCCTCCCCAATATGGTTGGACATCATCTCATCTGTTGTGGGCCTGAATAGAAAAAAAGGTGGAGTGAGGAGGAATTCATCCCTTTTCTTTGTGCCTTATCATCTCACCTTCTCTTGTCTGGGATCCACCTCATCTGTTTGCTGGTTCTTAGTCCCTTAGACTGGGGCTGAATTACATCACCAGCTTTCCTGGGTCTCCAGCTTGCAGATGGCAGATCATAGGATTTGTCCACCTCCAGAGTCACATGACTCAGTTCCTCATGATAAACGAATAAATGAATGACTGAATGAATGCCTCCTATGGGTTTTGTTTCCCTGACTGATACAATGTGTGTGTGTATACTATAACTGTTTCATTTAATATATGAGAAAAATAAGATCTAGAAATGTTATAAACATTTTCTAAATTAGGCCATGAGTTCAGATCTTTTTTCAAATTTAATTACCCTGAGCCAGAATCAAAAATTCAAATCAGGAGCACCTGGGTGACTCAGTTGGTTAAGCATCTGACTCTTGATCTCAGCTCAGGTCTTGATCTCAATGTCATAGTTTGAGCCCAGTGTTAGGCTCCAGGCTGGGTGTGGAGCCTATTTAAAAAAGAAAAAAATACAATAAAAAAATTTCCAGCAACCTTTCTTTTTTTCTTTATTCTATAACATATTCCCACCTATTTTCTATTTAAACTCAGTATTCTTTCTCCCTGAAGTATTTCACAGACTGGATTCTTCAGTGTCCAATAATATTTGTTCTTTGTGAATTTATAAATCTGTTACTGAATCATTTGATACTAATATGCCTCAGTTTTTTTTCTTGAGTGCATATTATTTTCAGAAAAGATTATAAGCTTCTTGAAGACAGAAATTAAACTGTACGTGGTTTGGTTATCCCTCTGTATATAGCATATGGCCTTGTAGATATTATATATCAAAAGCACCCAATAGTGCTTGTCAATTTCAAACTTACTTCTGTAATGATGAAATTTGCCTAAAATGAATTCCAGAAAAAGGCATTTTTAAAAAATACATATGTGAAAATAAGCCATGTAGGTAATATGTTGTTACATTTGTCTTAAAATAAGCCTTAGGCATTCTCCCACACTTTTCTCACCATTATCTCCATCTGTAATAATAAAACATATCTTCTGATTACAGCTATTTCTGTTATCTCAAGCCTGAATCTAATTTATTTGCTATTCAACCTTACTTTTCCTCTGTTACAAGATTTGTTTTTCCTGTAATGCAATCCAAAGTTTTGATTTAAAAGGTAGAAAACATTTTTTTCCCAAAGACATGGTATTTTAAACTGAAAGGTAAAATAAATTTAAAGTAGATGGGGAGTAATTCACAACAAAAACATCAAACAAATTTTCATTTGAATCCAATAATTTTTATTTAAATGTGTTTTGGGATAGATGAGTCCTTTGGGGAAACACAGCAATATATACGCTGCCAACAAGTAGAAATCTCAAAAATACTTTCATAACAGAACTTTTGAAATACTTATTTTTCAGAGAGCAAAGAATTTCTTAGAAAGCTTGTGGTATTTCTAAAGTTGCATTGTATTTCCAAAGCTTTGAAATATGATGTTCCTTCTATGACATCGTCATTAAAATTTAAAAGGCTAATTTAGAAACCATGAAACTATCAGGTAGACTTTCTTAGAGACTTGTTCCCTGGACACTGTCATTTGCTGGTTTACTTATTAGTAGAAACATAACTTTAATTTGTTATACTCACATACATGCTAATACCACATACATGGCAATAAATCATGCTGTTTCCCCACTTACATTTTACCCAGAGGGCAATTTCTCAACTTCTACTTTTCCCCCAATTGTTATATTGCTATTCCTTCTCTACATACAATACAACCTTGATTGCTGGTTTAAATCCCCTGGTGAAATAATCATACTATGGGGTAGATACACTAACCTCTGAAATTTGAACACTAATGACTTTCTTTGCTATTTTCAACTTTACAAAAAGATAGATTAAGTTAATCTCTGAAAAGTTAAATGATGTGTCATTAAGGGCATTTAAAAACACAAGTCAGTGTCCTAAATCAGAGATTTAGGAATTAAATGCATGGCAGAGAGGTTATTTTTTAATCCTCATGAGAATGATTAATTTGATTCCCAGCCATATACTGGGCATCCAAGTAGGTGATATACTCATTGTCTATTTTGAGAAAATATTGAATTTGACTCATTTTTCTTCTACTTTTTAGAAAGTACATAAATCAGAAACAACAGTATGAAAAAGCTTTGTGGAAATTTTTTTTTTCACGAGCCCCTTTACCCCTTGCCAAGCTTTTTAATGTTTTTTTTTTTAATTTTTTTTTTTTTGTCATCATGGTCCTTTGGCATATTAAAGGTTCTTTTTGAGAGTAATGCTGAATTGCATTTGTTTATCCCAATAAATTGTTAAACCTGCATAGGGAATCAAATCTACAAAATTAGCAAGAGATCTTTTTCTCCTAAATTACCAAGTGATCTATCTAAACTGTTTTCCCTAGAGAGAGTGGGGTTGAACTTTTACCTTAAATAACTGTTCTAAAACCTCAGTACACTCACTTAAAATAACTCTGAATTAGGAAAATAGCCAAAGGCACAAGAAAGTACTTCACAGACTTAGAAAATTAATCTCATTTAGCAAAAAGAGGGGGAAAAAAAAAGCAAATTGAACAACAAAAAAAGAAGGACTAAAGTGTACACATATGAGCTGCACTTTCACCAGGATCCTCCCTTTTTTTGTGTTGCATAATTTTGGAAAACAAGCAACAGCTTGTGCTCGCCATGTTCATTCTTTCTTCTCCCGTTCTCTTCTGAATTATTTGACTCAGAATGATCTTTTTTTCTATCACTATTCACTTCTGTCCATTTTGAATTTAAGAATTTTCCTACACTGATCTTATTGCCACAGGCTCTGAGACAAGATAGCCCCTTTCTATCCTGAAACTTACCATAAATCCTCTCTCTAGAGAGTTTCCTGTTAAAAAGGAATTGTGATGTAACTACTAGAAAAATCCCTTCGGAATGTAGGAGTCTGTTTACTACTTCCTGCAAGCATGTGTTTTTGTGGCTGGATATCTTTTCTGGAGATGGGAATTTAATATTCATATACTGAGCTGCCAATCTCAAAGAAATAATTGAAAATCCTGGAATCAAATACTCCAACATAATCTTTTCAAATGTCA
This sequence comes from Panthera onca, assembly GCF_046562875.1. Classification (NCBI taxonomy): domain Eukaryota; kingdom Metazoa; phylum Chordata; class Mammalia; order Carnivora; family Felidae; genus Panthera; species Panthera onca. The sequence goes on from NC_138346.1 coordinate 85,227,531, forward strand.
AAGGTCCAAAAGCCTTCTCAGTGAGGACAACTACCCAACTACCCCCTGTCTGTTGGTACTGAGTGATTTTGGGGGGCAAGAAACTGTATAAAATATGAGCATTACTTCCTTTTTAGATCTTAAGTCAGTAGCATAAGGGTAACACAGTTTGAAAAACCAAACATAAGTATCATTTCCTCTCTATAAGAAAGCTAACTTTCAAGAGAATATTGACTGTCAATTAACCTAAGCTGAAGGAGCTATAAAATGAAACAAACAAACAAACAAAAACCAAAAAACATTCTAGGAAAGATGATAGATATCAACCAATCCAACTAGGGAATATATGTAAATATCTATGTAAATCTCCATACCTTTACCTCTATTTTCATCCTGAGATGTAAATAGAAATATTGATGGAGTCCACTGGAGAGACAGAAATCAAATCCGTTATTATAATAGGAGAAATTTTTCTGTAAAATGTGGTTAACCAGCTATAAAGTTATTAACCAAATAACTGAAAAGCCAAAAAGAGCACATGAAGGTAGCACAGTGGTAACAACTGTAGGAAGTGGCTAGCGCCCTGCCATGGCCTGAATTGTGCCTCCCTCTAAAATCCATATGCTGAAACCTAATCCCCAGTGTGATAGTATCTGGCGGTGGGACTTCTGGGAGGTAATTAGGTCATCAGAATAGAGACTTCATGAATAGGATCACTGTCCTGATAAAGAAGGTTTCAAGGAGCTCTCTTGTCCCTTCAGCCATGTAAGGGCACGATGAGAAGATGGCTATGAACCAGGAAGTAGGACCTCACCAGACATCAGATCTTCCAGCACCTTACTCTTGGACTTCCCAGGCCCCAGAATGGGGAGAAAGTAATTTCTATTGTTGGTAAGTCATCTTGTCTAAGATGTCTAAGATTTTGTTAAAGTAGCTAACAAACTAAGACACATCCTTAACATGCGAAAGCACCACAATGACAAAGAAATCAGAAGGATTTTCAAAGGCTAAATAAAAGGGTTTGTGAAAAAAAAAGTTGCATTTTTCTATAAACTTTTCGATACTGTCTTGCTTCTGATGTATGTACCTTTTTAAAAAGTAAAAGAAAAATGGATCTCTTTTTTCTTTCTTTTCTTTCTGTTCCCATGATCATGAACCAGCAACACTTCATCCTGGCAGTTTCTTCCAATATCAGCAGCTGAATCCAGTGTTTCCGACATAATTAAAGTTAAGGTCCTTCACTGGATTTTAGCGAGGGGATACAGGCAATTAAAAGGCCAAAAAACTAGCAAGGATAATATTAGAGATAAGTGGTATGAAGCAAATGAAACGGGAATGGCATAAATAGTAATCACAGAAGAAATGTCATACAGATTGATTCTGAGAGGCCTCCTCAAAGAGGCAACATTTGATGTAAATGAGGAGAAAAAGTCAGCCATACAAAGAGTATTTCAGGCAAATGAATAATGAGTGTAAAGGCTGAGACCTGGAGACGGAAATTTCCAGACATTTTCAAAGATCAGTGTGGAGAGGGCCAGTATGGCTACTGTGGGTTCAGCAAGGGGAACAGACTAGAAGATGATGTTAGACCGGTGGGCAAGAACAGGTTCTGTGGGGCCATGTAGGGTCCTGATGTGCACTATAGCAAGCCATGGTTCTTGTTTTATGGCACTGGGGAGGAGGGGTGGATCAGAGAAGGTTTTAACAAATGGAGGGATATAATCAAATTTAGCTTTGTTTTTATTTTTAATTTTTTTATATTTAAAAAAAATTTAATGTTTATTTTTCAGAGAGAAAGAGAGAGACAGGGTGCGAGCAGGGGAGGGACAGAGAGAGAGGGAGATACAGGCTCCAGTCTCTGAACTGTCAGCACAGAGACCCATGTGGGGCTCAAATTCAGGAGCCATGAGATCATGACCTGAGCAGAAGTCGGACGCTTAACTGACTGAGCCACCCAGGCATCCCTCAAATTTAGTTTTTAATATTTAAAACCAACCTGTCCATTAATACTCCTTCTGTGTTTTCCATGTTCATATATAATGTGCATAGTCTGGTGGGCACATGCATTTGGGTTCATAAGAGCCCAGAGTTAGTGGACTGGAACTCGTATTTAATGCCATTAAAGCAGAAGTGCCACGGTGCTCCTCAAACAGAAGAGCTCTCTATTTTCAGAACTCACTCCAAGAAGGAAGTGATTCTTGTTTCTAAAGTGTACTCTGTCCCAAAGTACAAATGAATTCAGAATTTGATGACAATACAAACATCGCTGGAGAGGGTTCCTATTCTGAAAAGTTAGAATTATAGCATCATACAATCAATTTCAATAACATATCAGGTGGAAGTTAAGCCATCCCTAAAAGGCAGTAATAAAGTAAATTTGGAGAAATTGCACTAGTAACAAGAGACTCTGAAGCAAAGAGAATACAGCATAGCACAATATCATAAATAGCAAAAGAATAAAACAGGATCACAAGAAAATGATTCAAAAAATCGTGGTCATTCCCTTACAGCCCTGTGGATTAAGGGTTATTGCCAACAGTTTCTCCATTTTACCTGGCAGAACTGGAAGGCTAATATATGAATCATCTCTGTATCTTTATAATGAGTTTTATGCATTCATTCCTTCAACAAATATTTACTAAACTCTTTCAATGTGCTGGGACTAATCTGGGTCCTAAGAAGATGGAGGTGAAAAAGATAGTAAAAATATCTACATTCGTGAAGAATCTAGTTTGGCATGTCTTACTTAGAGCAAACTAAATTGAGAAGTTGGGTTCTCCTAACATATTGTGAGATAAGTCATTCTCAATTAACCCTTTTGCATTTTTCCAAAAGTTTTAAGTTTAGAACTCCTCTAGGAATGTGTGGCTATGTATATATTACATATAATAATCAATGAAAGATTCATGGAAGTGTTATGTGTTAGACCTTGAAGAAAGCATAGGGTTTAAGTAAAGAATAGAGAAAATATTTCAAGGTAAGAGGAATAATAATCAGGGAGTAGGAGAGATGAGACACAGAGATATAATTATGTCTAGCACTTGTGAGCCAAGTGATGCTTTTTAAAATTAATATAAAAATATAATGACTATCCAAAATAAGTTTTTAAAGAAGAGATACAAAGACTGTACATTTTCAAGCAAAACATGGCAATGGGATTGATCATGATAAAAAACAATCATAAATGGGATAAGGATTCACTAGATTCAAAAACCTGTTTTTACAGTTTGTTAGTTTAAGAAGGAAGGCAAAGGAAGGAAGAAGGGAAGAGTGAAAAAAGGAAAAGAAGAAAGAGAGAGAGTGAAGGGAAAGAAAGAATGGAAGGAAGAAAAAAAAGCCGTCCTTATTATTCTTGCTATTTCTTTTCTATTTATTGGCTATTTTTCTTAGGTAACAGTCTTGATCCATGTTGATGAATCCTCTTTTTCTCCTCCGTTCCCACTACCCCCAATGCTTTCTTGTTTGTCATCCAAGCACCATAGCTCTGTATTCACAATAGATCGTAGGTCTTATTTTTATTTATAAAAGTTACTAACATAGTCTAGAAAGGGACATATACTCCAGATACTTGAGCATAGCCATTCAAAAACAGGGAGCTGCCTTGAGAATATAGAGCTCACTACCCTACAAGTCTTTGCAGGCAAAAGGGTAATAGTAGACCTAGGCATTGTGTCCCTGACCACAATATCCCCTCAATATGAGCTTATTTGTCATGTTACTTTTGTAATTGTTTTTATTTTAAATCTTAGTTGCAATTTCTTTTACATTGAAAAACCTGAAAATAATTGAATCAAATACATTCACTATAGAATAATGTTTTCATACGAAGGGCACCCACATATCACATACATTGGATGAGGACAGGACGTGAGGAATAAATTACACGTGTGGAAATAGTATTTCATAGCAGATTATTTAAAGAAGCACACAAATCATTTTACACAATCATGATAATAGGCTCAGGTTAGAGTGGTGGAGTCATATTTTTTTAACCCTCTCTCCTCCAGGGAATAGAGACAGTGCCCTCTTTGTTATAAAACAAAAACAAGACATCATTAAATGCTGATGTTGATCTGATTAAGTTTGTGGAAAGGGTGCACTTTTATTTTCCTAATTCATATACAAAAAGTAAAGCAGTAATGTAAGTACAGGCTTCTTCATAATATATTCTGAGCTAAAACCTGGTATCCAATTCTTAAATCAGAGACCTGAATCTTAGCCAGTATCAAATGTTACTAAACTGTTTTGTTTTGTTTCTATTTCAAGCAATTAAGAAGCACAAATCAAGTAGGAAGAGACCTGAGATGATTTGTATGGCTCCTCAAAGGTTTTTCTTCCACATTGCACTCTGTCTCAGAATAATGTGTGATGTAAATATATATACACACATAATGAATATATGTATACACATAACACACACACATATATATATAATGTATATCTATTTATGTTTTATATAAATACATAAAGGATAGGATATGCTTGTTATCTCACACAGCAGGGAGCATTTAAGCTAGGTAACATCTCCATTTTAACTCCATTGTATATCTTAGTGTTGAACAGCTTATATGACATTCTCCAGGAAGTTACCTCATAAGTACGTAGATTTGTAAGGTGATGTTATTGTCGCCATAAGCAATTCTCAACCAGGGACATCCTGCTCAAAGCATTCCATAGGTAAGGAGTCGGTTGATAGCAAATGACTTTGGTCTATTTGCCCAGAGTCCAGGTCACCTTTTTTTTTCATTTTCCTTTCCCTTAGGATCATCTCTCGCCACTCCTTACTCCCCACCATTAATTGAGAATAAGATGAATTGCACACAGGTGAGCTCCTTTAATTTTCTTTCCCTCATATTTACACAATAATGCTTTATAAAAGAAAGAAAGGAGATTAATCCATGCTTAAACTGAAACATTTATATTCCTATTAAAAAATAAAGGTCAGAATGCCGCGGTAGCTCAGTTGGTTGAGTGTCCAACTCTTGATTTGGTTCAGGTCATGATTCTGGAGCCTCCTTGGAATTCCTTTTCTCCTTGTCCCTCTCTCTCTCTCTCTCTCTCTCAAAATAAAAAAAAAAATAAACTTAAATAAATGAAAAAAAAATAAAGGTCAAAGTTAGTACAGGTTGCTTGTTAATACAAGTTGCCTGTTCCCCAAACAAGTTGCCTTGATATTAGGCAAGTTTTGCCCTTCAGAATGGAGACAGGATTGCTATGGAAGTATGGAAAATTTTCATTGGAGAAAATATCTTTACTTTCAGGAAGTCCAAATCAGCTTTTTAAAGAGGTGCAACTATGTTTCTTTAAGGCAGAAAACATTTCTCTCAAATGTGGAGAAAACTTGCCACTTTACAAATGCTTTTAAAATTAAGGAGTAGGTATTTTAATTGAACAAAAAATAGTTGAAGATAAAATAGAGTAGTCACCATTTTAATGATGTCAAATATATTAATCTTACTGAGTATATCCTTTTTGTGAAGCTTAACTTCAATTTTAAAATTCTAAATCCTGAAAAGAACCCCAGAATCCCTGGGAGAATTTTTTTCTATTTTTAAAATTTTGAGTCATTGAATACAATAATTTAATATTTGAATATTTAGAGTGAAAATAACTCAGAAAATCAATTTGTACAGATACCGATGTTCAAAACAATTACATTGTTATACCTGTTTTATGTCTGAATTAACTGGAGCTGACAGAAACTAACAGATAAGCCTGCCAACATAAAGCTAGTTATTAGAGGAAGAGTAAGCAAAGTTCAGTTTTCTCTTTTCCAGTGCTGGAAGAAAAAAATAAATCTGCTTCGCACTCTCTATGAACCAGGGACTGTGCTAAGTACATTTTTCATAACCTTAAGCCTCTAATATTATTGTTATTTATTTATAGATTAAGAATCTCTGAACCTCAGAGAAGTTAAATAAAAGATCCATGATCAGGTAGCTCTTAAGTTATATAACTTTGGTTCAGACTCAGATTGGACACCAAAATAATACTCTTCTTATTCAAGACAAAATTCTTGTTTTTTTGTTTTATTTTTTTTTTGTTTTTGTTTTTGTTTTTTTTTTGCTCCAATGCATACTGCATTAGCCAAACTGGATCCCTGCCCATTGTAGTTCTAATACATCTAAGAGTATCCAATAGAAATCTGATGAAAGCCACAAATACCAGCTAATATGTAATTTTGTTATTATTTTTAACTTTTTAAACTTTGAGAATGGTTGACATATAATGTTACTTTAGTGACAGGGCTTCTTTATATATTATGCAATGTTCACCACAAGTGTGGCTACCATTTGTCTCCATGAGAAGTTGTTACAATATCACCGACCACATTCTCTATGCTGTGCCCTTCAGTTCTGTGACTTACTCTATAACTAGACACCTGTATCTTCCACGGTTCATTTATTATTCCCATCCCCCAACCCCTTCTGCTAATATGAAATTTTACATTTTTTCATAGTTGTATTTAAAAAGTAAATGGTGACCCCTGGTTGGCTCAGTCAGTTAAGCATCTGACCTCGATTCAGGTCAGGAGCTCATGGTTTAGTTCCTGAGTTCCAGCCCCGCACCGGGTAAACTCGAGCCCGGCTCCGGGCTGTGCAATCTCTTTTCCTCTCTCTCTCTGCCCCTCACTCACTCGCACTCTCTCTCTTTCAAAAATAAGTGAATAAAATAAATAAATAATAAATAAATAATATAAAAAAAATAAAAAGTAAACAGAAAAAGAGTTAACTTAATTTTTAAAATTATGTTTTACATAATTTAAAATTTTAAATTACATAATTACATAAAATTCACATAATTTAAAAATAAAAATATTTTTATATTTATACAAAAATATCTATATTATCATTTCACATACAATTAACATAAAATCATTAATGACATATCTTACATTTTCTTCCATTTAGTCTTCTAAATCAGATGTGATTTACACTTCACAGAACATCTCCATTCATACTAGCCACATTTCAAGTGTTGCAATAGTTACAGCTAAAATAAAATAAATCTGTGACTAGAGGCTACTTGTTTTGGACAGTGAAAGCTCAATGCATGTAGGAATGTTTACTTTTGGTTTAGAACTATGCTTTTCTTTTTTATTACTCTGTAGGGCTTTGGCCTTCACCTATATATTTGATAAATCTCACTAACCAGAGGGCAGAGAACCAGAGTATACAGGTGCTATGCCAGCTTCGCCATGAAGTTCTGCTAAGGTAGCTAGAGTTTAACATGCCACCAGCCTTTATCCCATTTCTCGTCCTGTCCCAAGAAGTCTGTCAAAAATAAGATCTGCTGCAAATCTGATAACCAAATATTTAATAAAGATGCTTAGGAAACACTAGACATTATATGGTAGGTGAGGTAACCAGAATTTAGAGTTTTCAAAAGCTATTCAGAATTTCTGTCCGTGATATTTATTGTTTTAATTTGCCTAAGGTAGGCATTTGTATGTCATTTTATGGTGAAATTGGCAAGTTGACTTTTCTGTGATTTTTTCAAGCACATGTATGTATTTTATATCCAAAATCTATTTTTAAATCTCTTTCTTAGACTTTCCTACTCAACTTTTTTCCCATGTGTAAATACTCCCCTGACTAGCTGCGATCACGTATTGCCATATCTTTCTTATTAAATAAGCCTGTGCTTGAGTCTTCATATGTACAGAGCTTTGCCAATGGAAAGCATTTGTTTAGATCAATTTCAATAATTTTCCCTCATGGCTGAGAGGACTTCTGAACCATACAATGCTGTAAAACAGAGTATCTGACTCTTTTTCCCAAATGAAATGAAAATTTCCCAAATGAAAATAAACCCCAATTCCTCCACTAACTTCAGATTTTAAATATTTTGTTTCCTCACATACACCATGCTGTTCTCCATCTGTATGTTGCAGAGACAATAATGACAAAAGTTGACCTCCGAATATTTCTTGTTTAATGAGGAGCATGTGTGACTACCAGTGTTTGTGGCCACACATGATTACTGGAGTAAAAGGCAAATGGCATTTCTAGAAATGGTGCTGCTGACTCTGGATGAAATAGATCCATAAGATTCTTAAGCATAGAATAGATTCTTAAGCTTAAGAATAGATTCTTAAGCATAATGGAATGGTCACCTCTGAAGAGAATGTCCTGAAGTTGTAGCTATTGTCTATAAAAGGTAAGAGTCAAGACTTAGAATCTTCTACTACCCTTTAATAGCTTCTACTTACAGGTGTCCAGGATGATTATGCGACAACTAGACACATAGCTTTCACACTTGCCAAGTACGTACTCCATTTTCTGTCCAACATACATCTGGACATGAAAACCCTTGTTTTGACCTTACAACTCCATCCACCAATTAAATATTTCTGCTCTACTTCCATGGGTCAAAGACAAATCAGCTCATATCATTGTCTGAACAAAATCGTCTATTAACTTCCTATTACACATAGAGTAACATCTTAACCGTGGACTCTAAGGCTTAATACTTTCTGGCTTCGAAGTATATTCTAATTATTTCTTATTTCTTTACATTTTTTAAAAATGTATTTGTATCAAGTTAGCTAACATACAGTGTAGTCTTGGCTTCAGGAGTAGAATCCAGTGATTCATCACATACATAAAACACCCAGTGTTCATCCCAACGAGTGCCCTCCTTAATGCCCATCATCCATTTTCTCCTCCCCCATCAACCCTCAGTTTGTTCTCTGTATTTAAGAGTCCCTTATGATTTTCTAACTCTCTTTTTAGCCACACATTGTGCTCCTGCTTATTGCACAACCAAGTCCCCAATGGCTTTTTCCTTTATCTGTAATACTCTTCCACCAGCCATTAGCATGTTCACTCCACTTTTTTTAGGTCTCCACAGAAATGCCCTCTGCATAGAAAATCCTTCTCTGTTCACCATAAAAAATTGAGATTTCCTGTCTCCTCCACCACTTCTTTTTCTTCAGGGAAAAAATCATTATCAGATGTATTAGGTACTGCATATGCATTTGTTTGCATTTTACCATCTATCTTTTCCAAAATCTCACTGGGATGAGGTCACGTGCATAGTAGTTACTTGAATATATGTGATTCCTAGTAATGTATGACTTGTATTTTGAATAATGGAGATAATAACTGCCACCATGTATTGAATACTTACTTGAACAAGACAGTTCCTCTAGCTCACGTATTGCACATTTTAAAAAAGATTTATCCTTTCAGAAGCCACATGAGCAGATATCACAATCCTTATTTTGTAGATAAGAACATGAAGGCTAGATCTAAACTTTCTATCCTCACTATAATATGAAGTCCAACAAAAATGTTGTACCTTTATTCATAGTAACAGGGGTCCGGAAAGCCTCTCAGAAGTGTAGCTCAGTGGTGAGATTTTATGTACCATGCTAGGCACACAGAGAACATGTTTTTGAACCAGAGTATCCTTAATGACCTAGAAATAGCATCATTTAGATTACTACGCTTTTAGTCTGGTCACCTTTAAGGGTGCCGCCTGAGAATAGGTTACATATTTTTTTTCTTTAATTGCATCCTTCAGGTTTCAAGACAGTTATATTAAATCTATGCCCTTTCATTCCTGCCTCTACATCTTGTTCTAAAATTTGTTTCCCTTTGTCTTATTGTAGTTGTTATTCTTCCCTCAGTATTTATGATTTTGAATGACTTGAGTTGTTCAGGCTGGTACCTACATGAATCCTGCTACCTGGATTAGCCACATTAAAGTATGTTCTTGGCTCACCTATTATATCATTGGCTCTCACCCTTGAAACACAGCCCCTTGACAACAGTCCTCAACTACAAGTATATTTAGAAAATGGCTAGGACGTCAAATATTTATTCCTTTTAAAAAATTTAATATGTTCTCCTGGGGCCTGATTACAGAATATTTTAATGCTTACAAATTTCTTCAGTGGCACAGTACTAGCTTGTTTCCTAGGAAACAAATGCCCTTATTCTGCACTGCACACATCCTTAATCACTAAAGTCCATAATCTCTTTGTGAATGGATAACTTCTAAAAATTGTTTGTTTTTATAGGAGTTACCAGCTACAATATCACTGCAGGTAAATTTCCAAATATGTTATCAGTGAAAGATTATTTCAGTTTACCCTAAAATATGAGAGAGAGAGAGAGAAAGAGAGAGAGAAAGAGAGAGAGAGAGAGCTTTTATGAAGTCATCTTAAGATAAAGATGCATATTCTTTTGTGGCTGAGTTACATGCATAAATATGAAATGAATTTGAGGGATGTATATACTTGCCTCTGTTGTCATCCCTAGTCTCATTCTCTTTTTCACAGAAAATATAGGTTCATTCAAGAAAGTGGTTTGGATCTGGCTGTCTTTTTCTCCTCACCAAATATTAACTGAAAGCTATTAGAAACCCACAGAAGGAACAATGCATTTTTAAAGTGACATTTTAGAATTCAAGCCATTCATATTCTTCAATGCGAATATAATTTTTATCTAAATGATTTCAGAGGAAAATGGATTCATTTGACTACAGTGCTTCTAAGACCAGTGGGAAGCTCATCATCTTAATATTGAATCTGTAAATCCTTTCCACTAGGGATGATTAACAGCTTTGTCAAGTGTTTATTTTACTTTAAGAAGAATATGTAATTTCCTGGTATAACGCAGACAGATTTCAGTCTGTTTCTCCCTTTACATGTCACATTCATACCATGGACTCACAAGATCTAGCTTACCTCTATTAGACTTCTATTTTGCATGGTAAGATGATAGCCTAACAAGTTTTTATAGTTTAATGAGCATACATCAGTCTGTTCTATGATTCATTTATACTTGATAAAAAAAAAAAAAAAAAAAAAAAAAAAAAAAAAAACCTCAGCAGTTCTGATAAGAGGCAATAACAGTGAATTACTTCCAGATGGCACATTGGCTATACTACACGTGTGGTCTGAGCTACCCATGGGACAGAAAGTTCTATTTGTGCAGTGATGGGGCTACTCATACTACTTTTTTGTATGTAAAGCCTTGATGCCTTATACTCAGGATAGTTCTAGCCATTGGGAAGGTGCATGGGAAGTAGGTAGCTGTACAAGGACATTTACATATTCTGTTTGGGTTGCACATGTATTCTCAAATTAACCAACAAACAAAAGCCAAAATGGAAAACAATTCATTGTACACAGGCTTTTAATCAAGATATGATTTAGATGGCTTCCTTGGACAATCAAATCATTTACAAAGCCATAACCCGGTAGAGTTGGCAATAGGATGTTATTGGAAAATTCTAGTGTCCTATCTTTGCATTTTCCTAAGTAATAATGAAAATAGCCACATCACTTGCCTTTTAAAAAATTAAGTTGGGGCGCCTGGGTGGCTCGGTCAGTTAAGCATCTGACTTCAGCTCAGGTCATGATCTCATGGTCCGTGAGTCGAGCCCCGCGTCGGGCTCTGTGCTGACAGCTCAGAGCCTGGAGCCTGTTTCAGATTCTGTGTCTCCCTCTCTCTCTGCCCCTCCCCTGTTCATGCTCTGTCTCTCTCTGTCTCAAAAATAAATAAACGTTAAAAAAAAATTTAAAAATAAATTAAGTTGAGGGGCGCCTGTTTGGCTCAGTCAGTTAAGTGTCAGACTCTTGGTTTCAGCTCAGGTCATAATTTCATGGTTCACGTATTCAAGCCCTGCATCAGGCTCTGCGCTAACAGTGCAGAGCCTGCTTGGGATTCTCTCTCTCCACCTCTCTCTGCATCTCCCTTGCTCACTTAAGCTCTCTCTCAAAATAAAGAAATAAACATTAAAAAAAATGTTGAGAATCTAGGTCATTTCTATTTTTAACCATATATCCATTTTTGGTCATGTTAGTCATTTTTCTTCATTAAATCTTTATAAAATGAATTCTAAACAATCACAATCTTTCTATAATAAGGTTAAAAATTTTACTATGCTTTTTATGAGGAGGGAGCCAATAATCATGAAAAACAAGCTGACTGAGGAGTTTGTTTATAAAGTAGCTTCTCAATATCCTCTCATAAATTAATCTTTTTCATCTAGTTTTAGAAAGTTACAAATCATTTTCAAGATGATGACCCTGAGGTACAATAAAACACAATAAATTACAGAAACAAGGATTGAATTATGTTTAGTATATTAAGGTAGAAAAATAGACAAACACATTTTTAAAGATTTTACAATTAGAATTTATCTTATCTTTACTCTAATTTAATCACATTTCAGTTAACCAGAATACAACCCAGAAGCTAAGGATTCTGTTTATTGAGATTTTTCACGTCTTCAACCTCAGACTGAAGAGGACACTAAATATATATTTAAATTAAATTGTTCCTTATATGAAAAATGAGAGAAAAGAGAAGCCAAAAACAGTCCAAGAGCTTATTTTGTTCATGTCAAAATGATATTTTCTGATATGAAACATGTAAAGTTTTATGCACATGTCCAAATGTCACCTTGTTTTAAAATCTAAACCTTCTTGTCCCAATCTATATACAAAGATTGCCCCAGGATTTGACTAAAAAATATTTACTGAATCACATTTTTCAATATATCACTGAATTAGTGGCAAATCATGGTGAATTCTCTTCCTTTATAAATAAATGATATGAACACAATGACTTAATAATCCAAGTACCATGACTCTATTTAACTTTTGAAATAGTATCAAGTATTTTCAGAGAGCACTACATGTTATTTCTCTTTATTTCTTCGTCAAAGTCTAAAATATAAATTGCAAATTAGAAAATCCTTTGAGAGTAGAGTTCAGCAAGGGAACGGTTTCAAGGTAAGTTTTATATTAGTTTCACTCATTTTAATGAGCCTTTGTTAGAAACCAAGCAAGCAAATACTCTAGACCAAAGAGTTACAGAAAAGCTATCTTTTAAAGAAACCATCATAAATCAGAACCTCTAACTATCTGCTTACATTATCAGGTTGACACAACAAAAGCATAGACTGGTAGCTATAAATGAGATAGCTTTTATTAAGAAAGAAAATGAGACTTCAAATTTGAATATCAACTTAAATATCAGGTTTGAAACAGGCTAGAGATACCTCAATTCACAATACATTTCTATTTAAATTAAACATCAACACCGCTCTTTAATATATGATGTAGAAAATTAATTAAAATAAAGCTTTTTTTAATATAGGTATGTAAGTAGATGAAAAAGCTTTCACATGCAGGTACACACACATACACACACGCGCACACACACACAGGACAATGGTGGAAAAATACTTTATTAATCAGTGAGAATTAGATGAGTCACTTTAATCCCTAGGAAGCATAAAAGTGAAAAAAAAAATCTTGGATTCAAGAGACTGATTTTTCTCAGTACTTGCTAACCTTGGGCTGTCTGCTTATAACTACAAATTGTCCTTAGCTTGAAAAGAGCCTTTTAATATTTAAAATTATTGGTCTATGGTATCCATGTAATTTCTTCAGCCATAGGGCTTCATTTCCTTTGATGTGTATCAAGGTTCCAACTGATATTACTACTACTCCTGCTGTCTCTTAGCTCTGAGACAGGTTTCTGTCCTCTCTAAAACCGATACCAATGATTGGTCTCCAGCTCCAAGACGGAATTTTATCCATTTGTATAATAGGGAGGCTCAGACAGCTATAGTATGCTCCTGAATAAGGGATTCCACATTTAAATTTGATCATTATTTCATCACTTGTAGATTTTTTTTTCTCCAGAATTCAAAGTATCTCAGCAACAAGTGTCCCTATAAATAAAATCACATTAAAATCAGAAAGAATCCAGGCAGTTTCAAGACCTCCTGTACGAGTATATGGTTCATATACATACACACAGGATCAAGTGGCAGGACATACTTTCAAAGGATGATAATACTTATTCTCTATTACATAAGTATTTTTTATCCAGATAAACAACGAAGAAAACCTTAGGCTTAACCAGAAAAAGAACGCTATATGCAAAAATGTCACTAGAGTTCTTTTCAACTGCATTTTAAATGTGGTAATAAAAATCACAGGATTTCAATAGATACCAAATGATCCTGATATATAAAATTAAAGCAGATACTCTGTTACCTTTATTGTTTTTAAAACATGAAATATTTTCAAGTTTCCATTCCTTGAAACTGCATTGAAATGAAAAAGTTTATTTTTTTCATTGTAGATAGCGGAAATAATCTTCAAAAATCATCTGTTCCTGTCCACAGTTGTTACAGTGTAACAAAAACATTTATTTTAAAGAGTGATTTTATTTATCAAGTTCTTTTATGTCAAGATTTTTTTATACACTTGACATTCACCTTGATTTTTGAAAGTGAAATATACCAAACACCTAGAAAATCAATGTAGTGTAAAACAAAAGATGATTTTAAAGCAGCGTTGTCATAAAAAATGAAAAGATAGGAATGGATTGATCAATGGATTACTAAAGTTAGCCATAAAAGAAAAAATGCACACACAACACACGCACACACACAGAACTTTTATTTCACATGATCATCAGGTGAACGTTGACAACTCTAGTAATGCTCTGTCCCAAGAATGAAGAATTGGTGGTAATTGCTTTTATCAAATACAAAGAACAAAGCCTTCAATCTCATAATCCAAATAAAACCCTGAAGAACCTGAAGATGTCTTGAAGTCAATCCTCCAGCTGACGAGAAATCAATGGATGGATAAGATTGCTGTGATAACTTTGGCATCACTTCATGTTGATTTAGAAAAAGACTGGAACATTTTGCACCATCTAATGAGATGATGGCTATCAGGGTCAGCAGTCAAGATTTAAATAATCAGTATTTTGGGGGACAGAATGAGTAAGTCATTATGCATGTCCAGTCCAGGAATAACATAATATGACATGCTGAACTGTGTATACTACTTATTTAATAATGAAGATGAGGGATAAAGAGGAAGCTGTAAGTAACATATACAGATAAAATTAATGTTCTCTTTTACACCTGTTATTATTTTTGCACATATGTAATGGAAAAACATTAGCATCTTGTGTATATAATGAAAATACCTCTGCAATCCAGAACTTTTCAGTTCTCTCAGTAAATTATCGTCCTTTCACACCAATCATGTCATCGATCTTAACCTATAAGTTGTCCAACAAATTTTCACTTTGTCAGCCACTATTTTAAGAAAATTGATCTTATTTAAGGATTTTTTTTAATGTTTATTTTTGAGTGAGAGAGAGAGACAGAGAGACAGAGGACAAGCGAGATAGGGGTAGAGAGAGAGGAAAACACAGATTCTGAAGCAGGCTCCAGGCTCTGAGCTGTCAGCACAGAGCCTGATGCGGGGCTTGAACCACGAACCGTGAGATCATGACCTGAGGTGAAATCTGATGCTCAACCGAAAAAGCCATTCAGGTGTCCCAAGAAAATTGATTTTAAATATTGTTTCTTTACTCTTCATTGTGAAAGCTATTATTTTGGTATGTGAATAAGCATTTAGCAACCAGTATTTTGGCAGAAAGAGAAAGAGCTTTGATGGGTAGCTCTTATGAATTTTCATAGCATAAATACTCTCACCCTTGATAAAGTCAAACTATCAATGATTTAACAGACATCTTGCAAAATTCCTAAAACTATAACAATTAGCCCTTGAACCAGTACAAGTCAACTTTGTGCACCACTAGATGATCTATATATTTAGATATATTTATATTCCCATAAATATATTTATATATGATTCAAATATTTTAAAATAAAAACTTTAATAGTTGTAATATTTTTAAAAATGTATAGATTTACTTTATTCTCAGCTTACTGTAATATCTACAGTTGTATTTTTAGTAGCCCTAAATTTTATCTTTTTTCCATCTAATTTTTATCTCAAACCCTTCAGCACAATTGATGAAATATGTTTTCACAATGGTGAGGTAAACTTATTGAGATTATCTGTCAGACAATTCTAAGCCCCTACTGCAGTGAAATATTAGATTATTGTGATTTGTATCTTTTTTTCACCCATTCTTTTTCTCCCTATCCTTACTTATTGAGCCTTATGCTACTCAAGTAATGTGTTACTATCATAATCCATGACTTAGTTTCTGTTTTCCAGAAAAACTAGGTTTGAGACATGTGGTTGTAAGATACATTCAATTCATAAATGTTGTGATTGAAACATAAACATTGAATGTAAAAATTAAAGTTATTAATACTATGAATCTATGATGCCCTGTTATATCTTTTAAAATCCAAGAAGTTGGGGGTAAATAAGATGGAGGTAAATAAATTTAAAAATTATTTTACATGTCATCATTTTTATTTTTATAACATTTTATAGCAGTTTTGTTGATATGATTTACATATCAGAAAATTGATCTTTTTAAATTGTACAACTCAGTAGTTTCTAGTACATTCACAAAGTTGTGCAATCATCACTGCTATAGTATATTTTTATCACTCTAAAAGAAATACCATCCCATTAGTGGTCGCTCCCAATTCCCTTCTCTCTCTATACCATGGAAACCACTAATCTGATTTCTCTCCCTGTGGAATTGCCTATTTTGGATATTTCATACTGATGGAATCATATATATCATGTGGCCTTTGTGATTGATTTCTTTCATTTAGCATATTATTTCTATGGTTTATCCATATTTTAGAATGTAATACTACTTCATTTTTATTGTCAAATAGTATTTCTCATATGAATATACATTTTTGTTTGTCTCACTTTTTGGCTATTGTGAATAATGCAATGAACATTTGTGTACAATTTTATTTTGCAAGGTTGTTTAATTTCTCTCACATATACATAGAAGCATAATTGTGTCAGATGGCTTACCTTTAACATTGTGAGGTATTCCTACATGTGTTTTTCAAAGTGGCTGTACCATTTGATAATATCAACAGCAATGAAGAATCAATGAAGGATGATCATTCTCATCACTATTCATTGTCCCTTTCTCTCTTTCTTTCTTTCTTTCTTTCTTTCTTTCTTTCTTTCTTTCCTTCCTTCTTCCTTCCTTCCTTCCTTCCTCCCTCCCTCCCTCCCTCCCTCCTTCTTTTAGCCATTGTAGTGGGTATGAACCAGCTTTTCACTGTGGTTTTGTTTTACATTTCTCTAATGACTTGTGATGTTTAGCATACTTTACTTCATTTATTGGTCTGCATTTCTTCTTTGGATAAATGTCTATTGAAATCAGTGGCTCATTTTATAGTTGGTCGCTTGAACTTTTATCATTCAGTTTCACAAATATATATTCTGGATAAAATTTCTTTATTGTATATATGACTTGCCAATATTTTCTCACCAATTGTAAGTGGCCTTTTATTTTTATTTTTTTGATGCTTTCTTTTGAAACACTAAAGTTTCAAAATTTGAATAAATCAGTGTATCTATTACATAACCCGAGGTCATAAAATTTACTCACATGGTTTCTTGTAAGAATTTTACAGATTTTCCTGTTGCATTTAGGTCTATGGTGCATTCTGACTTACTACTTTACATATTTATACATATATTTGTTGACAAAACTATTTTGTTTTTAACAGAGAGAGAGAGAGAGCAAGCGAACATGTGAGCAGGAAAGAGGGGCAGGGGGAGAGAGAGAATCTTAAAAGGTGGAACCCCATGCTGGACTCAGTCCCATGATCCTGAGATGATGACCTGAGCTGAAATCAAGAGTCAGTCACTCAACTAGCTGAGCCATCCAGGCACCCCAAAAAGTCTTTCTTTATCCACTAAATGATCTTGTCATTCTTTTTTTTTTTTTTTAATGTTTATTTGTTTTTAAGAGAGAGAGACAGAGACAGACTGTGAGGCAGAGAGAGAGGGAGACACAGAATCTAAAGCAGGTTCCAGGCTCTGAGCTGTCAGCACAGAGCCTGATGCGGGGCTCAAACTCATGAACCGTGAGATCATGACCTGAGCTGAAGGCAAATGCTTAACTGACTGAGCCACCCAGGCATCCCTGATCTTGTCATTCTTGTTGAAAAATAAATTGATTTATAAATGTGAAGGTTTATTTCTGGACTCACAAATCCATTCCATTGATCTATATGTGTATCTTTTTTTTTTTTTTAACAAGGCTATAATCAATATTTTTTATCAAGCTATAATTGATGTATAAAAAATTGCACATATTTAATGTATACAATTTGGTGAGATTGGACATATACACAAATCTATGAAATCACCACAATCAAAATAATAACTATATTCATCATTTCCAAAAATGTCCTCATACTCCTTTGTTCTTTTTTGTTTTGTGTTTTGTGTTTTTTTGTGTTTTTTTGGAGGGGGTAGTTTCTTTTTCTCTTTCTTTCTTTCTTTCTTTCTTCTTTCTTTTTTTTGCATTTGGTAGGAACACTTAAGATGAGATATACTTTCTTAAATACAAATTTCGTTTAATTCTTTGAACGTATTGATAATAAGTTATTTAAGTCCTTGTGTAGTAAGTCTACCATCTGGGCTTCCTCAGAGACAATTTTTTTTTTATTTTTTTTATTTTTTATTTTTTTTAAATTTTATGTATAGGCTGTATTTATTTGCACATCTTATAGTTTTTATTATTGTTGTTGAGAACTGGATATTTTAACTAAATTAATTTGAGAACTCTGGAAATCAAATTCTCCTTTGTCTCAACAGTTTTTTTTGCCACTGTTTGTTTGTTTTTGTTTCTCTTGTTTGTTGACTTTTTGTTTTCATTCCCTGCATTTCTATGTAAAGTCTGTATTCTTTATAATATGTGACCACTGAAGTCTCTGCTTAGTTAGCTTCATAGTCATTTAAGAATTGGACAAAGATGTCCTTATTAGCCTTGACTCATGCTCTACTTATCTTTTCCAAAGGATTGTGTGTATGCCACTCTTTCACTGCTCTGGAAATGTACAACTCTGCCTTAGGCTTCCTCAAGGTTAAATTGAGATGGGAGTTTAAGGCCTTCTCCAATCTTTCTTAGGCATGGATAAAACATACATATATGCATGGCCTTTTAGATCCTCAAAAATATGAAACTTTTCAAAACTTCTTATGGTCATCTCATTCCATAGATATTCCTTTTCATTTTTTGGCCAGCGTTTTGTATGCCCCAACTTTTACTGCTGCTTTAGGCAACTATAATGTTAAATGATCTTCTTTCTCCTTTCTTTCTCTTTTTTTCTTTCTTTCTTTCTTTCTTTCTTTCTTTCTTTCTTTCTTTCTTTCTTTCTTCTTTCTCTTTCTTTCTTTCTTTCTCTCTCTTTCTTTCTTTCTTTCTTTCTTTCTTTCTTTCTTTCTTTCTTTCTTTCTTTCTTGTCTCCATGAGATAGAGCTTTCCTCAGTGAGTGAGCTCTGGGTCAAAACAAATAAAGACCTATTTTTTAAGTGAGAATTTTTTCAGAGTTGCCATATAGATTGAATAATGACATTTCTTTGAGGATAGGGCTTTTAAGAGAGTTCTAAACCAATTTTGTCCCATTTGGTGGTTGGTTTTCATAGTTACTATTGCTGATTTCCAAGGCTGTAAAAAGGGTGATGGGGATACTGCAAGTAAAAACACCAGAAATGTCACAGTTCTTACTGTGATACAGACACTTTTCTTAAATAAAGTCTCCTGGATTGTTGTACACTTTTGGTTAATTTCTAGAGTTCAGAAAACATTGATTTTTGATCATGTCTGCCAGTGTTTTCATTGCTTTCAATGGAGAGTAAGATTTTTGAAGTTTCTTTGTTTACCTTTCCAAAATACTTGTTCTAAACCTTATTTAAATAAGGGTAATGAGAAATCCAGACTAAAGCAAGCATTGTTATTATGATTGGAGTTCTTGAAACAGAAGGTTGTTTTTGTTTTTTTTGTTTTATTTAATTTTTTGATTTTGTTTTTTAATCAGTTTTGGAGAATTCTGACCATTAACTCTTAAAATATTGCTTTGATCCTTTCTCTTTTTCCATTTTTTTGGGAGTCCTTTAATTAACATTGTTTAGACCATTTGACTATCTTCCATGTCTTTCATGCTCTGTTTTATCTTTGTTGTTGTCATTATTAGTTTTATTTTATTTTTGTTTTTCTGATTCAGTTTTGATATATTTTTCTGTTGACATCTCATTAAGTTAATTAATTCTAATATCCATTCAATTGGGTGGCTCAATTGGTTAAGTGCCTGGCTCTTGGCTTTGGCTCAGGTTATGATCTCACAGCCATGGGATTGAGCCCTATGTTGGGTTCCATGCTGAGCATTCAGCCTGCTTGGGATTTTTTCTCTCTCCCTCTCTCTCTGCCACTCTTCAGTTCTCTCTCTCTTCTCTCAAAATAAATAAATATTTAAAATCAAAATTTAAAGGAAAATTCTATTTTCTATGTCTCTATTTTATATACTGTATATATCTATATCTATACCTAAATCTTTCTATCTATCTACCTACCTATCTATCCATCTATATATTTTTTAAAGACCTATGTTCTAAGTCCAACATTAGGATTATCTAATTCTTGATTTTTCTCTTTATTATTTGTTACATTTACCTTCCTTCACATGTCTTTAATATGAGAACTTAGAGATTCTAAATCAATGATTTCACTCTTCCTTTCTTTCTTGCCCACATCCTCAGACATCTGTGCCAATAAAGCATGCTGAAAATGTCTCATAAGGAAAACTGTCTCTAAGTTTGGAGATCTGGATTTCTGCACTCTGTACCATCACATGTGGTCATCAAAGGCTCCAGTCCCCTCCCTCCCACCATGGTAGTCTTTGGTCCAGACTCAGAAGCAAATGTTTTGAGGAGAAAAAACTGCCAGAAATCTCAGCAAATCTAAGATGGGCTCCTCTTTCTCTGGAAATTTAGTTTGTATAAATCTCTGTATTTACACATTCCTACAATTCTTTAAAAGTAAGATTTTTTTTTCTTGTTTGTGAAGCAGGAGCTATGACTTGCTGCACTATTGTCTTATACCTATCAATAGACAGCCTCAAAAGGAAAGATTCTTAAATTTAAATGCATGGGTTTGCATTAAAGGTCGTTGAGATGAAGTGTGTTAATTTGTACCCATTCTCTACAAATTTGTTACTATAAATAGCATTAAATGAGCTTTATATAAATCAGAAATAGCATAGAATCTTAAGGCTTTTGAGATAATTTAGTCTAACTTACTGATACTATCTATAAGGTTAATGCTAAAAGAAGACATGTCCCTTCATCAAGGATATTTGTAGTTAGCAGGGCCATCATATTTGATCCCGTGAATTGAGTATTGTATGATTCCAAGGTGCACTCTCTCTACAGAATGCAATTTTCATTACACCCCAGAGTTGTGAAAATTGGCAAAGTTATAAAATTAAACATGAAATAACACAAATGTGAACAAAGAAAAGAGCTACCTAAAATTAATGAGGTAAGCTGCACATTTTAAATAATATTTCATGGTTTAGTCACATTACCACTGAGGACATTAAGATGCTTTTAAAGTTCCCCGGACAACTCAAACTGCTTATTATTGATCACAACCAAGACTTACTGATGACATCCAACATCCCTATGAGCTCAAGGACTATACAGTGCTCCAGTTAGTACCGTGGTTGTCTATTATGTGGCAGAGGTGACTCCCATGGTTTCCTGTCACATGTTCAGGGGACCACATAAATATTATTTTAACGCCTGTTGAATTACATTGTTTAACAACTTATCTGGAATTCCTTTTTTGCCAGCTCCAGCTCATATTAAATGTTTTTAGGGGCCATTAGTTACACCACGCCCCAAAATAAAATTTGGTTCATTGTAACATGAGTGTTTCATATACTAAGAAATGACTTATCCAGATGTCTGAGAATCTTTCCTTTCTCTATTGAAAAGTTGCAGGATATATATATATATATATATATATATATATATATATATATATACATACATACACACAGATATAGATATATAGATATATTTATCAGTGCCCTCTTATGTATACACACACACATACTCACAACATGCACACACAGCCCTTCTAGAAATTCTACAGTTGTTTATGTTCTAACTATTCAGTCATTTTATTTGCACATATAACCTAGCAGCAGGGATGCCTGCACACTTAAGTGCTTAATAAATATCCAGTGTAAATATTTTAAAATTCAGATAGTGATCTAGTCATCCTAAAGATTACTAGCACAAGGTGAAATATGAAATGACAAAAATGGCACAAATGGCCATTTGGTTCTTCAAAATATGCTTTTAAAAATTGGGGAAAATGATCATTCCATTGTAAAATAGTTTTATTAGCCAGATCCTATGTATATACCTGGTTCCTAATCTCTTTAATTATCTGTATGTTTAAAATAAGGGTTTTATCATCTCTCTTCTTTACTTCTGAGAAACAGTACCAAGATTTTGCTTACTTTTCAAAATGGATTCTGAGCATAACAAATAGCATTTTGAATAGTGTAAAAATGTTGATTTTATATTTCTGAACTCTGTCATTTGAGATTTTATACTGAACAAACCGTGCATATACACATAAATAATTCACAGGTGAAGCTATTTGTAATTGGTTCGCATTATTCCAGCTACAGAGGCCTTTTTGCCTTTAGATGGCCAATTGTGTCACCTTGCAATGGTGAACATGCAGTTACACACAAGACTCATGTTGCTGCAAGCAGTCTGGAGGCAACAAAAACAAATTGATGGTGACAGAAATAGAAGAATCCCACCCTGTCAGAAGATGAATGAGCTGAACTTGCCTGATGTGAACCCAGGCTGACACAAGCAAGGTGGAATCAAAGAGTGAGCAACTTTTGACAACCCATGCTTCACAGCCCTGACCACTGTGGATGCCCGTGATTATCTCCAGACAAAATGACTGTGAGTAAAAGGCTTACATACACTTAAATTAAACACAGCAGGGTTTTAGTAATCTCTGTTTGCATTTTACTTTCTGTTAAGAAGGAAATTGCTTGGACTTGGAACATTTCATTTAATGGCATTTTTAGTTACCTTTTGTACTTCTAATGCCATAGTCTAAATTCACTCTAAATTACCCAGTGAGACATTGGAAACTTTTGTCCTTTTTTGTTTATTTTTTTAAATTGCAGTAGCTTCCTTACCAATTTTACTAAATTAAATGTGTTTTAAGGCATCTCAGTTCTTGAAACTTAATTATCCCAATCTCTGGGTGAAGTATAGCAAACAATGCAAACGCCATTTATGTAATTTATTCTGCAAAAGAAAATAATGGAATGCAGTTGTGCTAATGATATACACGTTTCTGTATTTTTCCCCCCATTTCGACAACAACTTAGCAAAACCATGTCATTTTGAAACAAAAGCTTTAAGGGCATTTTGGGGTTTGGGGTTGTCCTCACACTGCTTTTAGGAGAAGGCAATAAACTGTATAATATTCTGTGACTTTGGAATATCATGAAAGATTTTGTTTTGTGTCCTCGCTTTATCCTCCCATCAATGAGTTTTATTGACAGTTACCCATAATAAACTCGAAATAAAGATCATGGCTTGTAATTGTAATGTGTAAATAAGAAGAAAAATATGTCGGTACTCCAGTAGCTGAAGCACCATTCATTAAATCCCAGCAGAGTAAAATCTAATTGTTAGACCACATGAAGTCTAGAAAACTTTGGTTTAAACTCAAGCATAATAAGAAAATCTATCACTCTCATTCCTGTTTAAAACAGAGTTTTGAAATCCTCAAGTCCACGATTATGTGTAATTTAATATTGATATTCATTACTATAATCAGTTAATCATTCTAATTTGCTGAATTTCACTTGCTGCATTATTTGAAGTAAAGGTGAATTAATTAGTTTATGCTGTACTTTTGGAAGATGGGTAACTAGACCCTGGTTTCAAGATTGTAATGATAGATGGAACAGTGACTAGTCAAAGAATGTGGCCATTCAGAAAAATTGGCACTGACTCTTGTTTAGCTCAAGTCAAAAAAAAAAAAAAAGACAAAATAAAAACAACTTCCATTTCAAAACAAATCTACAAACAATAAAAGTGAAGAAATAACAAAATGCCTCAAGTAAATTATCTGAATACAGTACACCCTTTCTTCCTTGACCCACCTTCTAGTTTTCAATTATAGTTAGTTGACAGTGAATTGTGTGTGTTATCATCCCATTGATATTTTGTTACCAAATTATTGTAGATGCTTCCCCTACTATGCTGAGGAAGCAGATTTTTGACTCATTAATTTCACAATGATGAGACACGTATTGATAAGAGAGGACACAATGCCTTGTATCTTGAGCCTTCCGTTTCCTTAGAGTTGGACTTGTCTACACTATCATTATGAAACCTAGAAATAACTTGTCTATTTAAAAAATAATATTATAATCTTATTTTATGATTACAAAGAAGGTGATATTCAGCATATCAATTACATATTTTTGCATACATTGATCTTTCCTGAGGTGGTTGAAGAAGGAAATTCAGGTGACAAGAACCTAACACTCCTCTAGTGAATCTCTCTCAGTAGTAGATGATCATGGTTCATAAAATTATTTACACCTTAGTGATGTCTTCCTAATAGTGATATCTCACTCAACACATTTACAAAATGTCATATTGTGGAATTTCACCTAAAATGTTATCCTTACCCAGTCTCGTAAGTGAAATCACAATGGAACCATGAGATTAAAATATAAAATTTTATGGATTGGCTAAACAAAGTACAAACTGGACAAATGTGAAGGCTGAAATATAGTCATGCTTATGTACCCATATGAAAAAAGCAATACATATGGGTATACATGTGTATGTATGTGTGTGTATGTGTGTGTGTATCACAATTAAAACTATACCTAGAGTCTAAATTAAAATTAGTTTTCCCACTAGCTAGCACATGTTTATTTATGCAGAAATCAGAAGATCTGAATTTCAACTTACCCTCTCAGGTTTACAGACATTTAAGCACATTATTAGGAACAGTGATTATTCGGCACACCAACACTCAGGTATCACCCAACTTCATTACTACCTGATTAATTAACCTGTTTAAAGTGTGAAAGTTGGCACCTTGTCATTAGAATCCATGGGAATAACTAATGAGAAACTATGAAATAATTTGTTCCTCAATTAAAAAACCTGAAAGAAGAGGTTTTATCTCATTATTCTTGTTTCCTGTTATCACCTACACAAAGCCAAGACGATTTTGCAAAACTTACTGTCTAAAAAGAACAGGCAATGTAACATGTAACATCTCAGGGAACATTTCACAGATCTTTAATAAAATGTGGTGTTATTCAACAGCAAAAGGTAAGCCAAGAAGGTTCCTGGGATAATATATTCATTATAGAGCATCGGTGTGAAAGTGGGTTCATCTCATACCTGGTGTTCAGGTTTAAATGAGGTTTCTAGATAAGAACAGAGTGAAGGAGCAGTAAGTCAGTTCAATTTAGTTCTGTCTGAAGAGACTTCAGGAAAAATATCACGCGACGTAATTAGTATCAGAGGACTATTAAATTACGACATTTTCATATATTAAAAACACAGCCCAAAGCCCAAGTTTCCCTCAACATGGCTGCTTTTATTCAATGGCCACATTACAGTATCACTCAAATAGGAAAAAAGGCAGTGAAGATATTAATTTCAATTGTTTTCCCTTGTTTACATTCATGAGATCATAGGTATCATATGAAAATGCTCGTGTCAAAGGTACTTAGTTTCCTAACCTAAACCGTTTTGTAAAATTTACAGATTCATCCTCCTACTCGTAAGTTATTCATAGAGCTCACAATGCCAATGAAGTACATGTCTGTTGTTTAACATTAAAGTAAAGAAGCCAAAAGTTTTTCTTGGAGGTAAAGGAGCAATCTTTCTTACACTGATTATTTTACATACATCTTTCCAGTTAGAGAGTTTTGTGCTCTGAACCATGGCAGGAAATAGACTATAGAATCCATCCAATGTAAAGCTAGGCATAAATGAATACAGATGTTAATTAATTGGATATCCTTATTTAAATTCCTTGAAATATATTCTGGATCATGTCTCATGCTTCCTTGTATAAATCTTTAAGCTGAGGCCACCCGCATTTAGTGAAGGAAATAGTGAAATTATTAAAAACCACATGCATATTTTTCCAAAATCAAGGTTTTGTAAAGATAATCATAAAGTTTGAAATAACACAATTTAATTAATCCTCTTTAGGAAAAAAAAAACTGTATATCTATTTTATACTCTAAACTTTATACTTTTATTCAGTTGCAAAATGTCCTAGAAAAAAAAATAAAAGAGAAAGAACAGGCTGATAACACATCTTAAATATCTTTGCTCAATCTTCTGAAAACATTTCCATTAGCACATAATGAAAAATTTTGAGACAAGCCAGTATAGTTAATGAAAATAGCTACTATTTGGTGAGTATCAATGGAATACCAAACTGCATATTAGGCGTTTCACATGCAAACTTCATGTCTTACCATTCTCAAGAGTTTGTGTAATTATGTCTACCTACAGATGAGGAAACTGAAGTCCAATAGTACTTAGTATCTTGTCAAACTTTATATACTGACACCAAATTCCATAATCTCTCTCCCTATACTATGTTGCTTCGAATCAACAAATAATATAATCTGGAAAAGTATTCTCACGCAATGTAACCTATTAATAAATGCCTAACTACACAACAACATGAGATTATTTATTTGCTTTTAAAGAATGTGAAACCAAATTTAGGAGTACAGTTTGATAGAAGCATTCATAAAATGAAAACAATGAAGATCCATTTCAAATCAAATCGAACATTCTTCAGAAATCATATCTATCATAGTTAGCATTATTGACCGCTAATATCATGAATATTAAAGTGAGTGATTAAAATTGGCCAAAAAATAGTGAAGGAAGAAAATCATGTGCTGAAAGTAGAGGTATGTGGGAAAAACTGCAAAATCTTTTTAATAAGGTATATCCTGCTAAATAAGAAAAGGAAAGAGAAAAAAAAAAAAAAAAAGGAAATGAAATAAAGGAAGTTCCTGTCAGGGCAGTCTCTATTTTATTTGTGTAAGATTAGCTATTTAAACATTTATATCAGTCCAAAGTGAAAGTAAAGAAAATGACCTAAAAATTTAAAAGTGTCAATATCATTATTCATGGTGTCCTTTTTGAATAAAAATTTCAACCTAAAATAATAAAATGATTTTTATTATTTTTTTTTAATTTTTTTTTAATGTTTATTTATTTTTGAGACAGAGAGAGGCAGAGCATGAATGGGGGAGAGTCAGAGAGAGGGAGACACAGAATCTGAAACAGGCTCCAGGCTCTCAGCTGTCAGCACAGGGCCCGACGTGGGGCTGGAACTCACGGACTGCGAGATCATGACCTGAGCCGAAGTCGGCCCCTTAACGGACTGAGCCACCCAGGCGCCCCAATAAAATGATTTTTAAAAGACAATGTCACAAGAACAAATATTCAAACAAATGGAAGATTTAAAAAAGAGTGTAAAATTATATGATACTTAATCCCAAAATTATGTCGGGGGAAAGAATAAATAACAAATACAAATAAACAGAATAGACTCTAAAAAATGAATCACAGAAAAAGACTCTTTTAAAAAGCATAAACAATTCAGTAATAAAAGTAATGTGCATAGAATGGCAAGGTGTTCCTAATCCCAACATATATTTTATACTAATACTTATATCTTTCATATACTTTGTGCAATATATTTTGTGCATAATCCCTCAAAGTCTTATGATCTTTCTCCTATTGTGTTCAGTAATGCATTTAGCATATAAAAGTACTTAAATATATATCCTACGTGCCAACATTTGGAAGCCTGTTCCCATTATTAATTACTATGAAACATTGAAATGGACAAAAAAAAAAAAAACATTTTGTAGTTTCTAATCATTCAATGTCATTATCATTTCTCACATATAAACTGATGTTCTGGAGCGTTTACCTACGCGTCATTCTATAGAGATAATATTTACGTCACTCCATTTTGACTCTTTCATTTGCAAGTCTCCCGAGTAGGAGGAAATGGGTGTCTCTATTGGGATTGTGATTGGGAAGCTCTGAATTAGTGGCATTCCTGGTAATGTTTTGCATTTATTTTTATGTCAGTAGTGAAAAGCATTACTATTGTTTAATCTTATCTCTACTCCAGAACTAAAGGGAGTGTATTATGTGACTTCCTTCCTTTGTTGTCCCCAATAGCAAGGGTCAGGTTCTACTTTAATCAGCATACACTTCTGGAAAGGAACACAAACAAGAGTAAATCAAACTAAAAATAGTCATCACCTCTTCACATCACCGCCCTGAGTACAACCAGGCTTCTCTCACGTCACTTCACTTACATGCTAAGATTGAGGCCTGAGCGTCTCTGTGGGAGGCTGCATCAACAGGCTGGAGTCTCTGACATGGTCACTTTCACCAGCTACCACTGCTCATGTTTGAAATTCAACTTGGCTCATATCTGAAAATGAACAATGGAAGTGCATGGGAAACTTCCTTGAACCTGTCACTCCGTCTCCACTATCAATCATGTGGGAAATATGCAGTTGTTCAGGTTACATAGACAGCTACCCTCCACCTTTTAAAATATTATTCAAGAATCACACCGAATACTACCAAGAACACAATCTGGGAGACTGGATCATGACTCTAGACTTTTAAATGAATCACACAGGAAGTCCTAATAAATGGAATCCTTTAAAAGAATTTTACTCTATTAAACAAGCTATAATCATATTTAAATGAAGCAATGAATATATTTTACAAGTGTTTTAAAATTTAAAATGTTCAGTAGATTTTTAATCATGAGAGATGTAAGTTTATAAAACTGTTCTTTACATTCAGTTAGCCAAGGTCAATTTCCATTTTTCTATAGAAATACTGTATATCATTCTATTGAAAGATTAATCATTCCTCTTATGAAAATAGGGATCATGCTTCAGAGTTGGTAGCTTCCTAGATTGTATTAATGATAACAGATAAGATATGACAAACATCTAAATCATTGTCAGTACTTGAGCATAGTGTCCAGTTATGAAGGTTGGGGACACAGTGGGACCAGATTTAAGTTATACCTTTATTAACCTTTCGCAACATTCTGACTGATAGAAAGTATAATATCCATTACATACTAGAAGATACTAAGTAGAGGGAGTGTAAGTATCTAATTCAGGAACATAGATATTAAGCGTCGAGCCGGTATTTGAACCTTCCACAGTTCTAGATATCACCTTTGTTCTGTTGCTTGTTTTCTCTCTCTAAGCCATGCTTATGTGAATATGTGAATACCAGGTTACTTTAAAGCGGGAAACTCTCAATCAGGCCTAGGGGGGAGAAATGGACAAGTGTGACCTGATAAAGTAAATGTGCTTTGTGGCCAGCAGCGCTCTTCCAGGTGCAGCACAGGAGTGAACACAGGGGTCTGGAAATGCAATTAACTACTCCAAAAGCTTTCTGCCCATTGCTACTCTGACATTTAAGATTTCTGACAACTTGTTACCTTTTTTGTCTCCCCTTGAAATGCTGTTTACTAAAGGCACATAATCCTAGTGTCTGATTCATACAGTACTTATTAAGCAATCAATGATCTTGTCACTAGGATATTAATTTGAGTTTAGAAACAAATTATGTTATTTAACTTTTGATGTCTCAGTGTCTTCATTCATGAATAGAAAACTCAATTCTTACTTATTAAGAAATTATTTTCAACACTTCATAAGTATTTTCCCTTTCTTTGAAAAAACAAAAACTGAAACAAAAACAAAGTATAATATTTAACCCTCCAGCAATATTTAGCTTGTTTATGTATCAAATCATGGAGATTGTCATACCTTTTTTCATTCTCATTTGTATATTTCCTTTGGTGTAATGGTTTTAAGTATGGGATTTCCAAATAAATTGCAAACAAATCAATCTCCAATAGATAAATAAAAAATGTGCAGTGAAGCTAAAAATATCTTCCACCAAGGTGCTAGTTGGCTTTGTTGCTTAGCTACCCATGACCAAAGAGGCTGACAGCACCATGAACTCTCTGGCTGGGCTGGGTGTAATTACCAACCAGGTTTCCATTTCATTAAGTTCCACTTACAAATCTTGAGAATTTCAAAGTGCGCATATCTAGAAGATTTCACCATTGTAAACGGGAACAAAACTTACTTCTTAAAAAAATTATATTCTACAATATGTCTGTGAGTAACAACTAAAACTTGGACAGGTTGAAATAATAACATTTTTCATGGAAAAAATCTGTTTTTAAAGGAAAAAACTACATTCAACGAGTGAGGGAGCAGGGGATATTTTTGTATCATGAAAATTGCTTTTCATTTTTGCTTTATGTACAAATATAATTATGAATGAAAAACTTAGGCCTTCTTTGTGTTCTTGAAAAACTACAAACCATTGATTTTTCTTTTCCATCAGAGGTAATCTTTTCATGCTTTTGTCCCCACTTCTAATGTTTAAATGGAGGTTAATTTCTCAAATATCTTAGATGATTTATCAGAGTCCTGTGCAGAGAACACAGTAATTCACTTCATCAGACAACAAAGCCCATTAGCAGATATTACCAAGTCACTACTAAAAGGCAAGGATAAAGGAAATGCAGAGATTCATATCCCTTCATAATTAACACACAAAGCTTTGAGTGCAGATTACAGTAGGATTATGGTGAATTAAAGAAGTACATTTGATGCTCAGTTTATAGATTTCTTATTATTTATCATACTTATCTGAAATATATATGCATTCATTTAATTCTATAAGCATATAATTGAAATGATTGCTGCAATCCATTTATATCATCAGAAAGTTAAAAAAAGATTATATTTCAAGCATATTTACATCCATTTACAACCTAATAAACTGGACAACATTTTACTGTCTATTTCCTCTATTCTCTGTAGAGACAGAACTTTTGTTCCTCTGATTTTGGCTGAATTTTTGTTATTTTAAAAATATATATTTTTAAATATTTATCAAAATAATACATGCATAAAGTAATACAGTCCATAGTACAAATAAGTTTATGGTGAGGATAAATAGCTTCTGGCTTCTTTCCTTACCATTACAGCCCTGTGCTCCCTGTCTTTTCTTTTTTTAGTAGTTATGATGTTTTGTTGAGATTAAATTCATATAGCATAAAATCAACCATTTTAACGTAAACAATCCAGTGGCATTTAGAACATTCACAATGTTGCGTATCCACCATCTCTACTTAGCTCCAAAACATTTTTATTTTTTTAATTTTACTTTTAATTTTATTTTGGACAGAGAGAGAGCATGACCAAGGGGACAGGGGCAGAGAGAGGTTGAGAATCCCAAGCAGGCTCCATACAAAGTGTGGAGTCCGATGCGGGGCTCAATCTCAAGACTCAAACTGACCTGAGTCAAACTCAAGGGTCTGGTGCTTAATCGACTGAGCCACCCAGGCACCCCTAACAGATATACTTAAACTCATATTTTTTTTCCCTCTTCCACTAGACTTGTCCATTTCTCCCCCCTAGGCCTGATTGAGGGTTTCCCTCCTTAAAGTAACCTGGTATTCACATATTCACATAAGCATGGCTTAGAGAGAGAAAACAACCAACAGAACAAAAGTGATATCTAGAACTGTGGAAGGTTCAAATACCGGCTTGACACTTATGACAAGTCCTTTCTTCTTGGTGAACATGCTACATGAGAACCATGACTTGATCCAATCTCTCACTTTGCTTTACATTGAGCAGAGGTCGTCTGTTCAGGCTTTGGGGCTACAACTCCATATATGTCACAATAAAAAGGATTTTATTTTAGAACATCAAGGTGAAGTAGAAGAATACTGGCCACCCTGAGACTTCTTGTCCAATTTGTTTAAAAAATAGATATTTGGT
This sequence comes from Panthera onca, assembly GCF_046562875.1. Classification (NCBI taxonomy): domain Eukaryota; kingdom Metazoa; phylum Chordata; class Mammalia; order Carnivora; family Felidae; genus Panthera; species Panthera onca. The sequence goes on from NC_138346.1 coordinate 85,259,223, forward strand.
TGTTTATCTGAGTATACATTATAGCCTATGAACTATCTTTCACTCTCCTCCCTTTTTTTTCTTCCTTTTTTTAATGTTTATTTATTTTTAAGAGAGAGACACACAGAATGTGAGCAGGGAGGGGCAAAGAGAGAGGGTGTCACAAAATCCGAAGCAGGCTCCAGGCTCTGAGCTGTGAGCACAGAGCCCAATGTGGGGCTCAAACCCACAAACCTGAGATCATGACCCATGAACCGTGAGATCATGACCTGAACCGAAGTCGGACATTTAACCTACCGAGCCACCCAGGGGCCTTTTTCTGTGTGTGTGTGTGTGTGTGTGTGTGTGTGTGTGTGTGTGTGTGGTGTGTGTGTGTGTGTGTGTGTGTGTGTAAAGTGACGAAAGAGAGTTGTTGCAGGGATATTGCTGAGTACAGTTATATTATTAGCCCCCATGAATCTCTACTCAGCTCCCTGGCATTAAAATTAACTTGGAGACCAGAACTTCTTAGAAATTTTATTCAGAAGAACTTTCACCCATATGGACATGATTCAATCTCCCATCTCTTTCAAGTTTTTGCTCAAATGTTAGTTTCTCAGTCAAGATTATATCCTGACCACCCATGTAAAATTGCAATCCACATCTCCAGCCAGTACTCCAGATTCATCTTGTTCTTAATTTTTAAAAATCCATTTAAAGTATGTTAAAGCATACTATAATATGTTTATGCTACTTGGCATGTCATTTGCTATTTTTATGTTACATACTCTCTCTTTTGCTAAATAAATGGAATTTTGTTTACATATTTTAATTAATGTCCATTTTAATAGGCTGATGGAGAAATGTCTTAGCCCTTAATTTGGCTTTACATCTATTTTAATAGAAAACAATCCACTTATCAATCTACAATTTAGTGAAACAAGAAAACATGTTAAGACTTTTGCACAGTAGCACATTCTAACTAAAAGGAAAGTGGATCACCTTGTAACTTTGCTACTAAGTATAGCTCTTTTTCATATTCATTGCACATCCCTTGGCTTTCTGTTGGTTCATGACATTGCCATAATGATTTTTTAATTGAATTTTTCTGGTTAATATTTCCTTGGGATTCTATTTTTCCTGTTTAAAAAATTATTGAAAGGTATCCCCTCCCCCCCAATATTGGGATTGGATAAGTTCAGTAGTTAAAAAAATGTGGAGGAATTGGATAATATCCTAATGGGATTACATAGAAAACCCTAAAGTATTCATATTTTTAAAGCCAGCAATAAGGAAATCTTAGTCTGTCAGCTAAAATCACCTAGCTGGGAAAATAAGGCCAGGTTCTATACATTTCTATACCCCTATGGGAAGAATGAATTAATTACAATCCCTCACTTAAAGTCAAAGAAATTGAATTTCTGTTAAAATATTGGAAGATGTTAACAAAATGTGCAAGGTTATCAGTTATTTCCAATGGTTAATTTCTTTCCAAGAATTACATTAGCTGTTTTGCAAAGTAGAAGAATTCAGTTTGAATGGGTACATGTTGATGATTTTAATCAGGATCATTTGTTTCAATGGATGCATATTACATGGTAATTGAGTCTAAAAAAGTTTTATCATGAGGAATAAAATGTCTCAATATCTTGTGTGTGTGAGCACCAATGCTTTCAGGAAAAATCAACAATTTTCTAGGTTAAAAAATACCTTCTCTCATATGTATTTTTTACTTTATTAAACATTAGTTCATCCACAAAAATAGTCACATTATTCATTGCCCTTCCTTTTAAAAAATTCAAGTGTTGCTCTCCCTTTTTTGACATTAGAAACAGGTGAACGATGTTAGTAATAAGAGAATAAAGAACTATTATCAATAGTCTCCTGACAGACAAATAAAATTAGATAATCTCCTGTCCTTACCAGATTAATATAATTAATTGAGCATTCAATATGTACAGAGCATTTCACTTGCTCTTTAATTTTCTTAAAAAGAATTTAGGGGCTTTTTGCCCTCCAGACTTAATATTAAAATAAATATATATATTTTTAAAGTAGGCTTCATGCCCAGTGTGGAGCCCAATGTGGGGCTTGAACTCACCACCCTGGGATCAAGACCTGAGCTGAGATCAAGAGTTGGCTGCTTAACTGACTGAGTCACCTAGGTGCCCTTAAAATAAATAATTTTAAATAAATGGCTCTAGTTATTATATTGCTTATATATTTTCTTACTTTTGAAAATAAAGTAAATGAAGATATATGATATTCTTGGCATGGGATGAGTTTACTCATCTTTCCCTGGGTTTTTATTTCTCCATTTTCCTATCTTTCCTCCTCCATTTTTCTTCCCCTGCTCAAGGTGGCAGAAACGTGACTGATTAGTGCCTTCAATTAATTGGATGTGATTTCAGGAAATAGTAATGGCTGTTGATGCTGCCACCACCACTTGCTTGGTTCCCTGAAAAGGGGACTTGGAGGAGGACTGGTTGAAGAAACCCCTGTCATGGATACATCAAGCTATCAAATATAAAATGAAAGAAGATTGTCAAATCAGAAACACTTTTTTTATAATGGAAAAGAAGGCAGAGGGTGTGCAATAAACTAATAAATTTTTGTAGTGAAGGTATAGATAAGCCACAATGAAAAAAAAATGTCTCCAGCTCCAAGGAAGATCTGGCTTCTAATTAAAAAACAAAAACAAAAACAAAAACAAAAACAAAAACAAAAACAAAAACAAAACAATGAAACCATTGATCAGAAAGGGCAAGTCTTCAAAGAGTGAAGTGATTTTAGGGGCACCTGGGCAGCTCAGTCGGTTAGGTGTTTGACTCTTGATTTCGGCTCAGGTCATGATCTCATGGTTGGTGAGATTGAGCCCCATGTTGGACTCTGTGCTGACAGCACAGAACCTGCTTGGGATTCTCCCTCTTCTTTTCTCTCTGCCCCTCCCCCCCTCTAAAAATAAATAAACATTAAATAAAAAAGAATAAAGTGATTTTAAAATGTAAAGCCGTATCTCTTTGTGAGCTTAAGTTTCATTTTTGAGATATCTTTGCTATTTATTACAGTATAAGTTGATAGAAAATCTTTAAATGCATTTTTGAAAGAACTCTATATAGTATTTTGTATTGCTTCAAAAACTATTAGCTGACATGTAAGTAAATGTGACTCGTGTCATTTCATTTCCATATCATTTATTCATTCCAAACATCTTTTGTGCAAAAACATTTGAGTATGTACTGTGAGCTTTAAGCAACATGAGTGAATTTTGTAAGTATCCCATTAGGTTTTCTTTTAATGTATATATGTATATGGGTGTAAGGGGAGAGAGAAGAAAAGAGCTTTAGGGGGGAAGATTACCACAATAAAATGAAATTATTCTGGGATGCTTTCCCAAATGAGAAATTAAGAGAAGGAATAATAATGATGATAATAATAATTAAAGAAGGATGTGTAAAAATTTACTTAAGTTCAACAAAAACTGTTAAGAAAATAATAGGATGAAATTACTCATTTCTCAAGAGAACAATTGTAATGTACATGAGAAAGTGGTGGGAAAGCAGTTCTCTTAGAATCTTCCTATGTTAAACATGTGATCATCTTAGCATGCCAAAATCTAGCCTTCTTCAATCTTAAATAAGCACATTTATTGTGGGAAAATCTGTTAGCTGTAGTCTTTGGGCTTGCTTGTTGGGCAAAAATAAATAAATAAATAAATAAATAAATAAATAAATAAATAAATGCCAAGGAGCTAAGAGAAAGGCAAATAAATCGTTGTTAACAATGCTCTGAATCTTAAAGATTTGAGTTACATGGTTGCATGCATTTGACTAAACTTACTGGCTTAGGTATCCATGAGGTGAGTATTTCATGATTGTAAATTTTACATAAAAAGAAATGCCAACTAATATTAAAATCTAACCAAAGTATTCAGGAGGAAGTATAGTAATGCCTGAAACTTACTTCGAAATGTAAAAATATATTAAGATGGATTGAGGGACAAAAGGGAAAGCAATGATTAGACAGGTCATAAAGCAAGTTCAGTAATATGTTGCTTCTGCACTATATGTGTCGAATATATGAAAAATATTGAAATATGTGGAAAATTCTTCCAATGTTCCAGGATGTTTGACTTCTTTACTAACAAAATTAAAGGGTAGAAAAAGAAAATGGCACTAAACATCTATGAGTAAACAAATTAAAAACATGTCATGTTCACACATTTTCATCTTTAACAAAATCTTCCCAATTTTTAAAGTACAACATCTTTAGATATTAAAATAAACACCCCAGTAAAATAATTTAATTCAATATTTTGAATGGAAGCTGGTGGGCTTAAAAGAGAAGTGTTTTACAAATTACAATCTCATGTCTTCCACAATAAATTCAATCAATTGACAAATCGTGGGGGCCAGGTATGGAATTGGGAGATACTGGGTGAGGTGGTGGGTTAAAGAGGGCATGGAAGGGACAAAGCACAGAGCCCTCCTTGGGATGCAGTGCTCTGATAAGATCTGAAGCCTTGACGCAGCAGGGCTAAATGGTCGTGTGGTGGCATCCTCACAGGCAAGTCAGAACTTCACAGAGAAACTGGGTTGGTTTCCATTTAAAATAGTTGAAAAATAATTTAAAAAGAAATGCAATGTTTACAGAATTAAAATTTCTTTTTGAAACATGAACAACCTTACTTACTACTCTGAGTCAGTATGTCTCTGGGTATTTGTTTGTTTCCTTGCTCGTTTGTTTTATGGGAATGCTGGAATCAAAACTGGCATTCACAAATCACAGTAAATATATATAAATGTGTATCCCACATTGTAAAGTAGATCTGCAATCACACATGACTCGTTTAAGAAATACACTTGCCGATGTTTCTTTAAGAAGGATGTCTACAATGTTATTTACTAAAACTTCTTATTTGCCTAATTGTATAAACACGCTAATCTCCCACGGGTATTTATGTTATACAAAGGCAAGTAATAAATCTGATAGGAGTGGGGAAGTTTGTGAATTTGGTCAGTGAACTCAATTATGGACCCATTCCAAGGATTTCTACCTTTACTTTACAAAAACATAGTTGCCACACACCTGACAATGCTCCCCAAATTTCTTCAATAGATAAGAAGGATACTTCAGAGTATGTGTACATACTGACTCTGCCTCTCTCTCTCTCTCTCTCTCTCTCTCTCTCTCTCTCTCTCTCCCTCTCCCTCTCCCTCTTTCATTTTACAGCTCTTCTGGGTCCCCGGCTGATTTTCTTTGCAAGGTTAGTTGCTAATACATTTCTAGCACCCATGCATTATTAATGCTCACCGCTCTCCAAGGTGGCAGTGACAAATAGGGAGCAAAATCTACTGACTGGTGGGGAATGTACTTTTTAGTCATGCTTGAATTTTTCAATCCATTCTGCTTGTTGAGGATTTTTTCAGTAGAGATTCTGTGACAGAATGTGCTTTATACCTCTCTTCTCCTTTATTCTCTCCCCACTTTTTTGTTTTTCAAATCTAAGAGACGTTCAGGTATCTAGAGAAAGGATTATGCATCAGGGCTTTGAGGGGGAGTAGAGCAAAAAAATCATTTTTCTGGTTGCAAAAGCAGAAAGATCACTGTTTCCTCTTGCATGTTATAAGTGGCAGTTTTGATCCAAAAAGACTATGCATGTAGTCAAGTAAATTATACTATTTTAACTAGGTTATGCCAGCTGTAGTATTCCCAGAAATAATACCAAGTGTGTATCATGAGAAACATTGATTTTTTAATGTGCAGATTTGTTTCTTCAGATATAAAATCCTATTCATTTCACAATATAAAGAAGCAATCTGTGAAGAAATTCTGAGATGGTTATTGGGAACCATAAATCCCACTAGCAGCTTCTATTACATTTGTTTAACTCAGAATTTCTGCATTTATAGTATTATACCTTTATGCATGTAATGATGAGCTTTTACAAGATACCTTTTCAGTGAATAAAAACTTAATTCACAGAGAATTCACAAGAATTGGGATTCCCCCAGCAAGTGGAATTGGGGGCAAACCCCCCCCCTTTTTAAACCACATTTCCCCAATTTAAAGATGGAAATAACGATCTTTAACATCAAATAGTCAATTACCACAATACCCATATTCATGAATTCTTAAATATTCCATTTCAATCACAGTGATCACTAATTCTCAGGGAAGAAAAATTAACATTTGGATAAATTAAAGGAGCAATGGTGACTCCATGGCCCTTTATTTATTTATTTTTTTAAAAATTTTTTTTTTTTACGTTTATTTATTTTTGAGACAGAGAGAGACAGAGCATGAACGGGGGAGGGGCAGAGAGAGAGGGAGACACAGAATCAGAAGCAGGCTCCAGGCTCTGAGCCATCAGCCCAGAGCCTGACGCGGGGCTCGAACTCATGGACCGTGAGATCGTTGACCTGAGCTGAAGTCGGATGCTTAACCGACTGAGCCACCCAGGCGCCCCTCCATGGCCCTTTATATACAATTTTAGTTTCTCCAAAGAGAAGAAGAAAGTACAAAGATTTTTTTTGCATGTCTGTTTTCTAACTAACGTTTTGTTAGGGGCTTCCAATATATTATGTCATTTAAACATGACACCTATTCCATAAGTTAGCTATTTTTATATCTGCCTTACAATTAAAAATGAAAACTGAGACAGTATAATTTAGAAAGAGCCTACAAAGTGGCAAAACTAACCTGAAACAAATCAATTTGGTGCCAAAGCCCATGTTTTGTGCATTGCACAATTGTCGTCTTCTTAGACTTTGAATTCCTGCATTACAGTATCATTATATTTGATTCATTTAGTTGCTTAGCAATGATGATGGCACATAAAGCTATGGAGTCATTTATAGGTAGGTATCATCGATTTAAACCTACTTGGAAGAGTTTTTAAACACAGATAATTGGCTCAAAAGTGTGATTTTTATAGTATGTGTTCTGTGGGAACACATTCTTTGATGGGAACTAGAACCTATATTGACTTATGAAAGAATTAGTAGAAATAATTAGTGCTCCCTTGAAGGTGAATGTTAAATTAATACCTATGTATAATCATAGAATCCAGGTAGTTTATAAATGATGGGAGCGATTAAGGAAGTGTCTTGCATTTCCAGGCATGTGAAACTAGTAAGTTGGGAGTCCTAATGTGAACAAGGAATAATGAATGATAGAACAGTTAGTTATATGACTTTAAAAGTTACTGTACTGCTGGCCCCCATGACTGACTTAATCCAGGTAGGTATAACAATATATATCCACAAATCGTCCACAAACCATACAGTTTTAAACAGGAGAACAAAGAAAGCCACAAATAAGTATAAGCAAAGAAAAGAAGGCAGAAACTTCTATTTATATGTAAGTGTAAAAATAAACACCTGAATTCAGTAGTAATCTCTGAGATTTTAGCAGTGCTGAGTCAGGTTTATGAAGAGAATACTAGTGTGGGGGTCACACAGCTCAGATGGTTTACCCTGGAGAACCAGTAGGTCCTCTACTGAGTGGGAAATACTAAAAGCAGGAACAGATCTGAAGCACATCATGGACTAGAACTCTGATGGCTTCGCAAGGAAAGAACGGGAAAGACCATGGCCCCGGAGGTGGTAAGGCTAAGAAGATGAGCTTCTGGAGCAGGCAGAAACACTTAGAAGGGGATATCATAAATTGTAGATTTGGTGAAGAAAGAAAAGAAGAAAGCAAGCAATAGTCAGTGAGTGTCCGATAGAAACAAACAAAAATAGGTGATAGAATCTGAGACTTCACTGACTCATTCCCAACAGGTGGAGTTTCTGAAAGAAGAATCCAACTAAAAAGAAACTACTCAAAGCGAAAGACTCAAACCTGTTACCCACTTACCATGTTTCACTTATCATTGATGGCCTGGAAATTCTACATCATTTGAAAATGAACAACAAAAACAAAGTGGCCAAAAATAATCATGCAAATTAAGAAAAGAGAAAAAAACAACAACCAGGAAGTGATCATCAAAGTTATTCAACTGATCAAAATATTAATGAAAGTGTCAACTGTGAAACCAAATAAAACTGGAACTCAATACACCAACTATACAGGCATGGTTTGAAGCACACACCAAATCAAGAAGTTAAGACTCAGAATAAAAATGTTGATGAAACTAAAGATGGAAGTCTCGAGTTGACTAAAGCCATAAAAGCTTCAGGACAAAAGACAAAACACCTCATAAATGAAGACTAAGTTACAAGGTGGATTTAATTGAAAATATACTAGGAGAATTTAAAGAATGAAAGCAATCCACATGATGGAGACAAAACAAAGAACTCGCAAATGTCTAAAATAAAGTGATAGATACAGATGGAAGGCAAATAAATTATTTTGGATCTTGCTAGTCTAGCCACATTCACTGGCACATGTCCTACTAGCTGGTAAGCAAGGACTTCTAGTGTCATCACACAGGACTTTCCTGTGGGTGGGTCAGGGTAAGGTTGAAAATGACATGTTATTAAGATAAACTGAAGTGGGATTTAGGAAGGTAAAGACCGAAAATTACTTATCTAAGTGCCAATTTCACTGGGCCAACTGAAACAAATTGTTTAAAAAGCAAGATTCTACTCTCGACAGATCCCAGTCTCATCAGCAAAATGAAATGAAGATACAACTAAAACCTCACACCAGAATGGTTTGTGGCCTATGGGAGACAGAGATTAAATTCTACCCCGAAGTTCAGAGGTGGCAGAAACCATCACTGCCTGTGGATAGAAGGGATAATCTACTCCAAAAAATTTGCAATTGCTTACAACTCTTTTTTGCAACTCATTTTTGGAAATGTGTTTTTGTTTGTTTGTTTGTTTGTTTTTTATGTTAAAAGCAAAAGTATCTTAGGTGTGTTCTAGCCAAAATACATGTTTTTTCTTTTTGTTTTCCCATATTTTTGATATTTGAGACTCCAAACATCTTTATTCTGTTCTTAAATATCCAATTCACTAATGAGAGTAATTAAAGGGGCTATCATTCCAGGTACTAAGTGGTATACTACAGGCTAAATCTTTCCCACAAGAATTTTCAAATTTATTTTAAATAACAACAGTGTTGAAGTAATAAGAATATAGTGTCTGATGGTTATCAACTCAGAATGCCACGCCTCTTTGGTACATACATTTCACATGTATATTTTATATCTGTCAGATTAAGGCACATTCCATGTGAACTAAATAAATCAGAGAGTGGATCATTTCTTCAAGGTACTCATGTCACTCTATAGTCCCCCTGTAACCAATCACTGGAGCTGGTCTTTTAAAAAATGACCTACGTATATGTGGGGCACCTGGATGTTTCAGTCGATTAAGCATCCGATTCTTGATTCCACCACAGGCCATGAACTCACCATTGTGAACTCAAGCCCCATGTTGGGGCTCTCCTCTGGGTGTGGAGCCTGCTTGGAATTTTCTGTCTCCCTCTTCCTCTTCCCCTCCCCGACTCATGCTCTCACTCTAAAAAAACAGTGATGAAAAAAATAAAATAAAAACACATATGAGTTCACGTCATTGCCCTAATTAAAACTCTCCAAAGGTTTTCAGTGACGTGTCACAGCTTCAAGATTTTACAGAGCAAACTCCTACCTACCACCAGTTGCTGTTCTCTCCATGTCCTTTTTGGTGACACCTTTCCAGCCACACAACCTTCTTGCTGTTTAGTGAGCAAGCTAAACTTTATCCTTGGTGAGAGCTATTACCCCAGCTCTCCCTGCTGCTAGTGAGGTATTTCCCCTGGATCTTCATGGAGCTCTTTATCAAGCATTAATTCAGATTCATTGCCAAAGAGAGCCCTTTCCTGGCCATTGTACCTAAAGTAATGCCAACTCTGCCCACTTCTGCCCTCTCGGTCCACACAATTCCATTGCCCTTTACCCTACTTTAATGTTTTTGTAATATCTACAATAAGTATACTTTGATTAGGCATCTACTGTCTGTCTCCACCTTCCCTAAACTGTAAGCCCCATGTCTATCTTGTTCACTGCTATATCTGCAGTGCCTAGAACATATTCAGCAAAGAAAGATGTGAATCAATGAATGAGTGAATAAAAGAATAAGTGAACGAATGAATGAAGGTTGTGGCATTAGATTAATCTCACTCAGTTTTCCACTTTTCTAATAGTTATAAGGGAAGAATTGTTTCCCTATAAGAAAGGAAAGAGAACTCTCTGTTCTTTCTCCCTTCTTCTCCTGACTTGATTAGAATTGAGAGGGTGACTAAGGAAAACTAGCTTAGAAAGTGAGATGAACTGAATTGCCCAGTGTTGAGTTTTATGTTACCTAACTGACGTGCTCTTCAATCCTTTTCCTCCAGTAAACATTCGAATAGAGTTAGTTAATGGATGTTAAAAATAAAAGAAGAAAAAAACCGCACAGACACTCTGTGCATAGTTTCACACTTACTGATAAGTAAAAATACCTGCTGCTTTGCTACTGGCGAACAGACATAAGAGAAGCGAGGGGATGTAGAAGGTGTTTCAGAGTAAAATGAGAGCTGATAGATATTTTCTGAAAATGGATTTTGGAAGCCATTTTCAAAGTTAAGCTACTTTTTTCCTTCTGCATTTCCATGACTTGAATTTTCTTTAACTCCAAGCAGAGTTTAGGGAAAAGTGACAACAAATACAAGGAAGACATAAAGTTCAAGTTTAAAGGCCAGCAACTCCATGGGGCGCCTGGGTGGCTCAGTCAGTTGAGCGTCCGACTTTGGCTCAGGTCATGATCTTGTGGTTTGTGGGTTCAAGCCCCACATCAGGCTCTGTGCTCATAGCTCAGAGCCTGGAGCCTGCTTCAGATTCTGTGTCTCCCTCTCTCTCCCTACCCCTCCCCTGCTTGTGTTCTGTCTCTCTCAAAAATAAATAAGTGTTAAAAAAATTTAAAGGCCAGCAACTCTAAAGATACGTATTTTTACATGTACTTGCATGAGTGGGTTATAGTATTTCTTGCAGTGATTCAGATAGTGGGTAACAGAGGGAAGCACTCACTGGTCAGACATAGATAGAAATATAACATTACAGAGCAGGAGCAGAACTGAGTTGTTCTCACTTCAGTCACAAAATGTTTCCTTATTCAAAGTTTCAAGTATTAGTTATGATTGACACATTTTATTTTATTTTATTTTATTTTATTTTATTTTATTTTATTTTTTATTTTTTTAATTTTTTTGAGAGAGATTGAGAGAGAGAGAGAGAGAGAGAGAGAGAGAGAGAGAGAGAAAGCGTACACATGAGCCGGGGAGAGGGGCAGAGGGAAAGAGAAAGAATCCCAAGCAGCGTCCACATTCAGTGTGGAGCCCAATGCGGGGCTCGATCCCACAACGCTTGGATCAAGACTGAGCAAAATCAAGAGTCCTATGATCAAAAGACTGAGCCACCCAGGCACCCCTGATTGATACTTTTTAAAACATTGGGACAAAAAATCCCTCATAGGGGCCTCCATAGCAAAAGGAAAATTATTCAATGTTTTAAAAAGGAAATAATGATTAATATTGGTGAGGATAAAAAGCGATTTAACATTTTCCTTGTTCAGTTCTTATGTTTTCTTTTTCTTTTTCTTTTTTTTTTTTTTAGCTGTGGGCACATATGATATCTATCCACAGGCGTGAGACACTGAGGCCCCTTCATAGTACCTCTCCTGGGAAAAGCAGCGATAAAGAGAGAAAGCTTGGCATGAAAATCATGAAGGTGAAGTCTATACTCAAAAGGATTAGAGAAGCTAAAATATTGATTTTGTATGGTGATAAGCTGCCTTACCTGTAAGCTGTGAATATCTGCACATATTTCTGAATGTCAAAGCCATACACTTAATTCTAGTGAAGGTGTTGTAAGAAAGCATGGAATTTGTTACAATGCAAATACAATGCTGCATTTCATTGTCATGGGTTATTATTTCCCACACAGAACCTGTAGCTGTATCTCACCCAGGCACTGTCAGATTGGTTCCTGGGTAGGTACACTCAAAATCTGCAGCATGGAAGAAAGATAGACAGGGAGAAGAAAAGAGAGGAGGAGGAATAAAGCTAGAAGGAAGCGGGGAAAAAGGGAGAGAAGGAAGAGAAGGAAATAGAATAGAAAGGAGGGAGGAGAGAGAGGGGCAGGAGGAGGCTCAGGGAAGGAAGGAAGGGAGAAAGGAATAAAGGAAGGGAGGGAGAGAGGAAGGGAGGAAGTTAAGTTAACAACCACTAAAACCATGGATTTATAAGGGAAATTGGTCAAACAAACATTTTGGCAGAATTGTTAGTTTAATGAAGAAGTAGCTTGAAATATATTTATGCAGATCTCCTTTGCTTAGTCATTGCCTTTAATTTCCTGGGTCCAAATTCTATCAATTCTTCATGATTCATCTAAAAGTCACATTTTTCTTATTCCAGAGACTGCTTCCCCAATACGATAAATTCATATTATGCTTTAACAAAAAGGAAGTAACCTGAGATATATTTATCCAAGGAATCTCCCTCTACAGTAGCATCCACTATAGAAGATTTTGAAAATGTTATAAAACTTTGACCTGGTAACTCTGTCAGAAGCCATGTCTATGGTGACTTGAATGTTTAGGGAGAGCAGAATATCCTGGTATTGCTTACAAGGGTGACAATGGCATGAGCTATATTTTGAATAGCCTGATACGATATTCATATACGACATACGATACGATACGATACTCATCGATATGATACGATATACGATACGATACGATACAATATGAACTCTGTCAGAAGCCAAATCTATGGTGACTTGAATGTTTAGGGAGAGCAGAATATCCTGGTATTGCTTACAAGGGTGACAATGGCATGAGCTATATTTTGAATAGCCTGACTTTTTTTTGATTTTAAAGGAATTTTACTAATTATTCTAAAACCAAAATACTAACTTCTGTGGGTAACACAGTATTTAAGGCATAAACTATCAGTAGCAATACATACTTAAATATAAAATCAAATGCATATGAGATTGCATTTACTCTTCTGCCTTTAGTATGTGCCACTGGGACTCACCATTACTCTCACATGCCACAATTAAGTAGCATGTTCCCAGAGCCCGTCTCCATCAGGAGCACAGAAACTTTTTGGCACTCTAGGTCAGCTGTGAAAGTGAGGGAAGACACAAGTGCAGAAAGGCCAAAGAGGTCTCTCTACCTAGGTAAAAGGTTGAATGCCATCTTTATCATGCATTTTAACCCAGTGATTTTTGTCCATAATCTCTGGGGAAGTTTCCCATTCACTTAATAAATTATTTATCAGTTATGGTATCTGGAACACAAAAGAATTTGTGCACAATTTGCAGGGAACTTTTATTTGAGGTGCTTCATGTACTTTCTAATCCTTTCTGAGGTCTGTAATAAGTGATTCTTAAGTAGCAAAGATAAAATGGTATAGTGAGGTTAGGTCACTTGTTCCGGTTGTAGTAGTTATATATACTCTTAATACAATAGTGATTTTTTTTTCAGGCTTTTACATTCAAAGCGTGAGCTATATTTAGGGTAATCATAAAATGTATGGCCCAGGCCAGAACAGTTCTGAATAAAAAAGAGCATTAATAATATACAAAGAAAACAGGAGCTACACAAGGTGTATCCCAGGCCAACTGAATATATGGTCACTTAATTATCTCATGATACCACGAAAGAAAGCTCCATGGTTTTAACTAAAATCTGGCTTAATTACAGAAAAAATAATGCACAGTTCAGGGGGAAAAACCTAGATGGGTCAATGCAAATTCACTAGGCCCAGAGAAAAGACTGAAATAAGAAAAGGACATGTTAAATTTATTCTTTTCCCTTTAGAATTTTTGTTTTTACATTAAGTATAACAATAAAACCTTAGAACTTCTGGAAAAATGATCAATTTACATTTTTGTTTACTCTCAATATCAATCCCTTCCTAAAATCCCTTCTAGAACATCCATTTATGCAATTCTTCATGCAATAATTAACTAAGAATTGTTAATATCTACTTTGGCCAGGCACAGTTACTAGTGCAGACTACAAATATGAGTAAGATAAAGTGACTGTCCCCAAGAGGTAAAATAAGAACAAGAAAGCCAGTAGCAAATAACGTAACAGGTATATAATGATGTTCAAAATTCACACAACATGTGATGGAAGTTTCCCAAAGAAGGCAGTGGCTGGATGATAAACCTGCAATCTGTGAACTATAGAATAAGGAAGCCCACACAGACATGATCTTTCCCCATAAAAATTATGACCCAAGTTCAACTTATATAAGAGGTGGAGGGAGAGCACAGAAGCCACAGATGATGAACTGGGTATTGAACATATGAAAAATTTAGGGAGTGACCAGCAAAAAAAGATTTTATGTTAAAAGATTTTATGTTAAAACTTCAAAATATGGACACAGAATTTTCCCTTTCCAATGTATTTGCAACTCCTTGGAACCAGAATTGTTCTAATAACTTCCTATGACAAATAGGAGGTTGGAGAAGCAAAGTTGTTCAAGTTTTAAGCCTGGGCTTTAAGAGGCCTTGTATGCTTCCTCTTGCTCTGGGAACCCCTGATATTTTATTTTTTTAATGTTTATTTATTTTTGAGAGAGAGGGAGACAGAGCATGAGTGGGAAGGGGGAGAGAGAGAGAGAGAGGGAGAGAGAGAGAGAGAGAAGTCTGAAGCAGGCTCCAGGCTCTGAACTATCAGCACAGAGCTGATGAACTCATGAACTTGAACTCATGAACCGTGAGATCATGACCTGAGGTGAAGTCAGATGCTTAACCAACCGAGCCACCCAGGCGCCCCAGGCCCCCTGATATTTTGTGAACAAGACACAGGTAGCCTCTTGGAGGATGGAAGACTACATGGAAAGGAAGTACGTGCCCCAACCAATAGTCAGCTAACTTTCAGCTGACATCACACCTCACTGTTGAGGCATGAGTGAGTCCAACAGAGACCAGAAAGTCACCCAGCACAAATTGTCAAATGCAGTCATAGACTAAATAAATGGGTTTTTGTTTTAAGGCGCTAAGTTTTCTTATATTTATTAGTTTTCTAACTGATTTAATGTATTAATTGATGGGCATAAGTGTGTAATAACATATACATATATGTATATATCATTACGTTTATATAAATAATATATAATATGCCAATATAATTATGCACATAATGTGTATTATATACACATGCATTTAAATAAACATATGTATATATGCATGTGTATAGACACATAAATCCATGTACATGTGTATACCTATATATTTACATACAAACAACATATGTATATATACAGACATACACATACACAAACTACTTTATTGTTCTGGTTGAAATCGTTACTTACAAATTACACTTAGCAAAATGACAAGTTTTAAGACTCTTTTGTAATTCTTTTAGAATTCTGTATAATTCTGGGGCGCCTGGGTGGCTCAGTCAGTTAAGCGTCTGACTTCAGCTCAGGTCATGATCTCATGGTTCGTGAGTTCATGCCCCACACTGGGCTCTGTGCTGAAGGCTCAGAGCCTGGAGCCTGTTTCGGATTCTGTGCCTCCCTCTCTCTCTGCCCCTCCCCTTCTCCTGCTCTGTCTCTCTCTGTCTCTCAAAAATAAATAAATGTTAAAAAATTAAAAAAAAAGAATTTTGTGTAATTCTTTTATAATTCTAAATTATGAAATAAACTATTCATTTGTTGTTTGACCACATAATTCCCAAGCACTTTCAGATTCCTTTTTCCAAAGATGTGATTGGTTCTGAGGAAGCAGACTGAAGCTCAAAGAATATGAAAGTTAACACACCTCCAAAACCCTACATTCACTTTCCTCTTGCAAGCTATGGAAGAGCTTACACCAGGCACTTGCATCCCCTAAATAGCTTAGATAGGAGACAGAAGTATTTCTTAGTTTTGGCTGGTGAACTGTTGCTGGATGCGTTAAGTACATGCGGAATGACTGCTAAAGAGAGGTAGTTAGGTATTGATCACTATTGCCTCTGCAAACACAAAATAGGGTATTAAGAGGAGAGGAAAGAACTCATTTGGGGGGGAGGTTGAGAGTAGTGGAAGGAGTGTCCTTAAAGATGCTCAGGTCATTTTTTTTTCCCCTTCTAGAAATTTAATAAGAAGAACTGCTTTCATATATTCAAATAACTTAAGATGTGTTTGGGTTAACATGTATTTCTTGAAAAAAAAAACTTTATGTAACATATCTCTATGTAAATTACTTTGATTAGAATATTTAAACCCTACAATTTGAGGGAATTGAAATCTTGGCAGAAGTTTAAGGAGAAGAGAGGAGGGAACTATGTGGAAGTTTGCATCTATATGAAGTAGGTTACCCTAGGTTAAACGCTTCCTAAATGTTCTAACTTGGGAGTAAATGAGTCAGAGTAAATTGAGACCATAAAATTAGGTATTCCAAATGTGTCATTGAAGATGACTTGAGATGGTCCAGAGATGAAAAAGAAAAATTAAAACACTAAATCAATGTAGAAAATAAATGACATAACGGAATCATAAATAGCTCAATTCTAGGCTCTCTTCCCTTCTTTCTTTGTCCTCTCACTCCATAAAACCACTATTTTGCCCATAAACTTTTTAAAAAATGTTTTATTTGTTTATTTTTGAGAGAGAGAAAGAGAGAAAGAGAGAGAGAGAGAGAGAGAGAGAGCATGTCAGCACTGTGCCCAATGTGGGGCACAATGTCACAAAGTCTCAGATCATGACCTAAGCTAAAATCAAGAGTCAGATGATAACCAACTGAGCCACGCAGGCACCCTGCTCATAAATTTTTTATTTGACATGCCAGTGATGCTCAAGTTTATATTTCTTAACCAGAAATCTCTTCCTATCTCTATTTGCATATGCATTTGAATATGTCACTTTTAAATGTCACAAAGACATCGAAAACTTACTGAATCATTAATTGATACCATCTTTACATCCAGATTTGATTATCTTCCAATTTCCTTTATTAGTGAATGACCCTGGCATTCATCCAGTCTTATGAGGCAGAACTTTAGGCGTTATTTGTGATACTGGCTTTTTCTCACCCAGATCCAATATTTTATTAGGTCCTATCAGTTTCATTTTCTAAAAACCCCTGACCCACATTCACTGCTATCCATCTCTATTGCCATGTCCCTGGTCCTTGTCTGGGATACTTCCATGGCCTCCAACTTTTCTCTCTCCATCCACTCTTTTTTTTTTTTTTTTTGAGAGACAGAGAGACAGAGTGTGAGTGGGGAGGGGCAGAGAGAGGGAGGTAGACATGGAATCTGAATCAGGCTCCAGGCTCCGAGCTGTCAGCACAAAGCCAGACATGGGGCTACAACTCATGAACTGGGAAATCATGACCTGAGCTGAAGTTCCATGCTCAGCAGACTAGCTACCCACATGCCCCTTTTCATCCACTCTAAATCCTCTAATCTTCCCTCTTCACTAAGCTAGAATTATCTTGTAAAAACACAAATGTGATCATTTTTCTATTTAAAAATCTTCAATAGCTTTTAAATTTTTTTTATTATCAAGACAAAAATATTTATTATTATCTAGAAGATTCTGCATGAACTGAACCCTACTTCTCCAACCTACTCATCACCACTTTACATTCAATTGTTGAGATGGTTTAGGCAGAGTGGAAAGTGAAATAAATCTTTAATTTACTCAGTGATACTTTTAATTCTAAATATAGGGCACTCCTTTTCCTCATTTTCTTGCTCACTTTGCCTCCACCCACCTCCCTCCCACACCCCCCTCCCCCCACCGCCCCAGTTAGTTCCTACTCATTTTTTAGAAATCAGCTGTGGTGTGACTTCCTTAGAAAAACCCTCCCTGGCCATCACATTTTGGGCTAATAAAGACCCCTGATTAACTTTATCTTTCATATTACTTTTCCTTCAGAATAATTGCCACAATTTGCAATTGTATGCATTTAGATTATTAGATTACTGAATAGATTTATGCTAATATGGTAGCCACTAGTCATGTATGACTATGTAAACTTAATTTAAATACAATTAAAATTTTTTTTAATGTTTATTTATTTTTGAGAGAGAAAGACAGAGCATGAGCAGGGGAGGGGCAGAGAAAGAGGGAGACACAGAATCCAAAGCAGTCTCTGGGCTCTGAGCTATCAGCACAGAGCCCAATGTGGGGCTTGACCTCACAAACTTTTAGATCATGACCTGAACCAAAGTCGGACACTTAACTGACTGAACCACCCAGGGGGCCCTTAAAAAGAAATTTTTAAAATATTATTTCATCAGTCATACTAGCTACATTTCAAGTGCTCAATATTGCTAAAGAAAAATCAGAGTTGGACAGTAAAGCAATAAGAAGATTTCAATCAGGACTATTGCAATAAGGGAAGAGAAATCTCAATAAAGAATAGGGCTCAAATCTGAATACAACATGAGCAAATTGGAATTTATAGCCAAAGATCAGGGTAGGGGTTCAGTGCAAAGAGGAAACAACAGAGGTACCAGGGAATTCTGGTATTCTGGGAATTCTAAGCAGGAATCTTGCTGAAGGCAAGCCAGAGGGATCAAATGTCACCTGGGGTTTGGTGAAGATGAAGAACCCAATTAAACACTGAGAGCAATCGGATATGGAAGATGGGAGATCCTAGCAAAACCAACTCAGTAGGACTCTTGCTAAAACTGGACAATGCAGAGACAAACACAGAAGTCCAAAAGTCAAGGCCTACTTGAAAGGTTCAGGGAAGACTAAGTAGAGTTTGGTCAAGGAGTGAATCTTCATCAATAGTTATATATGGCTAGTTGCTACTATATGGGACAGTGCAGTTAAAAAACATTTCTACCACAGCAGACATTTCTATTCGATAGCAGAAGTTTAGACTGTAAGTTCTGTGAAAGTAGAGTCAGTATCTATTTGCTAAATACTAACTTCTGGTTCCTCCTAGAAGCCTAGTAAATATTGGTTGCTTGCTATTGAAGGGAAAACTTCCCCAGGCTTCATGTTGAGGGTTGTTGTTGTTTTTTTTTTTTTTTTTTTTTTTTTTTTTGCTTGTCTTGTTTTTTTTTTTTTAGTTCTATCTTATAAAGTGATTTAATTAAAATTCTTCTTATTGGGTTTGTTCACTTCCTAAAAGACTAATGAATTTGCTTACATATTCATATCATCATGGTCTAATATAACTTACATTGATGGTCCCATTTCCAACTCCGTGTTGTCCTAGAGCTCACAGCTAAAATTTTCTTAAATCTGACTCTAGGTGCTAATGATTTAGTAACATCTCAGGATTAAGAACCTCTGTGGTTTAAGGGCAAACAATTCTCTTCAAAGGTTCCTAAATCACATCCACCTCTCCTTTTAAATTGCAATATCACCTTTTTCTCATGTAGATTGATTGTGGGCCAGTTGGCTTTCATCCATATCTTTAAATCAACCATGCACTGGTAAAGCTGGCAGGTTGCAGAAGGAATTAGAAACATGGCCAATGAAGCTATTCTTAAGTCATTCTATTTATAATCTTGAGTCAGGATTCCTTTAAGTCTGTGACCTCTGCAGGAGGGACTGGAGGGGTGGCTTCACCCGGAACTCTCAGATTCTCTTGATTTTACTTCTACTTTCACCACCATGTCAAGAAGTTTCCACTAAAATATTGAAAATTTAAAAAAAAAAAAACAACAACACTGAAAAGAAAGACAATTATTTGAATGAGTGTGGGATCCAGTTTCCTGACCACTTTGAAATAAATTGAACTGTCAAAGGGGCTCTGGAGAGTTTATATCTGATCCACCACCTAAGGCTAAACACAGTTTGGCACCTTCCATGGATTGATGTTAGAATCATGGTAAATGAACCTCAGACATTTTCTGGAATGCCGCAGAAATCTAAACAATTACGGTATATAAAATGCCAATAAAAGAAGATTAACTTCAGCAAATACAACTTTACATATCATGCCATCAGAGGGGGTAAAAGTTCACAAAGGAATGTCAGAAGCATCTATTACTTTGATATAACTTAGAATTCTTTTTGGACCAGTATAAATAAGAGGTGTTTGGTCCCAGCACATCCTAAATTATCCTCAAATAATCTTTTCATTATTGCCATTGGGCAAAACAACAAGATGAACCAGAGGATCGGATCAACGAGAGAGATTTAGGCACCTCCAGGGCAACTCAAACAGAAAAGCCAGTTGTATTGAATTAATAACTAATAATAAGTACTTTTATATAGCCTATTGGGAAGAAGAACTTCAGCACTTAAAAAAAAATGAACTTTGGGCATCACAGTACAAGAAATGTGTTATTGTTTCCAACTAACACTGGCTACCCTAGTTTAAGAAAATTAGCATCAGAATATAGATGAGATCTGGGGGCTAACAGAGTATAAAATGAGCAGAGTATACATTATAAATGTTTGATTTCTGAGTCTAAACGGAGAAAAAGGTTTGCTTTGTTTTGCTTGTTTGGTTGTTTATTTTGCTATAGCCTTGGTTAAAAGAATTAAAAGTTAGTATGAAAAACCAGCTATCTGATATTTATGGATTGTTGTTTCTAATTATGCATGGAATAAATGTATAACTTTTCTATATAGATGTTATTCTTTAGTGTTAGGTATTTTATTCTCAACTAGCTTTATAAAGTCCAAATTAACCAACTCTGTTGGTTATTTTGTAGTGTTATATCATTTATTCCCAATTAGCTTTATGTAGTCCAAATTAACCAATAGTTATGACAAAGTAAATTTTAGACAACCCTTAAGTCCTAAATATACTAAATGTTGTATTTAGGTAGGCAAAGATCAGGGAAAAAGAAAATAAAGTGAACCAATGAAACACGTAGTCAAAAGTCTACTGTCAGGGGTACCTGGGTGGCTCAAAATCAAGTTAAAGGTCTGATCTGGATTTCTGCTCGGGTCATGATCTCATGGTTCATAAGTTTGAGCCCCATGTCTGGTTCTGTTCTGGCAGTGTGGAGCCTGCTTGGGATTTTCTTCTTCTCTCTCTCTCTTTCTCAAAGTAAACAAATAAACTTAAAAATAAAAGTCTACTACCATTCAACTAACCACCCTACTCTGACAATATGGTGCCTTAAGAAGCTTATTTCTTTATTAATATTTTACATGAATCTGCAACGCAGTAAAGTTAAGAATATGGACTTTTGAATAAGCCAGTACCAGCTGTAAACTTTCACTCTGAAGTTAACTAGATTATTTCTCACTCTTTATATCTAATAAATGAAACTGCTTATTGGTAAGCCTTCAATAAGGTGATATATATAAAAGCACCTATCACGTTGGTTCCTAATAGGCACCTGATAAATGAAAATATTATTTCTAAGAAAATGAATTATGTTTTCTTATTGAAAAATTATTATATAATATGTGTATGACTTAGAATTACATGACTACTGAAAAATGTGTAGTTAACATAGCTTTATTTTTTTTTTCCTTATTAAAGATTTTATTTTCTTTTTTTTTTTATTTTTTTTATTTTTTAATATATGAAATTTACTGTCAAATTGGTTTCCATACAACACCCAGTGCTCATCCCAAAAGGTGCCCTCCTCAATACCCATCAACCACCGTCCCCTCCCTCCCACCCCCCATCAACCCTCAGTTTGTTCTCAGTTTTTAACAGTCTCTAATGCTTTGGCTCTCTCCCACTCTAACCTCTTTTTTTTTTTTTTTTTCCTTCCCCTCCCCCATGGGTTTCTGTTATGTTTCTCAGGATCCACATAAGAGTGAAACCATATGGTATCTGTCTTTCTCTGTATGGCTTATTTCACTTAGCATCACACTCTCCAGTTCCATCCATGTTGCTACAAAAGGCCATATTTCATTTTTTCTCATTGCCACGTAGTATTCCATTGTGTATATAAACCACAATTTCTTTATCCATTCATCAGTTGATGGACATTTAGGCTCTTTCCATAATTTGGCTATTGTTGAGAGTGCCGCTATAAACATTGGGGTACAGGTGCCCCTATGCATCAGTACTCCTGTATCCCTTGGATAAATTCCTAGCAGTGCTATTGCTGGGTCATAGGGTAGGTCTATTTTTAATTTTCTGAGGAACCTCCACACTGCTTTCCAGAGCGGCTGCACCAATTTGCATTCCCACCAACAGTGCAAGAGGGTTCCTGTTTCTCCACATCCTCTCCAGCATCTATAGTCTCCTGATTTCTTCATTTTGGCCACTCTGACTGGCGTGAGGTGGTATCTGAGTGTGGTTTTGATTTGTATTTCCCTGATAAGGAGCGACGTTGAACATCTTTTCATGTGCCTGTTGGCCATCCGGATGTCTTCTTTAGAGAAGTGTCTATTCATGTTTTCTGCCCATTTCTTCACTGGGTTATTTGTTTTTCGGGTGTGGAGTTTGATGAGCTCTTTATAGATTTTGGATACTAGCCCTTTGTCCGATGTGTCATTTGCAAATATCTTTTCCCATCCCGTTGGTTGCCTTTTAGTTTTGTTGGTTGTTTCCTTTGCTGTGCAGAAGCTTTTTATCTTCATAAGGTCCCAGTAATTCACTTTTGCTTTTAATTCCCTTGCCTTTGGGGATGTGCCGAGTAAGAGATTGCTACGGCTGAGGTCAGAGAGGTCTTTTCCTGCTTTCTCCTCTAAGGTTTTGATGGTTTCCTGTCTCACATTCAGGTCCTTTATCCATTTTGAGTTTATTTTTGTGAATGGTGTGAGAAAGTGGTCTAGTTTCAACCTTCTGCATGTTGCTGTCCAGTTCTCCCAGCACCATTTGTTAAAGAGACTGTCTTTTTTCCATTGGATGTTCTTTCCTGCTTTGTCAAAGATGAGTTGGCCATACGTTTGTGGATCTAGTTCTGGGGTTTCTATTCTATTCCATTGGTCTATGTGTCTGTTTTTATGCCAATACCATGCTGTCTTGATGATGACAGCTTTGTAGTAGAGGCTAAAGTCTGGGATTGTGATGCCTCCTGCTTTGGTCTTCTTCTTCAAAATTACTTTGGCTATTCGGGGCCTTTTGTGGTTCCATATGAATTTTAGGATTGCTTGTTCTAGTTTCGAGAAGAATGCTGGTGCAATTTTGATAGGGATTGCATTGAATGTGTAGATAGCTTTGGGTAGTATTGACATTTTGACAATATTTATTCTTCCAATCCATGAGCAGGGAATGTCTTTCCATTTCTTTATATCTTCTTCAATTACCTGCATAAGCTTTCTATAGTTTTCAGCATACAGATCTTTTACATCTTTGGTTAGATTTATTCCTAGGTATTTTATGCTTCTTGGTGCAATTGTGAATGGGATCAGTTTCTTCATTTGTCTTTCTGTTGCTTCATTGTTAGTGTATAAGAATGCAACTGATTTCTGCACATTGATTTTGTATCCTGCAACTTTGCTGAATTCATGTATCAGTTCTAGCAGACTTTTGGTGGAGTCTATCGGATTTTCCATGTATAATATCATGTCATCTGCAAAAAGCGAAAGCTTGACTTCATCTTTGCCAATTTTGATGCCTTTGATTTCCTTTTGTTGTCTGATTGCTGATGCTAGAACTTCCAGCACTATATTAAACAGCAGCGGTGACAGTGGGCATCCCTGTCGTGTTCCTGATCTCAGGGAAAAAGCTCTCAGTTTTTCCCCGTTGAGGATGATGTTAGCTGTGGGCTTTTCATAAATGGCCTTTATGATCTTTAAGTATGTTCCTTCTATCCCGACTTTCTCAAGGGTTTTTATTAAGAAAGGGTGCTGGATTTTGTCAAAGGCCTTTTCTGCATCGATTGACAGGATCATATGGTTCTTCTCTTTTTTTTTGTTAATGTGATGTATCACGTTGATCGATTTGCGAATGTTGAACCAGCCCTGCATCCCAGGAATGAATCCCACTTGATCATGGTGAATAATTCTTTTGATATGCTGTTGAATTCGATTTGCTAGTATCTTATTAAGAATTTTTGCATCCATATTCATCAGGGATATTGGCCTGTAGTTCTCTTTTTTTACTGGGTCTCTGTCTGGTTTAGGAATCAAAGTAATACTGGCTTCATAGAATGAGTCTGGAAGTTTTCCTTCCCTTTCTATTTCTTGGAATAGCTTGAGAAGGATAGGTATTATCTCTGCTTTAAATGTCTGGTAGAACTCCCCTGGGAAGCCATCTGGTCCTGGACTCTTATTTGTTGGGAGATTTTTGATAACCGATTCAATTTCTTCGCTGGTTATGGGTCTGTTCAAGCTTTCTATTTCCTCCTGATTGAGTTTTGGAAGTGTGGGTGTTTAGAAATTTGTCCATTTCTTCCAGGTTGTCCAATTTGCTGGCATATAATTTTTCATAGTATTCCCTGATAATTGTTTGTATCTCTGAGGGATTGGTTGTAATCATTCCATTTTCATTCATGATTTTATCTATTTGGGTCATCTCCCTTTTCTTTTTGAGAAGCCTGGCTAGAGGTTTGTCAATTTTGTTTATTTTTTCAAAAAACCAACTCTTGGTTTCGTTGATCTGCTCTACAGTTTTTTTAGATTCTATATTGTTTATTTCTGCTCTGATCTTTATTATTTCTCTTCTTCTGCTGGGTTTAGGCTGCCTTTGCTGTTCTGCTTCTATTTCCTTTAGGTGTGCTGTTAGATTTTGTATTTGGGATTTTTCTTGTTTCCTGAGATAGGCCTGGATTGCAATGTATTTTCCTCTCAGGACTGCCTTCGCTGCATCCCAGAGCGTTTGGATTGTTGTATTTTCATTTTCGTTTGTTTCCATATATGTTTTAATTTCTTCTCTAATTGCCTGGTTGACCCACTCATTCGTTAGTAGGGTGTTCTTTAACCTCCATGCTTTTGGAGGTTTTCCAGACTTTTTCCTGTGGTTGATTTCAAGCTTCATAGCATTGTGGTCTGAAAGTATGCATGGTATAATTTCAATTCTTGTAAACTTATGAAGGGCTGTTTTGTGACCCAGTATATGATCTATCTTGGAGAATGTTCCATGTGCACTCGAGAAGAAAGTATATTCTGTTGCTTTGGGATGCAGAGTTCTAAATATATCTGTCAAGTCCATCTGATCCAATGTATCATTCAGGGCCCTTGTTTCTTTATTGACTGTGTGTCTAGATGATCTATCCATTTCTGTAAGTGGGGTGTTAAAGTCCCCTGCAATGACCACATTCTTATCAATAAGGTTGCTTATGTTTATGAGTAATTGTTTTATATATCTGGGGGCTCGGGTATTTGGCGCATAGACATTTATAATAGTTAGCTCTTCCTGGTGGATAGACCCTGTGATTATTATATAATGCCCTTCTTCATCTCTTGTTACAGCCTTTAATTTAAAGTCTAGTTTGTCTGATATAAGTATGGCTACTCCAGCTTTCTTTTGGCTTCCAGGAGCATGATAAATAGGTCTCCATCCCCTCACTCTCAATCTAAAGGTGTCCTCAGATCTAAAATGAGTCTCTTGTAGACAGCAAATAGATGGGTCTTGTTTTTTTATCCATTCTGATACCCTATGTCTTTTAGTTGGCGCATTTAATCCATTTACATTCAGTGTTATTATAGAAAGATATGGGTTTAGAGTCATTGTGATGTCTGTATGTTTTATGCTTGTAGTGATGTCTCTGGTACTTTGTCTCACAGGATCCCCCTTAGGATCTCTTGTAGGGCTGGTTTCATGGTGACAAATTCCTTCAGTTTTTGTTTGTTTGGGAAGACCTTTATCTCTCCTTCTATTCTAAATGACAGACTTGCTGGATAAAGGATTCTCGGCTGCATATTTTTTCTGTTTAGCACACTGTAGATATCGTGCCAAGCCTTTCTGGCCTGCCAAGTTTCAAAGGAGAGATCAGTCATGAGTCTTATAGGTCTCCCTTTATATGTGAGGGCACGTTTATCCCTTGCTGCTTTCAGAATTTTCTCTTTATCCTTGTATTTTGCCAGTTTCATGATGATATGTCGTGCAGAAGATCGATTCAAGTTACGTCTGAAGGGAGTTCTCTGTGCCTCTTGGATTTCAATGCCTTTTTCCTTCCCCAGTTCAGGGAAGTTCTCAGCTATAATTTGTTCAAGTACCCCTTCAGCACCCTTCCCTCTCTCTTCCTCCTCTGGGATACCAATTATGCGTATATTATTTTTTTTTAGTGTATCACTTAGTTCTCTAATTTTCCCCTCATACTCCTGGATTTTTTTATCTCTCTTTCTTTCAGCTTCCTCTTTCTCCATAACTTTATCTTCTAGTTCACCTATTCTCTCCTCTGCCTCTTCAAGCCGAGCCATCGTGGATTCCATTTTGTTTTGCAATTCGTTTAAAGCGTTTTTCAACTCCTCGTGACTGTTCCTTAGTCCCTCGATCTTTGTGGCAAGAGATTCTCTGCTGTCCTGTATACTGTTTTCAAGCCCAGCGATTAATTTTATGACTATTATTCTAAATTCACTTTCTGTTATATTATTTAAATCCTTTTTGATCAGTTCATTAGCTGTTGTTATTTCCTGGAGATTCTTCTGAGGGGAATTCTTCCGTTTGGTCATTTTGGAGAGTCTCTGGCGTGGTGAGGACCTGCAGTGCACTTCCCCTGTGCTGTGGTGTATAACTGGAGTTAGTGGGCGGGGCCGCAGTCCGACCCGATGTCTGCCCCCAGCCCACTGCTGGGGCCACAGTCAGACTGGTGTGTGCCTTCTCTTCCCCTCTCCTAGGGGCGGGATTCACTGTGGGGTGGCGTGTCCCGTCTGGGCTACTTGCACACTGCCAGGCTTGTGTTGCTGGGGATCTGGCGTATTAGCTGGGGTGGGTAGGCAAGGTGCACGGGGGCTGGAGGGGCAGGCTTAGCTCGCTTCTCCTTAGGTGATCCACTTCAGGAGGGGCCCTGTGGCAGCGGGAGGGAGTCAGATCCGCTGCCGGAGGTTTGGCTCCGCAGAAGCAGAGTTGGGTGTTTGCGCGGAGCGAGCAAGTTCCCTGGCAGGAACTGGTTCCCTTTGGGATTTTGGCTGGGGGATGGGCGGGGGAGATGGCGCTGGCGCCTTTGTTCCCCGCCAAGCTGAGCTCTGCCGTCGGGGGCTCAGCAGCTCTCCCTCCCTTTGTCCTCCAGCCTTCCCGCTTTCCGCGCAGAGCTGTTAACTTATGACCTCCCAGACGCTAAGTCGCGCTTGCTGTCGGAACACAGTCTGTCCGGCCCCTCCGCTTTTGCCAGCCAGACTCGGGGGCTCTGCTTGGCCGGCGAGCCGCCCCTCCGCCCCGGCTCCCTCCCGCCAGTCCGTGGAGCGCGCACCGCCTCGCCGCCCTTCCTACCCTCTTCCGTGGGCCTCTAGTCTGCGCTTGACTCCGGAGACTCCCTTCTGCTAATCCTCTGGCGGTTTTCTGGGTTCTTTAGGCAGGTGTAGGTGGAATCTAAGTGATCGGCAGGACGCGCTGTGAGCCCCGCGTCCTCCTACGCCGCCATCTTCTGGAACCCCCCAACATAGCTTTAAAAAATACTTTAGGATTGGAGGAAATGTGTCCTGGGATATCATATTCACCAGCCCCCCCCCACCCCCCACATCCAACAAATTTGATCAATGTCTGGATATTTCCAAAAGCATCGACCAAATCTTGCTTTGAAATTGATTTTATTCTAGTAGTTATCAAGGTATTTAAAATTATGGAGTGGGGCGCCTGGGTGGCTCAGTTAGTTGAGCATCTCACTTTGGCCCAGGTCATGATTTCATGGTTTGTGGGTTTGAGCCCTGCATCAGGCTCTGTGCTCTGTGCTGACAGCTGGGAGCCTGGAGCCTTCTTCAGATTCTGTGTGTGTGTCTCTCTCTCCGCCCTTCCCCAGCTCGTGCTCTCTCTCTCTCTCTCTCTCTCTCTGTCAAAAATAAATAAAAACTTAAAAAGAATAAAATACAATCATGGAGAAATATTTTAGTGGCATAGATATATCAAGCATCAATAGAAATTGGTACAATGCTAAGGTTGAAGAGCATCTTCCAATTCCAATGAAAATGTTTCTGGACTCAGTCTACTTTTTCAAAGCCTGAAATCATTGTTTCTGGCTAAACCCATACATTTAGGAAGGGCTAAAGATAAATGAAGCAAAGATTTTGTATAAGATTATGTTACTAGTTTTAAAATATTACTCAAGAGCAGGTATTAGATTTGTCTTTTTTCTGAATTGCCCATATATGTGTGTGTGTGTGTGTGTGTGTGTGTGTGTATTAAGAGCAATGAAAATAATAAATATTTAGCTGAGTTGAGAATAACTACAGAGCAGATGAATTTTCATGTATGTGGCCAAATACTTTAAAAATATATCTATATTCTAAATGCAGTTAGTCTTTGTCACTGTCTGGTATATTGAGTAAATCTGTCTTTGAGAAGTTTCTTGATAGAGGCATGTTATGTCCCCACTATTTACAACCCAATATTCATATATTATATAAACAGTGAATTATAGTAGACCTTATTTGTGCTGAAAGTAACATACTGTGTGTATAGTATTTCCCAGCAAAGGATACTGCTGGAAAAATAATTTTGCATAAAACACACAAATGAATATTGATCCCAAAAATGGCTCTTTAAGAACTCCCCCCTTACCAAGGCCCCAACTCAAATAGGACAAAATTTTGGCAGCACAAGATTTTGCAAGAACAATCATTTGTGTTTTCAAAAAGAAGCCACTTTGTGGGGAACCTGGGTGGCTCAGTCGGTTGAGCATCTGACTTTGGCTTGGGTCATGATCTCCCGGTTTGTGAGTTCGAGCCCCGCATGCGGCTCTGTGCTGACAGCTCAGAGCCTGAAGCCTACTTCGGATTCTGTGTCTCCCTCTCTCTCTGCCCCTCCCCTGCTCATGCTCTGTCTCTCTGTCAAAAATAAAAAAAACATTTAAAAAAGTTAAAAGAAGCCACTTTGTGCCAATTGTTATTCTTCTTTCTTCTTCTTCTCTTGGTTAACTAATGAAGGCCAAGTACACTTTATAGTTTAAAAAGAAACACTGCTACTGACTTGAGACTTAGCCCACCAAGTATTGGCTTGTAACTCACTCTGTCAGTCATTGATATTATTTCAAAAATCAGGAAATGATCAGTAATAGGAATGCTGACAAACAGCTACTATCTCATTTATCTGCCTTGACTGTTTTTTTGGGTTTTTTTTTTGTTTTTTTTTAATCTGTAAGTATGAATATATTCTAAATCTACTTATGGCTATCAGGCTTCACATAGTCACCTTTGCTGCCAATGTAATGTTATCTACCTATTTTGTTGTTGTTGTTTTGTTTTGTTTTTAGTTCAGTGGTTTCTTGGTCTCTAATTTGTAGAAACAATTTTTCACTTCTCCAAGAGTCCTACACTTAGCATTCTGCCATTTACTGCTGATGTGGAACCTTGTAAAAAGGCTTTCAAAATCAAGTATTTCATGAGAAGTTGTGTGGCATGTTACAGAAACATTTTTATATTTTATCAACAACTAATTATTTTTCAAAAGCCATAGATTTTAAAGGTGAACAGAGTAAGTATGCACTCTATTTTAAAGATGAACATAGTAAGTATACAGTCTAGAGGCTATATTCTAAAATAAAAAGAATAATGATTGTATATTTTGATATTTGAGGTGAATAAATAGCTAGTATCATTAGAAAACATATTTTAAAGATTGCAACATTTGGCCAATTCATAAAATAATAGAACTAGAAAGGCTTGACATTAAATCAGTTTTTCTACACAGAGGAAAAATAACATGTCACTTATTTTTTTTAATAGCACCAGGTGAACGTTTTCCATATGTTTAATGCTCAACCAATTTCAGAAACATAGCTTATCCTCTCAAGAATGGGATCTTACTAAATATTTCATTTAAACAGAAATTAATATTATACAAATTAAAATCATTTTGAATTGAACTGATTTATTGTATGATAAATATTGTATGTAAGTATTATAAAAAGTTTGATGCACAAGGCAGGATCCAGACAGGACAGTGGCCCACACAATTAATAGAGTATTTAATCTCTTTTTTTCCCCCCTTGAGATGTTAACTGGAGCCAAAAGACCTAAAAATTTAGTAAGGTAAACAAAACTAATAGACAAAAAAATCAATTCAGATATAAGATTGATATGATGTTAAAAAAAACAAAACAAAATAAAAATATTGCGATCTTACATTTAACTTTGCATTATCTATTACAACCTAAAAATTGTTCCCCAAATTCTGTCCTACAGAGCACCCAAGAGAGCTATACAGTGGAAACAGCTACTGCATTTAAGTAAGTTTGGGTAATGCTGCATGTTATATCTCTGTCTTAGACATGCAGATTAACATATTCATAAAAGCATATTTAACTGTGTTGGTGATGATAGTCCCCTCACATATTTGAGCACAGAAGGCTTTTAGTAGAGTTTCTAATAGCATCTTACAAGACTGTCTTCTAAGAAATGCGCATTGGGAAATGTGGGCTAGGCCTAAAGCTTCACCTTTTAGTATATAATGTGTCACTAATTTTAATTTCAATAAAAGTTTCTTTTCCATCTCTGTGTGTTCCATATAACAACAAGAATTTTTGTTACTTAAACAGGTGAAAATAGAGAATAGAAATGGCAGAGCATAAAGTCATAGTTTATTTTTCTTTAAAATTATACAGTTTCTTTTCATCTTAGCTTTCCATAGAAATTTCCCATACCAATGTTTTTTTATAATTAATCATTTATAATGTATAAATAGATCATCTTATGGAAAGACAAAGCAGGAATGTTGACCCTGAACAGGTGATTTACTGTTTAAATAAAACTTACACAAAGCTAATCTGAAATT
The DNA here is from genome assembly GCF_046562875.1 of Panthera onca. Taxonomy (NCBI): domain Eukaryota; kingdom Metazoa; phylum Chordata; class Mammalia; order Carnivora; family Felidae; genus Panthera; species Panthera onca. The sequence goes on from NC_138346.1 coordinate 85,289,848, forward strand.
TAGATAATACATTATTATTATTCTATAGGGTTCATCATAAATGATAACAGTTAAACTAAATTACTGGTATTAAAATTACTGCTATATTACATGATCACACACATTTGAAGTTTTCTCTTTCTTATCTATTATCTATAAAATAGTATTAATATATTTTCCTAACCATTATTAAAATTTAACTGATTTCATTTGCATATTTTCACACATTTGTGGTAAGAAAGTAAAACTTTCTAATCAGTTATTGGAGTTTACTAAGCATTTATTTTTTATTTCCCTAGGATCACCCATATTCAAGGAGTGCTATGGTGTACTCTACCCTACTCTCTTTCACGTAGAAGATTTAGGGTTGAGGAACAAAGTTATTGTTTGGACACCAGCAAGGATGAAATTTGTTATTATATCCTGTGATGGGAAGAGATACAGACTCCTTTTTTATTTTAATTAAAAGGTATTTATTTATTTTTAATAGACAGTTAAACCCTCTGATACAATCCAGTTCAACAACCTGGCTCTTCCCATGTTTCATTGATACCTTAGCAGGGCTATGATTCATCGCAGGTTACTTTTCTCTCATGACTGTCCCTAACATCTATTTATTTTTATTTATTCTTAGTTTATTTATTTATTTTGAGTGAGGGGGGAGAGGGGTAGAGAGAGAAAGAGAGAGAGAGAGAAAGGGAATCCCAATCAGGCTCCACCCTGTCAGTGCAGAGCCAGATATGTGGCTTGAACTCATGAACCATGAGATCATGACTTGAGCCTAAGTCAGACGCTTGACCATTGAGCCACTCAGGACCCTCCTAACATCTATTTCTATGTGTGGACATTTTATGACATGGGCCACCTTTGTTTTCTTTAATGGGGCAGTGAGAAATAAGATATAAGAGTACATGGAAATGCATGACTAATGGAAACAGTGACATGATCTCCAGAGTTTCCATTCTCTTCTGTCACAAAGTTATCCCCCAGTAGGAAGAGAACAAAGGTTGAAAACATTTTTGAAAGGAGATTTGAATCATGAAAGGAAATCATGAATCAAGGAAATCTCTTAAAGCACCAATAGTTACATAAAATGATGACAATACAGAGAAGGATTAGGAAGGAATAATCATGTAGTGCCTCTTTATGAAATATTATCAGTTCAAATGAAAGTGAATGAAATAAGTTCTTTCACTTATTTTATTACTTCTTAGCTAATTTTAAATCTAGTGAATCTCTTATAAACATGTTCTAAATTTAACATTTTATTTCTGCACCATTATTTGAATAAAGATTACAAGTCTTTAATCTTGCTGGCTTGAAAACAAAATTATTTGGTAGAAGCGTTTTAAGCAGAAGCACTATAACTCTCTTTCAGAAAAACATGATGCAGCAGAAAAGATCAAACATTTACAGGGAAGTTATTTTTCCTCTTTTTGAAAGCTGATGCCCATGGCTTTCACTAATTGAAAATTTTCTTTACAAAAACAAGCCTGTAGGCAGTCTATTTGCAGCCAGGAGCATTAACTGCACATCGCTGTAACTTCCTGCTTTTAGAAACTTACTAAGAGATCAATGGAACTGGATACTGACAATAAGAGGTGGACTTCACTAATTTGTAATGACATGGGAGTGCAGAAAAACAAGTAATTACCTAGCCATTATCTTTCATAGTTTCAAGCGATACAACCGACGCTATCATTATCCATGAATAAGGGATAAGAAAAAAATTCGGTGGTCATTAACATGGAAAACACTTACGGTTCATTTTTACTGAGTATTTCAATATAATAACTTTCACAGGTTCTCTCTCTCTCTCTTTCTCTGTCTCTGTCTCTATCTCTCTCTCTCTCTCTCTCTCTATATATATATATATATAATTATTGCTATTGACATTCCAATGTTAACCCCAGAAAGTGCCCTTGTTAGAAATACCAAAGATGTCATTAGGTTAAATGTTTAATAATGTTACCTCCAAATATTTTATCAGTTTTAGTCTTCATGAGTCTGCCTAAGACACCAACAATAGAATAAAAGGACAGTTCTAGTTTGCTTATGCTTGGGGAAAATATTGTTTTTGTTTTTACTTTTATTATATGGATTAGAGCTTTCGAATTTGTGAATTCAAAGAAGAGGTAAAGAAGAGTTGAATTTGTTATTCCTGATGTATAATACATATAATTTTAAGCCCCACATTATTGATATATTTCAAAACCTTTGAACTAAAACCATATAGTAACCATTTTTTTTTTGCTGATATAGGCAAATTGATTTTTTGTTGTTTTTAAGCCCAAATTGTCCTTTTTCATTATATTAAGGTGAATGAAATCTGAATTTCAGATAAAGACTGGAGTTTGGCCTCTAAGAGAAAAATGTGTATAAGAGTAGGTATCTTTTCACTTTCTTCAGTGGGTTTAAATGAATTATAAACATTGATTAAAAAATCACATTTTATTAGGTTTACATTTAATTGAATGGCAATGTGCTCTTTCCTCATCTTTTTCTCTTCAGATCATATTACAAAGCTTATGTTTTAATAAAAATAATTGTTTTATTTAAAATAGTAGTGAATATCAGGAAATTCAACAACAACAAAAAGTAATATTAAAAAGAAAAACAAAATTCTCGCCACTCAAAAATAGCCATAGAAATGTTTTGGTGTAGTTCCTCCCAATCTGTTGTCTAGGAAGACGGAGGCATCTCTATTCTCTCTGTGACAGCTGGAAAAATTCTTTATACCATATGGAAACACATGAGTCACTCCCCCTCAAAACCCCCGCTGGGGGCCATTCACACTCAAAGTAAACTCCAATATTCTTTCCTCATCCCACAAGGCCCTGCCTGATTTAATTGTCTACTCACCCTCTGACCCTACGACCCTTCCAGGGAGTTGTGAGACTATCTATGATAGTCCCATAGACTAGCTCATCAGTTCTTTACATCGTGATCCCCAATTCTCTGCTTTGGCATCATCTAAAAGAACCAAATTGCTCTAGTTTATCTAGGACTGTCCCTGTTTTAAATCTGAAAGCCCCACACTCCTGGAATCCTCTCAGCTCTTGGCAAAGAGTATATTCCTAGAATAAGGATATTAATTACACTCTGAACATGTTAGTCATTTTAGACATATTAGCTTTTGAATAATAATTGTCCTTAAGCCCACTGCTCTTAAATTGTGTTTCACTGGACAATCTGTTGATGTTATATATCCCCCAATGATTTGGAATCCCATCTTCACTAACAAAATCAAAGTGAGAAATTCACTGGACTGGTTTTGGGCTATACAGTCTCACCTACTAACCTATATGTCTATATTAGAAATGATACCATACTTTTTAAGTTACTGTGGATTTCTAATATGTTATAAAATGTAGAGATGGAAGTGTCCTCATTATTTTTATTTTCACTATGCTGTTTTTGTTCACTTATTTTTAAGATGAATTTCCAAATAATTTTGTCAAGTTATAAAAATACCATATTAGAATATAAGTTTGAATTACATAGAATTCACACTTAGCTAGAAAAATGCCTACTCTTTTATGATATTGAAATCATCCACTCAGAAACATATATATCCATGCAACTGTTATTATCTTTATGATTTTTACTAATGTATTGAGGAATATTTATAGGTTCAGAGCATTTTTACATCAAATTTTAGTTTTAATTGATTTCCCATTGATCATTTTGAGCTGTTTTAGTAAAAAATTGTTAGATTAAATATTTTATTTTCATTTTCAAAATGTATATTTTTCTTGTCTTATTTCTTTGACTGGAATTCCAGAATCATGTTATTTAAACAATGACTATATAGTTATTCCTACAATGTCTCTTTTTCTTACCATAAGTAATTTAAAATAGACTGAATCATATACTAAGACTAAAGAAGTCAAGCAGTTGTGATTTTCCACTTAGTGATGATAATTCTTTATCTGCTTCAAAAGATGTTCCTTTTTCATGTATCCTATTTTTATGTAAAAAATGCTTTTCTACAAGCCCGGGCACACATTAAATCAGTGTATTAAGAACTTTTGTACAGGTGGCATTCTTGCTGTCCTTTGGAATGTCTCTGTCAATTTAGGTTTAAAGCCCTGCTGATATGTATAGCAGTCCATATCCTAGCCTACCCACCTTCAAGTTCTGTTTATTCTTCCTATGGTTGCTTCTACCTGTCATGACAAGGAATAGTATTTCCTCCTTCAGGAAAAAGCCTCTCTTTTATTTTTACCCTTTACCTCACCAGCTCCACTGAATATCTGTCCATGCCATTGGATCCTAAGACATCTGCCTTTGAATTTCATTTGGCCTTCCTCTAAGAAAACCAACTTCCTCCAATCCTCCCCCAGTAAATCTCTTGAAATTCTAATCCCTTCTTAGTATCTATTTTCTATAGAACCCAAACTAATACAGTGGTGCTGAAAATGTTTTAGGTAAAAACTCTAGAGGGGTCCTACAATGGACTCACCCACCACCTGGTTGGCAAAGACAATATGCTTCTGAGTGTATGTGGTACATAGTAATAGTCCAGTTGCTGAAGACTTTACCTGAGGTCACCTGGAAAAGCATCCCAGTGGAGAGGAAAGCTATGGTAGGTGTGATAATTCAAGTACTTGAAAGTTATGAGGAAACAATACCTAAAATGATAACACAGTTGGCTTCTTTCTGCTCAGTTCTATTGATGGTGGGCAGAGGGATAATAAACAACCAAACACTGTCAACAAGCAGTTAAAAGCTAAGTAGAAGAGCACACACAGAAGATGCACAACCCTAAGGACGCTTGAATACTTAGCCAGGGCACCTGGTTGGTTAAGTGCCCAGTGCGTGATTTTGGGTCAGGTTTGTGAGTTCGAGCTCCACATCAGGCTCAGGCTCTGTACTGACAGTGCAGAGCCTGCTTGGGATTCTCTTCCTCTCTGTCTGCCCCTCACCTGCTGATTCTCTCTCTCCCTCTCTGCCTCTCTCTCTCTCTCTTTCTCTCAAAATGAATAAACATTAAAAACATTACTTAGCCAGGGGTGCCTGGGTGGCTAAGTTGGTTGAGCGTCCAACTTCAGCTCAGGTCATGGTCTCAGAGCTCGTGAATTCGAGCCCCACGTCGGGCTCTTTGCTGACAGCTCAGAGCCTGGAGCCTGCTTCAGATTCTGTGTGTGTGTCTCTCTCTCTGCCCCTAACCCACCTGCATTCTGTCTCTGTGTCTCAAAAGTAAGTAAACACTGACAAAAAAAAAAAAAAAAAAAAAACCAAACACTTAGCCAAAGTAGATCTGCTATGATAAATTTGGTTCCATGGTTGGGAAAACCTGGGAACACACACACACAAAAATGGAATAGGTACGGCTATATGGATACCCTCATGGTACTGGCTTTTGAGCTTTTGAGCTTCTCCCAGAAGCCTCAGAATTTGCAGAAATTGTCCATACTTCCCTACTCATAGTTAGGACTCACCACATGCTGGAAAAAGCTATAAAGCTCCTCCATGGCAAGACAAGCTATCGCCACCTCCTCTCCTGTCTGCTAGATAGAAACTAGGGTTAAATCTCATCCTGAGAAAGTCCTAAGCCTCACAAGCAGGGGAAAAATACACTTACACTGAGGAAGTTGCAAAAATTAGCTAGTGCATTCCGACAGGAGCCAGAGGAATAACATTGGAATTGGATTTTGAGGGAGTTTTGTTAAAGAGGTTAGAGTATAAAACTTGATGAGCATAACTTCAATAATTTAAGACAGTTGTCTCAGGATATGGGATTATGTACGAGAGCTGTCTCAGGATAATATACTGGTAAGGACCTTAAAGGATGGGGGAAGCTCTATGCTAGAATAACTTTTATAAAGTATTTTTAAAATCTTTTGTTAAGTTTATTTATTTATTTTTAGAGAGTGAGCAAGCGAGCAGGGGAGGGGCAGAAAGAGAGGGAAAGAGAGAATCCCAAGCATGCTCTGCTCTATCAGCACAGAGCCCGAGGTGGGGCTTGAACTCACAAACCGTGAGATCATGGACCAAGCTGAAACCAAGAAAGAGTCAGGTGCTTAACCGACTGAGCCACCCAGGCATTCCTAGAGTAGCTTTTAGAACTCTGGAAGAAGTGATGGCCAGTGAGAAGTGAAGTAAAAATGTCTAAACTATCCTAAGAGATGGTAAAGGAAGGAGGAAAGAGTCTGAATGAACTACTCCAGTGGGAACAGATAAATAATATGAGGCCAAAAACCCAAACAGACAACTATGTTCCACAGGAAGACAGATCATTAGCCAAGGCAGACAGGAATGTGCTGGTGAGAGGGCCACCAGAATTTCATTGGTGGCTCTTTTCCATAAGCCAGGGTTGGAGATAGGAAAGGCTGTCACAGATCTGGTCTCATTAATATTCATAGGTTTGATGAGGTGCCATACTGAGAGAGGCCAAGTGGCTGTGATTAACTTTCAGAGACCACAACTACCATATCAGATAATAAGGCAAGAGGTACAGACAAGGGCTGCAAGGATTTGTGAAGTTGTTTAATAGAGCATGGTGTTCTTAGGGCCAGAATTGCCAAGGGAGTAGCCAAAATTCTTGCTTCCTGATATCTTTAACCAAACAATTAGAAAAGTAGGAGTCTGAGGGGTGTGAGGGTGATTGTCCGAATAAAAAGTCTTGATCCTTGTTCAGGTTCCAGACCTGCACCAATTTTCATATCCAGAATCTCCTAACCCAAACAGTAGTCTTAGGACCTCTACTGGAATAAATACAGTGATGATTACCCACTCCCCACCCCCAGTTCTTTCCCCAAGGATCCTAAAGCTGTTTATTCAGATGACTGTACCCTAGGAAAGGGAATGAATACCACACATTAGGAGAACTTTTAGACACAGTGTCTGACATGACATCAGTACCTAGAGAAACAAATGTCATTATGGCTCTCTCTGTGTTTGAGTGGAAGCTTATGAGGTTGAAGTAATAAATGGTGTCCTGGCTAAAGTTCAGCTCACAGTGGGCCCCACTGGTCTTTTCCCCATTAAATTAGAATAGATATACAAGGCAATTCAAAAAAAAAAGAACTCTGTTATGGGATTCTTTCCTGTGGGGAAGGCCAAGAGGAAACTTCTGAAATTGCCTGCCATTTCTGATCAAGATAGTAATTCAAAACCAATATTTCATCCCCAGTGTAGAGGAGTGGGGATGGTAGAGATTAGAACAAAACTAAGGACTGAAAAGATGCAGGAGTGATGGTCCTATCACACTCTCAATTAGTTTTCTATTCTGACTCCTGTAAAAACTAGAGAATAACCACAAACAACGTCGGGCTCAACCAAAGAGGAATCCCTCACATCCACTGAGATGGATGTGGTATCATTACTAAAGCAGATTAATAAATCCAGCTTTCCTGGCATGGGACCTTTAATCTGGCAGATATATTCTTTTCAATCTCAATCAAAAAGGAGGATCAGAGACCACTGGTATTCATATGACAAAAATGTTCATTTACAGTTTTACCTCAGGGATACATTACTTCTCTTACTTCTCCCTTACTATAGTATGATGAGATCTGGACACCCTGCTTATCCTTTCAATATCACACTGATCCATTACATTAATGGCATCGTGCTGATTAGACAAAGCAATGGCCACATGTCATAAGAAATAATACAGAAAGATCCCAGGTATCCTTCACCAAGTACCCCCAAAGATAACATCTTGCAAAACTGTACACTATCACAACCAGGATAAGTCCATCAGTTCAATCAATATATATTGTCTTTCAATGCCAATTGTTCCAAAGCTAAAGATGAATAAAGGAAATGATGATTATTGCTGATTGTTCTGTAATTATTACTGAAACCAATTTTGTTACAGAGAGGAGGGAGTAGTATCCATCTGGGTATCAGAAATGCTAAGTATGCAATGTTCTGGCCTTTTAGACAGTTATAGAAACCCAGAAAGTAGGACATTATGCTAGTTAGTGAATCAAAAGGCATATTTACCACTTTTCTCTTTTCAAATTGAGTTAACAATTATTAATTTCTCATGAAAAATAGTTACTTGATGTTTATTCTCTCTTGAGTGCTTTCCCCCTGGCTTTGTGCTCAGTAGTGAATATTCCATGCCTGATCCAGACCATTCTATTGGCAACGGAGACGCTGGATTCTTCCTCTGATTCTACTTGCATGTCTCCTTCACTCTACCCTCTTTTGCCTTGAACAAGGAAGTGAAACCAATCAGTTCTTTAAATAAAACTTACAGACAACTTGCCCCTTATGTACATCTAAGGAATCATATGAAGATTCAATTAATCTGATTCTTAACAATCTGAAAACAGATGGGCACTAAATAAAAACAGGATCTCGCTATATTGTCAATCACATCAATAGAACTTGAAGTTGTTGATTTGCTTCCCACTTTAAAAAAACGGAATACAAATTAAAATGCAAATGAAATGACAAATGCAAGCCCATTTGTAAATTAAAATACTACCCATAGGAAAAATGAAATAAGACAATGATCCTCTCGTGGGGGAGGGAAGATATCTGTAGGTGCTTACTTTGGCTCCTTTTGGTCCTCAAACCAATGATCAAGGTGATGGGACTTGAGCTCCTTAACTGAAGTCTATAATGTATTTTTTAAAATATTTCTCAGAAGAAATACAGCATAATAACAAGTACTATCATCTTGCACATTGGGTGAGCTATATGCAAATTAGTCAACAATTATGATTGACTAAGAATTATATTTAACAATTGAATGTCATTTCATACATGAATTATCATAAGGCAATTGAAGAGTGGTATCATAAGGCAACTGAAAAGTGGTATTTAAGGAAGTTAGCTTTAGAGAGGTCAATTCTAAAGATGCAAATCTGAATACAAAGTGAATTACTTGTTGGATAGAAAGAAGGTCAAAATCCTTTGTATCACTAGGAAGGAGAGATGGAACTTAATGCATCATGGATATACTTTGGGGCTACAGAAGAGAAATAAAAAACACTAGAACTTTGGGGTGCCTGGGTGGCTCAGTTGGTTAAGTATCTGACTTCAGCTCAGGTCATGATCTTAGTTTGTGGGTTCAAGCCCCGCGTCAGACTCTGTGCTGACAGCTCAGAGCCTGGAGCCTGCTTCAGATTCTGTGTCTCCCTCTCTCTCTGTCCCTCCCCTGCTCATGCTTTGGTTCTTTATCTCTCTTTCAAAAATGAATAAACATTAAAGAAAAAACTTTAGAAATAGTACTAGAACTTTGACATATTTAATGATGGTTTCTGAAAACTTAAAAGAATACAATTTGGATACTGAGTAGCATCTTAAGTCTCTTAGCAGAATGACTTACAGGTGATTTCATATTTGTAATTCTTTACCTCTGCTCTTCTATATCCACACACATCATTGCTCTCCCATCACCTTTAACTTCTTATAATTCTAATCAAACCATACTTTTGAAAACAAAAAGAAACACCTGTCATTTGGAACATTTGAAACTTTCTCTTTTTTCTTAAGTAGAATTTGGAGGTAGTATTTTATTTTTCTTCTGGATCTGTTTTATAACCAATAACACCAGAATATTTTAATTTTAGATCTTCTACCTTAAAAGATAAACGCTTCTTTCAAAACTTTTAACCCTACAGCTAATCCATGCTTAAACTGAAGTTTAATACTGAGTATTTTCAGAAATGACAGTCTCTAAAGAGATCTAATTGTTATCACAGATACCACAGATTTTGTATGATTAAGAATTTAGCCATACAAAATATAAATAATTAGGACTATATTTTACCAAGGAGATGAAGATCTTTATATTAAAAACTGTAAGACATTAGTGAGAGAAATTGAAGAAGCCACAAATAAATGGAAATATATTGTACTCTCAAGGATTAGAAGAACAAATATTGTTTACAAAAATTTTTTTACTGTTTATTTATTTTTGAGACAGAGAGAGAGACAGAGCATAAGCAGGGGAGGGGCAGAGAGAGAGAGAGAGAGAGAGAGAGGGAGACACAGAATCCGAAGCAGGCTCCAGGCTCTGAGCTGTCAGCACAGAACTCATGAACTGCGAGATCATGACCTGAGTGAAGTCAGACGCTTAACTGACTGAGCCACCCAGGTGCCCCAGAACAAATATTGTTTAAATGTCCATACTACCTAAAGTCTTCTACAGATTCAATGCAATCCCTATCCAATGGCACTTTTCACAGAAATGGAACAAATAATTCTAACATTTGTATGGAACCACAGAAAATCCCAAATAGCCAAAGCACACTTAAGAAATAAAGAAAAAAACTGAAAACATCACACTCTGATTTAAAACCAAAAAATCTTGTAGGTACAGAAAACAGATTGGTGATTCCCATAGACAGGGGATGGGAGGTGTGAAAAATAAAATTTTAGAAATGCCATCTAAATATATAGTTTGATCCAGTGTATCTATATCTGTATCTGTATCTGTATCTGTATCTGTATCTGTATCTGTATCTGTATCAATCCTAAATGTAGTCTCTTATTTATTTATTATACGTTTTGAAGTTCTACTTAGGAGGTTTCAAACAATGAGCTAAGCACTAAACAATACTGAAGGAGAATGAACAAAACTGAGTCTTACAGTGTTGGTCTAGGAAAGATACATGCTTTAAAAAAAGGTAGGGGAACACTGGAAACCATTTAGGGTGAATCAGTGTTTCGAACAACTAGTAACTGAATGATGAAAAAGGTAGTGAATGAATAGCCAATTTTAAAATACTTTTTAAAAACTACAATTTTAAAAACTTTAACTTTCTGAAGGAAGTTTCAGTATCTAAATGCATATATTTAATTGTTATTGAAAAGAGCTCACAATATCTTAACAACCAGCCTATCTGTGATTACCTATCCCTAACAATATCTGTTCTTCTGATTTATAACATATTTAAACTACATAGGTTAAATAATATCCATTGATACATCACCATTGGTTGGTTTGTCAGATTAATTAGCCTATATCAAGTCAAAGTCAGGACAAATGAAAGAGACCCAGGCCTGGAATCCTTTGCTATTGGGGGCTACAGACAAATACTAGGCACATGGGGACCTCCTAGAGATATCAAGTAAGGGGCCTTGGGATTTACAGGAAACCATGAGGCCTTGGCATGGTCGGCTTGGAATCAGGAGAGAAAAGATTAATGCAAAGTGGATGTTGAAAGACTCTGAAAATTTACCTGCTTCATGGATATGTCCAAGGACAGAACTAGCTGTTAACATGTTAACAGGAAGTAATTCTGCTGTGCCAGCAATGATAATGACTCCCCACTCCCCAAATAAGATTGGTCAGAATCAGGTAAGAAAAGTGTAACCCTTATCCCAACCCAAACCCTGGCATGAGATGTGACAAAAGCTTTGCACTTCCTAAAACATTCATCTTTGGAAGACATTTTCCTTTTCTTTATTTGAAGAGAGAGAGAGAGAGAGAGAGAGAGGGAGGGAGAGGGAGAGAGTATTTCCCATAATGTTGGAACTTCTTTTGAACAGGGATTGTTTTTTCTTTAAATTTTTTTTTCAGTATTTAGTAAACTACATATATAACCTGAGTATCTTGATCTCTCTAAGCTTTAGTTAAACAAGGATAAAAATAAATGCTATGAAAACATAGGTATGAATTTAATAAAATGATGCATGTGCCAGACATGTAATAAACATTTTATAAATGTTAGCTATTATATCCACATCATTATTACCATCATTGTAATATCCTGTGAAAATGCTACAAGACAGTTTCCATGTTCTCACTCTTATCAAACAGCTACCCTTTTATATCAAGGCCCACCTTTGGTACTCAAATATTTCCTTTAAATAAATTAGATCTTGGGAAGAAATATTTGTTTACTTTCTTGGTGCTATAAGAACATTAGAAAGAGGGTAACACTTTCTGTACTTCTGATCAACTAAAAAATATAAATATAAATATATATGTACACAAACATACACATACACACACATATATATATAACATTTTAAATGTTACATATATGTATATATATATATATATATATGTAACATTTTAAATGTTACATATATATATATATATATATATGTAACACTTAAAATGCTATATATACTATATATAAAATATCACACTCAGAATACTTTGGTACCCTATTGAGAAGTGAATATTTTTGTATCTACAAACACACAGGTAGAGACAAAATGAACTAATTTGTAGTTTACTTAAAATATGAGAAACTATGTAACCATTCTATTCCTTGATTTTTATATGTCACTCTGTTTCAAATATCTTATTCCAGACCTACTAAATGGGAGAAGGATGAAGATAAGTGAAGGAGAGCAAGGAAAATTTAATTTAGATTATAGCAAAGTTGCTCATAATATCTTAAACATGTAATTTATAAAACATACAAATTTAAACATACATTGCAATCTAATTGTGATTGTCATATTATATTAAATAGTAATTAATAAAATACCCCAGTAACATTCATTAATTCATTCCTCATTATGCTTCTTAAAATACATCTATTTTGTTCTCCTTTATTTTTCTGTAACTGTTGGACTGACCTGGAAACAACCCCAGATAAAATGTTACTGCTGCTGCTCAGTAATGTCTGAGAGCTTGTGTTCCCAGTAAACGAGGGCCGAGAAGTTATTAGCCTGAGTGGGAAGCCAGCCCTGAAGTCGAGTAGGAGTAAAAGTTGTCTTTAGTATCATGAGGAAACACCAGAGAAGACAAAGCACAGAAGTGGAATGATCATTCAATACAAGAGGAGTGGCAGAAAGGCCCTGCTCTAGTGGCATTTTTTCTAGGTATTTAAAATGGGCCTTCATTTTGAGAGAATAGGTTTGGCCCAAACAATCTCTCAGATTTCATCCACATTCACTATTTTGAATGGCTGTATCCTTACGTTAGAAGAGTAATTCCTTCACCGAAGTATTTAAAAAGTCCATTCATTCATTCATTCATTCATTCATTTATTCAATCATCGATTCATTCACTAAATTCTTATTGAAAACCTGCTGTATGGGAAGTGCCAGTAAAACAAAGGAGAATGAAATATAATCCTTGTAAAGCTTGTAACATTCTTAAGTATGGTAAGTAGTGGGTTATGGACAAATCTTGATAGTAGCACAGGGAAAGGATGTTTAAATTTGCTCTGTGAAAGTCAAAGAAAAATTTATGTAGGAAATGAAATGAAATGGTTTCTAGTATTTACACACCAGAAATGTGAGCTTTCCACTACTCCACCCTCTTCTTCTTCCTCTTGTCTATTTTGTCCTTAATTATGTGGTAATTCTGCCTATTTTTCTCTATTTCTACTACCCCTAGCAACTTCAACCTACTGTCCTCTCTCATTGGACTAGGGAAATGGCCTCGTAACAAGTTTACCTGCTTCTATTCTGAGCCTTCTCCAGTTTTCTGTCTGCCAGCAATGTGATAAAATACAAACCCAATCACATCGCCTTCTGACCTTCCACAGATGATGGCTTTCCATAGGTATTCAGATAAGGCGAAAATGTCCTCGTCAGACTCCACAAGGCCACAGGTGGTCCAGTGGCTGGGTACTTGTACTCTTCATTTAAATCTTGCATTCTTTCCTACTAGTTTTCTCTGCACAAAGAAAGAAAGAAAGAAAGAAAGAAAGAAAGAAAGAAAGGAAAAAAACCCCTCTTTCTGTTTTTGTTTGTCTCAAATATGTCAATTTCTCCTCAACTCCAAACTTCTTGCACATGTATTTTCTCTGCTTTGTATGTTTTTCCTTCCCCTTCCCATTTTAACCAGGTACTCTCCTTATCTTCACATCTCAGCTTAAGCATCGCTTCCCTTATGCTTAAGTGACTCCCTCCTCACTGCTACCCCCAGTCAAAGGTGCTTGCCTTCTTCTGGAACTGTATTTGTTTCTTATAACAAAATTTATCTTTATTTGTCATTACACATGTGAGGTTGTTTGATAAACATCTATCTCGTCACTACACTAAATCTCATGCTGGCAAAGCCTGTCTGTTTCTGCTCACCTTTGAATCTCCACCTCCTAGCAGATTACCTGATTCCAAATCATTACATTGGATAAATAAACTGATAGGAAATTAGATGGATGAATAGATGGGTGGTTGGGTGGATGGATGGATGGATGGATAGATGAAATTTGCCAAATGGAAAAGGAAGAGACATTCAGGCACCTTATGAACAAAGGCAGGGGAAAATAACAGCCCATGGTCTTTGGATGGGCATAGACTTCATGGGATGCAAAACTGGAAAAGATAAGGCTCAAGGAGTGGGTTGGAGCCAGACTGCAAATTTGTTATCTGACATGCTAAGAAGCTTATATTTTTTTCATCCGGTGGGCATTTGACAGTCAGAGGAGGTTATTAGGAGGACAAACAGTATAATTATATTTGTTTTTTTTTTAATTATGATAACCCAAGCAGTAGTGGGGGAAACAGTACCAAATATGTAGAGACTATTTACAGGAAAGCTAGTTGTAAGGCAGCTCTGATCATGTGGAATTGGCATTCAAGCTGGAGAAATCGAGGGGAGCAAAAGCACAGAATGCACATCCTGTGAGCTCAATACTGGAGGTAGCCCAGGCTGCCTGACACATCAGGTGAGTGAAGATCTTAAAGGATGGGTGTGGATCCGAGGGCTGGGATGTGGTTGTGAATGGTTGTGCCTGGCAGGTTAACTCATTCTGTGATTGTTCTTCATCCCTGCCTAATTTGATTTTGTTAATCAGTAGCATTGGAGATGCCAGTGACGAAATTAAGGACATGGAAATATTTTAAAGGATGATCAATGAAAAGGAATTTGCAAGTTATTAGTTTGTCAAAAAGATAAAGAAATGACAAAAATTTTCCTTGCATGCTTTAAAATAGGTAAATGAAGTGTAAATAATGATTCTCGGGTTATAGTTCACAATTATTTTTGCTTTTTAAACATTTTAAATATTTTTTTTAAATCTAAGATTTTAGGAGCATTTCAAGTGAAACCCTAAAGAAAATATGTCATTATGCACTCCATTCATTTACATGAAGGAGTAAAAAGTACCCTGTAAAACTGGGAAGAATGCATATAAAAATCATTTTTTTTATGTCGCTTGTCAGATGTTTTATGGACTTTGCCTTTTCTTTGCAAAGTGGCTTATTCCTAGAAACAGTACACCGCAGGCAAAGACAGAGCTGCCATCTGAATGTTGGAATATTCTGGCTGTCCAGATAGCTAACTGGTCATTGTGTGTGCCTGTTTGTTGCCCTGCCATCTGCCCCATCCATTATTCTCTGCACCTCTGCCCTGCTTTGAGATCTAAAATGCTGACCCCTAAAGACTGTACCCCACCAGGCTCCCTGATTGGCTGGTGCAGCCAGTGGGGAATAAAGGCAAAAGATCAGGGTGTGCAAAAAGAGACAGGTCTTGGTGCCATCCTTCAGTCTCTCGTGTAGATATTCTGGATGTCTCTGGTCCTAGCTCCAGCTCTTACTGTGTTGTAGTCTTTACTCCTCTTGCCCAGTTACCCCCAGGGATGTTAGCAGCTTGC
Organism: Panthera onca; assembly: GCF_046562875.1. Classification (NCBI taxonomy): domain Eukaryota; kingdom Metazoa; phylum Chordata; class Mammalia; order Carnivora; family Felidae; genus Panthera; species Panthera onca. The sequence continues at coordinate 85,305,300 of NC_138346.1, forward strand.
ATTCTTGCTAATCTCTGGGTACCTCTCCCATCTTTGTGGTTGCTTTAAACTTGGCCACATGTACGTAGGTTGTCCCTTTATTAAAATGTCTTTCTGAGATAAATTCTGTTTCCTTATGGGATCGAGCATGTTCCAAAGTTAGATGGACTTGATTCTAACAGTTGCTTTATTCTTGTGACTTGTGGAGCTGGAACAAGTTATGGATTTCAGTGTCTTGGCCTATAAAATGTACATCACAGCAAGATTTGTTTTATAGAGGTACTCTGGAGACCAGATGAACAAATGTATCTAAGAGTGCCTTGCACAGATCTTAGCACTTTTTAATCATTGAAGTAAATGTTAGGAAAAAATCAAAATCAAAATAATGTGTATTTTCATGAATTCCACCAAGGAAAATTCTTACATTCTTGGGGGTAGAGATCTATTCAGACCCTCATACTATTCTCTGCCTCTAACTTAACATATTTCTTAATTGGAGAAAGGAATGTTAAGGAAGGTAGTTTGAGTCTCTAGAATTCTGGCCAGGGTGTAACCACCTCCTCCCATCACAGAGGGCATTCAGAACTAATTATTTCCACCAGAAATTTTATAAATCAGATTTTACTATTACATTATTTAATACTTATATTGGGTTATTCACAGATTTTTAAAGTACTATTTTAAATAATAGATTAATTTCCTTATTTTTACTTTCATACTTGCATTTTATATTTGAGAGAAATACTATACATTCTTCTAAAATCATGAGAAGCCTTGTTGGGAATATCACTGACCATCAGTGCCTAGCTTTTCCACAGCAAGTTGTAAAAGGGACCAAAAATTAACTAACTCCTAAGTTAATAGACAATTCATCTGAAATGAAATGGAGCAATACAGCATGAGAAGAAAGCCTACAGTGAAAAAAAAATGGTATAAAAATGGAGTTTATTCCAGAGGCCAGAATCAAAGTTTGTAGATGACAGCAAACTCCGAGAAAGACTACATTATGTAGTGGCCAGGAAAGGCAAGGGAAAGAGAAAGTGCTGTAAGGAATGTATCAGTTCCTCTTGAGCCGTCCATCTACTTCGGATCAATAGCTCTTCCAACCATGGGACATTCAAGCTTTCAGCCTGAGAAATTGAAGTTCTCAAAATAAGTCAGGGTTGCAACACAAGTCCATCATGGTGTGTCACAGAAATGAAATGAGTTGTCTCCTGCTCGATTGATGACTGACATCAAACCAGGAGGAAAAAAGAAGAAAATAAACGAGACACGGGTTTTGAAAAGTTGTTTCACAGACTTCTGTGGAAAAGTTTACACCAGGGGGCTTGTTCTGGGCTGCAAGCACGTGCAAAACCACAGCCGCCATCACAGCAGTGAGGGCTCCACAGCACGGCCTGAGGAGCAGTGAGGGGAGATGCCCCAGAGAATCGTTTACTGCTATGATGTTTTTATATAAATCCGAAATAAGAAACTCAGAACTTCTCAGACTTGGGTGGGAACAACCATGGAATGCCCAGGAATCGCCAGGAGATGAGAGAGGTGAGGATGGGAACAGGTGATTTTTAAATACAAAGTGACGATATGCGTCTTACATAATGACCTCTGCAACTCGTGCTGGCAAGAGCCCATCCTGGAAAACAAACTTGTAAGAAAAAAATCAAAGGCCATTCAGCATATGTCTGTGTTGCACAGCTAAAAAGACCCCTGTAGTGCCTACAAACAGGCCGGTGAAATCAATGCTTGGTGCAATTGCTAACTGAGCTTCCTGTTGATAAAAAGGAAAAGAAAAAACACCCCCACCACCACAACTTTGTTATCCATGCTACAATCCTCTTGCTCCTCTATTATCCAGGCTTTCAAAGTGATTGAACTGAAAACACTTTCTATCAGTGTACACAGATGCCCCAGATACGTTAGAGACCCGTGAACTACAATGGCTTACATGCATCGGCCTCTTCTTTCCTTAGCCTTTGCCTGGAGCAAAGAAAATAGAGTGGGAAGCAATGAGCATCCCAGCACCAAAGGTGAAGGATGTTATGCTCAGAGGTGAGATGGCTGTACTGTCTCATGCAATCTCAGTCAATGCCTTCCAGTTAGCAGCTAGGAGACTCTATACCTTTGACACCATCTGAGAGGCCTGAGTTGAAGCTGGTTAAATCAATAGGCCGTGATCTATCTTTTCTTCATCTTTATGCTCGTGGTTTGTTGTGATCTCGATAAGTGATTTCTATTTATCATTATCTCAATCAATTCGTCTCTAAAATGGACCTCTCTCTTCCCACACATGATGAGATCGGATCCTGGAGCTTCTCCAATCCACATGTGAATTGATTGACAGGGAATTCAAGGATTTGACTGGAAAATATTAATGTATACAAATTCCCTTCCTTCATGTGCCTGCTGGGCAGAAATCATGTGGCACCACTGTGAACACACTGCAGCTATGCAATGTTTACTGAATCAGCAGTTGCTCTGTTATCAAATATATAATTTCGTACAGAATTCCTGAAATATATACAGTATTTATTTCGGTGTAGCAGGAGCAAGCTTGAAGTACAGCTGTAAATTAGTGTTCAGAAAATTGCAGTTGGAATATAATGGAACACACTTGGAAACATATACCAGTAACTCTATCCGCCTAATGTGTTCACGGATGTGATTACATACATAGAAATATAATTTTATATTTTTTTAAAGCACCTAGCAAACTCTTTTGGCGTTTTGCTTAGTAATGGAAAGTAGAACCAGGTATTTTGCGATTGACATAAAATGAATGAGTTGCGATCTCTTCATTACCCATGGTATTGTCCTCTCTCTCTCTCTCTCTCTGTTTCTCTCTCTCCCTTCCCCTCCCTCTCTTTTTTTCCCAAGACTAGCAAATTTTATAATCCTCACATTTATCCACAAAGCAGTACAATGTTAATGTTATAGAGAATTGGAAGTAGAATTTCAGATACTATGTTTGAATAACTTAGAGATATAAGCTTACAAATTTGAAGATTCTACTTTTTAAAAAAGTGATCTCTGGGGCACCTGGGTCACTCGGTTGATTAAGCCTCCGACTTTGGCTCAGGTCATGATCTCATGGCTCATGAGTTCAAGCCCTTCGTTGGGCTCTGTGCTGACAGGTCGGAGCCTGGAGACTGCTTTGGATTCTGTGTCTCCCTCTCTCTCTCTGCCCCTCCCTTTTCTCTCTCCCTCTCTCTTAAAAAGAAATAAATATTTTTAAAAAAGTGTTCTGTGTTGATATTTCATCCCCTTATACCTACACATTTTATTGATGTATTTATTTTCACCTTTTATTTATTTGTTTATTTGCATACTTCTGTGCAATTGAAAATATGAACTTAGGATATATAAAAATTTTAAATTGATTAATTGCTAGATTGGTTAAATTATTAAGCATGCTCTTTTCCAAGGAAACAATTCCAAATTTGTCTTTACGCTCTGGCTAATTGCAAAATGCATGTTCTGTCTTTCAGATCAGGAAGGAAATATAGGATTGTGTGCTAACCTCAGAGGTTCTCTTTGTTTTTTCCCCATTTGAGTGTTACTGAGCAGTGCCTAGGACAGAGTTCCACAAGAATACATTTGGCTATATCTCAATTGCTAAGTTGTGGGGGTGGGGGGGAGTGGCCATTTTCGGAACAGAGCTTACCCTCCACGAGTGGTTTATTGGACTTGTGCCCTGTTGGTCCAGAAACAAGGAAAATTAGCCTAAGCTGAGAGAGCAATCAGTTTAAGGTGAATGAGAGAATTCTTGCCATTTTAGTCTGTTTAACCAAAGTGGTTACTCTCTTCTAAGTGTGGGCTATAGAAGTTTAGAACTTTGTCATCACAACCAGCAAGTAACACAGCGTTCGCTGAATCTGTACTCTTTTTTTTTTTTTTTTAATTTTTTTTTTTTCAACGTTTTTAATTTATTTTTGGGACAGAGAGAGACAGAGCATGAACGGGGGAGGGGCAGAGAGAGAGGGAGACACAGAATCGGAAACAGGCTCCAGGCTCCGAGCCATCAGCCCAGAGCCTGATGCGGGGCTCGAACTCACGGACCGCGAGATCGTGACCTGGCTGAAGTCGGACGCTTAACTGACTGCGCCACCCAGGCGCCCCAAAATCTGTACTCTTTAAAAAAGAAATTCTGCACCTTCCTGGATTCTCTTTGGATCTCTTCAGTATTTGGGTTTGCAAAACTTAGAGGGTTCTTTGATCTATTCTTCCAATTTGCTTGGCAGATCCGATTACACACAGGGGACCCTCAGTACCCAGCGATAATAGGTACCTTAAAAATGTCACTTAGGATGTATTAACCTACAATGAGAACATTTCTTAGCAAAATCCATAATTATATTTTAGAACAGTCTGAAAAATTATTTCTCAATTCAGTCTATTTAAACTTCACTGATGTGACTTTTTTTTGTTCTTTGAAATGCAACAGAAGTTTTCTATTTCTAGTAGTTTCAGAAGAAACTACCTGAAAGTTTTCTAGCTCAAGCTGATTTCTTCTTTTAATCATCTCAATTACTACAGTTTGATGCTACATCTTAATCTTACTTAGGACAGGGAATCATCTCATTAACTTGTTATTAATAATTTTATATAACTTCCAGCTTCCAATAAGGATTTCAGCTTGTTACACTATTCTTTTACATGCTCCCTCAAACCACCCCCAGTAACTGGTGTTTATGTTAGGGTGTGTGAAGCCATACCACATTTTTTTCTAGGTCCCTGAATGAGCACTGTCCATCCATCATATGGGCTACAGCTTGCTCTGAATGCTCCCCCCAGCTTATTCCATCCTCAGCCGTCTCTTTTTCTTCATAACTCTGCCAGGTCCTTTGCATTTTATAATCTCTTCCATAAAAAAAAAAAATGTCTCTGATCTTTTCCTGTTTACCATTTGGGGTAACTCGGAAACTCACTTCCATTTTGACATCCTTTTTGTATCACCTACCATACTCTATTTGTGTTTTCTCATCATTTATCTTTCCCAAAGACACTGTGAGTTCCATGAGGAAAGGAACTATGTGTTTGAGGCTGATATGCCATCATCTGCCATTGAACCTTGCTTGGAGTATTTGTTCAATAAATGTTTGCTAACTAAATACATGAAGGCATTACCCACCCACCCCTACTCCTTCCCCATTGAAATTTACTCAGTTTTAATAAAGTGAACTAATCAGCTTGAAAGAGATCTTTTGAAGACAGCAATTTTCTAAATAAACATATAAGAGCAGGCAGGCGCACAGCAGAGGCTCAAAAATATTTGCTGAATTAATTCAAAATGGTGCTTGTGCATTAGGCTGATTTTCTATCTATGTATATGTTTTCCAGATGTGATAATCCCAACAATTACTTAACAGTGCTTGCTATGCTCTTCATTCTAGAAATGATAATTAATGTGGTGATTGTATAGAATCATGAGTTAAATGAGGAGAAATTAATTTGTCTTTCAAAATTGCTCCTGCTGAAGTTGGAGTTGGAGTTTTGCATAGGTGTTTACTTGTTCAATAGATTCTTCTAGACTGAAGTGATGTGAAGTGGGAAGTTACAGGGAGATAGGATGGTTATAGCATTAAGGGTTAAAAAAATTGGTCAGTGTGAATTACTTACTTTTTTTTTTTGCACTTGTCTCTTTTTTTGAAAGATCCTTGTCCAGAGGATCAATTTGTCATCAAGAAGGTAATCTATATTTACTTTGCGGCAGGTACTGTAGCTCTTAACTCTGCATTGAGCTGATTCAGCTCCTACCCAGACCACTTTGACCTCAGAAATATTCCCTGCTAACTGTCCTCCTGTTCACTCTAATTTGTACTGCCTAAACGCTTACTGCTGAGTGTCCCTCTGGCCATTTTGAAAGGTGTTTCATCACACTACAATAAACGTGAAATACTGATGCACTCAAAATTGCACACACATACACACACACACACACACACACACAAAAGGCAGCTGGATATCGACATGGGACTGGACAGGGGCATTTATTACACTTTACTCTTATACCATTGTCTACCTTTGGCAAAAGAAGATTGTTAGTGTCCCTGGTGGTCTATGTTGATCAATACTACACGAGAGTTAAATTAGACCTCAAGTCAAGCACACATCTACATTGGCTGAGATACCTTCAACCTAAAATCCCTGGAAAATTTACATTTTTCCACTAAGTTAACCAGTAATAGAGTGAAATGAGTGAGAAAAAAGCAGCTGTCTAGTTTGTATCTTGCATTCCTTCAAACAAACCTGGTCCAATTTTTAGCCCTTGTAGGTGTATTACATTAATAAGCCTAGAAGTATTTCAACTTGTCAGCTTAGAAACATTGTTGATTTAATGACAAACCTTCAATAAGGAAGATAAAATATTACAACATAAAATCCTGAGAATTAGAGAAATTATTTGATTTATTAACAATCATCCTTATATGCCCTACTTCAGAAATATCTTCTAAATCTTGAAATTGAACTGGAAAACAGATGCACTTTAAATTAAAAATTTTTTTTTTAATTTTTGAGGAAAAGAACGTGAGCAGGGAGGGGCAGTGAGAGAGGGAGACACAGAATCTGAAGCAGTCTCCAGGCTCTGAGCTGTCAGCACAGAGCCCCACGTGGGGCTCAAACTCATGAACTGCAAGGTCATGACCTGAGCAGAAGTGAGACGCTTAACTGACTGAGCCACCCAGGTGTCCCTAAGATGTACTTTTTCGACAACATAAAAGCTTTCATATGAATTAGTTAATTCTGAATTGTTGAATCAAAGGTGAAGTAGTCAATTCAGCTCCTCAAATTAGTTTGTAATTATTTTGGTTATTCATAGGTTTCACATGTAATCTGGAAAGTATTGAGTCCTATCTGTAAACTACAATATTTATCTTAAGGTTTGTCCCACTTTTATACTTCATGGGCTTTGATACGAATATTTTTATCCTCCAATATATCACTTTTATCTCCATTTAGTATTACATTATTTTCCAAAGAGAACAGAAGAATTCCTAACTATAGATCAAGCATCCATTTAAAATGGCTATCACAGGGGCACCTGGGTGGCTCAGTTGGTTGAGCATCTGACTTCAGCTCAGGTCATGATCTAGCAGTTTGTGAGTTCGAGCCCCGCGTCAGGCTCTGTGCTGACAATTCAGAGCCTGGAGCCTGCTTCCGAGTCTGTGTCTCCATCTCTCTCTGCCTCTCCCCTGCTCATTCTCTGCCTCTCTCTCTGTCAAAAATAAATAAACTTTAAAAAATAAATAAATAAATAAATAAATAAAATGGATATCACAAAAAGTGTTTTGCTGTGACTTTAGAGAATCAGAGGCAGTTTCTGCTTCCGGTCATGCTGACTAGGAATAAAACAGACCACTAAGTGGGGCAAATTACCTTGAATGGGAAAAAGCATTGTACCAGAACAAGTCTGGCAACTGATCCAATAGAACTATTAATGAGGGATTCTTGAGAAAGCTGTCACAATTTTTAAGAAGAAAACAATAAATTGAACCCGTTGAAAATTGGCTCAGTAGGTTATTTTCGGTGGTGTGCTGTTAAATGTTGGGGAAGACAGATTGATAGTGTTTTTCAGTTTCTATGGTTTGTGTACACCCACTCATGGCTGATTTCAATCTACCAAAGTGATGTCCACTAATGGAGAATGGGGAAGAGGTGCCCACAAATGGTTCTCATGAGCTGGTACATGTCGGTTGCAGCACACATTAGTTATCATGCTAACTTAACTTCTCAAGCCCAGTTTTGTGACTTAGAAGTAGGAAAACTATGCTATGAAATGCATGGGAAGTTATTAATTAAAAGTGCTATGAAATTCTGGCTTGCTTTATCTTTTAACTCATGCTATTAGCTCAACAACAGCAACACCATCCTGTTTTATTGTAAACTTCCCACTGTTTTTACATTTATCTTGATTGTCCTTCTTTATATGAAGGATGGCAAACTTGGTTTTCTCACTGAATCACGATCTAAAAGTATTTGGAGAAACCACGTATAAGCATGTAATAATGCATACAAGTTGAGGAGGGCTACCATATTATGAAGTACTGCATTACACTGTGGTATTCTCCAGAAATCCATATGGCTATCTCCTTCCCCTCATTGAAGTCTCTATTCAAATAGCATTTTCTGAAATAGGCTGGGCCGAAATGCTCCGTTTAAAATTGCCACTAACTCTTCCGGTACTTTAAGCCCTATCAGACTGCTTTTATTGTTTTCCACAGCATTTTTATCTGCTAATATTACTGAACATTTTACTTACTTATTTTGTTAATTGTATATTGTCTATCTTTATAAGTTCAGTATGTTCTTCTTTGTTCACTTATGCCTCTCCAGTTCATAGAACAGAGTTTGGTATATAGATATTCAACAACTATTTACAGAATGAATGAGATGACCCACAATACCTGATCAGAATAATGCTTAGGAAGAATTTTCTGGCAGTTTTGGTTACTTAATTGATTGACAAGAGATTATGGGATCTCACTCAGGAACAGGTTTCAAAAGAGCTTAGGTTCTCATTTTTCTGAAATCATTTAGATATGATCTCCCATAAACACTTAACATTGCCTAGGCCAGTGGTTTTTAGGGTTTCTTAGTAGCTTCTCAAAGACCTCACACTGGGGTGAAAAGAAGGGGCCAAACAGATGTGACTCAGTCTACATCCTGGCTTCATGCAGAAGATCCTAACAGTCTGAGTGTGTAGAGAGGGGAGCAGGCAGGTGTAGGGGGTGAAGGCAGTGTCATAACACTTTTATTTTAAGTTTATCTATTTATTTTGAGAGAAACAGAGGCAGCACTAGTGGGGAGGAGCACAGAGAGAGGGAGCGAGAGAATCCCAAGCAGGCTGCACACTGACAGCGTGGAGGCAATGTCGGTCTCAAACCCACGAACTGTGAGGTCATGACCTGAGCTGAAATCAAGAGTTGGATGCTTAACTGACTGAGCCACCCAGGGTCCCCATAAAATTTTTTTAATACAAGATTTTTACTGCTTAAGCTTGGAAAACACTATTATAGATTACTCTCAGCTTAAAATCTTGTGGGTTTTTTTCTGTATTTCTAATTAAGTTCTTATAATTAATTAATAAACAGAAAAATCCATCTTCTCTTGTAAGTAAGTAGCAGAATTTCTTACTTTTATAAAATATCACCTAGCAGGCAAGGGCCATAATCTTTAAGTAAGCTCTTCTCCATTTTCCTAAAAATATGTTTATGATATACTTGTCCATGGCACTTACTAAATGTTTTCAAAGAAAATCATATACCACATTTGAGAGCATATATCTTAAAAAGCAGCTTTAAAAACAGTCTATACAATCTACTGCCAAACTAGCATTGAAGAAAATTATTTTGAAATATGAATCAGGTAAGCCAGATGCCTTTCCCTTGTAAGCAATTTGAATTCCATTTGTGGCAGAAAGTGCAGGCTCTCTTGGATCAATAGAATGCGTTCAGCACAGCTGACACACTACACCTGATCCAGAGCCAACCTGGCTGGGGACCTATTAGTCATACCTGAGGGACTTTCCCTAGCTTTTATCTCGAGCTACATCTCCTAGGATTACAGGTACTTGAGGCTCATTAGGTCTGCTCTATTACCTGCCATGCAAAGGCTCTGTTTCTACAACAGCCCATTTACCTTCCAATTTCAATGAGATAATCAGGGTGCTACAGTGCACTAAAGGTAAAATGATAGGCTTGCACACACCCCTGACTGCCTTTATCTGTTAATACCATGAGCCGGGGCACGTGCGCGCGCGCGCGCGCGCGCGCACCCACCCACACACAACGAGGGCTAAAGAGATAATAGCTGGACTGACCTGTTACAGTTTTACCTTGTTTGCTTTGTTGCTTTTCCTCAGAAGTCAGTCCCCCTTCCAATGTAATTATGTAATTAGAGCTAAAGACTATAAACAAATAGAGATTTGTCCCCTCCTCCAGAGCTCTGAAGTCAAGCATCAAGCCTTTTTAATGCCGAGACTTTGGAAGCCTACACCTGCCTGACGCAGGGAGGCAGACCTGAGACGTGGAAAGCCCATCACATTTCCTGACTTACCTGCTCTTTCTCCTGGACTCAGTGAGCGAACGGAGAATAGCACATGTAGAGAGTAGGATCCAAGTTTTCATGTTGCATTTGTTCAACTTTTAGAAAACAGTGCAAGTGTGTTTTTTCCCCTTCAATTAGCATTTTATCTAATTGTATAGCATATTCATAATGTCATGACAAATTAAGACCATGGGTCAAAATGGACCCTTTGACAACATTTCCCACTCCTCTATAACCATCCTTCATTGTTTGGACAAACACTTTGCTTATTATATTTGCTAATTGTAGAGCATTATATTTTAGTAGGTGGGGGATGCCTAAGGAGTATGTTCTGTTATGATGTAGTTGTGTACAGCAAAACCAGATTTTTCCTTGCAAGTGATTCCCCTAGCTCACATGCGAGACAAGAGACAACAGAAAATGTGAGGGCTCACTGTACTCTTTGGACAGAAAGACACTGGCAAAGGAACAACAATAATTGGCAATATCATTGTGTGCTCTGGCTTTGCTAATCTTTTTGTCATTAGAGGACATCAAAGACATTTCTCTCTGGAAAAATTTCAAGATCCTTCTTTTTAGTGCTCAATTTTGACCACTGTTTTGTGCCTTCTTTGGTTCTATTCTGTTTCCAGCTTCAAACCCACAGCATTCCCTTTGAAGAAATCCATTCCAGGATGCAGGAGTAGCAGTTTAAGTCAGGAGCTACACCCTCAAAATCCTACAAGGACCAGGCAAGTAACATCATTGGGTAGAGGGGGGAATATTATGGGCTAATTGTGTAACCCTCTATTACACAATTTAGGAATGTTCAGACTGTTTCTTTTTCCAACTTTTTCTAATTAACATTTTTGTGATATATGCTGATTTGGGAGCATAAATATGACATAATCCAGAGAGCTCTTAGGTATGCTTGACTCAGTTTTCCCCAACAACAACCAGCAAAGTTAAAGTATAATATCACAACCAGAAAACTGACACTGAAGCACTATCATTTTTTTTCCACTTTGTTTTTTGGTTTTTTTTTTTGAGAGAGAGGGAAGGAGAGGAGCCGAGAGAGAATAAGAGAGAGAGAGAATCCCAAGCAGGCTCCATGATGTCAGCACAGAGCCTGATGTGGGGATTGATCTCATAGACCATGAGATCATGACCTGAATTGAAATCAAGAGTCAGACGCTTAACTGACTGAGCCATCCAGGTGCCCCAACAATCTATCATTCTTATGCACATTTTCACTATTTACATATATGTGTGTGTCTTTAGTTTTATGCAATTTTATCACGTGTATGGATTTGTGTATTACCACCACATCAGAAATCAAAACTGTTCTGTCACCATTGGATCCTTCATGTTGCCTTTTAAATTGCTACATTCACATCCATCCTGCATTCCACCTTCCCTTTTTTGTCTCTAACTCTGACCAGCCATTAACCAACCTGTTTCCCATTTCTGTCATTTTGTGATTTCAAGAATGATACACAAATGGAATCATGCAGTATGTAATCTTATGGTCACACCCACTGACTTTTTTTCATTTTGTATAAATCCTTTGAAATTCCTACAAGTTGTCATGTGTATCAAAATCTCATTCCTATTTATTGCTGAGTAATATTCCATGGTGTGGATGTACCACAGCTTGTTTCACCACTCATTCTTTTAGGGACACCATGGCTATTTCTAGTTTGGGCTATTACAAATTAAGGTGCCATGAACATTTGTGTGCATAAGTTTCCATGTGTGAATTTATTTATTTGTTTTGTTTCCTCACTCCTGATACAGACATAGACTCAGGGAAAATTTTTCCTACTGTGATAAAAAATGATCACACAAATGCCACACAAATTGGCAAATAGCACTCAGCCTCAGTGTGATAGTAGTCATATGTTAACTGAAAAGCATGTGTCTCTATTCATAATTACTAATTAGCTTCATACATTTTTATATATATCTGATTTATTTAAAAAATCTAGATTTCTGACTTTTGTTAAAAACTGGAAATGCAGGGGCACCTGGGTGGCGCAGTCGGTTAAGCGTCCGACTTCAGCCAGGTCACGATCTCGCCGTCCGTGAGTTCGAGCCCCGCGTCAGGCTCTGGGCTGATGGCTCGGAGCCTGGAGCCTGTTTCTGATTCTGTGTCTCCCTCTCTCTCTGCCCCTCCCCCGTTCATGCTCTGTCTCTCTCTGTCCCAAAAATAAATAAAAAACGTTGAAAAAAAAAAAAAAAACTGGAAATGCAGATATAAATGAGCTTACATTCCACCATGGGCAAGTCAGTTGGAGTTGAAGATCAGCTGCCTCATTAGGCAGGACAAGTACTTTCCTGTGAGCCATAGTCCCCTCAGCCAGCCTCACTCATTTATATGATCTACCTGACCTCTGTGAATATGAATTGGTTATCTCTGTTCTAGTGAGAGACGAAACATTAAGCAAACAATACATGTACTAAATCCTTCCTTCTCCTAAAAGCCACTTGCTCCTTCCAGGACAATTACTATTGAATGTGAGTTACTGCAACCATCATGGAGGGATACAAAGAGACCAAGGCTGTTAACTATATTTTGTTTCGATGGTTTGGATGATTGGATCATTGCATTTGCCTATTCTAATATTTAACTCCTAATTCCACAGTAAAACAGCAGTCTTAGCTTATGATTCACAATGAGAAAAATCTGAGCATACAGAAAACCAACAGAAATGTATATTTTTTTAATTTCTAAACCACTTATCTTATAAAATAAGTGAAGAGTCCTAGATTGTGCTGGATTAGAACTGAGAGGACTCTTAGGCAAAGGTCTTAAATCAAAGTTCTATATTCCAGACATCAAAATGATCAAGAGAACATTCAATATCTATCTCTTTAGATTTACCCATTGCTATAGGTTAGTATTTGGAGCAAGGGGACGAACTAATATGCCAAAGTGGCCGTGACTATGGAAAAAAAACCACATGACTTCTTCCAAAGGTAGGAAATATTAAGACATCATTGGCTCTGTAAAGTGATGTTTTTAGAAGAGATGTCATAATGCCAATATTAGCACACACTTTTATTTTTGAAATGGTGCACTGCCTTCTCAGACCATCATTAAGAGTAGCTAATGATCAAGTCCCAGGACATCATCAATGAACTTTGCTCCAGATTCTGTGCCTGAATTTCCCATGTTTCATAACATTCTGAAGTTTAAAAACCTCAAGAGAGTATATTAAGGGCCTTGATTTATTTTTTTTTAATGTAAGATACCTAGAAACAAAAAAGGGTTTTTATTTTTTTCCAACAAAAAGGCTACTTGAAATACACTGCTTGATTCACACATGAACTAATCTTATAAGGAATATTTGTTCTTTTTGTTCATAACCTGGCCTTATGACAAGGGTGAGGAAGAAGAAAAAGTTGCCCAAGGCACTCACAAGCCCTACAAAGACTTTATTAAAAAGAAAAATACCCACAAATTTATTACCGATCCATCTAGATCTTTTACCGTGTTATGTCATCTCTCATGAGGGAACTATAACTTCAGAGATTTAAAAGCAAAAAAAAGGCACAAAAGCAAATTTTACAATGTAAAGAGTAAACCATTTAAAGACACGATTTTTTCTCCTACATACTTGAGAGAAAAATCAGAAGCTGCAGAAGGATCAAATCTGCCTTCCTCAAGGTCAATGAATGCTCACTGCAGTTGGTACACTAAATATTTACTAAAATCACAACTTGTATAATATATATTTTATTATTATGAAGTGTATTTATGACATTAGTGAGGCTTCCAAACAAAGGAAATAAATGTGAAGAAATTTAAATTATAAAGGAAAAATCATGGCACAATTGCATGTTTCAGTAATAGTTTATGACTTTAAATATTTTAAGGGTTTTTATGTCCTTGTTATATCTAAATTGTTGTCTCAAAAGCAGAAGGTGAATGAGAACTGTCATTTACCACGTGCATTTTGTAATAAATCCTCTCAGCTCTCAATCCAGTTAAATGCAATAATAATCTCAATCATACCAAAAGAGTAGGGATTCTCCTGGTTAAATTTTAACTCAAGCTTGTAAATAACTATTTTATAGTGAAATTTGTTTAAAATGCTGAAAGTGTTAAAAGGCTGAAGTGAGTGGTAATAAGTAATAGTCTTACTGAAGGCGGCTGGAGAACGAGTAGGGCTCTGATTTTATAGAAAGGAGAAATTAAATCATGGCTGGAAAAATTCAAGCATGTCAGACAGGAAGAGAACAGATAGTTCAAGTCCTGATATTATTCGTAAGTTACTCTGTTATATCAGATACAATTTTTGCCACTGTTTTCTAATCTCTGAAATGGAAATGATGTTTCCTACATACCTGAATGAATTCTTCTAAGAGGAAAACATGATAATAAAGATACCTTGGAAAATATCATGTAACCTAAGTAGTTTTATATAGGTAGTGAATCTCACACAGAGATACCATATATGAAAGTGCAACTGAAATTTGAAGAATCTAAACACAGGTGAAGTTTCTCCTTAGGATTATAACAACCTTGAAAGAGCAACCCATGAGACCTTACACACAACTTAAATACACACAACAAAATAAGCAAATTCATGTTTTTGTTTTTTTCCTAAACCTAGTGAAATGCTGAAGTTTAAGGATAACCAAGTAACCTGCAGTCTGAGAGATAAGACATAGAAGACGTGAACACTGGTTTACCAGGGCAAGATCAAGGCAGACCCCAGCAGGAACTGTTCTGTGAGAGTGATTGGTGGGGACTGAGAATGCACGGGGAAGAGATTGAAGTCGTTGGAGCCTCACATTAGTACCTTCTTGCAAGTATTTTCTCCATGAACCCCACGGGATGCTCAAAGAAAATACTGAGAGAGATCTGAAAATGTCCCCTCTCATGGTGCAGAATTGGGGGAAGAAGTAGCAGTCAGTCTGAAAGGGGCATCAAACTCTATTAGGACCCTCCTCCCCATGTCCCCAAATGGAACAAATGCCTTACTATACAGGAGAAAGGGCAATAACACTGTCACCTTTTGGGCCCTTTTGAAAACTCACTGAAACTACGCAATGGGAATGGGAACCAAAGCTATATCCTGGGCGAGCGGCAGGAATACAGTCTGGGCTCAGAACTACAGCTTTAGGGAAGAGAAGAAACACTGAAAAAACAACATCCATGAGACACAGTGCAATGCCCACCATAGACGCTTCATCAGAATAACAAAGAACACTCCCTCACACTCCACTGCCAAGCTGACATGTCATATCACAAGTAACTGACAAGAGTCAGACCTTCTTTGATATTCAGTGTAAAGAGATAACAAAAAGTTGATGGTAGTGAAAGAAAAAAAGGAAAACACCTTGACACACCAGCCTTCACCATAAACACAACATATTGCTAGCTGCCTTGAAGACTTTGGTGTCCTGAGGGTAACCATACCAATTACAAAACTCAAATCCAGCTCCACTTCTACTTAGATTAACTCAACTCCCTCACCCAAGGCCTAGAAGAGAAAAGCTAGGTCCATTTTGAAGCATACAACCTACTACTTCAATTTCTACTGTCTTACATAAAATGTTTGGCTTCAAACAAAGTTTAAAATATATGAAAGCACCAGGAAAGAAAAACAAACAAAAAAGTCCCAAACTCTTCCATAACAAAAAACCAAAGAACCTAATGAAAAGATAGGCTAAGGACTTGAATAGATATTTTCCAAAAAATACATACAAATGGCCAAAAGGTATATGAAAGTATGGTCAACATCATGAAGCATCAGAGAAATGGAAATGCAAACAACAATGAACTGTCACCTCACATCTGTTAGGATGGCCATTAAGAAAGAAAGAAAGAAAGAAAGAAAGAAAGAAAGAGGAAGGAAGGAAGAAAGAAAGGGAGAGAAATATACAAGTATTGGGAAGGATGTAGAGAAATTGGAACCCCCGTACATTATTAGTGAGAATGTAAAATGGTATAGCCACTGTGGAAAATAGTAGAATGGTTCCTCAGATAATTAACAGTAGGATTACCACATGATCCAGCAATTGTATTTCTAGGTATATATCCAAAAAAAAGAAAAAAATGAAATCAGGATCTTAAAGAGATATATGCACTCCCACGTTCATTGCAGCATTATTCACAGTAGCCAAAAAATGACCTAAATTTCCAAAAATGGATGAATGTATAAATAAAATATAGTGTATACACACACACACACACACACACACACACACAGGAATATTATGCAGCCTTAAAAAAATAAGAAAATCCTACCATGGGAGACAATGTGGATGAACCTGGAGAACATGATGCTAAGTGAAATGAGCCAGTCATAAAAGCTAGTCACTGCATGTTGCCATTTATCTGAAATATCTAAAATAGGTAAATTCATAGAAATAGTAGATTGATGGTTGCCAGGGGCTGGAGGAGGGGGAAATGGGAGTTGTTCAACTGGTATAAAGCTTTAGTAATGCAAGGTGAATGAGTGCTAGAGATCTGCTGTACCAAAGTGTCTTAGTTAACAATACTGTATTATGTACTTAAAATTTTATTAAAGGAGTAGATCTCATAGTAAGTGTTTTATCACAATAATAATAATTTAAACAAACACTTCCAAGAGACCTTCTTGCAAGCATCAAAAGTAGACTTGGAAATGATGCAGAAATGATGCATCGATCAGAGAATTTAAAATAATTCTGATTTTAACATTAATGGGAAAATATGACAACATGCAATAAAAAATTTTTTCATTTCAGCTAGGACATGGAAACCATAAGAAGAAATCAAACAAAAATGCAAGAAATGACAAAACAGTGATAGAGATGAAGAATGTGTTGATTAAAAACAAAAAGGAAATAGAACACAGCCTCCAAGAACTGTGAAATCATATCACATTGAGTAACTACACATCCAAGAAGCACAGAAATACCAAAAAGGACACCCAATCCCCAAAACCTAGCCATATCAAACAAACAACTAAAGAGAGGGAGAGAGAAATTGAAGGTATCTAGAGAAAAAACACATTACATACAGAATGTCAAACATAAGAATTTTGCAAATCGCTTCTTAGAAACCATGACAGGTAGAGGACAATGAAATGAAATAGTTTAAAGTGCTGTAAGAAGAGTAAAAAAAATCAAAATATTCACAAAAGCAAAAGTTTGGCTTCTAGTTAAAAAAAGCAGATTGGCCGCCCATGTTTAACACCTCTCCCTCCTGAGGATTAAGTAAAATGATGTAAAGGGATAATAAGAACATGAATCCACTACAAGAGAAAGTTTAAGAGGATGTTCATTTTATAAAAATCTTCAAGATGAAAGTGAAAACCAAAGATAAACATGCAAAAATTAAAAATAATAAAAAAAACTTCTGAAGAAAGAGAAATCTAGGAAAGAGAAGAAAAGTTTAGCAAAAGGTTTATCATTGTACTCAGAGAAATTTTAGAAGATTCTGCATCATAAAACAAAAATAGGGTGTTATAAAAGGGAATAATCAGAGAATAAGAAAATGACATGTACAGTTTTTAATATAAATAATACCACAGAATACTGGAAGATAAGTTTGAGGAAATTTTCCAAAGGGCAAAATGACAAAAAAAGAAAAAAGAAATGGGAAAAAATATGTGAGAAGATCCATTCCATCAAAGATACACACAACTATGGGACGCCTGGGTGGCTCAGTCGGTTAGGCGTCTGACTTTGGCTCAGGTCATGATCTCGCAGTTTGTGAGCTCGAGCCCCGCGATGGGCTCTGTGCTGAAAGCTCAGAGCCTGGAGCCTGTTTCAGATTCTGTGTCTCCCTCTCTCTCTGACCCTCCCCCGTTCACACTCTGTCAATCCCGTCTCAAAAATAAATAAACGTTAAAAAAATTAAAAAAAAAAAAAGATACACACAACTAGGAGGTGGAGTTATGAAACGAGAAATAAGACAATAGGAAAATTAAAATGCTCAAAACAGTAATAGAAAAGACTTTCCTAGAATAGGGAAAACATGCATATTCAAGTCAAGAATACCCAGTAAATGCCAATTAAAATAAATGAAAATATAAACACAATAAAACAATTAATATAAAAATTTCATATCAAAATAATATCAATTATTGTTTTAGACCACAGTTTTGTAAGCTGAGCTGAAACAAGGACTGAATGATATACTGAGCTTCAGAATGCTGCTTAGGTAATTGAAAATTAAGCAGGAAAGTAAGAATTCTTTAGGTCTCCCTCCCTGCCCCCCACACTCTTTCCAGGTGTCCTCTGGGTACTTTTAGTTTGAGGTGGGACAGAGGATTCCTTAGAGTTGTTTTTTTTTTTTTTTTTTAATTTTTTTTTAACGTTTTTATTTATTTTTTGAGACAGGGAGAGACAGAGCATGAATAGGGGAGGGTCAGAGAGAGGAAGACACAGAATCTGAAACAGGCTCCAGGCTCTGAGCTGTCAGCACAGAGCCCGATGCGGGGCTCGGACTCACGGACCGCGAGATCATGACCTGAGCCGAAGTCGGCTGCTTAACCGACTGAGCCACCCAGGCGCCCCTCCTTAGAGTTTTAATATAAACTTTGATGTGATTTCTTTAACCCCCATATTCTAAAATTTCCAACTCAGAGATTGCCTTTGTTTTTTGTGCCCAAGAGTTGGGCTCAGGAGACAGCAATTTTTCTGCAAAGAGCTAGACAGTAAATATTTTAGGCTTTAAGGGTCACACATTACACCTTCTTCTTCCCTCTCCTCTTCCTTTTCCTTGTCTTCCACTTCCTTTGCTTCTTTCCCACACTTCTTTGTCTTCTCCTTTTGTTTCCCTTTCCTTTTTTATTTTTCACAACCCTTTACCAATGGAACAAACATTGTTATCCAGACACTTATACAAAGTAGACTTTGGGCCCCAATTTTCTAACCCTGTGCTAAGTCGCTATCAGTGACTTTAGAAAGTCAGAGTTAGGGGTGCCTGGGTGGCTCACTCGGTGAAGCATCTGACTTTGGCTTAGGTCATTATCTCATGGCTTTTGGGTTCAAGCCCTCCGTTGATCTCTGTGTTGACAGCTCAGAGCCTGGAGCCTGCTTTGAATTCTCTGTCTCCCTCTCTCTCAGCTTCTCCCCCGCTGATGCTCCCTGTCTCTAAAAAATAAATAAACATTGAAAAAAAAAGATTATTAAGCCGACTGGGTGGTGGATCTCCTTAGTCCCTTATGTAAACTGCTACCTAGAGTACATATAACTCCTCAAAATGACTTAAGGACCTGATGCATCTATTGTCCCTGTTTTGTTTTGCTTTTTTCTTTCTTTACTTTTCTTTCTTTCTTGTTTTCTTTCTTGCTTGCTTCCTTTCCTTTTTTTTCCTTCCTTTCCTTCCTCTCTTCCTTTCTCCTTCCTTCTTTTCTTTCTTTCTTTCTTTCTTTCTTTCTTTCTTTCTTTCTTTCTTCCCCTTCAGTTCTAAAATTATTTCACCATTGACTTTTGCAATTAGATTGATTTAATAACTGTGTTCTAAACAAACCATGTAAAATCACCTCATGACACTGTGCTTCCATGACTGGAGTAGGTAGAAATTGTAAAACAGTTCCTTACATTTTTACCTCTATGTACACAAGCTGTGGCATCTCGTCCCATGGAATGGGGCAGGATTTGTGAATATGATTGGATTTCACTCTTGATACTAATCAGGCTGACTAATCTGCTGCATCTGAGTTCATTAATAGGGAGATTAACCTAGATGGGTCTGATTTAGTTCAGTGAACCTTTATAAGAGAGACCAGGCTGTCTCTGAAGAAGAAGGCTTCAAGCAGCAGACATTCTCCTTCTGGCCTTGAAGAAGGAAGACAGCATCTGTGAGACAGCCTATGGAGGGGCCACATGGCAAGGACTGAGAGGGGCTTGTAGGAGGGGAGAGTGTCCCCTAGATAACAAGGGCAAGAAAATGGGGACCTCAATGACATAGATGCAAGAAACCGAATTCTGCCAACAACCCCATGAGTTTGGAAGAGGACCCTGACCTACAAATATTAATTCCACCAGGATGACACTTTGTTTGCAACATGGGTGACATGGAATGGAGATCCCAGTCAAGACATGTAGGACACCTGGCCTACACAACTGGGAGATAATAAGTAGATATTCTAAGTAGCCAGGTTTTTGATAATCTGTCATGCGATGGAAATAATAAAAGCAATAGAAAACTAAAACAATCACCATGCTCAAATGCCCTTTAAAAAAATTAATGTTTATTTATTATTGAGGGACAGAGAGAGACAGAGCATGAGCATGGGAGGGGCAGAGAGAGGGGGAGACACAGAATCCGAAGAAGGCTCCAGACTCTGGGCTCTCAGCACAGATCTCAACATGGGGCTCAAACTCACAAACTACAAGATCATGACCTGAGCCAAAGCCGAAGCTGGACGCTTAACTCCCTGAGCCACCCAGGCACCCCTACTCTCCTTCTTTTTACTTCTACAATTCCTATCCATGTTTCCAGTCCTACCTTCTTCCTGAAGTTCTAACTGAATCAATATTTTTACATAGTAACCTCCCATGTCTTATTAGCTTTGGCACATATTGTCTGTGCCAGGGATGGAATATGTGATATAAACATTTTTTTAAAAAATCCTTGTATCATATCTTATTTCCCCTATTAAGAAGAAAGCTACTTCAGTACAGTGACCATCTCCTATACTTTTTTTTTTATGTTTATTTAATTTGACAGAGATAGAGCACAAGTGGGGGGAGGGGCAGAGAGAGAGGGAGAGAGGGAGAGAGGGAATCCCAAGAAGGCTTTGTGCTATCAGTGCAGAGCCCAATGCAGGGCTTGATCTCATGAACCATGAGATCATGACCTGAGCTAAAACCAAGAGTCAGATGCTTAACTGACTGAGCCGCTCAGGATCCCCTTTTATAACTCTTTCTATCGCTCACAGACTCTATCACTAGCTGTCAGATACCCAATAAGCATTTGACAAATTGCTTATAGCTTCACTTTCACAATATACCATTGCCATGATCCCTCTATTCAACCCATTCCTCCTGGATTCTAAATTAAATGGCCAGGAAAAACATGAAAAATCTAGAGCCACAGAGTCAATTGGCAGGATGGCATTTTAGATTTCAAAATACTGTATTTGGGGCACCTGGGTGGCTCAGTCAATTAAGCTTCTGACTCTTTGTATTGGTTCAGGTCATGATCTCACAATTCGTGAGTTTGAGCCCTGCGTCGGGCTCTGTGCTAACAGCGGGCAGCCTACCTGGGATTCTCTCTCTCCCTCTCTCTCTGCATGTCCCCTCTTTCTCCCTCTCAAAATAAATAAATTAATTTAAAAAATACTGTATTAGCAAACCCTGATCTATATCAATTCAACATAAGATTCAGCAGGAAAAACAGAGCAAAACTTTTGGGCCATCTTTTCTGGCCATTGTATTTGCAAAATGGAGAGGAAGACTTGTAGATTATGACTTGGTGTGTGCACATTTAGAAGACGTTGCAGAGAGGCTCAGGCAGAGCACATATGTGCTGTTGATAGCCAGGCACACGCGACGCTATCCACTGCCCAGGTGTCCTTGTCTCCTCTAACGCTGTGATGGTGTCAAGTAACCTGTTTAAAACTCCCACAGTCTCCTAACCACAGCCACCTGGCTTATAATTATAGACTTTATTATAAATAGATACAAGGTTTGAGTGATTAGTTATTGTGTACAAAGTATTCAACCGTGGACCACCTGATTTTCACATACTGCCTTACCTTCTCCTTCCTTTGATACATCCTGGCTATTAATAGAAAAACACCTGTTTCCTGATAGTCTTCCAAGCTATAGAGAACATACATTTATGTAGAAACAGCTGGGAGAAAGATCCTTGTGAAGGACGACCAAATAGAATTCTTACCATCACGAAGCTTTCTCCTGCCACTGCTGATGGAAGCAGGTAAGCCTGCCTTGCATCACTTCAAGCTACAACAAAGTGAAGCTAGGGATAGTCTTTAACTACTTTGGGAGGATTAAGAAAATCCAGCAGCAGTAAGGCTAGGATTTCCATCCCATCCTAGAAACAAACAAACAAAAAAATGTTTCTAAAACCACCGGTGAATGACATAAACTGAAAGCCAGGAGCTAGATTGCAAGCATTCACCGCTTCCCCGTCATGTCTTTTGCCTGCACCTGCACACACCTACACACTTTCCTTCCTGATACACAGACACATGGGACATCCAGCTTCAATGATAAACTGGGAGCAGCTAAAGAAAATGAATGATGACAGGAAATGAAAGTGGCAGTGACAGTTTGTGGTTGTTTGATTACTGAAATGCAATGAATGGTGGCCGCGGAGTTTCCTGTCAACAAGTGTCTGTATAGAAAAATAAGAAAGCAATCAAAACAGTAACTGACATTTCAGGGCATTTCAGAGAAGCCCAGGGTTTCATGCTCAGCAAAACCATCTGTTTGGTATTCTTGATAGGCACTACCACTCACCCTGAAAGGAGTCAGGATAAAGCTGAGGTGGGCACATGCCATGCTAGCTCAGGATTTTAACCTCCAAGGGAAGGTGGGCCAGAAGATGGAAGACCAGCGTAAATGACCTCTTTGTCACATCCAAAACAACAATTCCAGAAATGCTGCAAGATGTCAAATTGGGACATTGGTCCTAATGCAAATCTCATTAATAGTGTACTTATGTGATCTTAAATCACTTAATTTACTCTCCGTGTCTTAATTCCTCCTCATATAAAAATTGCTATGTTCCTTTCTTGCCATTAAACCAGGACTCTGCTAGACCTCTGAGGTATAGCAAGAAATTCCACAGTATTAGAGGTATTGGGCATCAGTACAACATCATGCGCAAGTATGAATCTGGAAAGAAAGGAGAGACGGCATGCAAATCTCAGTGCTGTGAGCAATAGTGAGCACATTTTCTTGGCTGAGTGAACAGATTCTCATCCCACCATACTTTCAGCTTTCCTCTGAGCCTTCCCCACTCTCAAGCCAGAGTTCTTGCCATTTTCTCCTTTGATTCTGGGTCTAGTCCTGCCTCTTAACTTGTCCCAGTTAGATTTCTACTTTCACCTGCTCCAGCTAAACACCCCACTCCCTCCTGTCCAGGAGACAGCCCTACCAATTGCCTTCCTGCCAGTAAGCTCCTCCCACTCAGAAAAGTGTGAACCTATACAGCATGGCTGAGCCTTTCTCACTGAAATGCTTCTGTTCCTTTTTTTTTCTCCTTAAAAAAAGAAAATGCTTTAGAGAAATATGACTGTAATTAACAACTGACAAAAATATCTGGGCTTGAGCTGAAGTGGGAAATCACAGAGGTTAGTTACTTATTTTCTCATGCATTTACCATTTGTTCTCTTTTCTCAGGGAAGTTGAAAGACCTGAGGTTCAAACTTAATAAGGCCTCATACTGTTTCTAAGAGTATTTACAACATACAAAGTATAATCCAGTGCATTGCTTATATTTAAATTTGTTTTCACTCATCTGAGTTATTACACAGTATGCCATCCCTAAACCTTTTATAATAAGGAACACACGTTTCTCAGCCACGAAAGGGAATGAAATGTTCAGTAATTTGAGCTCTCTGGTACTGAGAAGGTGACAAAACATTTATATGCATCCCATCTATTCTACTGGTTTGGTTCCAGCATTAGGAGGGATTGCCTGGGGCAGAGTCCTTTCACTGTGTACATGTTCCTGGGAATTAGCAGGTGAACCAAATGGTCCATAGTGATGATAGTAACATTTTTCAAAAGACTCAGCTTTACTAAGTGGATTCCCCAAATGCATTTTCTCTTTCTGAAAAACAACAATTTTTTTTAAAAAAATTTAATTGATAGTACAAATATTTTTTGCCCTTTTAAAAAGAAAATTCTAAGAACACAAAGACTAAGCTATAAACAAATTGTTTTCACTTGTGTAAGAATGTCTATGCAATCCACTTTCTACTAGGCATCTTCATATTTTTTTGCTGATTTTTTTTAAAAATCCACAGTCCATGGCAAATTACTCTAGAAGAATAATATCATGCTGTGATAATGATGACCTGGAACTTAATATTTACATCACTAGTCCTTAAAGATACAAAATAAGTAGAAACTTTTTCACTTTCTGGATCATTTTTACTCTTTGAATGGGGACTAAAGAGAATTTTGCATTTACGTCTCAATCTTGTAAATAAATATTTATGATATCTTGAGTAAGTCACTTAATTTTTCTGGGCTTAATTTTTCTTATTTGTATAATAGGAAATTTTAGATAATTCTTAAGCTCTCTTCACAAATTTTATGATTCCATTATTTGAGAATTTTAGTATATGCATTGAAGAATATATTTCCAAAGTTTAAAAGGTTTTACTTTTAAATTATGCTCGTAACACTACTTGTAGTTCTTGTATGTTTGTAATACTATAATCACCATTACTCATATCTTATTTAATATTAATAAAAATAGAAATAATACTTCACACTCAAAATATTTTGATTTTTGAAAATACTTTGAAGGTTTATTTATTTTGAGAGAGAGAGAGAGACAGAGAGAGAGAAAGAGAGCACCCCTGTGAATGGGGGAGATGCAGAGAGAGGGAGGGAGAGAATCCCCAGCAGGCCCTGCACTTACAGTGCATGTGAGATCCCACGAACCATGAGATCATGACCTGAGCTGAAATCAAGAGTTAGATGCTTAGCCAACTGAGCTACCCAAGCACCTCAATTTTTAGAAAATATTTTGTATGTATTATTGCACAGAATAGCCTTATATGGTCAATGGGACAGAGATAATTATTACCATTTTAGGGTCATGTCTGTTCATGGTCATACAAGATGTTAACAGCAAAGCCTAGAACCAGGAATTTTAAACTTTGAGAGCCACATTCTCATTATAATTTGTATGGCACTGTGTCATTCAAATAGCAGCTCTAGGAAAGGAAATTTAAGAAACCATCCTCTTGAGCAGTCCATTTACTTTCTGCCATTATATAGAGCTGGCCAAGAGGTGTCTTTGTGGCATTTTCTGCCCACATTATTTCTCATGAGTCATGAGTATGTTTTTCCAAGTTTCCAAGGTGAAGATATGTGTATATAGCCATTAGAAATTCTCTAGGGGAGGGGCGCCTGGGTGGCTCAGTCGGTTGAGCGTCCGACTTCAGCCCAGGTCATGATCTCGCGTTCCGTGAGTTCGAGCCCCGCGTCGGGCTCTGTGCTGACAGCTCGGAGCCCGGAGCCTGTTTCAGATTCTGTGTCTCCCTCTCTCTCTGACCCTCCCCTGTTCATGCTCTGTCTCCCTCTGTCTCAAAAATAAATAAACATTAAAAAAAAAAAAAAAAAAGAAATTCTCTAGGGGATAGTCAGATTTATCTTAACTCAGATATGTTTTTTACTTCATATACATTCAGAAAATGAAAAATAAGTGAATTTTTTTAAATTTTATTTTTATTATTTATTTTTTGAGAGACAGAGACAGAGCGTGAGTGTGGCAGGGGCAGAGGGTGAGGGAGACACAGAATCCGAAGCAGGCTCCAGGCTCTGAGCTGTCAGTACAGAGCCCAACGTGGGGCTGGAACCCATGAACCACAAGATCATGACCTGAACGGAAGTCAGACGCTTAACCAACTGAGCCACACAGGCACACCAGTTTTTAAAGTAACGAGACAATATTGATAAATGTCTTCCATATTACCAATAGCCACCACCCTCTCTTTCTCATTGCCACCCACAGTTCAGTGTTGTGATCTCCTGAACTAAGCAGCTGGATCAAGAACTACACTTCAATGGCTCAACTGATTGGTGCAGACCCACTCAGGTCATTATCTCCTGGTTCTTGAGTTTGAGCCTCATATCAGGCTCGCTGTTGTCAGCACAGAGCCTACTTCCAATCCTCTGTCCCCTTCTCTCTCTCTGCCCTTCCCCTGCTCCTGTGCTCTCTCTCTTAAAAATGAAAATTAAAAAAAAAAACTATATTAGGATCAAGATGTTTTCCTTTTTGTTTATATTATACTCCATAAGAAAGTAGTTGGCACTGTTCTGTGGTCCTTGGGTAGACATTCACATCCTTGGATGAGAGGTTTTATTATAGGTAATTCAGTAGATATGATATTATACTAGTATGTGTACAATATCTCCCTCTTTGAACATCTCTAGAAGCTTGCAGGCAGCATGACATTATTCATCTTTGGTTTGAGTGACCCAGTAAAATTGAGACAGATATGGAATTGGCCAGAATGTTTGGTTTACTCTATGATGTGTTGAGAATCAGATTCACTCATTCTTTTATTCCTTCTGTAAATGTCTGTTGAGTTCTTCAAATCTTCAAGGTATGCTATTTTAGGTGCTGGTGATACACTGAAAACAAGACAGACATACACCTATTCCTGTGAAGTTGACATTATGTTTGAGTGGAATGAAAAACCCCCAAGGAAGCATGAATAAACAAGGCAATTTCAGAATGGAATGATGCTATACAATGTGATATGATAAAGACTTTGCTTGGTTGGGGAAAGTGCTATATTACTTTGGAGGGTAAGAAAGTCCACTGTATGGACACTTGCCCATTCTGAGAAAATGAAAAAGTAAAAATCCAAGATGTATAGGTAACCCAGTCAGCAAATAGAGAAATAGTGCTAGAGCAGTCTCAGGAATCTTCCCTGCTTCCACATTCATCAATCCCCAGAGTCTAGCAAATACCTGAAAATCCACTATTGAAAGGTTCTTTTTTTTTTTCCTGCTTGTTAAACTATTAACATTCAAATGCTCTTGAGAGGAGAACCTTATTAAGTCTATCCTCTTAATTTTAGTCTAAATTGGCTTAATAGATTTTTTTCTACCAACAGCCATTTTTTTTTTATTTTTGGCAATCATTTCTTTTAATTCATCAAAGTATAATTTTCATGTATAAAATATTACACATCTTTGGTGTATAATTGTCTGAGTTCTTACAAATGCATACCCATGTTCCTATTACCCAAACCAAGATATAGAACATTTACATGACTTGAACATTCCTCCATGTTCCTTTCCAGTTACTCTTCCTGTATTTTCAGGGACAATCACTCTTTTGATTCAGATCATCTTGGGTTACTTTTGCCTGTTGTTGAACTATAGGTATAAATTGAATCATACATTAGTGAGTGTATTTTAATATCTGTCTTTTGCAGCCAACATAATATTTTTTAGGTTTGCTAATATTGTTGCATGTATAGGTAATTTGTTTTTGTTCTCTTTTAAACAGTCAGACAGCATTTGACGTGGGAAAGCCAAACCTAGAGACTGTAAAGTAGAAATGTGAAAACTAGTAGGCACAATGGTCCTCAAAGTGTGCTCTATGGACCAGTGGAATGAACATCAGCAACAATGGGAATTTGTTAGAAATATATATTCTTTGGTCCCACCCCAAATCTATTGAATTAAAAATGCCGGGGATTAGTTTCAACCATATATTGTTGTTATTGATGATGTTTATTTATTTTTGAGAGAGAGAGAGAGAGATCACAAGCAGGGGAGGGGCAGAGAGAGAGGGGGACAGAGGATCCTAAGTGGGTTGACAGGAGAAAGCCTGATGTGGGGCTCAAACTCATGAACCTTGAGATCTAGGCCCGAGCTGAAGTTGGAGGCTTAACCAACTGAGCCACCAGGCACCCCCAACAGTGTTTATTAACAAGCCCTCCAGGTGATTCTGAAGCACACTGAAGCTTGAGAAGCAATGACTAAAACAAAGCATAGATAGGGAATAAAATCTATTTAAAAGGATCTGAGAATCTTGAAAAACAAAATGTATTTGTTTTGCTTTGCTGTTTTACCTAGAACCCCTGAGGTTCCAAGAAGAGAGGAGCAGGGTTCACAGAAATAAGCTTTGCAAATCCTCTTCAATATTAATCCATATCTATGCTTCACGCAGTTCAGTGGCCAGTTCTGATTTAACCTCTGAGTTACCCTTCCATAATTCAGAAAAGTCATCCAAGATAGGTGGGTGACTTGTGGTAATTAACAATAGCATCCAATATCGAGTGCTAATCTAGTTCTCACACACAAAAGGAAGACTCCAAACTGTGAAAATGAATAAACCAACTCATCTGGACTTCGAAAATATTTTATATTTCTTACAAATTAACACACATAAAAAGGCACCCTGTAATGCAAGCCTTTTAAAAATTATTTAATAATACAGGAATGTCTTTGCAGGAAATTCATTTTACAAATCTGTGTCCAAAAAAAAAAAAAAAAGACAAAGAAAAAGAGGAAGAATTAACTATAGGGGAAAGCTTTATAAGAATACTAATCATTATCTTGAAATTAGAGAAAAAGATCAGCAATCATCATGAGGGTTTGAAAGAAAATATCACTCAATTCAATTCAGAATCAAAACCAAGTGCAAGGAAGTTCCAGCAGGACTTAGTTTCCTGTGACAAAGCCTTCTCTATTCTAGGAAGACCTTGACTAAAGTTATCTGACACGTTAGTTGTTATTTAACTTAATTTAATTATATTAGGGTTAGTTTTATCTCCAGATAGTCCCATGAATAAAGACATTAGAGCAGCAACAGCATAGTGCTTTAATCAGAAAAGACAAAAAGAAAAAAATGCATATAAACATACACATACGTATGTAGATAGGTACAAAATCCATTTCTATGTAAGGGGCACGGCTGTCTAAAACACAATTGTTATACCCTTGAGGCCACCCTAAGTAAAAGGACTAGACAATAAAGCAGAACTGAAAGGGGACATGGGTGATAAATGAACTTTCAAAACACACATTTGATTCTCATCATCAACCTTGAGCTACCAATTCTCCACTGGTCATAAAAGTCATTTTTCCTTTAAATGGAAACATACATTAAACTAATCTATTGACTAGTTTTACACTGTATGTCACTCAAGAACATGTCACATCAACCTTTTTCCAGAAGACGTTTTCTGAGTCCCTTAAAAATCCGTTCATCAAGCTGAATTGAGTACATGAAAAGCAGATGATCAATTTGATACTGCTTGAGGTCAACACTGGGAGTTCGAGTAGGAATGCTTTAGTTACAGAGAGTCATAGACATCTCCAACATCTGGAAATAATGATGGTCACCAAACCAAAGGATAGTTCCAAGTTCATGTGGACTAAAAGCAATCTCCTTCTATAACTTTTGTAAATATCAATTGCAAGATAGGTAGATAGGTAGATAGATAGATAGATAGATAACAAAGAGAACTGAGAAAATGGATTTGCTTTCATGCAAACCCCTACATCTTCAAAGGGCCCATATTCCCAAAAGACAAAGATACACATGTAAAATGTTCTCCCTACTAAGTGTTCTGAATGGATTATAATTTTACTACTCAGTGTTGCATGAATAATCAGTATCATCTGGAGGCTTGCTTGAAATCCAGAATTTCAGGCCCTAGCCTACAACTAATGAATCAAAATATACATTTTAACAAGATATCCATCAATTTGTGTGTACTTGAAAGTCTAAGATATACTATGCTGCAGGATTTTAGGTTATTAGTTTCTCTCTGGGATATTATTTTCTCATGTTTACCTGATTATGATATTTACCTGAGAACATGTTAAAACTCTATCAAGCTACCCATAGTGACTGAATTATAATCTTCATATGTTTAAATAGTGTCCTAGTTTCTTATAACCCAAGTAAGTTTGGAAAATGATTGCTTTAGGCAATCATGGAAAGTCTTATTCCACATCTTTGTGTCTAAAACAGAGTCAGTTCACATACAATTTAGTCTTATTTTTGTTTTCATTTGTGTAAATTTTGAGTACGTTTGGTTGTGGCAAAATAAATAAATGGAAAATATAAGGGACTAGAAAGAAATAAGGAAATGACAAGCTTGTTAAGATGGAGAGTGAGAAGCTTCAGAGAGATTATGTGTACATGTCCTTGGGTGCATGCTCTCCCTGTATAAAAAACACCTGGTCAAATCAGTGAATGGTGTTTTAGACAAAGAAGGTTAAGATGGATTTCCCATTCTCAATCAATTGTATTCCCCTTATAAACACACAACTTTTTTTTTTCTTTTTTTTTTTTTTTTTTTGTCTAAATATCTATCTTAGGTTAGGTTCTCTAGGAAACAGATTCTGAGTCTAAGATATGTATGCAAATGTTCATTGGGGATACTCTTAGGATCAGTTCTGTGGACAGATGGGTGTAAAAGACATAGGACGGGGTACAGGGAAGATATGAATTTGATGTAGTAACAACAAAAGACATTCCAGAAGAGAGACTCAGCTAAGAGCTGTCAGCTACCAACACTTTGCAGCTGGGGGAATAAATGCCTAGTCCTGAAGGGAATCTGGACAGCACTTCACAGCAT
The DNA here is from genome assembly GCF_046562875.1 of Panthera onca. Taxonomy (NCBI): domain Eukaryota; kingdom Metazoa; phylum Chordata; class Mammalia; order Carnivora; family Felidae; genus Panthera; species Panthera onca. Next base: position 85,335,569 of record NC_138346.1, read on the forward strand.
TCATTACAACACCATCCACGACAATGGTAAATAAATTTTCCATTTTTAAATCTCTTAAAAGCTGGAAGAAAGGCCTCATGTCTGTCTTCTATCTTGGAATCTTACTTAAAGAATAGTCAGTGCAATTTTGTTTGTATTCTCTAGTTTCTTCTGCTGGTTGACAGCTTTTAAATAAACCCTTCCACATTTTGATTGTTTGGGGAACTACAAAGTACAGAAACTCTTTTTTTTTTCTTCTTTTTTTAAAATCTGCTTTAGTAACAGATGAAGATTTTGTTTTATGTAGTCTGAAAAAGAAATCCTCAAAGGTGTCAAAAATTAACTAGGCCATTAACTAAAGTCCACATCATTTTCCTTAACTTAATTTTTTGTAAGATTACATGATTCATGTCATAATTTTCTGAAGGTGCTCACATTCCTGATTGGATTATTAATTTGTGTTTATTATAGAGACTATGGTATAATGTTTTATCTTAATTAGTATTTTTATGTGTATGATTTTAAATATGTATATAGCCAGTTTTTATGTTGTTTTCCTTTCTAACATAACTAAGGTTAAGTGTTTTCTTTCAACAAAGGGAATTTATATTCAAATTAAAAGTAATTACAGATGCTTTATCAAAAATAAAGCAAATGGCAGTTCTGTGAATAGACATCTTCTCCACAGTAATAAAATGCAAACTGGGCAACCTCGGAGTTTATGGTTTTGATGATGTTTCTTCGAGAGAAAAAAAAAGCAAATAATAAGTTTTATGTATAGAATATATTTGCCAACAGGGAACTATCTGTCTTCAATTCTTAGTGGGAGAGAAAGGAGACTTTTTTCGGGAGAGAAAGGTGACTGGCCTCATATTCAAAGTATATCTAGAAAGTAGATTTAAATTATACAAAGATTGTAAAATAATGGATGTATTTTTTTTACTCTTTTTACAATGAATTGAGCAATTTTCAAAATATGTACACACCTAACATGTACTAACTACCCTTCTCTTTGTTAGCTACTATGACAAATGCTGGAGCTACAAAAATAAATAAAACAGAGTTCTGGTCCATCAGGGGTTCAAATTCTAGTGGACAAATTGTGTTGAGGTTCAATGATTAAGAAAATCAACAGAATTGAACAAATGTTCCATTTTCTATTTGTTTTCGTTGTCGAAAAGCAGCTACTGCAGTAAACATAACCTCAGAGATATTTGTTTCCAAGGACAGATGAACAGTTCATTTGGACATTTAAATATTCACCAAATATAAAATTTTAATCCACATTTTAATTTTTTGAATAACAAAGGAAACAACTTATTTAATGACGTTAAAAAAATGTAAATGTGACCATTCTTTATCCTCTGGCCCTGACTCTGTATTCAAAGTGTTAGCAATCTGAGAAAGAGACTAAGGAACAGAGACCTGATCTCACACTGCCATCAAGATTTAATAACTCCTGTACTCCAAAGTTCTTAAGTGCAAAACTCTACATTCATAGCAGCTCGAATCAAATGAAGCTTCAAACCACTGGCAGAGGAAGGACATGTAAAAGTTGATGTAACGTGGTGTCCTTCAACATGCTCTCAGAACCTTAATTGTCTCATCAGAAAAAAATGAGAGGGCCATTTATTTATTTATTCAAAAATATTTCTTGTTAATGTGCCGGTGAGGAGATTACACATTGAAGATACAATTCTAAACAAAAGTAACGCATTGCCTGTTCTTACAAAGCTTGGAGACTTGTGGAATCTACCAAAAAGAAGATGGGAAATTGCAATGTGGTATATAATTACTACTCTGGGTGATAATCAGTATGTTAGAGGATCACATGTGATGGCTATGCAAACTAGATTTTACAGTTTAGGGAACATTTCCTGAAAGAAGTGAAGTTTAACTGGAGGTCAGAGAGGTGACCAAAAGTGCTATGGTTTACGGCTAGGTGGGTACGGGAACAGGATTGTTAATGTTATACATAAGAGGGAAATTACGTGTAAAGGTTCAGTGACCGTGGCTGGGACCAACAAAGCTGGTGGTGGGGTGTGGGTAAAAGGGGTGCAGAGGATGAAGCTAGAGAGGTGAGCAGGACTTTGAAGGGGAAAGTCTTTAGTGGAAGTTTCCTAATTGAGGGAATTACATGATCACAGTTAAATTTTTGGAATATAATTTAGCAATGTAGGGAATGGCTTGTAGTTCCTATGTAAGAAAAAGATCCTTCCTTTCTAAAATGGAGATGGAAAGAAGTTCATAGATTTAAAAGTAGTTCAAATGTACAGCTAACAGGCCTAGTCAATGTTTAGATATGGAGAATGAGGGAAAGAATAGGGTCAAAATGATACCTGAGTTTCTGACCTTAGCAATTGGAAGAGTAGTCTTGCTATTTACTTAAGAAAATAGAACAGGGACATTTAGCAGCCAACATAATGCACATTCTTTTGGACAAATTGTTTTGAAAAATTTCGAAATCATAAGCTCACAAGGGGGTCACCCAGGGAGAGTATGTAATGTGATATAGGTACTCCTCTCTCTTTAGCAGAGGTTGGAATGAAAGCAAGTTGCAGGAGCAAGGAGAGGAAGAAGAGAACAAAACTGGAGTTGGAAGAAGCAGTTGGAGATGTAGAAGAAAACTTGGAGGACAAGTCATAGTAGCCAAAGGAACAGAACATTTCAGAAAAAAATTAGTGGTCAACAAAATCAAGGATTGCAGAGAAATCAAGTTAAATAAGAGATAAAGGATTCCCGAAGGATATAGTAAGAGGGGAATATCCAGCTGCCCCAGGACAGTCAATTTCACCGGAGGGCGAGGCTGGTGGGAGGAAGCGAATGTGAGGAAAAGAGAGTGGAAGCAGTGTACCTTAGAACGTTCTCAGGAAGCCTGGATATTCAGGAAAGCTCAGAATCAAGGCTGCAGGATAACATGGAATCAAAATGTTCTTCACTTGTCCAGTGCGGAATGCGTTGAACGGTAGCAAAATACTACATGGAGGAACACGGTAAAGGATAGGCTGAGGATGAAATACAGAAGCGAAGGAAACTGACAAAGTAACTGAAGGGAGTTTCCATCTGGGGGCTCCTATATTTGCTGTGGCCTTAGGAGGTGAGTTTATCTGCTGAGAGGGAAATTAGTTTTCTTGGTCAAAGGATTGAAGAAAAGAGAGTAGGCTGAAAACATTTGTGGACAAATAAGAGAGTGTAGCTATGGAAGTACTGGATTTCTGAGCAGGATTCAAACCAGCTGAGGTTGCAAATCATGGGATTATAGCTGTGATCAGAAATATAAGCAGACAAATGAGTTGGCCCATGGTAAACATTTTATCTAGAAAGTCAAAAAAAGATCAACAAGTCTTGAAGATAGGCATAATAGCAAGGATGGAATTAATGGCAAATGCCCCTTTAAGCTAGGTGTATAAGTAGGTGTTCTGATTTTACTAACTGCCATGTAACAACGCCCCCCACCCCAATTAGTGGCATTAAAACAAAAATCATTCATTTTGTTGAAAAATCAGCAGTTTGGATGATTTCATCACTTTTTCATGGGTCATTATCTGGTGGGCTTGACTGGAGATAAAGAATCCACTTGCAAGATGTTTTACCTACAAGGTATTGCTGGGGAGTTAATGCTGGCTGTTATCTGGGAGCTTAGCTGGGCTGACAGCTAGTGGCCTCATCTCCCTCTGAGTGGGTCTCTTCAAGGGACAAAATGTTAGCTGGGTTCTAAGAGCAACTATTCCAAGAGACAAGAAGTAAAAGCTGATGGTCTCTTGAGGAATAGGCCTAGAAACTGGCATAATGTCGAGTTTCCTTCATTTTCTTGGTCACTTTTCAAGAGTTTATTAGGGCTTGTAGGAAGTCAGTTGAGTCTCGCTGGACTGTCTAGATTTCTAGAGTGTGTCTGTTGATATCCAATGCTGATATTCAGTGATACCCATTTGTGTATCTGTGTGTATTGTGTGTGTGTGTACATACACACGCTTAGACTCCTGTGCAGGGGCTAAAGGGTGAGAAGCCCGGGGTGTGGTGGAGGCTTCTGCTCTCTGAGTGTTGGCAACACCCTGTCCAAGGTGGGTTCTGCTGAGTACAGTCATCACTAATCACAAGCCCCGCCTTGCCAGCTACTCTGGGCAGAGATATCTGGAAAATGTGTGGCACAGGGATGTACACTTTAAGAGCAAAGATACAAATCATAATTCTAGCAATTATTGCAGCTCAAAAGGACAATGAATGAGTTAATCTTTTACTGAAAACTGAACTTGGGTAATCTTAGATTCCCATTATTTTTTAAATTGAAGTATAGTTGAAATACAAGGTTATATTACTTTCTGATATATAACATAGTGATTCAACAATTCTGCCTCTCTCTCTCTCTCTCTCTCTCTCTCTCTCTCTCTCTCTATATATATATATATATATATATATAATATACTATATAATATATATAAATTATGTACATAGTGTAATATATATATTATACTATGCTCACCACAATAAGTATAGTTACCATTTATCACCACACAGAGTTATTACAATATTATTGACTATATTCCCTATGCTAAACTTTTCATCTCCATGACTTATCTATAACAGGAAGGTTATACCTCTTAATCCCCTTCTCCTATTTTACCCAACCCCCCACCTTCCTCCTCTCTAGCAACCACCAGTTTGTTCTCCCTATTCATGAGTATATTTGTGTGTGTGTGTGTGTGTGTGTTCATTTGTTTTGTTTTTGTGTTATACACACACATGCACACACATACACACAATGGAATATTACTCAGCTATAAAAAAGAATGGGATCTTAGGGTTCCTGGGTGGCTCAGTTGGTTAAGCATCAAACTCTTGATATTGGCTCAGGTTGTGATCTCACTGTTTATGGGTTTGAGCCTTGGGATTCTCTCTCTCCCTCTCTCTCTCTCTGCCCCTCCCCCACTCACACACTCTCTGTCTCTCAAAAAATAAACTTAAAAAAATGAGGTATTATGCTAAGTGAAATAAGTCAGACAATGAAAGACAAAGACAAATATCATATGATTTCACTTATATGTGGAATCTAGACTCCCGTCTTTAACTCATAGAAAAACACTTGTTAATTCTACACTCTAGGTAAGTTCTCTACCCTCTTCAGGATTCTGAAGTATCCCAAACAAGAAGCTCATATTCCCTTCACTTCTTCTTTCTTTGTCCCCTGTTCTCTCACTTGCTCTCACCAACAGATGCCTTAGATTATTTCTATTATTAAAGATTGATAATTTCTAGGAAGATAGTTCTTCCTTAACCCAGCAGTTCAAGAAGAGGCAAGAGTACCCTACAGGTTATGAAAAGATTTTTGAGTGGTACACAGGCATGGATATTTTGGGGGAATCAATTTCTAGTAATCCAAATTCCATATAAAGTTTCTTCCAGAAAATTAATTTACCTAAGAATGACCCTACCTTCAAAATAGTCCTTTTAACCATTTTACAGAAGAAATACACATCTCCAACCCATGCTAAATTTTAAGATAATGCATTGTCCTGATGTATAAAAAGCTAATGCTAGTCAAAGAGAAAATCAGGACACGGGGTTTGAGACAGCTTCTTTTACAGATTAATAAAAGCTTTCATTCCTTGTCTTACACATATTTCTATTAAAAATGAAGAGTGGCATTAAAAACAGATTGTTTGGCCAGTATTGGAATGTCTCACATTCAAACTGCCCAAATAATATGTTACTGACACTGATTATTTTAAATGTAAATGGAATGTTTTCCAAAACAATTAAATTTTTCCAGATAACATTGAATAAAGCCAAAGATATAAAATTTTATGTGAGTTCTTTCAGATTTAGTGTACTTTATTTAATAAGGTATTTAAAACCTATCTTATCAATATATAGAATTTTCATTGCAATTATAGTCAAGCCTCATCATATTTCATTTTCTCAAAGTGTACAATATTTTAATTTTCTATTATCAAAAGTCAATCTTATATAAACCTGTAACAAAAATCTTTATATGTCATCTTATGAATATGCAAAGAGAAGCACATAAATTTCAAATTTATTTTATAAGCGACCTAAGTACAAAAGTTTGAAGTTAGCAGTTTTTATTTGGCATAAATATATTTCTTGGAGGCTTAGACCCAGGAGCTCCTGGGGAGTCCCAAAACTTCCTCATTTTTCATCTGAATGAGTGTGTTCTGTTGAATACAGGCACATGGAGATGGTGACCTCTGTTCTGGGCTGATTCTTGGTGTGTTTCTCTTAGCAGGGGAAATTGGTTCTACTATTTTTGGTGCAGAGTTGTCTAGAAGGTGTAGTCTTGCAAGGTCCTATGCTAAGTAATTTAAGTTTACTAGAGGGAGAACTTCTGCATGGAAGCATTACGGGTCACCCTCAGGCCCTTCCGTTTCTATTGTCAATGGGTGCAGGCTGGGTGCAGGCCAGCAGAATGCATGCTGGCTCAATCCGACCATTCAGAACTCCCCTACATGCTCAGAGGCTGAGGTAGAGAGGCAATTAACCATTGGAACTGTACCCTTAATTCTGCCAATATTTCTACATTCAAGAAGACAGAGTTCATGATATCATACAGTCTTTCAGAGAAGAATTGACTCACTAATTCTTTGTCACAAATAGGAAACATTCATTTGCACTAGCTTCCGATTCAGATCATCTAGAAAGAACTTCTAAATACTACTTTTTTGTACCAAAACCCATTAAATTAGGGTATGCATTAATGCGAAATTGATTATAAATAGACATGGACTAGACAGAAGCTTAACTTTTTAGAAAACTGTATAAGAGCACATGCAGTATATAACATTCCATTAGAATCCTTTTGAGAACATTTTCCCATGTGGATTTTTACACGCATACAGTGGTAATAAGAAATGCTTTGTTTCTATTTGTTTTTTAAAGACCCTGGAGAACCTCCCTTTGTAAGCATTTAGATTTTATCGTATGTACTGAATGTAATTGTCTGAGATGCGGCCTTGTGGCCCTAATTCCTAATAAGAACAAAATTAAATGAATGAAATATTTTTAAATATTCCAAAATTAAGAATTTTTATAACTTCCTCCTACTTAAATATAAAATAAAATTGAAATATTAATGAGTGAGGACACATGCAACTAATAATATTTAATAGCTTGCCTATTGCTTTTATGAGAGGCAGAATCATGTAATGATTAAAAGCATGGGCTTTGGAAACATTACTTCTTAGGTGCAAATTCCAGTCCTACTGCTTATCAGCTGAAAAACACATTAAAATAGCAATGCATTTTAAAATATATGTTGACATGTATTACAAAATATACCTACTTTTTCTTTATACTCAGATGGCCTTTCTCTCATTTGAGCACACAAATGTCTCTCACGTGGCTGATTTTGTGCTGTTCTAGTAACAGCAACATCTTACCTGGAAACATTGTTCTCTTTCCCTCAAGGCCCTGTTGCTTTCCCTCCTCTAATTTCAGGGTGGATTTTTCTCCTACTGATCCTATAATCCTTTCAGACATTCATATTGGTTTCCACAATTTCATCAGAGATTCAGGTATACATCTGAGCCTCAAAAATTGAAAATGTCTTTATTATTTACCTAGGGGACTTTTCAACAAGCCCATGTCAACAGATTGAGGAAAAAAGAGCTGAAGGGTGGGAGAGTAGAAGGGATAGTTTCTAGGCTCACAGTAATAATCCTAGTTTATATATAGGGAACGAACTGAACAAATAGTCCAAAGAAAGAAGAGCATTTGTTTCCATATTATGAGATTATTAGAGATCAGGCATTTTCTATTTTCCAAACTTTCTAAAATGGTCATACCTTACTGGTAATTTACTTTTTCTTGACAAGATATTAAACAGTTAATATATCCATTGCATCCTCTAACTTTTGGCTGCTTCCTGGGTCCCTCTTCTTTTTATTCCACTTGGTCATTTATTCCTTTTTTATTTTTAATGTTTATTTTTGAGAGAGAGCGAGTGAGACAGAGTATGTAAGCGGGAGAGAGGCAGAGAGACAGGGAAACAGAGGATCCAAAGAGGGCCCTCCACCAATAGCAGAGAGCCAGATGAGGGGCTCGAACCCAAGAACCCAAGAACCATGAGATCATGACCTGAGTGAAGTTGGACACTTGACCAACTGAGCCACCCAGCCGCCCCATCCCGTTGGTCATTTCTGACAAGAAGTGAACAGGTCAAAACTGCATCTGAGATGACTATACATATATATCTGTCTTAGTAGGACATCCCAAAGCTACACATTAAAAGTCTGATAAAACCTCATTTTGGTGAAAAGTTTTTTTTTTCCCCAAATGACTGATAAAACTTCAGTCTTTTCTAAGACCACAATATTGGAATTTTAATAGAAAAAAAAAAAACCTTTATATTTGATTGGGCTTGAACTGAACTACATTATGAGAAGAAAGAGTTAAGAAGAACAAAACCCCAAAGATAATATTATAAAGGCTTTCCACAGTTATCAGACAAATAGAGAACAAGAGAAAAAGAGGACAAGCATGGAGAAAAATGTTCCCTTTCCCAAAAGCTCTTTTTGAAAATTACTTGGAGACTTAGAGACTCTGTTGACTTTAATTAAGTGCTTATTAGATTGACAAACTTTTTAAAAAAGTGATCCAGCTTGCCATGTGGGTTTTCATATGCTCTCCCGGCTTTTCCTCTAAATTACTTTAGAACCCTTTCAGAATAACTTGTTTATGCAAGGGAAATTACTCATAACCCTTTAAAGAATTCAGATAGATTTTTACGTCCTGTGGTTACTGCTTTATTATTTTTACACAGTTTTATAATTTTCACTGAAATCTCTTAACTCCTCCATGCAAAGTCAAAGTCTTCTTAAATAGGACTTAATTCCTCTGGTACCAGCAGGGAAATAACTTATAATCTTTGCAATCTCCAGAGTCAGATGTCAACTCAGACATAATTGAATAGGTAAAGTCCTGGAGGCTGGGGCCATCCCCAAATAAACAACTGAACAGTTCTTCCAACCATCCATTTCAACAGGAACAAAATAAGTTAAATTGGTTGTTACTGTGTGGACACATTACTACTATCTTGTGATCGAATGTTTTACTTTTAAAGTAATTTCTATAGATTGTCTTAGTTTACCAAGGTGCTAGAAAACCTTAAAATAAACCTTGGAATGGATCACCACTAGGACATCATTCCTGGTCAGTTGTAAAAATGGCTACTTGTAGACAATATTACTTTAAAAAATATTAACATTTATTAACTATGATGGGGATTGTCTTTCATGGTTCTTCTTTTCTTGTTTTATACTTCTCTTCATTTGTTATAGTATTAAAATTTGGTGTACTCTTTAATATTAAAGGAATATTACTTTAAAAATAGGATTTAGAAACCAGAAAATGTATTGACAGCAACCTATTTTATACCTATTGTTTTTAGATCTTTTGGCTAATATCGACATCAGTGTATTACTGAAGGGTTTCGACAGACTGAAAGTTATGCCCGAATTCATACTGCTTGTTATAGCTATCATTACTGGTATAATAGATTTGCCTGGTTACATGGTTACAATTGTTTTTATTATTCACAATTTATTTTTAAATTCGTAACTATGAGACTCCTAGTAAAGATAAAAAACCATATGGAAATTTTAAAACAAGGAGAATAAATATTGAATAATTCTTAAAACATGCTTAAAATGTTCTATACTATATCTGCTCCTTACATTAATGAATCTGATCCGCATTCCTCTAGTACATGGAAAACTATGTCTAGCATTGCAGCAAAACAATGCTAATGAAGCTAGAATGAGATACCATTTCACATCAGCTAGAATGGCTAACATACAAAACACTGACAATGGCAAAGGTTGGCGAGGATGTGGAATGGATAAAGCTTTCATATGTTATTGATGGGAGTGGAAGATGGTACAACCACTTAGGAAAAGTGAATGTAGATTTTCACAGTTATGAATGCATCTGCTCTATCAACCAGCAGTTCCACTCCTAGGTATTTTCTAAGAGAAATGAAAGCATATATCCTCAAATAGATTTTGTTCCAAGAATGGATTATAGCAGCTGTATTCATAATAGTTCCAAACTGGAAACCACAAAAATGTCTATTAAGGGAATAGATAAAGAAACCAGGCTCCATTCATATAATTAGACACTACACAGCAAAAAAAAAAAAAAAAAAAAGAAAAAGAAAAAAAGAAAAAAAAATTATGGATGCCCCATATGAATAACATCGTTGAAGTTCAAAGATATTATGTCATGGGAAAGGAGACAAAGACAAGATTACATACTATATGATTCTATATAAATGAAGTTTAAGAATAAGCACAGCTAATTTATGGTGCTAGAAATCAAAATCATTGCTGCTTAGCAAGCTGAGAACTAAATGGAAGGGGCAGGAGGAAACACTCTGTGGTGGTGGAAATGTTCTCGATTCTTGATTGGGTGGGGCCTATATGTTTATATGCATTTATTCACTATGCATCAAATTGTACTGTCAGGTGTAGTAACTAATGTTATTAGCTCATTGAATTGTATACATATGATCTGTAAAATTATTCAGATATACACTTTAACCTCAATTCTTAAAAATATTAAAACACATAAAGTAATTATTATATCCACTTTGGCTTTTTGCTTATTAGAAATAAAGACTCTCAATACCCATTGTGCTAAGAAATGCTTTTTAAAAAGTAATCTGGGGGGAGGGGAGGGAGGAGCCAAGATGGCAGAATAGCATGGAAGTTTTTTGTGTGACTCACATCCATGAAATAAAGCCAAACCAACACTAAACCATCCTGCACACCTAGAAAACTGATCTGAGGATTAACACAACAATCTGCACCACCCTGACCACAGAATTCAGCAGGTACGTGACACGGAAAGATGAATTGGGGGAGAGAGAAGCCGCAGAGGGCAGGGAGCCGCTTTTGTGTGTGGAGAGAGGACAGAGACAGGGGGCGGGAAGAATATGGGAAAAGCACCCCCCTCCAAAGCAGCTGGAGAGAAAGTGGAAAAGTGGAAACAGCCTTAGGGACTGAACTAAAAAGGGAGAAGGGAGAAAGGAGAAAGGAGAGGGTTTAAATTCCATTAAGAGTCTATAAACAGGAGAGTGCAGAGTCTGAAACTCCACAGCTGGTTACCTGGCGATGCTCTGGTGGAAAGAGCGAATCCCGGGAGCAGAGTGGGGTCCAGGAGGTTCTCGGGCCACATGGGATGAGGCGGTTTCCCTGCTCGGAGGACACCTGGTAGAAGCTGTGTGCGTCCCCCAAGGCAAGGCTCCAGTGGACCCAGGAAAACAACCACATTCGCTGGTGCTGGAACAAGGTCCTTAAGGGTGAAGCCTCGTGCCAGATGTGTGTGGTGATTTTCCAGAATCCCTGAAATGCTGCTGCTACACTGTCTCCCGAACTTTTTCCGGGGCGGGCTGGCACCCGGCCACAGTCTCAGGGCACCGGCAGCAGCAGGGCCCAACAAGCGTTCCTGGGTGCAGCCGGCATTCAGCCATTGCTCGGTGAGACCCTCCCGCAGAGGGGCGGAACGGGTAAAAGCCGCAGTCCCTCAGAAGTAAGGGGCCGGGGAAAAGAGCCGCATCTGAGACAAAACTCAGGAAAAGGTGCTGCCTGTGGCTTGGTCACAGACTGTGTAGAAGCAGGCAGTGGATGGAAGCCGAAGACAAAGGACAGATGTGTGATTGTTGATCGGGCAGAACAGAGCTCTGACACTAGAGACTGGCTAACTGGGTGACGTCATTTTCACCCGCACATGCGCATACGCACCTACAAGCCCCGCAACAATCTACGACAGTAGGCTAGCAGCGCCATCTAATGGAGACGGAGCCGTCACACTAAGCCCCGCCCAACGAGGCCAACTTCGCTCTTAAGGAACACAAGTCTCTCCACCTGCTTAGTTTACGGACTATAAAGCGCTTCATAGTTTGACTTCTAGGGGAAAACAAAGTAATTTCAGTCATATTTCAGTCTGTTCGCCAGTCCATCTATTCCATTTTCTTTCTTTCTTTCTTTCTTTCTTTCTTTCTTTTTCTTTTTTCTTTCTTCTCTTATCTCTTTTTCATTTATTTTCTTTTTCTTGAATACAGAAAGAGAAAAAAATCATTTTTATTTTCAATTTTTATTAAAAATATTTTTCTTTAATTTTTTCTATACATTTTTTACTTTTGTCTAAATTTTTTCGAATGCTATTTTACTTCCATCATTTCACTTTAGTCGACTTCAGTGTATTCATTTTTTCAAATTTTCAAACGATTTCCTTTTTTATTTTCTTTCCCCTTTTTTCTTTAATCTATCAAGCCCCTTTCAACACCCAGACCAAAACACACCTAGGACCTAGCATCATTTATTTGATTTTGTGTGTCTGTGTGTGTGTGTGTTTACTTTTTTAATTTAAAATTTTATTTTAATTATTTTTAATTTTAATTTTTTTACCTCATTAATTCTTTTTATCCCTTCAAAATGATGAAATGAAGGAATTCACTGCAAAAGAAAGAGCAGTAAGAAATGACATCCAGGGACTTAACCAACACAAATACAAGCAAGATGTCTGAACAAGAATTTAGAATCACGATAATAAGAATACTAGCTAGAGTCGAAAATAGATTAGAACCCTTTCTGCAGAGGTAAAAGAAGTAAAAGCTAGTCAGGATGAAACAAAAAATGCTATAACTGAGCTGCAATCTCTAACGGATGCCACAGCTGCAAGAATGGCTGAGGCAGAACAAAGAATCAGTTATGTAGAGGACAAACTTATGGAGAATAATGGAGCAGAAAAAAAAGAGGGAGATTAAGGCAAAAGACTACAATTTAAAAATTAGAGAAATCAGTGACTCATTAAAAAGGAACAAAATCAGAATCATAGGGGTCCCAGAAGAGGAAGAGAGAGAAATAGGGGTAGAAGGGTCAAGTGAACAAATCATAACAGAAAGCTTTCCTAACCTGGGGAAAGACACAGACATCAAAATTCAGGAAGCACAGAGGACCCCCATTAGATTCAACAAAAACCGACCATCAACAAGGCATATCATAGTCAAATTCACAAAACACTCAAGCAAGGAGAGAATCGTGAAAGCAGCAAGGGGAAAAAAGTCCCTAACCTACAAAGGAAGACAGATCAGGTTTGCAGCAGACCTATCCGCAGAAACTTGGCAGGCCAGAAAGGAGTGGCAGGATATATTCAATGTGCTGAATCAGAAAAATAAGCAAGAATTCTTTATCCAGCATGGCTGGTCATTCAAAATAGAAGGAGAGATAAGTTTCCCAGACAAACAAAAATTACAGAAGTTTGTGACCACTAAATCAGCCCTGCAAGAAATTTTAAGAGGGATTCTCTGAGGGGGGAAAAGATGAAACAACAACAACAACAACAACAACAACAAATAAATAAATAAAGACCAAAAGCAACAAAGACTAGAAAGGACTAGAGAACACCACCAGAAACTCCAACTCTACAAGCAACATAATGGCAACAAATTTATATCTTTCACTACTCACTCTAAATGTCAATGGACTCAATGCTCCAATCAAAAGACATAGGGTAACAGAATGTATAAGAAAACAAGATCCATCTATCTGCTTTTTACAAGAGACCCACTTTAGACCTAAAGACACCTTCAGATTGAAAGTAAGGGGATGGAGAACCATCTATCGTGCTAATGGTCAACAAGAAAAGCTGGAGTAGCCATACTTATATCACACAATCTAGACTTTAAAATAAAGACTGTAACAAGATATGAAGAAGGGCATTATATCATAATCAAGGGGTCTCTCCACCAAGCAGACCTAAAAATTGTAAACATTTATGTGCCAAATGTGAAAGCACCCAAACGTATAAATCAATCACAAACATAAAGAAAGTCATTGATAGTAATACCTTAATAGTAGGGACTTCAACACCCCACTCACAGCAATGGACAGATCATCTAATCAAAAAATCAACAAGGAAACAATGGCTTTGAATGACACCCTGGACCAGATGGACTTAACAGATATATTCAGAACATTTCATCCTAAAGCAGAAGATACATTCTTCTCCAGTGTACATGGAACATTCTCCAAAAGAGACCACATACTAGGACACAAATCAGCCCTCAAATAGTACAAAAAGATCAAGATCATATCATTCATATTTTCAGACCACAATACCATGAAACTCAAAATCAACCACAAGAAAAAATTTGGAAAGGTAACAAATACATGGGACTAAAAAATATCCTACTGAAGAATGAATGGACCAACCAAGAAGTTAAAGAGGAAATTAAAAAGTTCATGGATGCCAATGAAAATGATAACACCACAATCCAAAACCTCTGGGATGCAGCAAAGGCAGTCATAAGAAGGATGTATATAGCAATCCAGGCCTTCCTAAAGAAGGAAGAAAGATCTCAGATACACAACCTAATCTTATGCCTTAAAGAGCTGGAAAAAGAATAGCAAATAAAACCCAAAACCAGCAGAAGACAGGAAATAATAAAGATTAGTGCAGAAATTAATACTATCGAAACCAAAAAAAACAGTAGAACAGAGCAATGAAACCAGAAACTGATTCTTTGAAATAATTAACAAAATTGATAAACCACTAGCCAGTTTGATCAAAAAGAAAAAGGAGAGACCCAAATAAATAAAATCAAGAATGAAAGAGGAGAGAACACAACCAACACAGCAGAAATAAAAACAATAATAGAATATTATGAGCAAATATATGCCAATAAAATGGGCAATCTGGAAGAAATGGACAAATTCCTAGAAAAATATACACTACCAAAACTGAAACAGGAAGAAATAGAAAATTTGAACAGACCCATAAGCAGTAAAGAAATTGAAATAGTAATCAAAAATCTCCCAAAAAACCAGAGTCCAGGGCCAGATGGTTTCCGGGGGAATTCTACCAAACATTTAAGGAAGAGTTAACACCTATTCTCTTGAAGCTGTTCCAAAAATAGAAATGGAAGGAAAACTTCCAAACTCTTTCTATGAGGCCAACATTACCTTGATTCCAAAACCAGACAGAGATCACACTAAAAAGGAGAACTATAGACCAATTTCCCTGATGAACATGGATGCAAAAATCCTCAACAAGATATTAGCCAAGGGATCCAACAATACATTAAAAAAATTATTCACCACGACCAAGTGGGATTTATACCTGGGTAGCAGGGCTGGTTCAATATCCTCAAAACAATCAATGTGATTCATCACATCAATAGAAGAAAGGACAAAAACCATATGATCCTCTCAATAGATGCAGAGAAATTATTTGACAAAATACAGCATCCTTTCTTGATAAAAACCCTCAAGAAAGTAGGGACAGAAGGATCATACCTCAAGATCATAAAAGCCATATAGGAAATACCCAACACTAAAATCATCCTCAATGGGGAAAAACTGAGAGCCTTCCCCCTAAGGTCAGGAACAAGACAGGGATGTCCACTCTCGCCACTGTTACTCAACATAGTATTGGAAGTCTTAGCCTCTGCAACCAGACAACACAAAGGAATTAAAGGCATCCAAATCAGCCAGGAGGAGTTCAAACTCTTGCTCTTCACAAATGACATGATACTCTATATGGAAGGGTCAAAAAGATTCCACCAAAAACTGCTGGAACTGATTCATGAATTCAGCAAACTTTCAGGATATAAAATAATGCACAGAAATCAGTTGCATTCCTATACCCCAGCAATGAAACAACAGAAAGAGAAATCAAGGAATCAATCCCATTTACAATTGCACCAAAAAACATAAAATACCTACGAATAAATCTAACTAAAGAGGTGAAAAATCTATACACTGAATACTATAGAAAGCTTATGAAAGAAATTGAAGAAGACACAAAAAAATGGAAAAAGATTCCATGCTCCTGGATAGCAAGAACAAATATTGTTAAAATGTCAATACTACCCAAAGCAATCTACATATTCAATGCAATCCCTATCAAAATAACACCAGTATTCTTCACAGAGCTAGAACAAAGAATCCCAAAATTTGTATGGAACCAGAAAAGACCCCGAATAGCCAAAGCAACCTTTAAAAAGAAAATCAAAGCAGGAGGCATCACAATCCCGGACTTCAAGCTATACTAAAGCTGTAATTATCAAGACAGTATGGTACTGGCACAAAAACAGAAACTCAGATCAATAGAACGGAATAGAGAACCCTGAAATGGATCCACAAACGTATGGCTAACTAATCTTTGACAAGGCAGGAAAGAATATCCAATGGAATAAAGACCTTCAGCAAGTGGTGCTGGGAAAACTGGACAGCGATATGCAGAAGAAGGAACCTTGACCACTTTCTTACACCATACACAAAAATAAACTCAAAATGGATGAAAGACCTAAATGTAAGACAGGAAACCATCAAAATCCTTGAGGAGAAAGCAAAAACCTCTTTGATCTTGGCCACAGCAACTTATTACTCAACATGTCTCTGGAGGCAAGGGAAACAAAAAGCAAAAATGAACTATTGGGACCTCACCAAAATAAAAAGCTTCTGCACAACAAAGAAAACAATCAGCAAAACTAAAAGGCAACTGACAGAATGGGAGAAGATATTTGCAAATGACATATCAGATAAAGGGTTAGTATCCAAAATCTATAAAGAACTTCTCAAATTCAACACCCAAAAAACAAATAATCCAGTGAAGAAATGGGCGAAAGACATGAATAGACACTTCTCCAAAGAAGACATCCAGATGGCCAACCGACACATGAAAAAATGCTGATCACTTATCATCCAGGAAATACGAATCAAAACCACAATGAGATATCACCTCACACCTGTCAGAATGGCTAACTTTAACAACTCAGGCAACAACAGATGTTGGCGAGGATGCGGAGAAAGAGGATCTCTTTTGCATTGCTGGTGGGAATGCAAGCTGGTGCAGCCACTGTGGAAAACAGTATGGAGGCTCCTCAAAAAATTAAAAATAGAACTACCCTACGATACAGCAATTGCACTGCTAGGCATTTATCCAAGGGATACAGGTGTGCTGTTTTGAAGTGACACATGCACCCCAATGCTTATAGCAGCACTACCAACAACAGCCAAAGTATGGAAAGAGCCAAAATGCCCATTGATGGATGAATGGATAAAGAAGTGGTACATATATACAATGGAGTATTACTCAGCAATAAAAAATCTTGCCATTTGCAACTACATGTATGAAACTAGAGGGTATTATGCTACACAATATTAGTCAGAGAAAGACAAAAATCATATGACTTCAGTAATATGAGGACTTTAAGACACAGAAGAGGTGAACAGAAGGGAAGGGAAGCAAAAATACTATAAAAACAGGGAGGGGACAAAACATAACAGACTCTTAAATATGGAGAACAAACAGGGTTACTGGAGGGGTTGTGGGAGGGGGGATAGGCTAAATGGGTAAGGAGCATTAAGGAATCTACTCCTGAAATCATTGTTGCACTATATGCTAACTAATTTAGAGGTAAATTAAAAAAATAAAATGAAACAAATAAACAAACATAAAGGTAATCTTGGGCACCTGTATGGATCAGTCAACTAAGAGTTGGACTCTGGATTTTGGCTCAGGTCATGATCTCACTGTTTGAGAGTTTGAGCCTGCATGGGGCTCTTCATTGACCATGTGGAGCCTGCTTGTGATTCTCTCTCTCCCCCTCTCTCTGCCCCACCTCTGCTCATGTTCTCTCTCAACATAAAATTAACTTAAAAAATAAAAAGTAATCTCAAATATGTATTCTTATTTTTATTAATACATTTAAAATATTAGTAGATAGGGGTGCCTGGGTGGCTCCATCGTTTGAGCATCCTGGCTCTTAATTTTGGCTCAGGTCATGATCTCACAGTTTGTGAGTTCAAGTCCCGCATCAGGCTCTGATGCTGGCAGTAGAGAGTCTTCTTGGGATTCTGTGTCTCCCTCTATCTCTTTCCCTCCCTCGCTCTCTCTCCCTCTCTCTCAAAATAAATAAATAAATAAATAAGCA
Source organism: Panthera onca (assembly GCF_046562875.1). Taxonomy (NCBI): domain Eukaryota; kingdom Metazoa; phylum Chordata; class Mammalia; order Carnivora; family Felidae; genus Panthera; species Panthera onca. Next base: position 85,353,501 of record NC_138346.1, read on the forward strand.
TTAAAAAATAAAATAAAATATTTGTAAATAGGTAATTTTGAAGAAGAAATATTTCAGAATTTAAACATAAGATCATGGAAGCTTTTTGTTGTTTTTTTTTAATTAAAAAATTTTTAACATTTATTCATTTTTGAGAGACAGAGAGTAACAAAGCATGAGTGGGGGAGGGGCAGAGAGACAGAGGGAGACACAGAATCCAAAGCAGGCTCCAGGCTCTGTGCTGGTATGGGGCTTGAACCCATGGACCATGAGATCATGACCTGAGCCCAAGTAAGATGTTTAACAGACTGAGCCACCCAGGCGCCCCTTGTTCTTTTAAATGATGTTACAACACAGAGTTAAATTCCAGTCTTATTTTACTCTATTACTCAGTCCTAACACCAAATAAGACATAATATGTGATTTTAATACAGTTTTCAGCAATCATGCGTCTTGTTATATGATTGACTTAACGTTACTTTAATTGTATATGGCACGTATTAATTTGTTGAGTGACTGAAAATGGCTTTGTATATTATAAATACAATTAAAATTGGACTTTATGCTTAAAACACTTCTTAAACCATAATCTAAAAAATACATAAATTCAAAATTAGTTATTGTGTTCTATTCTGAACTGAGCACATGATTTAAAAGCTTTTACTGTTTGGATATATGGTGCTTTCAGACTAAAAAGGTGGGTAACTGTGGTTTAGTATATGGGATTAATTTCCTTTTTGATTTTGTTCATTATCTCTGCTCAATCGCTGTGCCTTAAATTTCCATTTCCTAAAGGACTCTTGGTGATTTAGCGATCTATATATGTAATATTCTACAGCTATGGCCAGAAAACTCAGCATCAGGTGCGTAACTTTTGAGACTCCCAATTCCTCATCAAAGATGTTGAAATTTCATTGTCCTGAACTCATGGCTGTGAGGCAGAACTTCCAACCACAGTTCAGATTAGATGTTCGTGTGTGTTGCCCCTCCCCAATAATATTTTTTTCTTGACAGAGGCCATCATTGCTTTGGCCCCGGGCATGAACATTTTGGAAATGTTTTTAGAGGAATTTTCTTTGGTTGGAGATTCTCAAAAGATAACGCATAGATTGCAGTCTTCTATCTACTTCACAATGTAAGTAATACCACCTAAAGACTACTTTAACAAAACATAGCAGCCATCGGGTTGTTTCTGTGGTTCTCTGATGTCCCTGGTAATTGGCACCACCAAGATAATCTCTCCAAAGACCAGCAATCAACCACCCATGTTCCTGCTTGCTTGGTTTATCTTTGCCAATTCAATTAAGGGCATCTCAGCTTTTAGTTGATTAGGTCCTTAATGCTTATGTCCTAAAGCTTCAGCTAAGCCTGTACTTGCATGCGATTTGGATATGTTCATGCAAAACTGTAAGTATATTAGAAACTAAAAACATAAAACATTGAAACAAAATGTCAACTTATCAAATATTGTGTTTTTCTACAATGAACTCAAATTAGTTGAAGGCAGTTCACTTTTAGTTAATATTTAATTTTTGCTCACATTTTGCTACCAAACAATTGATTCGACTTCATATTTACTTGAATTAGAAACTAATTATTACTGAGTTACCAGGCTTTACACTTCAATGCCCCAAGTCAGCTCTCAGGTCGGCCCGAATAGCCAGATCAACTATTTTGTGGCCCATTATGTTCAACATGGAGCCATGGTCTGAAGGAAATGCCAAATTTGTGTTTCCTTGCTTTAGATACAAATTGACAAAAAGTTTAGATGACATTTCCGTACTGACAGCAACCACTGTAGCGAACAGGGTAGAAGGTAGGTAATAGCTTATACTAACATGCCTAGTGGACAAAAAAGGGCCCGTTTTCCATAATTCACTCAAACTACAAACAGCAACTTAATTTTCTTTCAGTTTTCAGTTTGAGATGCACGGCAGGGATCTCCTCCCCAAGCAAAAGGCAATATGAGGTGAGAAGAAGAACATGCTGCCAGCACAGGTATAGGCCTGCATAACGGAGCCACGGCACTCAGAAAGAGGCTTTTCATTTTAACAACTGTGATAGCAAGGAAGGAAGCATAATGAAGACGATGTAATTGAAGTGGGAGAAGGAAACATTAAACATGCATCACAAAGAAGACTTTGGGGCTTATCTAATTTGGACTTCCTCATTTGATCAAGCACTGAAACTGGTTGTGAGGTCAAGAGACTCCAAGAGGTTAGCACCTGAACCGTGGCAAACCACCGGCTGGATTCTGCAGTTTGTAGGCTTTTTTGTTTTGTTTTGTTTTTATAAATTATGTGGAGCCAAATTGTTCTGTTCTGTACTGTTCTGCGTTTTCTCATTTTCATAGGCATGTTGACTCTGGGATACAGACACCTGTGACAAGGATTTAAGTTATACATGGTCTGATGATGCCCAAACACCTCTCTTTTCTGATGCATGTGTCTCTTTGCCACCCCAAAATTCAATAGCCTGCACAGAGAAAGAGAAGAATAAAAACATTTGAAAATATACAACAGAACACAAGGAAATTGAGGACATGAGAAAGGATGAAAGCAAGAAGAAAATATACCAAGGTCTGAAGAAAGCAAGAAACACAGATGGTTCCAAAGGAGATTCAATTCAAAAGAGCTTAGAGAATCTTACAGTCAGATTTACAAAGGTGATACATGAAGTTAAAATCATGGGAAGTTATGTTTAATTGGTGAGGTCAAATAATTTCTCATTCAGACAAAAATCGTGATCATGGATACATTTATGATCAAAACTTATAAAACAAAATCACATTTTAAAGGTATCTGTTAAATTCTTAGTAAGGAAAAATGCACATAAAAATGTCTGATAGTTTTCTATCAAAAAGTTTAGCTAATTATTTGGATTTCTAACCAATAGGTTTTCTGAACCTGCCAAACCTTCAATAAGTCTTTGGAAAAACAACCAACACAATCAAATGCACTGTGGACTTTACCCACGTTAGAGAACTCCTGAGGCATGTTTAATAGGAATAAACAAGAGATCTCTAAAGGAAAATTATATTTGTGTTCTTACCTACAGGAAGCTCCTGAAGAATCCATTGAGGATAAGAAAGTCACTGTTTATTTTAGTTAGATTCTTATGTCTTTGACTCTATTGATCAATATCACCCCAGAATAGGTTACTATGGGATTGAGGCTTTGCTTGATTCAATAAATCCCAAGTTTCCTAACCCCTCCCATTGTTTTAAAGAAAGGTGAGCAAAATACTTTTAAAAGAAGACTTTATCTTTTTTTAATGCCTTGAGAGATTCTTCAGCCATCACTTTAAAGGTATGTGGATGTTTTTGAAATGCATCTTATTTGGGTGTAGCCATAGGCTAGAAAGAACTTAAAATAATTTGTTTAGCCTTAAAAATCAATGTAGAAAAAAAAATGACACTCATGTAGGTACCAAGTAAACAAATACTATTTTATGCTGCAACACATATTTAGAAACTAATATTTTAAATAAAAAACAGATCACATGTATAATCACTGAAACTCTGCCCACCTGCAAATTTGTTAATTTCTCTATCTGCATGCATTCATCTATGTGTTAATTCATCCAATCAACTTTTAAGCATCTATTGTACCAGGTCCTGTGTTAAGTATCAGAAATATATGTTCTTCCTATGAGATCAAGGCCTAACATTCTTGGAACTCTATATAGAATTCAATAGGTCTCATGAGATATAATACCTGAGGATTGAGGATGAGATGATTTTACTTAAAACTCAGAGTCATGAACACGTAATTCTTATTTTACATTATAGAACTAATTAATCAAACTGTTAATTATAATTTTAAGCATATTTTTATTGCATTCTAGTCCTGGGAATTTGGCAAGCCAAGTAGGTGATATAGAATAACAGGAATGTTTAGTCAGAACATCTTTTTCCAAATTATTGTGGACTAAAACTGACTAACATAATTTTCCCATTTGTTGAGTATTCCCTATGTATCAGGCAATATAATATATCTTATATATATTTGTGCAACACTTCCCCTTAGCATATTCAGGCAAGTAGAGAGATCATGCTCACTATTTTGAATATTCATATTATCATTTGTTATAGTTTGTTGATTGCACATACATCATTAATTGACTATAAAGAACACCTATCTATAAAGTAAGGCTGTTCTCAGTTATCCCAGTTGATGGAAATGACACTACAGCACAGCAGACATTGCCGTTGCACTTACAACGTAATCTTTCTTTGAGTTCATAAATAATATTCAGAATTGGTTCATACGTATGAAAGCCCCGATCAAAATCCTCCCCTCCAACACCCTCTGATGTTGTTGCACCGATCTGTGCAAACTGTCTCAATAGATGTCTAACAGGTGGGGGCTTAGTTTTCAAACTCTCAATAATTTTTTAAGAATTCATTTATTTTGAGAGAGAGAGATAGAGGATAAGTGGGGAGGGGAAGAGAAAGAGAGGAATAGAGAGAGAGAATCTCAAGCAGACTCCATGCTGTCAGCACAGAGCTAGACATGGGGCTCGAACTCACAAATGATGATATCCTGATGTGAGCTGAAATCAAGAGTCAGACGCTTAACCAACTGAGTCACCCTGGTGCCCAAATAATTTCTAGGTAATTGGGATGTTTCATTCATTTTTATTGCAAACAAACTTTACACTGTATCTGACACCAAAGGCTGGTATAATTTAGGTATTTAGTTTATGTAAACAAATCACATGATGAAAATGACTCATGTCTTATACCGTTACTGAGAATAATGTGAGATGATTTAATACATAAGTGACAGGCCTTATTTCTGGACCAAATATGAACCATTGCAAAGGTTTTTGTCCCCAAGTCTTGTAATACTTTCCTGGAAGCTAACTAGAGAATGCTCTTCAGTTTCCCTCTCAGGGAATTTCTTATCTCTCATCTCTCTCTCTTTTTTGCTTTGTTTGTTTCATTACTGAGATCATAATCCCTCCAAGGGATCTTTGATTTTTTTTTTTTTTACTTTTTCGGCCCTGCTTTTCTGTCCTCTCTCCATGTTGCCAAGTTTTTATCCATTAGATATTGACATCCTCATGCCTCACCCCTGCCCACCTCCAATCCTATGACATTAGCCGGTGTCAACATCACATAACCTCTACCTGCAATATGGCGCTAGCCTCTTGTTAGCCATTTCTAGCCTCTCTTTTCCTATATTCAATGCATTGTACACGCTACTATTTGGTCAGTGTTCCAGAAGCCTACTTGCATGCATTTAAATTCCCTGTAAGTTTAAGCCTCATTTAGGCAATCACAACCTTTTATGCTTAATCTCCTTCTACCTTTGTAACCTAAAATTTTATACACACTATTCATTTATTCACTCAACAAATACTGGACATATGTCATGCAAGGAGCTGGTTAAAGCATGGGCGGCTGCAGCATCAAAGACCTTCTTGAGCATCTTATTTCACTGGAGACCGTTGGTGCTGTGATGCTCTGCCAAGATATCCCGGTCAGAACAGACTCGGTTCCCCCGCCAGCTTAAGCCAACTGACTCTTCCTACTTATGCCTTGGCTGGCAATTGTGTTCTATGGCAGGGAACTCCCTTGAGCAAGGTCCCACTCCCTTTTAGGAAGATGCTTGAAACCAATGGCCATGAGATGTGGAAATAAAAAGGCCTGGCCCACTAGCCTCAATTTGAGACAACCCCAAAGGGCCTTCCAAGCTCCAGAACTCCTTGTGTGGTGGATTGAGGCTTCAGTTGCAACCATACTAGGTTGCATAGGTCAGTATTTCCCTCTGCCCAACCCTGCTTTCCTCACTTCTACACAGGTATGATTCCAAAGAACACTCCCTTTCTGGACACAGTCTCTGTTTCAGAGTACATTTCCAGGAAACCTTATCTAAGATATGAAGTGAAACAGGTAATAACCAAGCAAATAGCATAGATAATGGCACGTAATGCAGTAATCATATAACTGGTTGCAAATATTAGAATGCCATGCCCCTTCCTGTGGTGCAGGAGAATTATATTTCATCACCTCATCGATACCAGCTTCAATGATATTTCTTGCTCTGAACACTATGAAATATATGTCACTTCCGGGAAAAAGCTTTAAGAGTCAGCTTATGGTTCACCATTTTTTTTTTTTTCATTTTCCTCTGCCAAAACACTGAGCAGTGTTCCATATAGATGTTATTTATTATCCTGGGTCCCAGGGAAAAGATTGCATACAGTGAAGCCACAGGTGATCTGTATGGCTTACAGCATGTTGTTTTAAGATACTGAGCTTTGAGAGTCTCTAGTTGCCACAGCAGGGTCTAATCTAGCCTGTTGGAAAGGCCTAGTGATAGGTACTCTCAAGTAAAGAAAAGCAGGCAAGAGGAATAAGGGAGTAGGATGGGGGCCAGAGACATGGATTTAATATATTTTTTAAAAAAATTTTTTTTCAACGTTTTTAATTTATTTTTGGGACAGAGAGACAGAGCATGAATGGGAGAGGGTCAGAGAGAGAGGGAGGCACAGAATCTGAAACAGGCTCCAGGCTCTGAGCTGTCAGCACAGAGCCCCACGCGGGGCTCGAAATCACGGACCCCAAGATCATGACCTGAGTCAGAGTCGGACGCTTAACCGACCGAGCCACCCAGGCGCCCCCAGAGGCATAAATTTAAATAGGGCTGTCAGTGATGACCTTATGGATAGGGTGATATTTGGACAGAGTCCTATACCAGATAAGAGAACAAGACATTGAAAATCTTGAGGGAAGAGTGTCCTAAGCAAAGAGAACTACAATGTAAAGGTCCTGGGGCCACTGCCTGCCTGACATAAATAAAACGAATAGTGTGGCTAGAATTCCAAGAGAAGGGGAGTTTCAACAAAGATGAACTGGATCAATAACAGAATCCAAAACACACAGAGCCTTGCTGGTCATTCAAAAATTTGTCATTTTTCTCTAGTAAGAAGGGAAGCCTTTGGGGCTGTAAGCTAGTAGAGACTGAGAAAGAGTTGGATTCTGGTTATATTTTTGAAGTTAGAATGGGCATATTTTACTGACAGGTTGGATGTGGGTTATATGAGAAAAAAAATCAAGGATAACTCTTTTTTTTTTTTTTTTGACCTTAACAAATGGCAGGAAAGACTTGCATTTCCTGAGACACCAACATTGCTGAAGCGAATTTTACAAACCCAGTCTTGTCAAATTTCTTTGCTTGTTCTCCTTATATTTCCTACACACGTTTTGTGTTTCTATCTTATCATTCACCAATCTCCATTATGTCTACATTCTATCTACTCTTCCAAGTTCAGCTCAGATGCTACCTCTTCCATGAAACTGCCTATGAATATCTCCATTTGAAGTAAGGTACCTTTTTCTTTTTTTTTTTTATTATTTTTTTAATGTTTATTCATTTTGAGAGACAGAGCATGAGCGAGGGAGGGGCAGAGAGAGAGGGAGACACAGAATCTGAAGCAGGCTCCAGGGGGATCCAACTCACAGACGACTAGATCATGACCTGAGCAGAAGTCGAACACTTAAGTGACTGAGCCACCCAGGTGCCACTAAGGTATCTTTTCCTTTTTTTTTTTAATTTATTAAACATTTATTTATTTTTGAGAGAGAGAGAGAGAGAGAGAGAGAGAGAGAGAGACAGCACATGAGCATTGGAGGAGCAGAGAGAGAGGAAGACACAGATTCTGAAGCAGGCTCCAGGCTCTGAGCTGTCAGCATAGAGTCCAACCCGTGGCTTGAACTCATGGACCATGAGATTATGAACTGAGCCCAAGTAGGATGCTTAACTGACTGAGCCACCCAGGAGCCCCAGGAATCTTTTTATATTATCATAATCTTTTATTTATGATTCTTTGTATTAATAACTTTTTCTCTTATTTTATATTGTTTTTATAATTTTTGAGGTTCAGTCAAATAGAGATGAAATTGTTATTTATATTACTAATTAACTTTAGATAGCTGCTGTGGTGAGATTATTATTTCAGTTCTGTATTAGATTCACCCTAGCACATTCCCAAGAATGATCTACTCGCTCCCCCCGCCCCCCACACACTCCTTCTCACAGTAGGTGCTTTCCATTGCAAAATTATTGAATCCCAAAGTATGGAGACAGTTGGATCTAAGGTAGGTTTGTAGCTTCTTTTTAATTTCCAATTCACTATTTAGATAAATCAGCCTTCTTCACCTAAGGAGGTTTCCTAGTCCACTCAGAATTTTATGAAAAATTCCATAGACTGGATGGCTTAAACAACAAACATTTATTTCTCACAGCTCTGGAGGCTGGAAAGACCGAGGTTAAGGCACTAGCAGATTCTATATCCCATGATAGCCCACATGGCAGAAAGGGCAAGGGAACTTTTGGAACTTTATAAAGGCACTAACCTCATGTATGAGGTTATGCCCATGACCTAACCATCTCCCCAAAGTCCCACCTCCAAATGCCATCACTTTGGGAATTAGGTTTCCACATATGAATTTTGAAGGGATACAAACATTCAGTCTATGGGAGGAGAAGTGAGCAAGGACATGAGCCAAGAGGCCAAGACTTTATTCTTTTGAAGGATAAATATCTGTTCACCATGCACATAATGCTTTCTTTCAGTCTTAGTCTGGTCTTGAATAAAATATATGTATGTTTTCATTGCATAACCTCATAGCTCCCAGTATAATATCTGTGCACATAAGACATCCTAAGTGTTTCTGAATGAATGTATCTCTTGACATCATCAAGAATACATGGAATAAAGTAATGGTGATAATGGGACCATGAAATACCATGAAATAAGATTTTTAAAACTTTAACTACAGGGGCATCTGTGTGGCTCAGTTGGTTGAATATCTGACTTCAGTTCAGGACATGATCTCACAGTTCATAGGTTTGAGCCCCACATCAGGATCTGTGCTGAAAGCTCAGAGCCTGGAACCTGCTTCGGTTTCTGTATCTCCCTCTCTCTCTGCTCCTTCCCCACTCATGATCGTTTGCTCTCTCTCTCGCTCTCAAAAATAAATAAACATTAAAAAAAATTTTTAAACTTTAAACAAATTTAGTTCCTACTTTTATTTTTACATATCTCTATTGCAACATGAAACTTTAAATATCATTTGCCTACTTACTTCTGCACATGACCTTATGCTAATTACAAATTTCGTACTAAAGAAAAATCACTATGCATATGTTACTAGTTTTTAAAGCCACAAGATGTTCAAATGTTATTTAAAAACCATGGTTGCATTTCCAACCATCTTTATCAACCATTAGCCTTTGAAATAAGAAATAAACTATGACTTTGACACTTGTAGAAATGAATGAAGAGACTTTATTGGCCATACAACCTCTCACTATAGATTGGTCACTAGACTACCATGGGAATTTAACCAGTTTGTTTCATGAACATATATATGGAGAAGAGGGGAAGGCAGTGGAGAAATTACTATTCTATTTATCTGAATATATTTTGAATATATTTTGAATATATATTGAATATATTTATATGAATGGTAAAAAAACAGTGGAATAGAGAAAGTCTTTCTGAATCAATTGAAATAGGGGAGAACTAGGTCATTCACAAGTAAGAAGGCACTGGTAATGCTAGAAACCTGGCTTATAGTCTAAACACACAAACTCTATGCTCCATTTTAAAAGATCTCTCTTTTACCCCTATTTTTAAATCATGCCTACCATAAACTTCCAAGTTAATCAGTTTTAAGAAACTTTGAAATTATGTTAGTGCTTAAAAGTAAATAACAAAAGTTGACAAAAGAAAATGGTTCCTCATATAAAGAACACTTAGCAAAAGCCATCTATTATGCTGATATGTCAAAATCAGTAGTTAAAAGTCAACACTGACTTTTAGGTTATTTGCATGCACTAAATAGAAAGAGCACTTAGCCAGGACTCTAGAGCCTTTCCTTACACTGTCAGAATTGTGTGAGTTTGAAGTTCCTTGATCTCCCTGAGTCTCAGTGTTGCCAAAACAAGAAGAGAGTTGCATTAAGTAATCTACTTGGGTTCCTCAATGGTCATGGCTGACGTCAGATTTCCTGATTTCATGTCCATAGAGATCTAGTATGTTACAAGCTTTATCTTTAGATGTGTAATGCTTATCAATATGTAATCACTGATATATTTGAATGCATTTTTATGAAATTATCTGAGATTAGAAGAAAGTGCCCTCTGCCAATTAAAGGCTATGTTTAACGTACACCATATCCAGTGCTATCTTCCTAAATCTGCTTGATGCCATTAATAGTTCTATCCCCACCTAAGGACAAGGTAGACTTGTCCAGCTAAGGCTGTCTTCCTCTGCAAATCATCTGTTCTTGAACTTGAATCCTCTTATTCTAACTTGCTTGACTCAAGAACAAGCGTAATTCTCATTTTTTTGTATCGAGTTACTTCTTTCAATTTGTTCCTTTTAGCCTAGAAGATTTAGAGCCCATTTCTTTTCTTAGATTACTTCAGATGTGTACCATTTAAAATGAACTGAAGTCACCTCTGGTGTGTTGTTTTCCTTTAAGCCCCTGTGTTTCATATGGCACAGCTATTCCTATCCTCACTCCATATCACTGTCCTCAAGTGCTGTATTTCAAAGAATACTTGTTATCACCCAACCTATTTTATGCCAGGTTGTTTATTAGAAAGAAAAATAAAATTTGTCCAGATACAATAATTTTGTACAAATGCATATAGTATGAAATTTTATGCAATTCTTCCATTTCATAGAATAGAATACTTCATACAGTCATAAAATGAGCGATGAGGATGTGGTTTAAGTTTTAAAGGGAAATAATTTTTAAATCAAAGAAACAAAGTCTTTATGATTGGTTAGATCTTGAAAAAGTCAACAGATTTATTGTAAAATGTGTCTAATCCTACATTTCAAATTGTAGCCAGATTGGAACCTGAGCATCTTTGGAATCCGTAATGACTCATGCAGGACACTTGTGTATCATTCAATCTTGACATGGTGCCAAAGCAACTGGTCACATCAATCAAACAAATTAGTTGAGCAATTCTTCCATGCCATGAAGACAATGTCCAGTTGGTTGTATTTTTCATCCTTTTACTAATGTCTGCATAATGGCAATTTGGCTGTGCTTCTGGTGAATGTGATGCTGTGTGTGTGATATATAGGACCTAAGGCTCAGTCCTTTGATGAAGCCTTTCCACAGAAGCTCTGAAGACTCCCAGGTATTCAAACTTCATGCCCCTTGGAACTGTAAGATTTTTGTATATTCCTCTAGAAAGCTCTGGTTCAACAAATCATGAGATCATATAGCACAAAGAGGCCCTTGAGAGAGCCTTTGGTCCAGCAGATGATTGTGTATATTTATTTCTTGGAGTCACTTGTGTTTATATCCATATATTTATGTTGGTGCTGTGTTCCCATTATATCAGAAGGTCTTTAAGGACTTGCTCTGTTTCTTTCTTTCTTTCTTTTCTTCTTTCTTTTTTTTTTTGAACTCCCCACAGTCCAATAGAGTACTCTAAAATAGTGTTGGACTACTTTCTGTGAGCTGTCTGTGAAAAATTCCTATCATGCCAGATAACTAGGCAGAATTTACAAGGGTAGCAAAAACACTGGTCCTCTCCTCTCCAATAAATGTATATCCAAAGTATGGGTCACTGCACAAGCCACAAGATAATTTTAATCACAAGATATTTTTAAATGTCTCAAAATGTTCTAATTTTGCTTTCGACACAGGTTTCACACTTATTATTGGCCAATTCATACAGCCATATGAATTTGCATAGTTAAATAATAATAGAAACATGAGTGGGAGCTCATTGTTTGACTACTTTAGGACAATAATTAAAGCTAGACCTTAAGTGGCATGGGACAGGAAACAGGTCTGTCTGGCTGAATAGAATGACGCATGGCAGGTATTCAGGTAATATTGGCTGAATAATTACAAAAGTAAAACAAAAGAGTGAAAATAAATTTACTATTATTTCTTCTAGAATTACTCTTTTATTAAAAAATAGAAATATTGGCCTACTTTAAGAAAGAAAAGCTACTGATTTTTTCTTTTATTATATGTGTTTTATAGTTGACTTTCGAGGTTTCTTAATTATCACTGCTTCTAAGCAATGGTTTTATTTATTATACAGTCAGAGAGTGAGTAACTTACTATCCTTTCCCTTATTGAATTTTGTTTACTTTTTATGGATTCAAAAAATCTATAATAATAGAATTGCTCTAATTTCATGATGATATAAACAGTATTGTATATGTGCTTTAAAAATATTCATTTTAATTTGAGATATTTGGAGTTTGTTAAAGTCAAGAATCTAGCCAAAAAAAAAAAAAAAAAAAAAAAGAAACAAGGAAAAAATGCTCTTCAAAGTTGTTCAAGATACCAACCAAATTAAATATCTGATATAAAACCAACATATTCTCTTTTAATATAGTATGTTCTTTCTGATTAAATCTAAATAATGTTCAAACCACCATTTCAGATAAAGAAGTACACTGATAAAGTATAAAGATAATATAGCTCTTAATATTTGCCAATAACATTTTTTTCCTCTGGTCAATGCGTCTTTAAGGGGAAAGAAAAATTTTAACTTGTAAAAAAGGATCTTTTATGATTGCCTGGAAATTACCAGCTTGTTGAACTCACCTTTACTGGACAGATGGCAGGTGACAAACTGATCTCAGCCAATATAATCTGTCAAAACAATCTGCCATGAGCAGGTGTCAGATAATTATCTAAATGAACAGATATGTAAAGTAATAAACAAACTAGAAATAGGTACTAAACAGGGAACTTAAGCACCTACATTTCTGACCTAACCTTCAGTCATACCTAAAATGCAAAAATTAACTGGTACTTGGAAGGTATTGTGTAACTCTGAACAGCAGTGTATGTTTTCTTCACCTAATTTTTGCTTTGTGAAAATAAATTTTAAGACTTCTATTCACACAGAACTCTGGTTACATCACTGTGATATGTAAATAAAACATTTTTTTTGTCCAAAATTTTAAAAAATTTTCTTTAATGTTTATTTTTGAGAGACAGAGTGTGAGTGGGGGAGGGGGAGAGAGAGAGAGGGAGACACAGAATCCAAAGCAGGCTCCAGGCTCCAAGCTATCAGCACAGAGCCTGACGCAGGCCTCGAACTCACAAACCATGAGATCATGACCTGAGCTGAAGTTGGACATTAAACCAACTGAGCCACCCAGACACCCCTGTTCGTCCATTATTTTTAATCCCATATCTGAGGTCAAAGCAATAATTTGTATTCAAAGTTATTGTTGTAAAACATTATAGATGTCTATATATGATGTAAAATATTAAATACATAAAACTTATACAATCAAAGATTTAAAACATATACAACCAAATATATTAAGATCTTTAATTTCTTATTGACTAGTTCTACAAATTATGAGTGATATCCATATACACTGAACTATGGATATTTTTGTAAAAATGGCAATATCCTGGCTTACTTCAGTTGAAAGGTAACAAATGATCAATATGTATTTAGGAAAATATTATTCGCCTGCATAGTTAGACATTAAGTTTGCATTCTTTTTTTTTTTTTTTTTTTTTGTAATGTTTATTTTGAGAATGGGGAGGGTCAGAGAGAGAGAGAAGGAGAGAGAGAATCCCAAGCAGGCTCTGTGCCAACAGTGCAGATCCTGACATGGGGCTGCATCTCACGAACTATGAGATTATGACCTGAGCTGAAATCAAGAGCCAGAGCTTAACCGACTAAGCCACCCAAGAACCCCAACTTCACCATTCTTAACAGCAAAATATTCTCTGCTGACCTGGTTAGTCATTTTGATTTGAGTTTAGTTTATCTTGGAATCTTATCTTGCCATTAGCAAATCTGATGAGTAGCAGGGGCAGGGGGGTGGGAGGCAGTTAGATGAAACTTCATGTAGAGAAGCTGCCATTTACAAGTTTTCTCTTGTAAGGATATTTCTTACCTCTGAAAAATCACTTGCTGTGGCATCTTGCTTATGCAAATCTAAGTAACATTAGCCAGCCACTCCCAGGCAGGAGAGATGTGTTATGAAAGAGCCTGTGACGGGCGCCTGGGTGGCTCAGTCGGTTGAGCTTCCAACTTCGGCACAGGTCTTGATCTCGCAGTTCTTGAGTTCAAGCCCCATGTCGGGCTCTGTGCTGACCGCTCAGAGCCTGGAGCCTGCTTTGGATTCCGTGTCTCCCTCTCTCTCTGCCCCTCCCCTATTCTCACTCTGTCTCTCTTTCTCAAAAATAAATAAACGTTAAAAAAAAATTAAAAAGAAAAAGAGCCTGTGACTGCATCCTAATACCTCTCCCAGAGCTGGTAACTCAGGAGTGGTCACAGTTGCACAGAACAAGGATTTCCTGGAGAAAGTGTTCCTTGGAGCTGTGACTCCATCCTCCTAATTATCTGCAGTGGCTCTGAGTTGTGAATGAGAACTGCCAAGAGGCAGTGCTTCTCAATCATTTAGCCTTAGGATCCATTTACACTTTTAAGTTTATCAATGCCCCTTAAAAAGCTTTTGATTATATGAATTGTATCTCTCAACATTTATCATATTAGTTGTAAAAATAAAGACATTTTAAAGTGTCTTTTTACTAATCGCTTTAAAATAATAATGATGTTAAACCTGTTAATATAAAGTGCATATCTTATTAAAAATGGAGTTTTCAAAATAAAGAAAATTGAGATGGGTGACACCCTTTACATTTAGCAAATATTTTTGATATCTCACAAAAGACAGATAAAGTCTCATCTTGGCTCTGCATACGATCTCAGGTGTGCTATTCCAGTTGAATTATATGAAGAAAACTCAACCTCTCACAGGTAGGTAGTTTGAAAACCGAGATATAATTTCAAAGTTTATATACATATTTTGGATATATTTTGAGAAAACAAAACCCAACAAGTAGTAGTTTCTTAAAAATGAGTTGCAATGTGGACTCTAAAACAATATCAGTTGTACTCTCTTACATTAATACCAATTGATCTATCATTCATTTTGAATGAAAATTTTACCCATGATTTTGTAACATCGAGTACAATCATCTAGAAAATATTGGTTCACTGACTCATGTAGATCTCCACAACGCATGCAGAAAACTATACAATACTTTTGTGAAAGAATGGAAGTTAAAAAGTCAAGTAATGTCTTAGTATCATTACAAAAATCATTTTTGCCTCACAGACAACCCAGAAAGGATCTCGGGGCCACCGCACTTTTAGGATCATTGCCATGAAGGAAAGAACAAATGCGACTTAGAGAACAACTCTGCACATCAGAGACCAGATCACTGACAATCCTAAGCACATGGACAATAAAAACCAGTGAAGACAATGAGTGTGCAAAACAACCAGTGAGAAGACGGCTGGTTCTCAGTTGCCTTGTAGGAGTGGGGATCAAATGTTGTCTCACCTAATTGTTAAAGATAAACTGGAAACCTGAACTTCTATAAGAAATCTGATTTGTAAAAGTTGTTTAATGATTGACTAACACTTAACGAGCCAAGGGGAAACCCCCTGCGGATTTACACCATAAGCGAGTCAGGGACGTGCAGCGGACAGCGCGGTCTTTACATTGTATGTGCCTAAAGCCTGAAGTCATCTATGGAAGCTGTAACAGAGCAGGAGAAAGCACCTAAAAGCTGTAAACTTCCATGAACTTGGTACCCCTAATCTAGATATTTCTTAGTTGATGTGGGAATGTGCAGGAATCATGAGCTGGTGGAATCAAACTCCTAAGTCTGAAAAGGCATCATGACGGCAGTGGACAAAGGTACTGCAAATTACCTGGGACCGATTTCCAGTAGGGATGTGTATGCAGTAGTCAAAATAAGCATGGCAGAAAACTGGGCCCATGCATGGACGGGTCAATTTCTCCACTAGTCTTTCTGATTGGTATTTGAAAGACAGGTTTTTATAGACTGAGTAAGCTCTGGGGTTCATAGACTATTTGAAAGGAGAGGCACTAAAACATAATGGTGCCCTGCCAGTCTAGGTAGATGGCAATTTGTGAAACAATTATTTCAATGTTACAAAGAGATGAATCCTTAACTGTTACTCAAACTTGGGAAACAAGTTATAATATAATATAAATATCTAAATATATTACAGTTAATGCAATAATAAACATAATTATTTACCTAATAATTATGCATTTCATAATTTGTTTATGTTCATTATTTAAATGTATTTAATAATTATTTATACAGTGATTATTTTATAAACTATATTAGCTATAACTTATATGTTAATATAAATATATTTATACTCATATGACTTGCATTATATAGTATACGTGTTTATGTGTAATTTGTTTTGTATTTTATATTATTAAAATAATAAAACACTTATTACATAGAGATATATTTATATATACTACAAATACATTTATGATATATGTATAATCCCTGAAAACAGCAGAAAACAAAAGACAGGAATAACATATGTGACTCTATTGGTTCAGTCATTAGTCTCTCAAAATGATCCCAAGTAATTCTACCTTATCTGTGTGTATGCTACTCTTGTCATCAAGAGTCGTCCCCTCTCAGGGCGCCTGGGTGGCTCAGTCAGTTAAACACCCAGCTCTTGGTTTCAGATCATGATCTCACGGTGCATGAGCTGGAGCCCTGCTGTCAGTGCAGAGCCTGCTTGGGATTCTCTCTCTCTCTCTCAATCTCTCTGCCTTTCTCTCTCTCTCTCTCTCAAAATAAATAAATAAACATAAAAAAAAAAAAAAAAAGAAAGAGGTGTCCCCTGTCACTGAACCACAGCTGAGCCAGGGAGTGAAACAGAAATGATGTTGCAAGACTGCTGAGACGAGGTCTTAAGCCTTCAACTTGTACCTTGGCCTCTAGGAATGTTCACTTGGAGTAAACCAGCTGCTCTATAAAGCCTGCATACCCTGAGATCACCACGCTATGAGGAAGCCAATCTAACCACATGGAGAGGCCACATAGAGAGAGAAGGATGCCTACCCCATTGAGAGCTCCTCTGGCCATCCAGGCCTAGACACCAGACGTGCGTGGGGCAAACAATGTGGGGTATTTCAGCCCCAGTCAGTGCCAGGTAGGGAATAACCAAAGAACTGAGCAAACAGCCAGAACTGGGGGCTCATTATCACAAGCCCCCAGTGATGTGGACAAGTTATCACAACCATCTCAGCTGTGTAAATTAGCCACACTGAAGCCGTGGGCATCATGGAGCAGAGACCTGTTCTGTCTGTGCCTACCTGAACTCCTGACCACAGAATCACCAGCATAATAAAACCAGTTGTTTTATGGACCTGAATTCTTGAGTGGTTTGGCACACATCAATAGATAACTAAAACAACTATGTTTCAGTTAGTACTTACCATTTACTGTGCATAAGCCATGACGTTTGATTCACTCAGAACTATTATAATGTAAATATGATTATTTCTACTTTAGTTTGTGGAAGCAGAATCAGAAGTTTCCTCCTATTTTTGGATAAATTACCTGTAATTTGCTCAAAGTCACACAATGATAAAGTAGTGATTGGAACCTAGATTTTTTTGGGATCAGTGGTCCTAGGCTTTACTAGGACTAGGTCGTAGGTCTCTACTCAATTTCACAATCTCAGGTTTAGTACAAAACATGGATAATATTCCAGATGTGAAACCGTAGGAGGAAAGAATTGTATCACAGCTTTACATTTTTCTCCCATAAATCTTATACCCATCTTAAAATTAAAAAAAAAATGTTTTTGATATTGTAAGAGTACAAGCCAGCCATAAGGTATGGGTGCAATTTAATTTGAATTATACATATATACACACATATGAAAGTATATAAATATATATAAATATGTGTATATAAATATTCTAAATATATAAATATTGTATAAAATATTATATATGTATATGTTCAAATGTATAGTCAAGTGTTTGGCAACAGCTATTTTTGGTATTGGCTGAACAGACATCACTTTCAAATTATGTATAGGTAAATGGATGATTTGGAATAATTGCAATATATATATATATATTGCATAGAACATATATATATATATATGTTCTAATAGTGAGCTTATTTGTTTGTTTTTTTCTACCCATAATATATCTGGAATACTCACAAGAGTCCTTGACTTTAGTAAAACAAGTAATTTCTTTCAAAAAAGGGATTTCTTTTTTTAAGAGAGAGAGCACATGCAAACTGGGGAGCGGGCAGAGGGAGAGACAAAGAGGATCTGAAGCAGGCTCCTTGCTCAGTGCAGAACCTAATATGGGGCTCAATCCCACGACCCTGTGATCATGACCTGAGCCAAAACCAGATCAGATGCTCAACTGACTGAGCCACCCAGGAGCCCCCCAAAAGGATTCGTTTTTCATTTTTAAAATTTCACCCTAACTCAAAATTTTCCAATGCTGATAACTATGCTTTTCATTATACACCATAGAATGGCCTAGAAAATAGCCCTTTATCTATGTACCTTGTGGAGGAAAATTGCTGCTTTTATTTGGAACTGCTATTTAAATAATATCGATTTTACCCCTTTTGACTCAGAGAGCTATTTACTCACCAAAATATTTTTTCTTGTTCTTCATGGTAATAGGAACATAGCGCCTAGCTTCCCAGGAGTCTTCCATTGAATTTTTTCCATTGCACTTTCCTACCTCCTTTGCAGCTATGTGCAACTACAAGATGAAGTTGTAACAATGTGAACAGAAGTAATGTGTGCCATTTCCATATCTGGGCCTATGAACAGGGGGACCTCTACTCTTTTTCTCCTTCCCATGAACACATTCTTGCCAACTGGAGCCACGCAGATACGGACAATAACTAGAGGTAGGTGAATACTTAGACTCAAGAAGGCCTGGGCCTTGAAAAGCAGTGTGGAGCAGGGCTACACTACCAAGCTGAACTGTTCACTATAGCACTAGATGCTATTACATAAAAGGCAACAAACTTCGGTCTATACAACCATTGCAATCTTGAGTCCCTTTCTTATACCTGTGAAGTCTTCAGACTAATTAATACATTCCCACTATTCTTTCTAAATTAACTATGAAAAATATGCTTGGGGAACATCGTTACATTTTATCATTAAGGGAGCCCTCTTTGTGCATGACCTTGTTTATCCATATAACAAAGTTGGGGAAAATTGATCAACTCCAATGTGTTACTGATGAAAATTCAGCAGTTCAAAACTAAACTATTCCGTGTGTTTTGTTTTTTTTTTTTCATTTTGGGTGTGTCTGCCCACCCAAAGGATAATGAGCTATAAATATATATGCTGATGTTAATTAACTCTTTTCAATAAATTTTTATTGAGCATTAAGGGTATAATTGAAGAAAGAATGATAAGAATCACTCTAGAAGTTTTGTCTATTTTCTACCCCCCTTGCAAATAAGCTTGTATTCAAAAGAATTGATCTCCCATAGGCAGATCTGTGATATGCATAATTTTGTGCAGAAGAAAAGATTAAACCTTAAAAAATCATGACAGCATACAATGCTTTATATTTCAAAAGCAAAGCTGACCAAAGAAAGTGCATTTATCCTTCTGAGATGGGTTTGACAGGGCTGATGGGACACTGGCATGAGGGTTGGGATTTTTCCTTCCCTATCGCGGTTAGCAGTCAGTTTTTCTCAGCCTATTAACTGGTTTCATTGCCAGCTTGTTCATCTAAGGGCACTTCAACCTGAGTGAGCACACTTAGACTGTAAACAGTTAGGAGAAGATTGGAAATAAGAGTGCTCATTTCTACATCCAACAGAAAGATCTGGTAGCATCATGGAAGACCATGTCATGTTTGGTAATATAACATTGTAAATTAAAATAAATTTTCAAAATTGCTTTGCTCAACTACATGCTTGGGATTTTTTACCCTAACTCAAATGATATATATTTTTTAAATAAATAAGTCAGAAGAAGGGTCGTATCATGAATCAATGGTCTACCATATTCTAGGTGATTTATAGGCATGATCTCATTTGGTCACCATCATTTTATGATGTCACTATAATTCCATTACATAGGTAAGTAAAATGAACACTGGGTTATGTGACTTAAGAAAGTCATGTTGGTAAGATGGGAGGCCAGAATAATGCCCCAGAAATGTGTGGTAATTTCCACACTAACTCCAAAGTTGTTAATTAAAAAATAAAATCAACCCTACACATAAACATCTTTTTAAAGAATACATCGATCACTCTGGATGGTACTTTACCCTGTATCATATTTGATTCTCAGTTACTAAAATAATTTACAGTTTTTAAAAGGTTTATTTATTTATTTTGAGAGTGAGAGAGAGTGAGAGAGAGAGAGAGAGAGAGAGAGAGAGTATGGGGGAGGGGCAGAGAGGGAGAGAGAGAATCCCAAGCAGGTCCTATGCTGTCAGCACAAAGCCTGACTCAGGGCTTGATCCCATTAACTGTGAGATCATGACCTGAGCCCAAATCAGGAGCTGGACCCTTAACTGATAGAGCCACCAAGACACCCCTAAAACAATTTACATTTAACAAATTTCCTGAGATGTTCTCAATCTAAGAATTTTGCATTTCTGATCCATTCAATGCATTCACATTTCCTGGTCCCTGCAGTACCACTTTACTGCAGATAAACTTCTGGACCTCTTGCATTGCTCTATGAACTCTATCATGCCGTGGCCCCCTCCCCCACCCCCAAACACACCAGTTTCATTTCTCCAGTAATTTCTCTTCTATCAAATGGAACCCTAAAGTTTCTTGTTCTGCAGTTTCATTGGTTGATCCATCCTTTTATCAATGGACTTCTTAGCTAGACTCCATGGTGCCAAACTGGAAAAATCGTCTCACTATTTCAATGGCTATTGATTCTTTATTATTCTATATTTATTCCTTCATAGTGCCTGTGAAATAAATCACGGACTTGAATTCATTCTAAAGTCAGCGTTTCTTCTTCCTACACTTGGATGATGAGTTCTGCTACAGGAAACCCCAAAACTCCTAAACTGGTCCTAAACAAATTCGCTGGTCTTGATCTTAGTTGAGCTCTTAGCACTTTCAAGACTCTTTACTTGTTCTTGGTCTATTTTCCTGACCAGATACTCTAAATCTTTATATATTTCTTCAACCCTCTGGTCAACACTTTCTCCATAAGTCTCAGAGTGACATATTTGATAAATTTGAGTCAATGATATGTGAACTGCCTCAACGTATGCACCCCTCCCGCATTTACAAATATGTTCGTATTTCTGTTCTGTGAGCGGTTACTTCTGAAGTGATTCCTAATGATACCTGCCTCATGGTATTCAGGCCATTGTGTGACCTCCTCCTGTCATGTGTGGGATGGACCTAATAACACCTCTACAGAAGACAATATGAAAAAGTCATATAGTGATTATTATTTTTTATATTATAGAAACCTGAGAATTTTCATAAAATTCATAAAATATTAAAAATAATAAATTAATGCATAATATATGTTATATATAATAGTGTGTCATATGATTACATATTAATATATCACATAAATACATTCTTATATATTACTATATACCATGTTAATATCAATAAAATGCAATAAAATATATCAACTTTAATGTAAAAAAGCCACAAAACTGAAACATTTTTTGAAAGAATTTGTTTTTCAATGTGCAAGACACCCAAATGTGTGTGGCAAATATTCTCTTGGTCTAGTTTGTGGAACTGACATAGGAGGGTTTCAGAATCCAGACAAATTAGTGATAGGTCAAGGACAACAGCAGGAAGATTTGCAGATTTAGATAGGGTTTTGATTTTCCTACCAAAAATAAAGCACAGAAGTGTTCTAAGAGCACCCTCGACCAACAGAATATGTCCTCGCTGAAGCAGGTGGTCTGAACCAGGATCAGCCACAGCACTCAAGGGTGGGAGTGCGGGGAACACAAATGTTCAGGCTGTACCAGAAGGAAATGATGAGACTGCTCCATCTCAGGTCCCAGGCAGACCAGTATTTCATTCATTCCAGCTCTTCCCATGCCATTCTTCAAGGGTGATTTTTATCACCTTAAAATAAACTATAAATGCTGCTTCTTTTATTAGGTGGCATTAAAACAAAAACAATTCCCTACTGCTTGGAGAAAATCATTTGGAGGCAAGTGGAAGAATATGCCCAAGTTATTTCAGCTAGGGTTACACACCTCTGTCCTTATAATCTGAAGCAGAGAAACCGGCCTATTAAAGGAATATTTTCCTTGAACTCCTTAACCTCTTTTTAAGTAATTAAGACACCATGTACGATTTGTCTCCTCATTTACAATTTGTTTCTGTTTGTTTACAAGTTCTCTGAAGTGTGTGAGCAGTTTAATAAATGACTGATGCTCACAAAACTCATTGGGCACCTTTCCCTGGAGACATCTACAGCCATAAAACAGTCTTGAAATAACTCAGTTAATGCCTGCTGCCTATGCATGGTCCAGACAGAGGACCTTTAGGCTCAGAGATCAGAGAGACTGTCCCTGGAAGCTGAAAAACAGAGGCACCTGGTTGCAAATCCATAAAATGCAATCTCATAGGATGGTTTATCATTTCTCTCTTGCTTCTCCTTAGTTATTAAGCAAAAACCCTGAAGAAAGGTAATATAACTTAAAGGCAAGAATATTGGCAACAGCCCTGGACAAACTGAGTTCTTCCTTCTCTGGTTTTGAACACGTCAACTGTTGAATCTGTAAAATGGGGGCAATAACACCTATTTGGCAAAGGATTCATGAATAATACATAAAATATATGCACAGTGGCCATTACATGCCGTGTACTCTTTAAATCAAAGCGATTTACTTCTTTAGAAGTAAAGAAGTAATATCTAAAGTATTTTTAGATAGAAAAAGTAGAAAAATTCCAAAGTGGAAACGTGTTCTTAACTGTAGACTAGACAAGCTTTTGTTACCTAAGTATTCATTGTCATACTAACCCATTAGGATGTTCTTACAAATAGATGCATTAACTGAGTGTGAGATGGATCATAGATACTTAATCATGGCTTACAACTGATGCATAAAAACTGGAGAATTTGTACTCTGCCTTTCCTCTTGGAGTCACTTCTGCATTATTTAGGGGTCAGAGGAGAGGCTACCAGGACACAGGATGCTCTGGGCCTTCTCTGATCTGGGTTTTGTCAGGACTAAAATTGTTATGGCATGAAAAGCACATTCCTCCTGAACTCACAGTCCTTTTTTTATTTAAAAAAAGAGGGGGGGGGGGGAAGAATTACTATAGTTCCTTTGATGATTGTGAAAAAGAATGCATTTTGTTGCAGAAAGTTTGACTACAAGAAGCTATAAAGAATAAAATAAACATCACCAACCAGCGAAAAATCTTTGTTAAAATCTGTCTTTTTTTAAATGTTTTCTTCCTCCATGTGGAGATATATATTTGGCTATCTACTACCTATCTATCCATACATACATATGCATAATTACATGTATTATATATGCATTTATACGTTTAATAGAATTTGATCATTTTACATTTAAAAATAAACCATGAGAATTCCCTACAATATTCAATACTTTTAGAAACTATCACCCACTATTTTTACAATATTTCATAGTCTAGATATTTTAGCTCATTCCTGATTATTTAACTTGGATATTTTTGTTTCTTAACACTACTATAATTTATGCTGTGATTAATATCTATATGAAAACATCTCTGTGCATATCTCAATATTTCCTAAAATAAGTATCACTACTGGATCAGAAAATAAAAAAATAAAAATAAATATTTACTAGGGATGTGATGCTTTGCAAATTTATCCATAGCTTATTATTTACATTTTAAGTATTTTAACATAAAAATTTTACATGCACATTGTCAAATATATTAATTATCCCCCCTTTAGTATTCTTTCTCTGTTTTATACTTAAGTTGAATTTTCTTATTTGAGTTTATACTTATTTTATAGTTTTATAAGTTGACTTATTTTATAGTGTTGAACTTTACACAAAATTTCTCAATGCACCTGGCTATGACTTTAGTATTGCTATGAGACAGTAATGCAATATTCTTTGCATCAAGGATCTAATGAATTTCCTCAACACTAATGATGGACTAGGTCCTTTTTTTATTATTGATTTAAACATCCGCCTTTATAATTTACTAAATTTTTTTCTATTAGGACTTCTTTTTTCTCACTGTACTGTGTTCTGTTGACCTATGGCTCTATGGAGTTATCTTTCTAATTATTAATTTTTTGTTCACTTGTATAGACCTCACTCCCCAAAGAATGATCTGCTAACTGCATCGCCATCGTGGGAGCTTGTTAGAAATGCAGAATCACAGAACTACTCAATCAGAATCTCTACATTATTCATATATACCTTCAAGTTTGAGAGGAACTGGTACACAACAGTTTCTTTTAGCCATTGAGCTGAGTCTTGTTTTGCTGGCTGAATGAGAGGAGAGTGTACTGAGGTCAGGAGGACTGCTAAGCTAACTTCCCATTGGTTTGCCGCTTTTTGAAAAATGTCACTCATAGAAGAAGAGGGTGCCTTTGCCCATCCGTTCTGTCATTCTGGCAAGTTCTCTTGTACCGTAAGACCACTTTTTACAATAAAACGTTGACCTCTAGGAGGCTTCTGTTCTGTTTGCTTTACTTACAGCCAACTCAAACAGGAAAGAATAAAAGAAAACCGTAATTTGAGAAATCAAAAAGGTACCAACCCAGGTACTTAAATTTCTAAAACGTCAGCTCTTGATGAAATAAAATAATAAAATACAAAGTAAAGGAAAATGGAAATTCCAGTCCAGTCTATGAAATCAAAGTAGCTCAGGACTCTGCAGAATTTAACGATGTCTCAGTGAACCATTTTGTCTGCTATTGTTGAGATGTAAGCATTAAAGCAATGTAAAACTAACTAAGCCCTTACAAAAAAAGGAAAAAAAAAAAACCTCCCTTCTTGTCTTACCAACACTGCTATTATCACATAGTGTGTTTCACATGATAAGCCATTCATTAAAGCATCACCTACTGTTTTTTTCCTCTTCGGTACCAGCTAGAACATGATCTGTCTCTGCATGAAGACATTGGACCTCTGACCTTTTCTGTAGCTATTCCAGGCAAGTATAATAAACAGAGTTCACTAGGTTTCTGTAAATCTCTGATTATGTTTACTGTGAAATCCAAGTGTTCTTCTCAGGCAGAAAAATTAAGGTTGATTTTCAAATATTATGTACAAACTCTAGCTACTAAGCATTCCATAATGAGCACTTTGGCAATTTAGAGCAAATTAGGGTTCCCACTAGGCAAGGATGCCATGCACTGCAGTCCAAGAAAGATGGCAGGTTGTTAATGGAGAATATTCACCAAGAATTTAAGATAAATCCAGAGAGCTCTACTCATTGTAAATTTGGGGGAAAAAGTAGTACCGTCCTTCATTCACTCCTGAAACATGTGAGAGTCTTAAACTCTCCTCCTCTTCAAACTTCACCTTATGGAGGAAGGCTAATGAATCAAATAGCCCAGTATCACTAGGTGGTTCTTTAAGGACATGCCGATTGTGGGAAACCAGTTACCTTTCACACGATCATCACTGACAGAACAGCTCAACATACACAACTATTGCCAGAGATTAATGCAAGGGTTGATTAAAATGAGGAATGAACTTTTATTTTCACCCAAGCACAAAATCAAATCAGAATTGCACTGATTACATATGTCAGAGAACCAAGATGTTAGTTACAAGCTCATGATAGGCAAATTATTTGCATTATATATTTAATTACATAGCAATACGCATATGATGGGAAAGTTTAACTATATAGATAAACATAAAGAAAATATAAAAATCATCATTATTCCTACCACACTTACATAATCATGGTTAACTATAGTCTGTATCATCTGAGAATTTATACACACATATATATGGATAAGTTATTATATATGACGTGAATATATATGACAGAAGACTATATATAGTCAGCTATAGTATATGTGTATGTAAATACACACTATGTATTTATTTATATATATTAATTTATTTGTCTATGTCAGGTTTAAACATGTCTTATATCTGGAAATATGTATGCATATATGCAGATGCACATATATGTATGGGCATGGATTTTCTCTCTGTGTCTATGTGTGTATATATATAATTTTTGTAAGTTGTTTTTAAAGTAATAATACACACGCGAATTTCTGTGTCAAAAGACCAATCTCACTTTTAATGATAGTCCATTTTATAAATTTTACTATCATTTGTATTACTACTGTTGGATATTTAGGTTGTTTCTAAGTTTTTTTACTATCATAAACAACATTGTAACAAAAACCATATATATAACTGTCTGATTATTTCCTTAAAAATAATGGAATTACTGGGTCACTAACTATGTTCTTTTCTGCCTTATGAAATATATTACTACACTATCCTCCAGAAAGTTTGTATTAATTTACTTTGTTCCTGGCAATGTATTCAAGTAAACCTCATCCTAAAACCAAAATAGATGTTATCATTAAAAATTGTTAATTTGATAAACCAAAACCAATGTATTCCTTACTAAGAAAGTTGAAATTATTTTTCATGTGTTCTCTTACTTTTCCATTATTGTATTCATTTAGTCATTATTTGATTATGGGACTTTTTATACATTAAAAAGATTACCCAACATATATTAAATGTATAGTGAATATTTTCTTTTCCATTTTGCCACTTGCCTTTCACTTTGTGGTGGGATTTTTGTTTTGTGTTTTGTTCTGGCAATCAGAAGAAATTAAAATTTACATGGTCAAAGGTATCGATTTATTAATTTGTGATATCATACTAACAATCTTTTTACGTTGCAATTCTAAAATCATTAGCCTGTTCTTGTTGCTTCTTCTGGGCATTATTTTTTGACATTTAACCCTCATGTCCATCTCAAAACAACGGTGATGCCAAGAGTAAAGTAGGGATCCAATTTTTTTTTTCAGATACTTAATCATTATCTGACCAGTATCTATTAAATCTCTTTTTATACCACTGATTTGAAATGATATTGTCATCTATGATACAGATAAATATTACACACACACACACACACACACACACACACACACACGAGTTTGTTTCCTAGATTTCTTCCTCATTACATGAGCATTCTTTTTTCATTCTGGAACCAGTTCCTCACTATGATAGCTATTGTTATCATTTAGTATATATCAATTGTTTGCAGTGGGATTCCCCCCACTCATCTTTTATTTTCAGAATTGCATTGATTTCAGTACATGATTATTTTTCAAGTAATATTTAGAATGTTTTCCCAGATGGACACAAATTATTTCTAACTTGAATGGCATTGCATTAAATTAGGAAGATTTGAATTTATGGCCTTTCTATATAAAAGCAAAGGCTTTTCTTCCATTTATTTAACTTCCAGTGTCTCAATAAAGTGCATGGTGCTCTTCATATGGGCCCTGCATCCTTGATTAGATTCATCTCTAGGTACACTATGTATTTTTGCTAACTAAAATTAATAGGTTTCTGGGGTGTTTTTATTTAGTATATAGGAACTATAATTATTTTGCAAGTAAATTTTATATGTCATGTATAAAACTCTCATCTTTAGACATAATGGTTTCATACCTTATTTACTCAGGTTTTCCAGTGACACTAGGATGGATGTCATTTTTAAGGGATTTATAATTAGACATGTCAAGAATACAAGTTTTAAGATCCATGCAACCCAACGAGAGAGTAACCAAATCAGAGTCTGGTAAATTCAATCATGTCTGTGTTTTCTCTTCCCTTAGTCTTAAACTCATCAGAGTCATGTTTTTCCCACTCCTCCCCTGTAGCATCTCGTTATGAGAGTGTCCCATATGGCATCAAGTAGAGAGGTGGCCACTGGTCTGAGACCGTCTGTTCTCTGCTGCCTTTTTTTTTTTTTTTTTTTTTTTGCAACTCCCACGTCCCATTCACTGGCGCTTTAGTTTTCACTTGAGTGTTCCATGTTCCCTTTGTCCTGAATCATATGATGCATCTTGCAAAGCTGTGTGTGTATTCCACCATGATAAATTTGGGATGTCTTTCGGCTCTAGCTACATTTCTCTTCCCCTCTTTCAACCTCTTCTTCCTCTCCATCTCTCTCTCTCTCTCTCTCTCTCTCTCTGTCTTCTATCTTTTCACCCTTCCTTTGATTTCTATACTTGTACAGAGACATGGAGAAGATTGTCCTGTTTTCTGGGGCTCTCTGTCATCAATTCTGCCCCCAATATCCTGCCCAGTTTTTCATGCTGTGCTTTTGTAGCATGGCACAAATCTGTAAGACCAGTGCCATCATATGCAATCCGGCAAGTATTATGTCATAATTAATGTGTATTAATTTGTATTTAGGGAAAATTAATTTGATTGCATTAAGTGTTTTATGATTGTGAAAATGACTGTAAAATAATTATTCAAATAAAATGTGAATTTTTAAAAAGTGTTATTTATTTATTTTAGGGGGGTGTGGAGAAAGAAGGAGAGAGAATCCCAAGCAGGTTCCACCTCAGGGGGAAGCCTGGTGTGGGGCTGGACCCCACAACCGTGAGATCATGACTGGAGTCAAAATGAAGAGTCCCATGCTTAACCAACTGAACCACACAGGTGCCCCTAAAATGTGAGTTTTTTTTTTTTTTAAAGTAATGTCATACAACAGAGAATTAGTTTTTAGAGGACTATGTCTGAACTTAGAGGACTAGTAGCCATATTTTGTTCGACTACCAAAAACTGCATTGGCCAGTATTTTATGTAGACTGTCTAACAACATTACATCCACTTTTTTTTTTTTTTTTTTTTTGCTTTTGGCGGTAAAAACAAAATCTTATAGGTAAGAAGGGTGGTAACATCTGCTCATGCTCTTTGTAAAAGTGAACAATCTTTTCATGTGTAAATCATTACACTAGGTCCCAACCAATTACTATGGTTATTAATAACCATGTGAATGTTTAATAAACTATAATAGTAACAAAAGATGCCCCCCCTATTCTGGAGTAGCTAGCTCTATAACCACTGCTACATGCCTTCTATATGTTAATATTTTTTGAAAACTTATGCTCTTGCTTTTATTGTCTGTAAAGAACACTCTGACATACAAAAGTTAAAAAGTTTGTGAAAGGCACACACTTTGAGGGAGGCAGAACATGGATTTATCATCATAATAAGTCATTGTCTCCTGCCCTGAGATTTTCCATCTAATGGAGCACAGGCTATTGAGCCAGATTGGGTAGGTTCAAATCCCAACTCTGCCACTCTGTGATCTCACAAAAGTCACTTAACCTCTCTTTGCCTCAGTTTCCCCTTCTTTAAAATGCAAATAATCATTTCAAATTCCTAGACTTTATTGAGGATTAAATTAGTTAATACATGTGAAGTACTTACCAGTGCATAGCTAGCACTCAAGAAATGTTAGCTATTAGAAATACAATTCTATAACTGACAGTATAACTGTGTAATAATTATGCAAATTGCTATTATGAGCATATAATTATATTTATTACTATTGTTGCTAATTCAAGAACTTTGTCATACTATGGGTTCAATTATTTCTCCCATGCGATGAAATATTTACTGATCTTTCTTTTGCAATCCACTTTAATTCTGTAAGATAGATGTTAATCATGACACACAGAAGTCACAACAGGGCCCAGCTGTATCCAGGAACGTGAAGAATTCTTAAATAGAGCTTTACAGTTTCCAACGCACTTTCACATCCTTGCAGCCATTTACCTATATATTCCCACAAGAAAATGTTGCAATAAAATGCTTCATGAGTGTGTTCATTTAAAGTGAAAATGTACTTGAGACTTTGGGGCTTGAGAATTGCCTTTTATTTATTGGTCCAATAAAAAAATATCATATTATCTACTTCATCTACTTTTTCCGCAAGGTGCAATATTGTTATGAATATATTCCGCATGCATTCATGGATTTTATCTTTATCAAATTCAACTTAAATAGCAATTTAATCCAAGAAATCTGGTTCAAATGGGGAAAAAGTAACATGTGATCATTTTATATTTCTAAAAATCTGCTTTATTTTATTTAGAGATGGCGTTGGAGCAGTTTTTAAATCTGTGCTACGTGTTTGAGACTATTCTGCCTAGTTGTTGATACAGGTGCTTCTAAACATTTATTTTACTAAGATGTTTTCTTTGTTTACATCTCACTATTTCTAATAGCTCCTCATTTCTTATGTCAAAACGATCCTTTTCCTTACTTGCCAAGTGCTGACCTTGAATTTCAACTTTGATTGCATTTTAGTCCTTTTAGTCAATACAAATAGTCTTACATTAAAGAATCTGGATTAACGTCCTGCTTTCTGCTTCAGGAATAACTCTATTGATATGACTGAAATACCAAGTCAATCTTTTGGTGGGGGTGCCAATTACAATTGATACTTTAAAATGTTCCTCTTCTCTCCACAGCTGCACCAAGCCCTCGAATTGTACGAAAGTTTTCACGTGGCCACATGAGATACAAGTTCTGTCAAAGGTGATCGGGACCTCTTTGGAGGGTGGAGTTTCAAATTTATGATAATAGGTGCCAGTCAGGGAACTTGAATGAGCAAAGTCAGCACGTTCCGGAACCAACAGGGAGTGGGGAAGATGTCAGAGAACAAGAGAATGGACACCTTGTTGAAAGCCAGGCTGCTGTGGAATCCACTTACTTGCTGCCAAGTCACCATGTGTGTTCACTGATGGCAGCTCTGAAAACTTGTTTTTTTCTGGAAATTTAGATTTTTTTCAGTGTGAAATCTCCCAGTTTTTAAATGTTTGGAATCATTGCAATATTTTTTTTTGAAACGCTATGGTTAACAAATGTGCCATTGCTGTGGTCATATCTGGTACACAGGCATCAGGTCAGTAAATTTTGTTTGGAGGCAATCTCGTCTATAACATGGAGTCACAGCATAAGGTCTAGAGAAAGTTCCACATGTTTGTAATTGCAGATCTCTCTGCTTACAGGTTCTCTGCCCCTTATACCAAATCATGTCAAATTCTCTGAAGACTTCACACAGGAAAATAAATGTATTTTAATAACTGCGTGTGTCTATGATTGCAAACTTGAATATTTTCTTCTATTGACTCCCTCTAAACATAATTTCCTAATGAGAACCAGCCCCTTTAAAGATTTCACTTGTTATATTTGTCTCTTCTTATTCGTATTAAATGCTTTATTTAGTTCCAAAAAGAAAGCAGTATTCCTTCTCTGAGGCTTTACCTTACTATTTTCAGACGTATGCCACATTGAAGACGAATTAAAAGACTTTAGGTTGAAAATGCACCATGCCAGACACATAATCAAGAAATTCACTCAAATATATGTCAGCCAGAGTGAGAAGTCCCCAAACAATTAGACTGTAGGTTCAAAACTATAGTTGGCCACAGCTCTTTCAACTAGCACACAAAAGTTTAGCCTACAATCACCACACATAACATCCTAATGATGAGTCGGCTGACAGAAGCCACACAGGCCGACTGGACGCTTTTCAGATTCCTACATATTTTTTTTCAACTTTGCAGGCCCAGAGTCCTGAATGAATTTGCTTGGGCAATTTAGTTCATTTGTCTCTTCTTTTTTCCTATCAATTCTCCAGCTTTTGAAAAACGTCCTTTTACTTTCCCTGCACCTCCTTTCCCTGGCTTTCTTCCTGGTTTAGATTTTACTTGGGTTATTTCATTCTATGTTATAACCTAATTTCTTTCAAAGCCTAAACTCTCTTTTACTTGAGCAAAGTTTTCAGTATATTGTTAGCTCACTGTTCCATATACCATTAAAAAAAAAGGAGAGGAAAAAAGACTGTGATCGTGGGAACATTCCAATCATTAGTGCTTTTACCAGATTTTCCATAGTTATTCAATATCTTAACCTTAAAATTATTCATATCCCCTCTGAGCACATTCTTTGGACTAAAGTGAAAGATTTGATATAAATATTTACTTTTCCCATTAAATTTGTGATCATTTATAAACAAAGCAAAGCCAATGCATACCTAAGTTTCCATTTCTCACAACACAGCTAACGTTTCAGATATTTTTTCTCATTTCAGACAATTAATAATGCTTTGCATTTGTCTAGCATTTTCAAAGACATCCATACCCATGACCTTACTTACGCTCCCAACTACTGTAGGAACGACAAGAAACCCTCACCTCCGCTTTTCTGAAGGGAAGCTGTCGAGCAGCGGATGGGAGAAACTGTAGTAACAGAAACTGAATGTTGCCGGGGGAACACACGTGCTCTATGACAAGGTATCTGGATGCTAAAACCACCTGGGAAAATTTCACATATCCCACTGAATGGGGGCATTATGGCAACTTCCAGTGGTAGCAGCAGCAAGAAGGCCGGGTGCCTAAGTCAGTGACACAGTTCTCCACTAACTGCTCAGGTATGTTTTAGACTTGACATGATTCCCCTTTTGCCTCTGAGATACCATGGCACAATCTTCCCAAAACAGAACAGCCATATTTCTACCTTATATTTCACTTTTTTTTGGATGAAGACCTGTATCTACCATATTAAATTCAAACCCCTCCATATTCTACCAGAAATAGAAGGACATTTGGAACCACCGTATGTTCTCATTTCTGTTTGTTCATGTGTTCATTCATAAAAATTCCTACTGATCCCTAGAATCCAGGAATTATTTGAGTAACAGGAATGGAGAGTATAAATAATATCCGTTCCATAACTTTAAAAGTTACCACTTCTAGGGATTTAGACATGTCCATAATCGGTTACAATATAAAGTTGTGTCCTAAACAATGTTAGCCATTTGCAATGGAAATAAAAGAAGGAGAATTACTTGTGCCCTGAAATAAAATGAGGAAAGTTTTACAAAGCAGTGAATTTTCTTTGGGTTTTCCTGGATTATGGGGCTAAAAGCTTGTGGAAAAAAAGGCATTTCCAGTACAGAGACCAATGGGGCAAAAGACTATGTCTGAAAGAACACGCCAGAACTGGGTAATGATGAAAATGGACTAGTGTAGTGGGACGTGAAGTGCAAGCTGAAGCAAGCTGACTTTAATGCCATGTGGAGACATCTCTACTTTCTCCTAAGGACAGCCTTTGAAGGCTACTAAGAAAAAGAGAGGGGTGAACCATTCGGTACTAAGTAGTACAGATAACTTGTGGCAGCAGAGAGGGCAGAGAGGAAGGGGAAAAAGCATCCAAGCACACTACCTAGGAATATGTTACAAGAAATCACACCAGTCCTTACCAGCTCAGTTTCCAAAGTCAATCAGTACTACCGTTCCCTTCCTTACAAGCCCGACTCCCTTGCCTCTCTTGCTGCTTTGCTGTACTCTCTGGCAAACCACAACAGTGGGTCAATTCAATTCTCTTCCTGCTCTGTGTCTACCCATGGCTGGACAAAAAGCACAACATGCTGCTTACATTCATAAGCAGGGACCTTAACGTGTCAGACAAACGTGCTGTGCTTTTCTGATCTCACTTTCCTAGATTACTGCATCTTTTTCTCTACACTGAACTCCACCCCCTACAATCCACCCATATACCGGGTTTCCCACTCCATTGAGAAATATGAAGTGGTAAAAAGAGAATTTTCACAAACTCCAAATACTACATCTACCCACCCACCAGCAACTGAACCATATAGTTCCATTACCAAGAATATATGTGTGTGATAGATGTGGTATGCAGACACATAGAGCGACACAGGTGTAGACAGGCATAGATATAGCTATAACTGGTGTTTTTATCTGAAGTGAACCCTTCCATTTGTATACTAGACCCAATCCTCTCTCACTCCAATCATACCATCAATTCTCTCCTGCAGCCATCAGTTTTTCCCTCCCTACATACTTCCACCATTACACAAACATGCTCTATTTATCCCATATTAATCCCTTTCTAAACCCTCCTTCCCTTTCCAGTTACTACTCCAGTTACTATGTTGCCTCCCTTTACAGGAAATTTTCTCTCTTAAAGTGTTGTTGAAACTTGCTGTCACCAATTGCTCTACTCCCATTCTTTCTGAAGCCCACTTGAATAAGGTGTTTTATTAGAAACACCATGCACACTGTTTTGTCAAGTCCATCTATTATCTCCACATTGCGGTCTCTAATGCTTGGTTCCCAATTTCTATCTGTCTTGATCTAGAAGAATTTTCCTCAATCTGTGGCTTCCAAGATGCCGCACGTCTTCGATTTTCCACCTCCCTCACTGTTTCCTTCTTCCTAGGCCCAGACTTTCTCTTCTTCTCCCCAACCTCAGGATGCTGGATGCCATAGGACTTGATCATAGTATCTATTCTCCTTTTGACCTATACTCACTCCCTTGAAGGCCACATTCAGGCTCATGGCTTTAAATATCACCTATATGTCTATAACTCTCAAATGTTGCTCCTAAAATTGAAATTCTATTTTTCAGAGATTTAGTTTCAGCCTTCTACACCTACAGATATTTATATAAATAAAAGCTGGAGGTAACTTGAGATGAATATAAACACAAATGCCTATTAGATATTCTTTCTTTTTTTTTAATTTTAATGTTGTATTTATTTTTGAGAGAGAGAGAGACAGAGTGCAAGTGGGGGAAGGGCAGAGACAGAGGGAGACACAGAATCTGAAGCAGGTTCCAGGCTCTGAGCTGACAGCACAGAGCCCAACGTGGGGCTCGAACTCACGAACTGTGAGATCATGACTGAGCCAAAGTCAACGCTTAATCGACTGAGCCACCCAGGTGCCCCCCTATTAGATAGTCTTAATACATACAAAATAATTTCTAGTAAACCAAAATTTCACACCAGAGCTGTTAGCCTATATTTTTATCTCCTCCAGATTCAGCTATAAAGGAGAGAGGAGGTAGGAAAAGAAAGGGTTAAACTTCTGAGGGGGAAAAAACAACTCCTTTCATATGATGCACTATTTTCCCCATTCCTGAAGGGCTTCTATAGGAAATAGAGTTAGACTGCTATACAAACCAACTTAGGAAAAAAAAAAAGAAAGAAAGAAAGAAAAAGAAAAAAGCATTCTCACTAGAGACTTATCTGCTGACAATCAAAATACAAATCAAAACAAAAAAAGAATTAACTGATTGGTTGAGAATTCTTTGGTGCAAGATTTATAAAGCATGAGAAATTTGCATGGTTTCTATTCAAGAAGGCTAGATAATAACATTTTCCAAGAAAATAAATGAGGAAGAAAAAGCCTTTTTAACCCTACGGCTGCATACACTTACATAATCTTCAATCTGCAAATCAACTATGAATTACTCATTATTTCAGTATCTATATATTCCTACAGATATTTTCTATTGCCCAAATGTCTTTTTCATACAGTTGAAGATCAACCGTATTTGTATTTCATACAGTTTTGCGGTCCACATATATAACCAATGAAAAGTGATGACTATTTAGGAATTTTAAAGAATTTTTTTTTCTGATTTGGCTGACCAAGTTAACAGATGTCTCATGTAAGACTTTTTATACCAATTCTTCCTGATGTTAGCAACATTTCAAGTTAAAGACCAAATTATACTCTGCCACCTCTCACCCTACAAAGCTGCTAATCCCTTTTTACTCAGTTTCTGCATTTGAGATTATTTAGATCTTCATAACCTTCTCAGCTTCCTGATTAAGAAATGTCTGATCGGTTGTCAATTGTAACTAACTAATTCATATATGGTGGACTTGATCCACACTTTAATAGATAAGACTCAAACAGTTCAGGACTTTAGCTGTTGATCTTGGTATTAAGTTTAATTTCTAATAAATTAACTGTGGGTATGTGTATGAGGAGAGGTGGAGGCTTCTCAATTATTTAGGTATTGTTTTTTTTTCTTTGAGTTTGTAGATCATAAAACCTAATAAGGTCTTTTTGTCTCTCGTTTTATCCTCGTTTTCTGTCACCTTGTGTTAGTATCACTAATATAACTAATCAAAGCAAAAATACATATATAACAAAGTTACTCTTTCCATGGGGATATTTACTACCAGCTGATTCAAAAGCTTCACAATAGGAAAGAGGTGAAAATTGCTACATTAAATGTTAGGACTATAAAACATTTTAAACAAACTTAAAAGTTCTATTCAAAATGATCTGAGGTCTTCTGCCTCTCTTGAATCTAGGTCTGCTCTGTGCTTTCGTAGAATTCCCTCATTCCCTTAAGGTCATATTTCAACAATAACAATCTACAGGATAAGGTGTTAAATACTTGATCAACCAAGTGTTTTAATTTGGGCACAGTGCCAGGTCACCAATTTCTTACCTTATCCCCCACTTAATTGACAGATGGAGCCCAAATGGACTAGTTGATCCCATCTCACTTAAATATTATTTGGGGTAGGAAAGGCACCACAATGTCCATGTTTTCAATAAAGCAAGCCAATAACATGAGAAATTATTCTGGCCTCATCCTACCAAAAAATCACTGCATCCTTCAGCTATGGAACTCAAGGAGCACCCATTTCTCTGTACTAGAGGAATCGTTAATTAGCCTTTGGAAGTCTCACCTATGATGTTCAGAAATTCTGAACAACAACAACAACAAAACAAGACAAAACAAAGACCAGAACAAACACTAGATGATTAGTAAATGACAGCAAACCCATAAAGCAATGTCCTCAGTGTCAGGAAGGAAAAATGCAAGCAAACCCTAGGAGATGCTGTTGCAAATCTGTCCACAGCAAGCCTCTGTGTTGAGATGTTCTTAGTATAGACTTCTATGGGGTTCCATGCTAGCCAGGATGAGGCTCAACCCGAAAACAAACTTAGACCTCAAGATTTTTGATAGGGTCCTCTTCTTGGAAGGAGAAGTTAAATTTACTAAGATTATGAAAGATTAAGGAGCTGACCAAGATGATAGGGAGTGAGGCATAGTAACCAGGAGGGGCTCTAGAGTAGGGCAGCTGGGTTAACATGGAGGGTCCTCATTAACTAGCTCTGTGACTTTGGGCAGTTACCATGTACATAATTGGAATGATAATAATAAAATATACATCCTATTTTTCTGAAGATCAAATAAGATCTAGGTTATAAAGCGTGTATCACAGCACCTGGCATATACTACCCCATCAATAAGTATTGTTAGTGTAATTATTATTGAGCCAAGACTAAACAAATATCTGAGCTTCAACTCTATGCCAATCACCTCTCCCCTTCAATCGTGGATATAGAATGTTAAATAAGACTCAGTTCTGACCTCAAAAAAAGACAAGTAAGAAGACAATTATAATGCAACAAGTTAATTGCTGTGCTAGAGGTTACTGCAGACTCTTCTGGGAACAGAAGGGTATAAGGGAATTCTTCCTGAATGAAATGAAAACTGTGCCCCAAGATTCTGTGAATACACATCACAACTACAGCTCTGCCTCTTATGGACATGGTGTAGCTTAGGTCAACTCAAACCTCAATTCAGGCCTTCTGGTTCCCAGGTCACGAGGGTTTGCAGAAAAAAAAAATGCCTAAATCACATACATTTCCTTCAGTTCTTTCATCCATTTCCTCATGTCTCTCTGAATCCTAATCGCCATAAAACATCTATGGAGAAAAAAAAAATCGAAACAATAAGTAATTAAAGTAAAAGTAGGTATTTGAACTCTTCATTTTTCAATAGGATCTCCTTTATGTAGGCATACATAGTAGTTAAAATGTGGACCCAGTAACATCTGGAAGGAAATCCAAGGCATATAATTTACTCTCTGGCTCTAAAATTATTCTCTCTATATTTCTGATATCATTAATATATTAACCATAATTAAATTCTTATGAGTGTGAAGTAGGTTTTTACACCTTGGTGCCTCTCAAAACTGCATTTGATGAGTAATGTGAAAAATATATCCCCCCAACACCTGCTGAGTTCCAACTATAACATAAGACCAGTAGTAGCAATTTTAGATTAGCATTCAACAATTACCTTACATTTATTAGTTCTTTTAAATGTTTTATTGGAATTGAAACAACCAATATTTGCTCATGTTTCATTAAATCCCATTTTCAATGTTCGGCTCAAACCTAGTGATAAAGGAGGGTCCTTTGAGCTTAGTGGTGATATCATCTAAGCCTGAAAATAACAGAAAAGACTTCAGAGTCAACATCTCTTTGGTCTAAGGTAACAAGAATACCTGAATAATTACTCAAAATTATAATACTAATAAAACATGAATAAAGAACCACTTACAGTTCATCCGGTATGAATTATTTTAAGCATGTCTAATAAAAGAAAGCTTTAGAAGAGCATTAGCAGAATTTATTTAATTGCAATGTGTGCAGGGCAGTGTTATATTATGTACCTGTGGCTTTTCAGAATCACACACAGCCTTGTACTTAATGTGTATAATCAAACAAGAAAATAATAAAACTGGAAACTATTCTTCAATGGTAAATTTTTGCCCACTGAGCTGTCAATTGTGGATGGATTCATGATTGATCAGAATAATACACAATGGCACGGTGTAATTCTTTAGTGTGGTGTTGTAAAATGGAGTATTGCTTCTGTTATTTTATCCAGTTTGCTTTTATATGACAGGGTTTATTGTGCGTTATGTTGTAGCTCATTCCTCTGTTCACAATGCCTACTGATGTGTAATTATGACTTGTCTGAACTGTAAGAAGGAGCAGTAAGTGAAAGGAAATCTGCAAGCACGCTTGATTTATGAGTCCTGATACCATATTACAGTCCTAATCTGCCTGCTTAACTTCGCTTCAGGCTAACTTACTGTATAACATGCTTACGATTAGCACTGTAGCGAGTTGTGGAAGATTTACTCTCAAGGAGCTACTAGACTTTTTTTTTTTTTAATGATTTAGTCATTATTTCAGTTACAGGTAAGGCAATAAATTATTTCTCTTATAAAGACTTCATGTCAAGGAATGACCATTTTTATGTGGTAACAAAGAGCAGTGTGTGGAATGTTTTCTCCGTGTTAAATATCATAATGTTATTGGTAATGTTTTATGAGGAAACCAGCCATGTTCCTCTTCCTCTTCTTCTTTTTCTTTCCCCACATACTATAGCTTTTGCCTGGTGTTACAAATGCACTGTGAGAATATCTATTTTGATCCAGGGCATCTGATTTTTTGCAAGATAGCCAAAAATAGAAATTACTATGGATGAGCAAATGAAAGCAAACCCATAAAGCAATGACCTCAGTGTCAGCAAGGAAAGATGTAAGCAAATTTGCCTTTTTTAATCACCATTCACAAAGACAGATACAGCTGGAGTTAAGCATCACAGTAGTGTTATTGAATCCTAACATATTCAATTCACATGCTTTTAGAAAATTAAAGTTATAAATTACCCTTTGTTTCCTCAGATCCAATCTAAATCACCAATAAGAAAAATAGTCTTCTCCAAAGCTTATTTGTGACCAGGTTTTGCTAAATGTCTAGGAGGAAAAAAAAAAACTTGAAAAATTATCCATAGGTCATAATTTGGTGTGAAATAAAAAGCTTTGTGCATAAGGACATGTAGGCCATCTCTGAGTCGTCACAGAAATATCCTTAAACAATATCAACGAGATGCATATTCCAGAATTTTTTAAAATCCTATAATTTACATCATCTTATTTTTTAATTGTCTTTTGTTCAGATTGCATTCTATTTCCCTGTGTGCAATTTCTCCTGAATATTGCTTCCGTAATCAGCAACACATCAGTTTGGGGACCCCATGAACTGAAATATAAATTATTAACTGATTACCTCATGATAAAAAACAAAGTTCCAGAAGAATAACATAGAATTACACTCACAGTGGACAATAGAAGGCTGTGACTATGAACACAAGTATCCTCAAGCTTATACAACTTTGGAAAAGTTAGTCAGAACAATGATCTTTTATAATGAACAATACACTCTATGACATTCTGGAATTTCAAGAAATGCTTTTGCAATATTTTTGGTCATTCCATGCTGAATAATTAGTCTCTTTTCTATTTCTCGGCACAAAAAGTCAGCCTAATTTTGGGTTTCTTGATGTGAATTCATGCTAAGGACCCTTCGACTGCCATAATATCATGCAGTAAATGTACGACTGACTAGGATGATTTTTCTCATTTGGGCATCGTTGTGGATAGTGTCTGCCAGAACGTGCAGATGATATTTACTGAACCAAAGGTCTAACTTGTGGGAGATAGCCCCAAATATGTACTTCCTTTACCAATTATCAAATGAAACCCGATTCTTTGCCATTTGAACGGATTGTGGTTGGAAATCAGGATGGTTTATATGCACTGTGGATTCAAGTCGACTTCTTTTAATTTGGTACTTGTGAACTGCTTCTCTAATGGTTTAACTATCAATGGAAAATGAGGGATGGAACTGCATACCATTAGAGTGAGCCCATAAACCATGTACTGTTCTCACTACACCAAATATTTCAAGGCTGGCATAGCTCACACTCAGAATAGACAACAACAAATCTCCTCTATGCAACCATCCTAATCAGTGAGAACATCATTCTCTTGAATGGATGGGTCTAAAAGCAG
The DNA here is from genome assembly GCF_046562875.1 of Panthera onca. Lineage (NCBI taxonomy): Eukaryota > Metazoa > Chordata > Mammalia > Carnivora > Felidae > Panthera > Panthera onca. Next base: position 85,393,840 of record NC_138346.1, read on the forward strand.
AGTTATCAGTTATTCTGATGATAAAATCATGAACTAAAAATAGAAGTCAAAGTGTTCTGGGTAGGAACTGTTGGTTAGCATATTTTTAACAACAGTTTCTCCTCTCTTACACCCAGTGAAGCCACATTTAGATAGTCTCAAGTGACCATATATTTGACTACAACTCAAGGCGTATCTTATTAATTTTCTTGAAATGGTGATATATTTAGGACTCTGAAACTATCGATATTTTCCTGTCTTTCGAGAGCTGAAATGTCCAATTATAGTCTCTGTACTCAAGAACTTGAGTCTGATTCTCTAGTCTTCACTGAGGCAAACCTCCCACTGGAATCAGTGCTTAACACAATTAGGTTGTCATTACACTGTTTGGGAGACTTTCCATGGTGAAAATTCATACAGTGTGCACATTTGCAATTGCCCTTACACTAATAGGCAAAAACAACAACAACTTCATGAGGTAAAAACTTTGATATTTGCCCTGATTTTTTCTTCCAGAGGATAATTAAGATATTCCTTGGTTTTCTTCTGACCCAATTTCTAAATAGACACATTTGAAATACCAAGAAGTCTAAAGGAAGCAAGCAAGGCACTCTCTGGTTGATAATTATATTATTCAGGAATAAATGAATCGCCAACCTTAGAAAAGTCATCTTACCCAGCTGCTTGATTAGCAAGCATTGCTATTTTCTCTCCAAAAGAGCCTTGAATCAGATGTTAGAAAATCTGGGTTCAGTTCCCTTCTCATTACATATTTCTCTGAATATTTGACATAAGCTGTTCCATATGTATCTATCTTTTAAAAGGTCTTAATAATTGCCTCAGATACTGGATTTTGTGGAAATTAGAGGCAAAAAATAAGTGGAAGAATTTTATAAACTGAGATCCATGTAATGTGTATGTGTGTGGTATCATTACCAACATGATCGTTACCACAGCACTTATTCATTTTAGCATCATCTCATTGGGTTTTCCATCACAACTTGCTCCCCTTAAATAGTGCCATCATAGCAGCCACCCAGTTTCCAAAACCCTAACCGAATCCATCATTGGTCATAGCTCATACATAGTAATCTTGCTTTTAGGCTCCAGGGTCTCCCGCTAAATTCCCGAAGTGCATTTCCTCTCCAAACTACCTCATTTTTTTTTCCTTGCTCCTTTATGGGAACAAGCTAACACCTGGACAAATCTCTTCTCCAGCATTCTTATTCAATTCCTTCAGAGAGGAATTTAAAAATCTACATCCTTTTAGAAATCTTCCCCAATTAATAGAGATTTGTTAGGGCATTTGCATCATCCCGTGCCACCTAATCAAGTCTAAGCCCTGTGTATAAACAACGATAGCAGTGCAGCTTATGAATCCAATGTATTTATGTTCCTTCCTACTCAATTTGTCATTTGATATGTATTATAGTCGTGCCCGCATTTTTCGTTAAGTCTCAGAGACCAAATAAAGAACTAGGACTAACATGCTCAGGAGCACGTCATGTTACAGTGAAGCTGTGCATTTCCAGTAGATGCTGGTTTCTCTTTTTTCTGATAATTACTTGATGGGAAGACACAGTTATTTGAAAATAATGATACAACAAACATGTATTGACCATCTACTTGAATGACTTCTGCAAATTAAAAAAAAAAAAACGTTCTTGACAACGGACACCTATAATTTAAGCAATAAGTTATACAGGTGAAAATCTTTACAAAACCATATGCAGTGGATTTTTAAAATTTACTTTTCAATGAACACTTGAGAGTAACATATTATAAACTAAAGACTTAAGTTTTAGCCACGCAAAGTAAAAGTCAAGCTGTTCCAGGATGGCGAATAAAATAAATCTAGTCACATTCAAAGTAAACACTCTACCATAATGGTGTATATATATCACGGTTCTATACAGAGGTAAAAGAACCATGGCTTGCGGCGCCTGAGTAGCTCAGTCGGTTAAGCCTCTGACTTCGGCTCAGGTCATGATCTCACAGTGTGTGAGTTCGAGCCCCGCAATGGGTCTCTGTGCTCTGTGCTGACAGCTCAGAGCCTGGAGCCTGCTTCGGATTCTGTGTCTCCCTCTCTCTCTGACCCTCCCTCGTTCATGCTCTGTCTCTCTCTGTCTCAAAATAAATAAACGTTAAAAAAAATTAAATGTCCAACTTTAGCTGCCCTCATGATTTTGAGGTTCATAAGTTTGAGCCCTGTGTTGGGCTCTGTGCTGACAGCTCAGAGCTGGAGCCTGTTTTGGATTCTGTCTCCCTGTCTCTCCCCCTCCCCTGCTTGTCCTCTTTCTCTCTCTCCCTCTCAAAAATAAACATTAAAAAAAAAAGAATCATGGCTTTACACTACGGAAACATATACTATTTATGGTGAAACATGTAATTGTCATATTGTATTTATAAAGGATGGTGATATTTAGCATCAGTATCTATTTGAGAGTAATATTGTTCTAAGTACTCACCTTAGTGGCTTGCAACAAAATATCTGTCATTCAGATTTTCAGTACCTGCCCCTGAGATAGGCTCTCTGCACCTATTTCTATGCACCTGAGCACCTCACTTGTGTCCTAGACTCCCCTGCTGTTGAGAAAAAGGGATATGCAATTATAGTTACCCCCTCTTATCAGCAGAGGATATGTTCCAAGACCTCCAGTAGGTGCTTGAAGCGGCATATTGTGACATACTCTGTATATACTATGTTTTTTCTAGACATACATAGCTATGATAAACTTTAATTGATGAATTAGTCACAGTAAAAGTTTAATGAGCATAACTCATAATAAAACATAAGAATTATGATAATATACTGCAATAAAACTTATGTGAACGTGGTCTCAGTCTCTCAAACTATCTTACTATACTGCACGTTTTTTCCCGTGATGATGTGAGATAATAAAATACCCACATGATGAGGTGAAGTGAGATGAGTGACATAGGCTTTGCGACACAGTGTTAGGCTACTATTGACCTGTGACAACACTCAGAAGGAGGATCGTCTGCTTCCAGACCACAATTGACTGCAAAACAGTGAATAAAGGGACCATCGTGCAGTCCTGAAAGGGGGGGGGGGGGACATTTCTCAGTGCCTTTGTGGTCATCACCTTATGACCAAAAGGGAAGAAAATCTTTGCTAAAGGTGTGTATGTCTGCACACACATGTGTGTACGTGTGTATGTGTGTAACAAAAATTCTTGGAAGATAAGAATGGAGTCTTACTCAACTATATGTTGACAAAGCCCAATACAAAAATATTGCATGGAGCAAGCACAGAGAACATTTTATTGAACAGAAGAAGTAATTTAATCTTAAAATTTCCTTCTATTCATTATTATGCTTATTCTGTTCCACATTAACAGTGTAAGAAATGGATAACTGACAGGGGTGCCTGGATGGCTCATTCAGGTCAAGATCTCACAGTTTGTGAATTCGAGCCCTGCATCGGGCTCCACATTGACAGCATGGAGCCTGCTTTGGATTCTCTCTCTCTGTCCCTCCCCTGCTCTCTCTCTCTCTTTCAAAATAAATGAACCTAAAAAAAAAAAATAAAAGAAATCAATGATTGAAAGAACTGTTACTGGTTTCATACCAGTGGTGCTAAATACTTCATGACTTCTCTATACCCAAAAAAATGCTTCACAGATGAAAATTCCAACACAGTATGTTCCATTTGCTTATTTTAATTTCTTTATGGAAAATTATGAATCAAAAACTCTTCCAAAAATATTTAGAGTGAACTAAAAATCCATACATTTAAAAAAATAATATGCCAATCCGCTTATATTTATGGATATACGGCTATGGATTTACATGTGATGGCAATGTGAAAGGTCTAATTTAATTACACATCTTCCATCATATGTCTCAGCATTATCTTTAACCAAGAAGGACATGCTTTTCAATAGCATCTCTTTGGTCTATTGGTTTCAATAATAAGCATGCTGGAAGAATCTTTTTATGTTGTGCCATCCAAAATCTTCCCAAAGTCTCCCTTGATCAAAATATAACGCTGCTTAAATATGTTAGGCAACATGTATTCTACCTATTTGCATTTTGTCAAATGAACTGGATCATTCCAATATGGTACCACATGTGCATGGAAGCCTGTAGCATTTTATAACAGGTGTTGAGGAAATGTACTTGACAGAGATATTGACAGTAAGGTCAGCTGTAAGCATAAACATTGAAAATATCAAGAAAAGTATATATTCATTAGTGCTACAAGAGGGGGAAGAAAGTGATATATACTAAGAATCAGCTGTGATTTCCCCCAAAACAAAACAACAATGAAACACACGTACACAAATATATATATTTCTTGTTAAAAACATTTATTTTGCCTCACAATGTCCTCTCTCTATGTCTCTCTCTCTCTCTCTCTCTCTCTTTCTGTCTCTCTCTTCTTCATTCTCAAATATGGAGAAAGACAGAGAAGTCTGAGACAGAGGGAGGTCATCACATGGCAAAAAGTAAAGCCTACATGACAAAGGAAATACATGATGCAATAGAAAATAATTATTTTCTTAATTTTGTCTTCCTGCATTTACCTCCAAGAGAACATTTAGAACATTCTTCTTAACATTTTGGTTGTTGATAAACCTCTTCCTCACTAGATAATATACTTCCTCTAATTTATTTCTGAATAAAACCTAAAATAATGCCATTGAACATGGTATGTGTTCAATAAATATACTTTACAGCTGAATCCTAAATTGTAATTCTGTTTAGTTAGTTTACCAAAAACACACTGATTGCCTAATGGTTTATTGATGACTAACCAAAAACATGTTCAGGGGAAAGATTTAATTGTGACATAATCGTGTGACAACCTATAATAGCAACGTGTCAGTTACATTATATTGATAAAGAATTAATAGAAATAGAACTAGTAATAAATCCCAGCATTTATGACCTAAAACTTTTGCCCTTACACAAGATTTTAAATATATACTCATAAAATGCAAATGAAAAATTTGAAATTTAAAAAAATATATAGCTTAGCTCTATTGAGAAGAAACAAATTTTAAAATATAGTTGCAAAGTATAACAATACAATGTCATAAAATAATGATATGTATGTACATAGAAAAGTCTCTTCCATGTTTCAAAATAAACTTCAGAAATGTTTCCAATTCTCAGTGAGGCAAGCATTCCAATTTTCTGCATATTAGCAGGGCTAACTAATGACGGCTAATTTTTGCCTGTAGTATTTCCTTCAATCTGCTTGTGCACTTCCAGTTTCTCTGGCAGCAGCAGCATTTGTAAATTTTCTGGTCACTAAGCACTCAAGTACAATTGTAAGTGATCAGTTTGCAAGTGGCCAACAAGGAGAAAATATAGGGAAAAAAAAAAGAATGTTTGCATAGATTTATAAATAAATGTCCGTAAAAATCTTGAAAGCTCTATGTGCACAAAATTTTTTCTGCCTACCACATGATTTTATTGTAAAAGCTAAATGAGAGAGAATATCTGTCTTTGGGTCAGGAGGAGAAAACCACATATTTTGAATGAGCTTTATTATATTCCGTGGTTGAGAAATATTGTGCGCTCAGTGATTACCCCATTTTCATTTGTATTTATTTATTTGTAAATAAAAACTGTTACTTATGTTGCAGTAATATACAAAATGGCATCTTCTCATTACCTACTTTACAACTCAAGTATTTCAAATAATACATGTCAGAGATTGAAATAATCTTTCTAAAACCTGATATTTTTTATAATACATTTATCAAGACAGCAGAGATGCTAAGAAAGTGCAATTTTAATGAGAATATGTCCCACATTTAGAAATTCAAGAAATTAAATGTTTACACAGAGAATATTTAGCAAAAAGTCAAACTGCCATATTTTAAACTCAAGGAAAGCTGATAGGGAACAATTTTAATCATCGTATAGTGATTCCTAATTAAATTATTATTCAGAAACTCTCACAGTACGTTTTGGGTAGGCCACATGGGACAAGCTCAGCTCCTATGAAAGAGCCATGTCACAAGGCTGATGAAGGCACACGTTTCATGGACACAAACCCCTGCTTCCCTGAGAATGGCTGTCTTCATTCCATGCACTGCACACCCAGGGATGAAGGAACTAGATTCCCCTTTGTAGAAAGCCTGGGGACTCAACTACCTGAAAATACAGTAAACCCTAGGACGGCCAAGGAGGCCATGCTGTGAATAAATAAGTGACTGAGATGCTCAGTTTCCAGATACATCACAGATCAACTTCTATTCAAATTCCTTCACACTTTCCGAACATGACATTCTATGTGTATGTTTAAACTGTGTGTATTTGTCACTTGCTTTTGAATTTCGTTCAACTGATAAATCGCGAGCGTCCATTATTCGGCTGAGAGGAACTCCGAACACATAGGGCTTTAGTGAAACTGAGATGCCAAATTAGCTTTAAAAATATCTTACGTTATGGCTTAATTTCATGTTTTCATTGAAGCCCAGTCATGTTGGCGGCCATTCAATAGGCTACAGAAATCTGATAGATGATGAATATAGGGATATTACAAATGAAGGAAAAATTGCCAATCAAAGGGAAACACAGTGTTTTTTATTTTTTCTTTTTTTTTTCTTTTTACCTAAGCAGAGTACAAATGTCCCCTTTACTTCCTATTACTAAAAATCACATACCCTGATTCCCATTTGTTTGAAGGGATTCTGTCCTAGTACATAGCTTGGAGATATTATAAATTATAATCCTAAGATAACAGAGCCAGAAATAGAGCCATAGAGAGCATAGAATGCCCTTGGTGCTATTTCAAAAGAGGATCCCCTCTGGGCAGCAGAGGGAGTCATCTGGGAGCACAACCTGGTGTTTTTAGAAGACAATGCATGTGCCACTTTCTGGACTCAAGGGTTGCCCTGTTCCAACATCTAGCAGGTGTGGCACAGTCTAGTGTAGATTTTGACCCTCATTTGCTCCGTCTGGAGATCTTTCTGCCACACAAAAACTCCACAACTTTAAAAGGTGACCTTGAGTCAAAATAAGAATAGCTTTGCAATTGCTTGGGAGTTCCTGACTTCTAAGTAATATTTGTGGTGCCCAATTCTGAGACCTGAATGAAAACTGGGGAAACTCAGGGGCACCTGGGTGGCTCAGTCAGTTAAGTGATCAACTTCTGATTTTGGCTGAGGTCATGACTTCACAGTTGTTGGTTGTGAGATCGAGCACCTCGTCGGTGTTCCATGCTGGGTGTAGAGTCTGCTTAAGGTTCTCTCTCTTGCTCTCTGTGCCCCTCTCTCCTGCCTGTTCTCTCTCTCTCTCTCCTTCCATCCCCCCACTGCCCCACAAATATACAAACAAAAAAAAAGAAAGAAAATTGGGGAAACTAAATTGATTAACATTAGAACACCAGGATAATTCCAGGAAAAATTAAAGGGAAAGCAGGTTTTTGGGTACATGGAAAGGGCCCAAAAGTAGATAAAGGGGAAGAAGAGAAAAGGGAGTAAGATCGAAATACCAATGAGTGTCATCAAATACCAGGTGGCATTTTCAAGGTGGGATATGCTGCAAGTGACTTTACAGAGGCATGTTTGGTGTAGAGAGGAACGACAGGGGAAAGCATAAGAACTCAGTGCTAATAGCACCAAAGATATTATTCACCCCCGGACCTGAGGCAAGCAGAACAGAGAAAGCCCAGATTTCAGGCCCGCAGGCTGCTTTAAAAAGGGGAGAATATTCTGTCAATGGATACATCCATATACCGTGTTCAAGGTGACCTTTCAAGAGGGAACCAAAAAAAATATCAATGTAACTTTAGTTCCCGCCTTCCCTCCAATCTCCTGAGACTGTTTCCCATTGAACCAACCCCAAAAACCAAGAAACAGGGGGAATCACACCTGTCAGCCTTGCAGGCTAAAAGCAGGGTGCAGTAGGGTTGGAGCGGAATGACTGCACTCCCATGGGGCTATAGCTTGCTTATTTCTTTTACATGTGGGGTTGAAGAGAAGAGGGAGAATGGGGACATTGCCATCCTCTCAGACACTGTGAAAACCTAAAGAAGACAACTTTTAGGATCTATCATTGTCAGTTGTATGATTCTCCCTTAGTTATCCTCCACTGCCTGACAGATTACCCCAAAACTCAGCAGCTTAAAACAATTGTTCATTATCTCACAGTTGCTGTGGCCATGAATCCTGACTTGACTTATCTGCATGCCACTGCTCAGGGTCACTCATGAGGCTGCTTTCAAGGTATGGGCATGGGCTGCAGTCATCCCAAGACTTGACTGATGGAACATCTTCTGGCGGTCTTCTCAAGATCCGTTTCTAAGATGACTCACGTAGCTGTTCATGGTACTCTGGCTCTTGCTGTCCGTTGGCTGGGGACACAGGTTTTTGACTAGCTGCTTTCACATAGAGGGTTACTGACAACACAGGAGTTGGGGTCCCCCAGAACAAGGGCTAAGAGAGGGAGACAGAGATAGCAAGAAACAGAGAGAGGGGTCAGTCTTTTTGTAAATTAATCTCAGGTGATATCCCATCAGGTTTTTATTAAAATTTTTATTGTAGACCCACATGCAGATTTAAGAAACTACACAGAGAGACCTCATGTATCCTTCATCCGGTTTCCCCAATGGTAACGTCTTGCAAAACTATAGTGAAATGTCACATCCAGATTACTGACATTGATATAATCCATTCATTAATCTCATTTGGATTTCCTCAGTTTCACTTGTACTTTGTTGCACGTGTATTTGATTCATCACAATTTTATCATATGTCTAAGTTTTTGTATTCAAAATGTTGTCCTTTTATAATGGCACCCACTGTTTTCAGCCCATTCTACTCTATCCCTAATCCTTGGCACCCATTGATCTGTTCTCCACTTCTGTAATTTTGTCATTTCAAAATTGTTATATAAATTGAATCCTACTGTATGTAGCCTTTGGGGGGGTTGATGTTTTTACTCAGCATAATTATCTGGGGATTCCAATGTGTGTATATCAATAGTTTGTTCCTGTTTATTGCTGACTTGTATTCCATAGTAGGTATATGACACTGTTGGTGTGACCATCCACCTGTTGGAGGACATCTAGACAGATGCCAAGTTTTGTTTTGTTTTGTTTTGTTTTGTTTTGTTTTGTTTACTATTATGATTAAAGTTGTTCTGCACATTTGTGTACAGGTTTTTGTCTGATCATAAGTTTTTTATTTCTCTGGGATCAATGCCCAGCGGTGTGATTGCTGGCTAAATGTGTGTTTGGTCTCATAAAAAACATCCCAACATTTTTGCAATACTCTTTGTGTTACAAATGAGTCACTAGGTCCACCCACACTCAGAAGGAGTTTATTACAAAAGGGAATGCACAGCAGGAGACAAGGATCAGTGGGGTTTGTTTTAGAGACTCTTTTTTTTTTTTAATCTAACTCCTCTTTTTGCTATACCTTCAAGGTGTTTGGAGTGCTGGCTGTATTTCTCTCAGATAGGAAAGCTTATATCAAATAGCCTTTCAGTGAAACCAAGGAGGCCCACATTTGTGGAAATGTTTTGATGAATTCTCCACTATTCCTGAGTTTGGTATTTGAACTCACTCATCAGGCTTTTGATTAGAAAAAGACTGAAGTTGAGTCTATTCAAATATGGAACAGGTCTGTGCAGGCTAAAAAGATCACACATATCAAATAACCATGAAGACTTCAAGATGAGAGCTGGGCTTTGGGCAGAGACAAACTTATTCTCCCTCCTTAATATGACTCCTATTCCAGCCTACACCAACTCCTCCTGTCCACGTTAATGATTTGAATCACACTGTTGCTCTGCAATTGCCATCTGCCCCAGGCAGCACCCTCTGTCTCACCCTGGAAAATTCTGGAGAAGACTTGAAACAACATCTCCACACTTGCCTTCTCACACCTAGTTGTTTGGTGATTTGGAGAACTTAAGTGCATAGGTACAGAGTGACAGTGTGCACTTATTTGTTCCTGATTCAGAAAAAGAAAAATTAGTGAAATTAAGTCACATTGCTGTCACCCGTGTCTACAACATAAATATTCACCTAAATATCACAATCAAAAACATCCAAACAATATTACGTGAGGAGCTCAACATCTTAATGACATCCTTAATTTGTTTTAAAGAAAAGTGAAAAAATGATACATTAAGAATAAATTTAGGGGTGCCTGGGTGACTCAGTAAGTTGAGTGTCCGACTCTTGATCTCAGCTCAGGTCACAACCCCAGGGTCGTGGGATTGAGCCCCTTGTCGGGCTCTGTGCTGCGTGTAGAGCCTGCTTAAGATTCTCTCTTCTCTCTTCCTTTGCCCCTCTCCCCAACTAGTGCACTCTCTCTCTCTAAAACACACACACACACACACACACACACACACACACACAAATAAATTTAGAAACACATATTAAACTTAAATATGAACATTCTGTTCCAGACAAAGATGTGACTGGAAATAATGATTTTTGTCTATTCATTTCTATGATTGCTTCAGGTAGGCAAGGTTTAACCTCCCTATTAGTAAGTTCTCTTAAACTCTCAGCATTGCCCAGTCTGTCCCTCACAGTGAGGGTCCCCTGCTATTTTATTACAGAACATATCCCTCAGCAAACCTAGTCCGCTGATCTACTCCTAACTCTGAGCATCTAACTTAGTTTCTCACCACCCTCTGCTTTTGACTCCTTTCTGTGCTGATTACCCTCAAAGATAGCTTATATTCATACCATGGCCTCAGTTAACAATGTAATGGGAACAATGGAACAGACATAACTGAAATAAGGCAGGGCAGGTAGTAATGGCAATTTCCTGAGAAATAAGGAAACAATCACACAGGTACAACCCCATTTATAGTCCAGCCATCATGGTTTTTATCTTCTCTTCTCCACAATATTTTTGTGCTCCTAATCTTTATATATTTTCTTCTGCTTAAATGTTCTGCATATGTTCACTTCGCTAATTCCTATTTCTGGTCTCTGCTTAAACGTTTTTTCATCAGAAGCCATTCCTGGATCTTCCAGATTAGTCTAGATATCTGAACACACACATTAGTAGCCCTTTGTCATGGCCGTTTGATCACATGCCTAATGTTAGCCTTGCCCACCAGCTTGTAAACCCTAGCGAGGTGGATAAGACAGGATGTTTTCTTCACTGCTATATCCTTACATTTAGCATAGATCCTAGAGCCTATTGAGTATTCAAATAATGAATTTTAGATGGTTAATCATGTCTGAGTGACTCAATGATAAAAGACAGTGAATTTCTCATGAAATAGATAAGATTCCAAGCAGGGACCTTGTCATGATTGATACACACAAGAATGAGTAGCAGGAATCCAGTCACAAGGACTAAGATTCAAAAACATATCTCTAAACACTAAGAAAATTGCATGAAGGGGAGAAAAATTTCTATCACAGAAGGAATAGCACTGGGTATGCTTGTATGACAAATACTGAGCCCTAAAAAGTGGAAGATAATCCATGGACTTAATTTGAAGGCAATCTTAAACATAAATTCAAATAAAAATATTTGATGCTGAGGCACCATAATTTTTCCACATAGCCAAATTTGTTCCAGAGACCAAGACAGTTTTGTGACTAAAGTTGAGAGCTTGGTGAGCCAACCCTGGGGATTGAAAGATTGAGTGCCAAGACGTCTAAGCTCACCGGGATCTTTTCCATTCTTCAAGTCCCTCACTGCACAAAGGGATACCGAAGGATAGCCTCTCAGGGAAATCTCAAAACGCACCATCCCTTGACACTCAATTTCCATAGTTCCTTTTTTACTATACATTCAAAAGTTTTCATGGGTGCCTGGGTGGCTCGGTCAGTTGAGCGTCCAACTTCAGCTCAGGTCATGACCTCACAGTTCGTGAGTTTGAGCCCCATGTCAGGCTCTGTGCTGACAGCTCAGAGCCTGGAGCCTGCTTCAGATTCTGTGTCTCCCTCTCTCTCTGCCCTATCCCCACTCATGCTCTCTCTCTCTGTCTTAAAAAAATAAATAAAATATTAAAAATAAAGTTTTCAACTATATATGCTTCACATACAACCTTTAATTGATATATACATATATATACATACACACATACATACATATGTATACATATGTGTATACACACACACATATATATATATACAAACACATATATACACACACATATGTATTTTTTTTTCATTAAAATTTTTTTTTTTTTTATGTTTTTATTTTTGCGACAGAGAGAGACAGAGCATGAGCAGGGGAGGGGCAGAGAGAGAGGGAGACACAGAATCGGAAGCAGGCTCCAGGCTCTGAGCTGTCAGCACAGAGCCCGATGCGGGGCTCGAACCCACAGACTGCGAGATCATGACCTGAGCTGAAGTCAGACGCTTAACCGACTGAGCCACCCAGGCTCCCCTTTTTTTTTTTTTCATTTTAAATGTTCATCCAAGTTACTTATTTTTAGCTGGTCAATTTCCCACATAGGTGTGTACAACTACTCTTGTGTGAGGCAGTGGTACTATATGAATTCTGCATCGTGTGTGGAGGGATAACTTTCTGGAGATGTCCAAGATAATACGAAACAAATACTATTCCCCTACCTTCGGGAGAAGAGTGCCACCATTAGAACTGGCATGAAGCATTTAAGCACTCCATGGAGGCCTCACTGACATTCTCCAACTAATCCACTTTAACTTCAAAGTTTTCTTGTTGTTCCAATCAACTACAACATTATTTTGATAACTTAAAGTTTAATTTCCTTTTCCAAAACATCTTAAGTTAAAAGAACAGAAATGGGAAGTAATTTTCCATCTACAGGACTAGACCAATAGAGACTGGATAGGAGTTCAATAAAACCATTATAGTTTTTGTAATAAGATTAAATCAGCTCTTGATTGAAGTACACAGGCACTTTTTGCCAAATTATATTAGGCCCTTGGCAATTGCCACCATTGTAAGGGAAGGGTTATTTTTGAAGGCTATTTTCCCATCTTACAAATGCTATAGTGTGATGAATCATAAGTGCCTGCAAAGTATCTCAATGGATATCTTTCAGAGATGAATCCCTTTTCTTGTGGCAGGATAGTTAGTTGTCAATTTTATTGTAAGTTTTATACAGGGTTGTTAAGTTTTTTTAACTGAAACACTAATATAAGCTAACCCTGTGCTAGTTCTAATAATTTCCTAAATATTAGGCAGTGCCTTTTCCCTCAGAATCCTCTATTACTCAAGCATTACTCTTTTTTTCAAGCACTATAATCTATATTGTATGGAATGTAGATTTCTTTTCCCTAAACCAAGAAAAATGTACTATGTCACTAATATTTCTTAAATAACATAATATCAATCTCCTTACATATGGAACCTATACATTTTATCTATTAGTGTCTATTCTTTTTTTTTTTTAATTTTTTAATGTTTATTTATTTTTGAGAGAGAGAGAGAGAGCATGAGTCAGGGAGGGGCAGAGAGAGAAGGAGGCAAAACTCTGAAGCAGGCTCCAGGCTCTGAGCTGTCAGCACAGAGCCTGATGTGGGGCTCGAACTCGTAAGCTGTGAGATCATGGCCTGAGCCAAAGTCTGACATTTAACAGACTGAGCCACCCGGGCACCCCTATCAGTGCCTTTTCTTATTTCTATAAATGGAATCAATGTCTTTTTTTTAAAATTGCTAACCTTTCCATTCAGGTCATCTGTTATATGATAAATAAAAAATAAAATCCAGGTTTATTGAAAACTCCATATATGTCAGTAGTATTAGGACTTTAACTAGGTAGTATTGTATTTTCAAAAATCCCTTTTAATTCCTGGAAAAAATAACACTAATCAGCTGCTGGTATTGAACAGTGACCTTACCAAAAATACTCCTTCCTTACCTGGTAGTCACAATTTGCATTTGGAACCAAATTTGTCAATGACAAAAAAAAAATGCTATCTAGTTTTAAAAGAAAGAGTTTGAAAAAATAGTTATCATAATAATTTTATTTTTGGTTAAATGTAAACTTTATCTCTGTACCAAAAAATCTTAAGATAAAAGAATTGGGACTGAAAACAAATGGTAGTAGAAATGGCTTTTAAAGCAATACTATATTTTTAATATTTCAGTTATTTTAAGTCTTTGTTAGAAATATAGAGCACCAATTTCTGAAGATAATCTCTAGTTGTGAGAGAGAGCTTGGAATACAAGTTGCCATAGAGCTGAGGGACAGTTTTGATTTTGGCATAACTTGAGAGTCTAGAGATTTCTGATAGACTGTGCAGTACTCTGTAACCTGGTATTTCTCTTTCTCTATGTTAAAGATCTCATCTTATTGGTGGTTGGGCTTATGTAGCTTTATTCGTGGCAAGCATTAATGAGATCTTTGGGGATTTTCACATCAATTTTGGTGGAGGTGACAATGACAAATTTCTTTTGGATTCAACACAAAGAAACTCAATTGAGAACCAGGTATCCATTCATAAGTAGCAAGCTGATTCACCTACTTCAGGAAACCACCCTTTTGCCTCTGTGGTGACAGGTGGGGATGAACAAAATGGTCCTGGAAGTAACACTGTCTTTTAGTTTTCTCACCCGCTAATGAAAGAGGTTTTTATGTTTGTTTTGGGAGGGGGGTTGTTTTGTTTTTGTTTTTGTTTTGCAGTGGTTCAACACCTTTTGAGACACATCTTCAGTAGTATAAAAATTAGGCATATTGCTAAGTTTAAACACTTGGTACGACCATTCTTGTCACTACCAATGGGCCTGTGACCGTAACAAGAACCATCTCCTTTCTCATTTCAGTCCAAGACTTAACTGCTGAACATTTCCTCATGTACATGATTTTCCTCGGATTGGGAATTCCTGCCGGTTCCTCCTACAAAGCGAGGGTTCTATTTGTGATTGGGCTTCCCTTTCTCGGGCATTTTGGTCCTGATTTTTCCTATTAACCTTTCTTCAAGTGTCAGCCTTTCTTGTTTTCTGATTGCTCCTACTTAATGTCTGGTTTGGGGGCTATTTAACCACCATCTTTCAAGACAAGAAAGTGTAATACACTTTCTGACAGTCTTCTCTTTCTTCTTAAAATGTTTACTAATCAGAATTTTAAATAGCATAATATTAATAAAACGATTTCCATTTAGTTTTCTTCTTCCTAGTAATAAACATGCCAAGCATATTTTATTTAGTTAAATCTGGACTCTTAGGTCCATTCATTTATCTTATGTTGCTGCTATCCAATCAATCTCATTTTTTCCTATAGGACTATACCTATCCATATATAGGGACAGGAAATGGTAAAAAATCAATCAATCAATCAATCAATCAATCAATCAATAATTTAAAAAGAGGGGGGGTTGCAAATCAGAACCAGAGATTTTTTTCACCACTTCTAGTTAATGCCAATGCACTTCTTATAATTCAGATCATTAAAATTCTTCACAATGTTTTTGGAACCAACAGTTGTGAGCATACTGTCAGCATTGCAAGCAAACTTCCAATGTGAGTTTCTATTTTAATAAAAACCTTAATATGCTCTTCATCATATACATGCTACATAAAACAAATAGGCTTTACTAGGGCTATTTTTTTCTTTGTGTTTATAAGGAGCAGGATTACCAATAAGTGATGTAGTTCAATACAGTGCTATTTATTACACGTGGGAGTTTGCAGAAAACATAGAAGAACATCAAAAATAACTAATGTTTATAGTACTTGGAAAGTTTGTGATGAAATTACAGATTGTAAAATTAGTTAATTGACAAAGTTGTTATAACACTGAGTTTGCATTTTATTTTTTAAGTACATACACAAAAGAAACTACATATATGAGGTAGTCATGAGATTGATAATTGCACCTGCTATTTAATATACCTGAATGTGAGACTGTTTCATCCACATGTATTATTTTAATGCCCTATACATCTATGAATCCAAAAGGTATACAGAACCATACAATTAATATTTTAGTTAACTGCGAAATATTACCCAGGTACTTTATTAATCATTATAATCAAATTGAGGAGAGGGCATGTGGCATTGTTGTATGTATACTATTCCTTCACACACATTTGTTGAATGAATAACTTGTTTTCAAATAATTAAACATTACTAAAAATACTCTTTACACTACAAATACAAAAAAATAAAGGTTGGATTTATCTTATGATTCAGAAGATTATACTAAATTTCAACTTTAGGCAATTTCATGAAATCTGAATATACTCCTTGATACCATGGTAAAGGCACTTCAAAAAAATTTCTGTTGTCAAAACTTGTTTATATAGTATTTGCTTCTTTCCTGAGAACTGAGAAGTCAAAAACGATTCCAGTTTTAATTTCGTTTCGGAATCAAGAGGGAAGTGGCAACCATTTTTATTTTGAATTTCGATTTCTATAAACTCTGCCTCCAACACAAGCTAAAAAATCCTCATCTGGGTGTCACCTGGGTTATTTATTAGTAAGGCTTTTTGAAGCACAGAGGCCCATTACACACACAGCCTGGAGAAAGACAGTGTGGCACAATAGAAAGACCTGGGGCCTTTAAACATAAGTGCAAATCATTGCCCTGGCACTTAACAGGCATGTGAATTTGTGCATTCGTCAACCACAGGATTACAAAATCAGCCTCATCCTTGACCCATTTGGTTCCAGATGGTTCTACATAATGATAGAAGGTGTGCAAATCATGTTTCCATTTAGTGCTAATCCATTGTTGTCAAGCCCAAATCTTATTTATGTTTTCATAACCCATATTTCTTTCTCAAGGGATGTGTTAATAGCACAAAAAAACAACAACATGATATGGAATTCACCAATTGTAAAAGGAGATCAATGTAGGAAAATGACAATAAAGAAAGGAGCATAGATAATATCTAGACAACTTCATGAAAAGCAAACAACCCAGAAAATGGGCTAGTGGGGCCAGCGTTATAGTCCCCGTGGGACAAGTGAATCATACCCTCATGAGATAGATTTCTCTCTGGAAACATTTTCTGTGACACACTATGCTCCATGTTAAATTTATCCTACTAAAAAAAATTCCAATTCTAACACACCTAGTTTAATGTTGAAGCTGTGTGGTGAATATTTTAAACAGAAAGAGACAAAGTCCTTATACCATTTTTATTATTAAAAAAGACTCTGGAAAATTATAATAATGGTAGCTGTAGCCTTTGCCAGGTAAATACCCATAATATCTATAAACAGTCTCCTGAAGATAATTCTAATCCATGATGATTTACATGGCAAATATTTCTTTGAATAAAATTGCAGTTTGGGGTATAGAGACAGAACTAAGAAAAGAAAAACACTCTAGTATAAATTTATATAAACCTGACATCTCAGAAAGAGTGGCTGACCATGGCATAAGTTTGACTCAAGGGTATCACTGTGTGCATTCTTTTTTCTACATAATTCAAACAAGGCAAACAGTTTTTATCAGTAAAATACAACAGAAACCAAAAGTTTATACTAAGTTTTTCATTTCATTAGTTGGAAAGCGGAAGGAATAGTCAAATACGATGATTTACCAAAAACGTTCTAGGGATCTTTTTTACATGTGAGCTTCAAACAGAAGTTAGGTCTAATCACACTTAAATCGATGTAGACTCTCTGTCTCGAAAATAACCTGGCGAGTTGAAACCAGCAAAAATGTACATTGGGTTTGCAGTTGGATTCCGCCTATGATGGAGTTATAAGTTATATACTTAAGCCATTCATAACATGGACTATCAACGAAGACATCACTATATTGAAAGCATTGTTGTATTTGGCAGAAATTTTTTCTTAAGTCTTGAATGCATTATTTTTCAGGTCATTTGGTCCCTTTTGGAAACCTACAATTTATCACCAGCATATTTAACAATCAAATGAATTGTCACGTTTCTAAATAATGTACATATTTTAGGCATATTTAAGAAAGTCATTTCACTTGGGAAGAGAGTTACTATTTTTTATTCACCACAGTTTGCTTCTGAGGGTCATTTCAATTTCTTTTAATTGTACTTAAGTGTTTCTCCCCCACCCCCACCCCCTTGGTATTTGTTACTAGCTTTTAATGTGATTTCAAAATTATAAACGGGTCAGCATATTGGTAAGTGAGTTTTTGAGTTTTGAGATTTTTCCACATAGAGAAGTGAAGTAAACAGGGAGAAGTGGAGAGTGGCATTTCTTCCTAACAGGTTTCATTAAAGGGGGTACTGAGCTAATGAAAAATTTTCCTGAGAGTCTGGTTTACAGAATGTGCATTTCTTCAATACTATTAACTTATTTGTGCTTTAACTAATATTTTCTTAAGATCCACAAAGCTTTATCAGCATGATGCTTTTACTATTATTATTTGCACTGCTATTAGGAGCAGGAATGCTGGCTGAAGATTTTCATAACCATTTTATGGGAGGCAAACTCAAATGTTAACAGGGGCTAGGCAGATAATGTAAGGGGCAAAATGGCTCATTGTAAAAGAATAAGAAATAATGGGGACTGAGAGAGGAATTCTCTTCCAGAGGGATCAGCTGTCACTCAGTCTTGACCCATAATAGTCACCCATCAGGTTGAACAAAATATGTCTCCGGGCCTACTTTAGCCTGCAGGCTATCAGCCTGCAATCTTTGTTTTAGAGATCAATTTGTCGAGGGTTGATTAAGTAACATAAACCAAACTAGACTAGTGTTTGTGGTGGGGTTGAAGCATAGGAAGATAAACTATCCCATCAAGGGCTGGCTTCATGGATGTACAAGCTGAGAAGCTGCAAGAGTCCCCACGCTTAGAAGGGCCCCACACTTGGTTTAATTGTCTGCTCTTGTTGTCTTGAAATTCTCAATTATTTTTGAACAAGGGGCACCACAGATTCGTTTGAGACAGTGTGCAGTAAATTACAGAGCTGGTCTGGATCCCATTCAAAGTAACATTTGAAGTATTTTTCTCCTGAGTGAGTTAATATACCTCTCTGCAAACTTAATTAACTACCGGGAAGTGTTAAAAATGGAGGGATTCCTATGTTATCTATTTGTTTAATTTGTTTCTTTTGCAGATTTGAATGTACCCTTTTCCTCTCCCTTCCTCTCTCTGTATTACCTGTCCCTGAAAGAGAAGGCAAATGGCCTGATGCATCAAACAAAGAGGCTAAGGTAAAAAGTCAGCAGTTCTGGCTTCAAAATTACCTGCTTGATTTGCTAAAAGATAGACCAGTTTCCCAAAGATAGAGCAAAGACTTCCACTCTTTCTCTGAATTAAATATAAAAATAAAAAAAAAGACTTACAAAAATAGTTCAATGATCAATGATATTGACAAACAGGCATGTTCCCCCTCTTGATGTTACCTATTTGTAGGAAAAAATAAATTATCATTTAAATTTGTCATTAGAATTGGCCTTAACAAGTGATTTACACTCAATATCTGGTTTCAGAGCATCTCTCTGCAATGTTGGAATAAAGTACAGCACAGACTTCTCTGGTGTTCACTAAAAAGCCATCTAACCTTTTTGTAGATCCCTAGACACCTGTAATCCACCAATTTCCAGCTCATAGGAAAAAGTATGAGCATTTAACTTCGAATCTTGGGAGCAGAACTCTTAGCTGGATTAATTTATTTTTGTTACCTATCAGTGTTTTAGATTTATATCCACTTTCTTGTTATACTTGATGCCAGCCTGCATTCCTTTGCTGTTGTGCAGGTATGACTAAGTACTGTCTCATTCCATTGAATGGGACATCATTTGTCTTGAGTTCTACAGGCTGGCTTGCATACACGACAGCACACAGTGACAGTAATTTGCACTGATCTGCCCCCACTGCTAGTCCTGCTGCTACAAATAGCAATTGATTATTATGCTGTAGTGTTATTGACTGTCACTATGAACACAAGCTTTATTTCATTTTTAAAGTAACATGCTGCAGATTTGTTTAGTATAAGAGCAAAACAGGGAAATATTCATTTCTAAGAATTATTTGCAGTCACAAATGCAACTTTAAATCCTGGTCATAAAACATTTACTTTACTTTAAATCAGAGTAAACAAAAACTTTATTGTGGTATTTATTTTAGTGTAATGTAAATAAATAATTTCCAAAAGCCATAAGAAAATCAGTATAAAACTGAAATATTTTTCCTACTCCCAATTTCAGGAGAGATATGCATGGAAAATGACTAGATACCTTTTCATCTTTTTTTCTCCCAATCGTAAATGCTTTCTCTGTTTGAAACAAAGTTGGAATTCTATTTCACACACATGTGTTTATTGACTTGTCTGGTATTCTAAAACTCTCAGTTCTTCTGGGATCCTATAGTATCTCATACCTTTTTACTTTTTTACCTCTACCAACTGACCAGAATGTATTCCTGTGTTTAAAACTACAGTTATGCAGGTTTGTAGTGTTAATATTTATTAACATTATGTCGGTGGCAGATAGATCTTAGTTTATAAATTTGTGCTTCTATAAACTACAAATTTAAATTTCTAGGTCCTTTAAGGCACAACATTACTAGGTAGCAAAACTGATTTATTTTATTATGCTATGCCATTGTGAATTTTAATATGCTTGACAACTCCAGTAAGTATACCATTTCTGACTCAAACTAAACATTTTTGTTTAGAGAACAAAAATAAAAATAAAACTACACAAAACTCAAAGACCTTAACTACGTGGTATTTTTTTCAAATTTTTTTTAAAGTTTATTTTATTTTATTTTTCTGAGAGAGACAGAGAGGTCGAGAGGGTGAGGGGCAAAGACAGAGGGAGAGAGAGAATCCAAAACAAGCTCCATGCTGGCAGCCCAGAGCTTGACTCGGGGCTCCAACCCACAAACTGTGAGATTGGGGCTTGAAACCACAAACTGTGAGATCGTGACCTGAGCCGAAACCAAGAGTCAGATGCTTAACTGACTAAGCCACCCAGGCATCCCACTATATACCTGGTACTTTTGAACAACTCTCTGCCTTCTGAAGGCAATGCTGGGGCCAGCCGAATCCATGATGGAATGGTGGAAAGGGCCACTGGACTCTTTAACATCACTCCTGAATGATCCAACCAATGGGTGGGTTCCCATAGTTTGGGAAAATAGAAGAGTCTTAAAGATCCCACCTTGCCATTTATTTTGTGTGTCTTTGGTACATTTTTTTAATCAAGTATTTTAGTTTATTAAAAAATAAATAGGAATCTGTTATGTAAATAGAGGTAACTGAAACAAAATAATAAACTCAATATATGTTTGGAAGGAAATCTATTCCATTGTCTGAAGTATACTGTTGAAAGGATGACTCAGGTATCTGTGGTTAGAAAGTGAATTTCATCTTCTCTCCCTTCCACCTTGAGACCACCTAACATTTAAACATCCACCAAATGCAATTTGTAAAGCATACTTGTGTGAAAATTGTTATCTACAGATGATTTAACTTTTTTCAGTACTAACAAAGGAGGAAAAGCACGTAGAGGAATTACTGAACAGAAGTAGGGATAGTTAGTCTTACACTTTGTTTTAGATTTGAGCATATGTCCCTGTTAGGTAATATACAAAACCTGTTAAGAAGTAGGCAGGCGTTAACTATAAAAGCATAATACAAATAGTCATGTATTCTTGGTAAACTGAGGTTGTCAGATATTAGTAAAAGGGATTCTCACCAATATTTTAAGAATTGGATCTATCAAGGGTCTAAAGAAAGTGGGTAGCACTTCTAAGACAGTAACTGATACAGTACAAAGTCCAGAAATATCTTTCAAAAGGTGTGTGTGTGTGTGTGTGTGTGTGTATTTACACGTGAAAAGACAATAACAGGTATTTTTCATTTCACAGCCATGACATCATTCAAATTAATGCTAAACAGCCATGTATTTATCAATTAGCATTACGTTTCCATCTCTCTCTGACTCCTTGTATTGTTGTAATTCCATCAAATAGTCATTTGCTTTTTTTATGCTAATAATCCCTTCACATTCCTTCCTTTCATCTGTATCCTTGTGTGCTATTTGTTGTTCTGCTAAATCCCTATTATAGAGGCCCATGAGTTCCAAGAGCTTGATGAATAATTGGAAATGTTTTATCCCTGAGCTTCAAAAAAGTGCTAGAAATAATTATAAGCAAACATCTTCTGTAGTGTCCCATATCAATCCAATCCCTGCTTTATGCTGTTTGTACTTTAGATAGAGAAGGAGACAGTGAGATCTTGGCTACCAGCTCTTGCAGTGTAAAGGGGACAGATGTTTCGGTTTCTATCGCTTTTTCTTCTGTCTTCTCTGTTCTTTCTGGCAGCTTGGGCTGCTCACTACAATACGTTCCACAGTTAGTCAAGCCTGTAATTTCACAAGGTACAGTTAATTATTGATCAATCAAAATGAACTTCATAATCCTTTTGACAACTTGTGCTGTACTTGAACTTCTCTCTTGCCCATAAAATAGCTTAATGGTCTATAGTATAATGAACATGAAGGATATGAACTAATGTTCAAAGCAGCAGGCAAATCCTACCTTTCTTGCTCATGCCAACTCAGGATTATTCTTCACATCCTACTACACACTCCTTATTTTTCTTTAGCAAATCAGCTAAAGATTCGAGCCTTTCCCCTATCCCATCCTGACCTCAGATGAGCTTTCATATCTTCTCCAAGAATTTGATTCAATTTAAGACATTTATTTAATAATTGACTATAAAAAGTTTTATTCTTTAGTTTCTTCTCCATAAATCAATTTAGTCAAACCTTAAAGTAGCTCTCATGGGTCAGCGAGTTATGTTTTTAGTTAGTACAGCTATGTACTGTCTTTTCTTTCTTTCTTTTTTTTTTGAACAGGCAATTATATAAAAAAAAAGAAGAGTGTCATGGGTCAAAGAATACTGACTCCCCTCCTTCTCTTAGTGAAAAACAAACCAAAGTGGAAATAAAACCCCAAACTCGCTTCCTTACAATGTGTATGCTTAAGGATCTTAGAGCTAGTTTCTACACTCACTCAACACTTGTCAAGAGCCTACTATGTGCCAAAAGTCTTGCTCAGAGGGAAACACGAATGGAGACTGAGATATAAAAATCTGGACAGCTAAGCCTTGTCATAGGACATAACGATGAAGCTTTTGATGGAAAGGGTGCAGCTCTGGAGAGTAAAAGAGCTGAGGGGAAAAGTATAATTATAATATGTGGATAACCAAGTTCATTCAGTCTATCAGAATGGTATCTTCCTCTGAGAAACACACTGACTCTACAATCCTGGAGACCTTTAATCCTTCTGTGTACCATATGGTGAATGCTCCCTGCCCACTGTGGTTGCAGTCCTAGCTTGCTACTATACAAAGATGAATGAGTCCTGCTTCTTCTTGGTAGGGTTTATATGATATTAGGCTCGACCAGTTAATGGAAACGACTGCCATCCCCACAGCTGCATAGGTTCTTACAGCTTCTCAACTTGGCTTCCATCTGGAAAGCTCAGTTCTAGGGCCATCCCTGCTTCCCGTGAGACTTCTGCATGCACTTTTGCTTTTTACAAATGCTAATAAGCAAACAGAAACCCACAAGATCTGGCAAAACCTGAGCGACTTCTTAATCCTTGAAAGACTAAAGAGGCTAGTCTAGATGCCTCGCACAAAGTGACCACCCTGCTAAGTGACAGTATAAAGAGCCATAAAGAGACGTAAAAACAAAATGCTCCAGAAAAGAAAGACCATTTGTGACTTTGGGAATCAACGAAGGTTTTCAGATTTTACGGCCAGTAGAGCTGGATCTCACAGAACAGATCATTTTCATCAAATGCAGACAGATTAGGGAACAACAGATGGTAAGCAAAAAGAAAGGAACTCAGAGCAAAGGTTCAGAGACAGGAAATGCAGTGATGTGTATTTAGTGTTTATTTACTTTGACTGTATGTATACCAGGTACCAACAAGCTGTTCCTAAAATTTTGATGCATTTGATAAGCACACAAATTAGAGTGAGAGACCCAATATGTCTCAACAGAAATTCATTTCCCCCTCAAATATTCCACAGTTATCTTCTGCAAGATGCTTCTCCTCTCTACTCAGGATTGGGTTCCTCATGTACTTTGACTCTGGCCAAAGTGTCTTATTCCTGCTCCTATTGCCCATGGGCTTCTGAGGGCACTGCTGCCCCAGAGACTGCCCCTCAAACCCAGGGAGGCTGAGCGATGGCTCTCTACCACACGTCTTAAGTGCGAAGCATGCTCTCCCTTGGATTCTTCACAGAAGAGTGGAAGTTAATCTGCCACTCATCCCAACATTCCTCAAGTTTGAAGATAACGACAGAGAAGATCAGCACGGAGCCACCACTGTATCCTTTGAGACAGCTCTCAGAGCTACTCCCTTGGGGTCTGTAGGTAGCGCCAGTCTATTTAGATCCCAGTCTTTATCCAGGTGAGAAAACTCAGCCCAGCTCCATGACCAGGAGAGTACTAGTGTGTCTGAATCTTGGTCTCTGGCCCAGCCTCCAGAGATCTGAGAGAGAACGCAGATTTCCTCTCTCAAACAGTCTAGGATACAACTTCAGTTTTGCCTCTTTCCAGAATGTGTGATATTCAAGCTCCTGGGGATACTGTGCACTTACTTGCTGGGGCATTTGGTCTCAACAGAAAAATTAGGTTACAATGTAAATGTTCAGCCAGAAGCAGATTTAATATGAAACTGAAGAAACCCAAGATTGAAGGCTTCCTCCAAGACTCTGTACCTAGTTTTGTGTTTTTCGTTTTGTGTGTTTTTTTTCTTACAGGGAGCCCAAAGTATGAGAGTTTCAGGCACCACTAAACATGGATCTGACTCTCCTTCCAATACTAGCACATTTTAGAGTGTTTCATCTGAAATCAGACCATCCCAGTCCCAGGCTAGAGCAAATTCCCAGCTCGAGCCAGTCAACTTTCTATGTCTCACCTCCATCCTATGGTGAAGATCTTTTTTCATAACATTTCTGCTGTACTCTGTCTTCAGGTTCTCATTACCCATAGGGTCTGATAGACAAGAACTGACACACAGACACAGACACACACACACACACACACACACGCACATCACATATGCATAATCTCTTTGATATATAGCAAAGGCTGTTTAAATGCACAGAGAAAATATTCTCCAGAAAAAAAAAAATGAAACTTGCAGAGAAGTAATTCTGTCTACCCATCTCCATCATGAGTCATACAGGTATTTGTGAAGAGTGAGATGATTTTGATTCATCATGAAGAAATGGCCCTTTTAGAAAGATTTAAAACCAACCAAACAAATAGAAAACAAAGACCACAACCCACAACCATTGCTAGTCTTTAGGTGACAACTTCTGGCATCAAACTTCAAAACTCTTGACTTTCAGGCAACGTCTCTCCCCCTCCCCCTCGCCTTTAGAAGGAAGACAAGTTGTGAAAGAGATAGCCAAGGAGATGCTTAACCTCAGAACACTAGGCATCTTAACTTTCTTCCTTGTTTTTGGACAATTGGTAAGGAGGGAAGTGACCTGGTCAGAACTAAGTTTTAGCAAAGTTAAGCACAAGCATAACTTGTGTCAGGAGGACAGATCAAGAATGGATGCCCTGTTTTTTCCAGCCCAGATCCCTCTGGGCCCTATAAGAACAGGCTTCCATGACATGGAGTCACTGAAACTCTACATGATAACAGCAATAGCATCTTCACTGATGACTTCAGCCCTCGGCCCTAGAAAGGTGGGCACTCTGAATCTGTGCTCACATTCTGGAAAATAAAAGCTTTACTTGGGGTCCTTCTTGTCTCTCATGAATTGCAGTGGACCTGTAGACCCCAAGGTTCCAAACCCTGATGACCCAGGGCAAAGCAAAATGAAAATCTTCTCTCCTCGCCACCCCCCAAGTTGTACTAATTAGATTTTCAATGGAATAATCAAAACTTCCAGGGCTCTTCTGAAAGAGAGTTGGTCTCTCTGTCCTCACATCCCTAGTGAAATTGGTCTCCAAGAGGCCTTTAAAATCTGCACGTCACAGAGCTCTGCCCTCAGTTAAGATACCTGCTTGTGTGGAAGCACTTGGAGCTACAGATTCAACAGATCTGCCGACGATATTCTAGTAAACTAATTGCTGAAACTCTGCCTCCTCACAAAGTTGAAAGGGAAAGTAACGAAAATGTTGTACCTAAAACACTTGACACTTAATAAGTACTCAATAAACAGTGGTTACTTCTATTAAATTCTAAAACAGTTTGGGGAAGGTCATGCCTGAGAATCGTTGCTTTAGTTAAACTGAAGTTATCATTTTCTTGCCTGTGGTTCATTGATTCTAAATGTAGAAAGTTTAAATAAATATTTATGTAACTTTTTTTTCTCCCCTTCCCCTCCCCCATGGTCTTCTGTTAAGTTTCTCAAGATCCACATATAAATGAAAACATATGGTATTTGTCTTTTTCTGCCTGACTTATTTCACTTAATATAATACCCTCCAGTTCCATCCATGTTGCTGCAAATGGCCAGATTTCATTCTTTCTCATTGCCAAGTAGTATTCCATTGTATATAGAAACCGCATCTTCTTTATCCATTCGTCAGTTGATGGACATTTAGGCTCTTTCCATAATTTGGCTATTGTTGAGAGTGCTGCTATAAACATTGGGGTACAAGTTCCCCTATGCATCAGCACTCCTGTATCCCTTGGGTAAATTCCTAGCAGTGCTATTGCTGGGTTGTAGGGTAGATCTATTTTTAATTTTTTGAGGAACCTCCACACTGTTTTCCAGAGCAGCTGCACTAGTTTGCCTTCCCACCAACAGTGCAAGAGGGTTCCCGTTTCTCTACATTCTCGCCACATCTATAGTTTCCTGATTTGTTCATTTTAGCTACTCTGACCGGCATGAGGTGATATCTCAGTACCTAGTACTGAGTACTCACTTTCCCTGATGATGAGTGATGTTGAGCATCTTTTCATGTGTCTGTTGGCCATCTGGATGTCTTCTTTGGAAAAGTATCTATTCACGTCTTCTGCCGGGGTGGGGCAGGGCGCGGGGGCAAAATCATAAGAGACTCTTGGATACTGAGAACAAACTGAGGGTTTATGGGGGTGGAGGAAAGGGGAAAGTGGGTGATGGGCATTGAGGAGGGCACTTGTTGGGATGAGCACTGGGTGTTGTATGGAAACCAATTTTACAATAAATTATATTAAAAAAATAAAATAAAAATAAATAAATAAACAAATAAATAAATAAATAAAATATTTATGTGAAAATCACTGTGTTACAAACTGATTTTTACATGATATCATATTTTGCTAAATGTAGAAAAGTCTACACCTAGGTATAATATGCTTACCAGGATTTGGAATAAACTCTTTGGAAAAGATTAATTATAAAGTGTGTATGAGACAAATATATTTGTGCACATGGTTATAAAAAACAAAATTCAGAAGGTTAAAAATAAAGGTATATAAAAATATATACTTTCTCTCTTCAGAGGCAACCTCATACTTTAACATTTTTTAGGGGGCGGAAGAATCAGGTGGTAATATTTTAAAGATTAATTTATGATGTTATCAGGGAACATGCAATAGCACAATGTACAGCAATATACATTTTGCTGTATATTTTCAGCAATTCGATATTTCCTGACACTGAGAACATTATATGAAAATGTAAGTAGAAATGACAGTCCAATACTTAGAACTCCAGAAATGGGATACAGAAAATACAATTCTTACCAGAGAAGAGGATGGTATTTTGGGGTAGAACTGAATTTCCCTCCAACTTGTCCCACGTCAACTTGTCCTTCCACAATGGAAAGTCATTGATCTAACACAGGAGTTTACAAACTCTTTCTGCAAGGGGCCAGAAAGCAAATGTTTTAGATTTTGCTGGCCAGTCTCTCTGCAACTATTCCTCTCTGCCATCGCCATGGAAAGGCAGTCATGAACAAGAATGAACTAAATGGGTGTGGCTGTGTTTCGATAAAACTTTATTTACACAACAAGCAGCCGGATTTAGCTTATGGTGCTTAGTTTGCCAAGCACAATTCTAAAGTAATAGAAGACACAAGGAAGAACATACGACAAGGATAAAAGAACCTGCAGGAGGAGATGATAAAGTCACAGCAAGTAAGAGGGACTGCATGAAAAAGGAAAGCGGTAATAAAGAATGGGGTTTACGTTCTGTACCAACTCCTCTCTACCACTCTATGGCAGAACAATTCCATCTCAAGATGTAATGCTGGGTGTGCTGATGATGCCAGGTAACTTGTTTTATTGGGGATTTACATTGTACATGACAGACTGTATTATTTCCAAACCCCAGGGTTTGGATACTTAAAATAGTATGAAATCATTGAAATTGCCTCATCTAGTTCCAGGAGTTTCATTTCAGCCCTGACCACTGCAATCCCGGCAACTGACCTCTGAGAAAATTTCATGTTTCAAAGAAGAGATAAATAAGCATTTTATCCCAGCCCCTTCCGCAGCCAGCATTAAGGCACCACCACAAACTCCATGAACCTAGTGTGAGGAGACACATTTGCTGCTTAATGCTACTTAGTTTGTGTTCTTTAAATCTGGAGCCTAAGCTCTGTGAATTCGTGGTGGAACAACTTTGGCAAATAGAAAAATAAACTTTGCCTCAGTGGAAGATTAGTCCGGGAGGCCCAGTGGACATTTCGCAGCAGTAAAATCCATGCAAAATGAATTTGGACAAGAATAGTCTGTCTAAGATATCAATTTGCCCAAATAATATATTTATAGACTATTATTACATCGAGGGAAAAAAAGCACCAGATTGAAACTGTAAAATTTCCCTGATAAAAATGATCCATTCTCAAACGTCAACCAACATTAAAAGGGAGAATTTGACACTTTTAAATAAAAAATGATGCACAAATTACACGAGAAATCTATGGAGACTCCTTCAGTCCTTTCTTCTCCTCTATCCCGCTCTGAAACATGCAATAAACCATTTTCAATTGGAGAGGTTTAATCTATGTGTATAAGGAGAGTTAAAGGCAATGCCTTCTCTTCCTGGAGGCCTGTGTGAGGGCTTTTTTCAGATATTGATTGTGAAAGTGATATCACACCAGAAGGTGCATTGATATGGTGTCGGGTAAAAGAAAACGGCAAAGAATCCTTATAGTCTAATCAAAGCTCTGCCCAAGCCCCACACTCTGATGAAATCCAATCAATAGAGACGATTAAATGACACATACAGAGTCATCAATATTAAATACACTCCATTTCCTGTACAAGAGCTGGAGAACACAAAGTGGACAAGATAAAACTTGACTCTGCAGGTTTATTTACAGGATCTGTGCTATATTTAAACATGACTACGAAAGTTTGACTTAGTTGCCATTTGGCCAAAAAGTCAGGTGCCACATGGGCATTTGCAAAACCGCCTTACATTGAGCAGAGTAGGAAGATGAGCATATGGCAGAGGGTATGACTTGACAATAAGCACTTGGAGGAGGCCAGCATTAACTTGAACATCTGGCATTTGGTTTTATGACGGAAGACACATAGGAGACAAGGAAATAATAAGAGTAACAATAAAAATAGGTACAATTTATCGAGAGTTTGCTACAAGCCAGCCAAGGTGCTAATTGCTCTACAGTTATCAATCTCATCTACAAACCTTATCTCATCGTCTTTTTTTTTTTAATTTTTTTTTAACGTTTATTTATTTTTGAGACAGAGAGAGACAGAGCATGAACGGGGGAGGGTCAGAGAGAGAGGGAAACACAGAATCTGAAACAGGCTCCAGGCTCTGAGCTGTCAGCACAGAGCCCGACGCGGGGCTGAACTCACAGACTGTGAGATCATGACCTGATCCGAAGTCGGATGCTTAAACGACCAAGCCACCCAGGCGCCCCTCATCGTCTTTTTTTAAGGTCCAGGAAACTGAGATTAAAATGTCTTCAGTGGTGTGGAAGTGAGCTTGTTGGAAACTGAACTCAGCACTTGCCTAATTCCAAAAGTCACGCTCTTCACAAGGATGGCCCGAATCCATTGCTAATTGACTATGATCTTGGAAAGCCTACCAATGTCTGTTTCATTGAAGTCTCTTTCTTCTTCTGTAAAGTGAGAGGCTTGAACTAAGTAACCTAACGTGCCTCTCTTGATCTAAATTTCTAAGAATTGGTAGTAGCACATGCCTGACTGCGAGGTATTTATAAAGTGTGAATAATATCACTTCATCAAAATTGCTCATTTATTGCTAAGAAAGGCTATGCTTTCAAAGGTTGGGATTTTTTTGCTCCTTATTTTAATAGGGATGACAGACCAAGAAAATAAGCAAAGGTATTTGGAGGCAAGGCATAGTTCTCGAGATTCGGTAAGGATCTCTGGACTTTCAAGTAGGACTTTTAGCTGCTTTTGTGGCTCACTGTAGTACAGATTACAAAAGAAACGGGCTGGTTTCAGCTACCAACTGCTTCTCCTTAGATTCGGGCAGTGGGGTTCAAAATGTTTCCTCATCACTTTTTAAAAACAAAATCATTGTGCAATCAATTTAATCATACTCTAAAAAGGATATTAAATATACACACTTCATCTTTTTTCTTCAAAGTCTATTTATTTTGACAGAGAGAGAGAGAGAGAGAGAGACAATCCCAGAGCAGGCTCTGCACCAGGAGTGCAGAGCCTGATGCAGGGCTCAAACTCATGAGGAACTGTGCAGTCATGACCTGAGCCTAAACCAAGAGTCAGTCGCTTAACCAAAGGGGCCACCTAGGCACTCCCACACTTCATCTTTTAAAAATATTTCACAAAGCACACATAAAGCTTACTATGTGTCAGGTACAATTTGAAATACATCGTAACGATTAATGTATTTAATACTCAGAGCAACCCGTTGAGGTAGCTACCTTTATGTTATCCCATTTCAAGGATGCAGAAACTAAGACAGAGAGAAGCAAGTAACTTGCCCAAAGTCATCCAGCTGAAGGCATGGATGGAGTCAGTATTTGAACTGAAGCTCTAGAAAACTTGCCCATAACCATTAGTTTCTGCTGCCTGTCTCTGTATAATCTACCATTTTTTAAGAAGTTTTATAAGTAAGATAGACATTTTTAAAGACATTTACGTGAGGTACCTGGGTGGCTCAGTTGGTTCAGCATCCGACTTCAGCTCAGGTCATGATTTTGCGATTTGTGGGTTCGAGCCCCATGTTGGGCTCTGTGCTGACAGCTCAGAGCCTGGAGCCTGCTTTGGATTCTGTGTCTCCCTCTCTCTCTGCCCCTCCCTGGCTGGTGTGTGCATTCTCTCTCAAAAATAAATAATTTAAAAAAAAATTAAAGATGTTTACAAAAAGTAAAATAAAAAGCCTTTTATGCTATCAAAAGGTGTGATTGGAGGTGAATAGACCTGCAGAAAATGTTTCCCTTGAAGAAAGTCAGGCTAAATTCACTGCTAAAGAAAGGACAGGAACAGGTATGTCCGCGAATTCAATTCACACAAGTCCCCAAACAGCTTTGAGTTTGACTACTGTCAAACTCATGAGTTTTGACTACTGTTCATCACTGCTGACATGTCAGACATGCAAACAAGCATCAGGAAAGTCTTTGACAGAATTCAAAGTATCAGACAGTACTTCTGGACAGTGGCTTCTTTGAAGAAAAATCTTGTTTGCTAATCATTCTCAAGAGGAATGCATGTTTTAAATGCTTTTTAGAGCTAGAATAAGGATAAAGAGTATCTGCTTGTGTAAGTTAGTAGCCTAATTCTATCAATAGTCAATTTCAGTATTTTCCTGCCCTTTGCTTTCAAGAAAGGCTTCATAGCCACCAGCCTTACCTATGTCATGGTTATTTTTTTGGTCTATCTTTTCTTTTTCTGTCTCTTTTCCTCCTGGTAGGTAATCTCACTGATTTCCTTTGTCTAGTTATGCAAAATAACAAATGTCAAAGCTTGGAAACTAGTAATTTGGCAATTTTAGACAATCGCCTCATAACCACATTTTAGTACACCTTTGAAGCAGCAGAAGTTCAAAGGCTTTGAAAAGATGACTATTGCCCTGCCTGTTACTATGAGTCATTGGAAGTAATTGGTCTTGTCTGATGTATGTTTTGAACTGAGGAAGTAGAGCTTTATTACCACAATCAGATACAGGTTTCTAGCCGAGGAAGTGGGGTTTTCCTCACAGATGTAGATGCATGCTTGATAAGGCAGAAAACAGACAGATGTGCCTCTA
This sequence comes from Panthera onca, assembly GCF_046562875.1. Taxonomy (NCBI): domain Eukaryota; kingdom Metazoa; phylum Chordata; class Mammalia; order Carnivora; family Felidae; genus Panthera; species Panthera onca. The sequence continues at coordinate 85,425,829 of NC_138346.1, forward strand.
TGCACCAGGGGAGAGGTGTGGAGAAGGAACAAATAAAACAGTTGAGAAAATTCCATGAAGCTACAGTGAAGTGCTTTTGGAAGCAGTCCCAGTTAGGAAATTTCTCACAAGCAAGCGGCTCATAATTTCGATGCAGACTTTGGCTTTAATTTTGATACCAACCCAAACCTCCCTATTATCCTCATCATGTTCAAAGTGGGCCAGTGATTTGCTCACAAGTAAACTGGATAAATGAAAATCATCTTCTTAAGAGAATATTAACCAGTCTCTCAACGTTACTTTTACAAATATGGTTCCTGAGGTAAAGCTACTTTTGACTTCAATGAAGATGGTTGTTTCACGGTCTCTCTCATGAAAAATAAAAAGCAAAAATTTCAACTACAGAGAAATACCCATATATGTTACTTCTTTTGGCATTTTCCCTCAAAAACAGTTGTTAATGGTTTTCAATGTGTGTATATATGTTTGTAAATAAAGGAATAAGACCAAAAATAAAACAAAAGGAAGCAAACACATACACAAACACGCGAGTGTGCACGCGCACACACACACACACACATTTCAGACAAGGTGTGACTACTTTGTAAGTATTTCTCATGTAACATTCAGTCAACAAATATCTATTGAATGCTTACAATGGGTCACGTGCTGGGCTAGCAATTAGAGTACAGAGATCATTGTAATCCCTATCTTAAGGAGTTTACAATCTAGAAGATAAAAGGACAAAACGACATGTGTAATAATAAGGAAAACTCATTGAAGGGAAGCATGCACAGAACAGAATAACCTACGTCTTCCTAAAAGATGTTAGTTAACTATTTGGATTTTGATGGACTCAGTGCCTATGAGGGGACTTTCCAGAAAAGGGAAATAGTCTATGCTAAGGTGCAGAAACATGAAAGGATATAAACCACCTACAGTTAATGTAGCTAGAGCTTGCAAGACAATCAATGAAAGGCTAATTTTATTCCATGTGTTTTATGTTATTACTATAAATCATGTTTTACTTTGCAAATACTCACTACAATTGTTTCATTTATATTTATTGTAAAAATACAATTGACTTATTTCAGTGACCTCATATTCTTGGCTTTGCTAAAATCACTATTATTTTAAGTAGTATTCTGTACACTATTTAGGATTTTCTACAACACAATCATATATTATGAAAGGAATTTTACTCTTGCCTTGCATTCATTAAACTTTCTATTATTTTCTTATCACACTACAGTTGTTAGTATCTCTAACGAAACACTAAATAGAAACAAAGTAAATTATTCCCTCATTTCTAATCTTAGCAGTAAAGCATTCAATATTTTACCAATAAAAAAGATGTTGAGTTTTATGTAGATGATTTTTATTAGATCACAGTGAGTTTTTTTTTCTTTCTGTTACTAATTTCCTGTACTTTCTTTTCTCCCTTTATGAATGAATATTCAGTTTGGTCAAATGCTTTTTCTGCATCTACTGAGAGGGTCATGCTTTTTGCTTTTTTTTTTTTTTTTTTTTGCTGTCTGTTAATATGGTGGAATGATTTGATTGATTCTTAGCTATTAAACCAACCTTGCATTTTTGAGATGAAGTCCACTTGGTCTTGATGGATATATTTGTTTGTGTATATATATATATATATATATATATATATATATGTATATATTTGAGAATGCAAAATGGTGAAAGCCCTGTGGGAAACATTATGGCAGATCCTCAAAAACCTAAACATAGAACTACCATATGGTCCAGCAATCCCATTTCTAGGTATAGATCCAAATTAATTGAATGAAGGACCTAGAACATACATCTGTATACAAAAATTCATAGCAACATTATTTATAATAACCAAAAGGTAGAAACAAACTATATGTCTATGGACAGGTGTGATAAACAAACAAACAAACAAAAAACATATAAGACATACATACCATGAAAAATTGTTCAGCATCCAAAAAGAATGAAATTCTGATATGTGGTAAAACATGGATGAATCTTTAATACATAATGCTAAATTAAATAATACAGATACAAAAGGTAAAAAAAAAAATGTCTGAATCCTCTTTTATGAGGTACCTAGAAGAATCAAATTAATAAAGACAGGAAGGAGAATAGTGGGTACCAGGGGCTGGGAACAGGGGTAATAAGCAGGTAATGGTATGGAAAGTTCTGCAAATGGATTCTGGTAACTTTTTGTGCAACAATGTAAATGCACTTGATGCCACTAAGTTGTTCACTTAGAAATGGGTAAATTTCTATATTGTCTATATTTTCTGGAAGAAAAAAAGAAATTAAATAAATAAATAAATAATAAAAATAAAATATTTTAAAATAATACAATAATAAAAAATTTAAAAGATGACGGCATGCCCGATAGAATGTCTTACTGAATGACTGTGGAAACAGATCCTTTAAACCATCACTACCTCTCTTTCTGACCTGCACAGTCTTTGTAAAGTGGTTACTACAGCATCCAGCAGCTGCTAAACCTGCTTGAGAAAATCTCACAAACTGGGCATTGATTCTTTGAAAAGTGTTTTCATATTAGCTTCAACCAGTCCCTCAGGCCTTAATCATCTTTTTATTTCCTCTTTCTTTGTCATTTTTCAGAACCAATGCTCAATTTTACCACTTCCTCCAAATTTCAGACCCTGTGCATGCCCACCTAATTGTTAGAAGAGAGTTTTCCTCTAATTTGTTCAGTAAGTGGGTTTCAGTAAAGATTTGTCTCAAATTCTCTCCACTCTCTTTCACAATTGCTTATTCCTTTGTCTGAATTCCCCTCAGTCTCTAAGAAAATGGTGTCTCTCTTTGTTTATAACAATAGCTATTACTTCTATCACATTCAAGATATGCTTGGAACACATACAGTAATAATATCACCACAGCCACCTGAGTTAGGTCTTATTATGTTCCCAATTTTACAGATGTGGACCTGAGGCATGGACAGCCTTAACAACGTGCCTGGGGTTACAGCTAGGAAATGGTGGAGATGAGGTACAAACCCAGGTAGGATGCTCTTAACTGCCTTCCTAATACTCTTATATATATAATCTTTATTTTCTTATTCTTAATCTTATTCTTAATTTTTAAGATATATATATCATATATATATACATAGATATATGATATATATATATGATATATATATGATATATATATTTCCATTACATTATATTCCCACATGACAACTGTGTTCTCATTCTCACAACTCCAGCCTTCTTCCAAAGCTATCACTTCCCCTCTCTCCTTCCTTTTTCCCATCAGAAGAGTTGTTCATAATTCTCACCTTAAATTTAGGTTTTAAACACTGCCTACAAACCAATTTCTTGTTGCAAGTTTATCCAAGGCCAGTTGAGCAAAGGTCAATATTGTCCTAATGGTACAATCAGTGCAGATCTATTTTCAACCTTCATCACTCTGATCTATTTATCAATGTTGGCTTGTGATCCCTTGTTTCTCTATCACTACTTTCGCCTATCTTTTTACCTGTTTAGAACATTCTTTTCAGTGGTCTATTTTTATTGCCCCTTCCTTCCTTTTTTTAAAAGTTTATGTTTCTCAAAGTCTTGTTTTATTTTTCTTCCCTTTCTTCCAAGTAGCTGTCCCAATATCCTCAAACTCACTGACCTATAAATACTTCATTGATAAACACATATTGGAAGAGGATGATTTAACTTCTTGCTCACTTGCAAAGGGATAAATAATATAAGTCTTGGTAAACTATCTCTAAGAGCAAACCTTATACCTGCTCTATTTTGACAATATTAGATCCAGTTAGCCCTTATTAATTCATCACTAAGTTCCAGGCATTGTTTCAAGTGCTATGCTCCTCATAATAATCACATGAGACAGATATTATTATTTTTAAAATCTATTATTGAAGCATAACAGACATATAATATTATGAGTGTCAGGTGAATTGCACAGTGAGTCCAAAATTCTATACATTATGCTATGCTCACCAGTCACTATCTGTCACCATACAGTATTATTATATTATTGATTATACCCTCTATGTTGTACTTTTTATCTTCATGAATTATTTATTTTATAACTGGAAGTTTGTACCTCTTAATCCCCTTCACCTTTTTTTCACTCCTACCCTACCTCTTCTCCAGCAACCATCAGTTTGTTCTCTGTATTTAACAGTGTGTTTGTTCATTTCTTTTTTTTTAATTCCATATATAAGTGAAATCACATAGGATTTGTCTTTCTCTGTCAGACTTATTGTACTTAGCATGATACCCTCTAGGTCCACTTATGTTATTGCAAATCAAGTTCCTATTCTTTTTTAAGGCTGAGTAATATTCCTTTGTATGTATACATGGTGTGTGTGTATATATGTGTACACATATGTGTGTGCATATATATATATGTAGTGTGTACATATGTATGTAATATATATATACATATACATATATATGTATATATATAGTCTTCTTTATCCATTCATCTATTGATGGACACAGGTTGCTCCCATATCTTGGATATGTAAATAATGCTGCAATAACCATAGTGCATATAGCTTTTTTAATTAGTGTGTTTTTTTTTTCAGGTAAATACCCAGGTATGGAATTACTGAATCATGGTATTTCTATTTTTTTATGTTTTGATGTTTTGATGAATCTCCATACCGTTTTCCATGGTGGTTGCACCAATTTACATTCCTACCAACAGTCCACAAAGTTTCCCTTCCCTCCACCTCCTTGCCAACACTTATTCTTGCCTTTTTGATACTAGCTGTTCTGAGGTGATATCTCATTGTGGTTTTGACTTGCATTATTCTCACGATTTGTGATGTTGAGCATATTTTCCTGTGTCTATTGGCCATCTGTACATCTTCTTTGGAAAAAAAAAGGATGTCTATTTAAGTTCCCTGTTCACTTTTTTTTTTGTTCTCTGCTGTAATTTTTTTTTCTTTTTTTGGTGTTGAGTTGTATGAGTCCTTTATAAGTTTTGGTCATTAACCCCTTATCAGATATCATTTGCAAATATCTTCTCCCATTCATTAGGTTGTTCTCTTCATTTTGTTGATGGTTTCCTTTCTGTGCAAAAGATTATAATTTTGGTGTAGTCCCAACGGTTTATTTTTGCTTTTGTTTCCATTGCCAGAGGAGACTTGTCCATAAATATATTGCCAAGGCCAATGTCCAATAAATTAATATCCACATTTTCTTCTAGAAGTTTTATGGTTTCAAGTCTTACATTTATGTCTTTAATTCATTTTGAATTTATTTTTGTGTGAGAAAGTGGCCCAGTTTCATTCTTTCACTCTTTCATTCTCACATGTAGGTGTCCAGTTTTCCCTCACCATTTATTGAAAAGACTGTATTTTCCCCACTGTATATTCTTGCCTCCTTTGTTGTAGACTATTTGACCACATGGGTGTGGGTTTATTTCTCGGTTCTCTATTCTATTCTGTTAATCTGTATGTTTATATTTGTCCCAATACCATACTGTTTTGATTATTATAGCTTTGCAGTACTTCTTGAAATCTGGGATTGTGATACCTCCAGCTTTGTTCTTCCTTCTCAAGATTGCTTTGGCCGTTCCAGGTCTTTTATGGTTCCACACCAATTTTAGGGGTATTTGTTCTAGAACTGTGAAAAAATACTTCTGGTGTTTTGATAGAAATTGCATTGAATCTGTAGATTTATTTGGGTAGGATAGACAATTTAATACCATTAATCCTTCTAATTTGTGAGCATGATGTATTTTTCCATTTGTTTAGGTCATCGTTAGTTCCTTTTGCCATTTTTTTTTTTGCAGTTTTCAGAGTACAGGTCTTTCACTTCCTTGGTTATATTTGTTCCTGAGTATTTTATTCTTTTTTGGTACAACTGTAAATGGAATTCTTTTCTTAATTTTTCTTTCTGTTTTCATTATTAGTATATAAAAATGTAACAGATTTCAGTATGCTAATTTTTCTGTATACAACTTTATGGAACTTATCCATTCTAGTAATTTTTTGGTGGAATCTTTAGTGTTTTCTATATATAGTATCATGTCATCTGCAAATGGAGACAGTTTTACTTCTTCCTTACCAATTTGGATGTCTTTTATTTCTTTTTCTTATCTGATTACTGGAGTTAGGGCTTCCAGTACAATGCTGAATAAAAATGACAAGAGTCAGTATCCTTGTATTCTTCTTTCTTTTTTTTCTTTTTATTTGGCAGAGAGAGAGAGAGAGAGAGAATCTTAAGCAGTCTTCACACTCAGCATGAAGCCTGACATGGGGCTTGATCCCATAACACTGGAATCATGATGTGAGCTGAAATCAAGAGTCAGACAACCAACTGAGCCAAACAGGAGCCCTTATCTTGTCTTATTTCTGATATTAGAGAAAAGCTTTCAATTTTTCACCATTGAGTATGATGTTATCTGTAGGTTTTTCATATATGGCCTTTGTTATGTTGAGGTATGTTTTCTGTAAACCCATTTTGTTGAGAGTTTTTATCATGAGTGGATGTTGTATTTTGTCAAATGCTTTCTCTGCATCTATTGATATGATCATTTTTGTTATTGTTGCTGCTGTTCTTATTGAAGTAGGCTCCACACCCAACGTGGGGCTTGAATTCCTGACCCAGAGATCAAGAGTCCCATGCTCTACTGACTAAGCCAGACAGGTGCCCACGCAGAGTTTTTATTAGATAATATTTGTATTTCCATGTGAGAGGTGGAGAAACCTAAGACATAGAAAAGTTGACTAACTCATCCAAGGATCCCCAGCAAGCAATTGGTAGGGCCAGAATTCAAACTAAAGCAATGTAGTTCCAGGACCATTCTCTTACCAACTATGCTACATCATGTTTTAATCAATAAATAATGTTATCGGCAGGACTGTGGCACTAAACAACTGTAGTGGCTCTTTCCCATAAATTATGCAGAGGCCCTGACCAACAGAAAGGTGATCACTGTTGTTTATCTACTCCCACACAGACAAGAGAGAGACAATGGCATTTTGAAATAAATCTTGTAATCTCATATATCACAAACCTGTCGCGTTTCCACTGTTACATGTGTAAGAGAAAGCAATGGCATTCAAATTAAGTAATGGATCTGAAACAAGGAAAAAGAGTAAAACTCATACTCTGCTTCCATCCTCTTGGATGTCTTATAACATGGAACTTCTAGATATATTTTACTTCCTAGAGGGCTAGAGAGATGCATTCAACAGCCAGATAGATGTCTTTTTAATGCAAATCATATCATATCACTACTCTGTATTGAATTCTTCAATTCCTTCCACTACTCCTGGAATAAACACTAAATGTATTAAGGTGCACATACATGTCAGCATCGTCAGACTCCTGCCATTTTCCCCAGTCTCATAATGTCCACCTCTCCCCCTTGTTTGCTTTGTTCCTTCACCCTGGTCTTCTCTTCTCTCCACTTGGGACACTCATCTTCTAACTCTTGGCAAGGCTGGCTCCTTTTTATCCTTCAGGGTCTCAGCATAAATGTTATCTCCTTAGAGAGATGCTCTGTGTCCACTTGATATAAATAGGTGACCCCCACTTCCCAATTACTATCTAGCATCTCACCTTGTTTGCTTCCTGGCATGATCCAGAAGTAATTAATAATTAAATTATTAATTATTGAATTATTCATTCTTTGTCTACCCTACTAGAAGTAAGCTTTTTTGTTCAGCATCACATCCATGATATTAACACAGAGCCTAGCACATAGCAGAAGTTAACATATTTATGATACTAAGAAATAAGAAGTGTATATTACACGGAGTTTCGCAATATTCCTTTGCCTGCACACTCATACAAACCTCACCTTCTGGTGTATATTTACCTGAAAGAGCATACAATTTGGAATTGAACAGACTTAGATTCTTATCCACCTCTGCTACTTACGAACTCCAAGATCTTGGGTGTGTTTTTAATTTAAAAATTTTCCTTTCACTTGATAAAAAAGTGGTATTTACCTCATGGATTCAGTGTGACCACTAAGTACAATAGTATCTGTAGAAATGATTCACTCTATTCCTGGCACTCAGCCACCAGTTAATAAATGTTTGTCTTCTTTATGTCTTTGGCACTTGTAAGCGCCACTATCTTACAAGTTCATGGATCACAGCAACATATTAGAAAATGAAAGTTAAGAAATAGAAATGTTTTTTAAGTTTCAAATCTCCAAGCAGGAAGCCTTGCTTTTTTACATCACAAAATTTAAACAAGAAGAGAAAAATTACACAAAGGAAATAGAAGAGAGGCAGGAAGCACAGGAGGGAAAGGTGAGAAAAGAAAGAAAGAAAAAGAAAAAGAAAGAAAGAAAGAAAGGAAGAAAGAAAGAGAAAGAAAGAAAGAAAGAAAGAAAGAAAGAAAGAAAAAGAAAGAAAGAAAGAAAGAGAAAGAAAGAAAGAAAGAGAAAGAAAGAAAGAAAGAAAGAAAGAAAAAGAAAGAAAGAAAGAAAAAGAAAGAAAGAAGAAAGAAAGAAAGAAAGAAAGAAAGAAAGAAAGAAAGAAAGAAAAGGGTTTGCATCTTGCAAAGATACTGACAGACCATTCCAGTTCTGGCCTGGTGTTCACTGAACACACACACAGAACATACAGGCAGTTCTTTCTTGTTGGTTGATTGCTTCGACTACCTGCCGCCAGGCCCTACATGCTAGTGCAACTTGTCATTTTTCAGAAATGAGCATCATTTTCTCAAGTGTTTTGGCCAATGTGAACATTTCACGGATGTTTTATGTTGAAGGAACACCTAGTTTCTTACATGTTTTTAAGGGACAGGAAATGTGGACATTTAAAGGCAAAACAACCCAATATTTAGCATCTTAGAACTTGGTTATATTCTAGCATATTTAATGACATAGTGGGAGAAAGAATTTTCTTAAAGCAAAAGCCTCTGAGGTATTTCTGGAGGCATATTTCAGATTCTCAAGGAGGGCTTAGTAGGAAATATTTTTTGCTAAGATGTTTGACATGAGTCCAGACGATTCCTGGAACTCTCTTTATATAGAAGCAACACATATAGATAAGTTAGAGGTTACTAGCAGGTTTGAAATGCTCCAAAATGCTCTCATGTCAAAGGGCCACTGTTTCTAGTATTAGGTGAGTGCACCAGCCATTTTATTTCTTCTCAGTATCCCTATTCTGTCCCTATTGGTATATTTGTAATAGGAGGAATAGCCTCGCGTCTCCTAATAGACAAGTCTCTTGGGTAACATTTGCCAGACCAATGGCGTGGAACCAGGATAGATGGCATTGCAGATAAAAATAAGGTTTCAGGATACAAAATGACATCACATAACAACATCAAAACTTTAAATGAGCTTTAGCTGGTCTGTTTATGTAACAGTCTGGAAAATAAGTAACTACTGTTACCAAGTTGATTAGTGAGGTTATCTTAAAATCTCTCCAAAGGGGATCGTTTTGAACTGGAAGAGTTTTTAAGAATCATCCTGCGAGTTCAAGTCAGATTTGGTGAAAAGCAATAAAGGAAAGTCCTGGGTCTTCAGAAATGTACATCTGTTCTTCAGTTTAGGAACTGTGTGAATCTGGAGTGCAAGTCCATGGGATAGATGGAGCAGCCATTAGAGGGATTTCAGTTTATCCCTTCAAAAGGATTTACACCAATAGGGATTCACCTTATCCAGCAAGGCTTTAGGACAGATTCTTCCCATAGGCCTTCTAGCAGGCACCTTCTGTGACCTACCAAGACCCTCTTGCTTCTGTCTGCTTCATTTCTTTTGGGATCTGATTGCTATCTGTGAGGCTTCCTCTGACGCCATCTTGCCTCTTCTCAAACTTGCTTTGACTTTATGGAGACTGGCCATGGTTACATTTTTAGAACTTGACATGAACACCCAAATCATGGAAAGATGGGATTATTTTCTCCATCTTATTAAAAACACAGACAATCCATCATTTATCTTTCCTTCTGTGGAAAATTTTCTAATAAAAATGTTCACACATTAGTGCTTAATAAGAAGCCCAGTGGATGTCCTTTACTATTTAGTGTTCATAGACTTGTGATAATTCTTTTAGCTGAGGACTCTAGAATCCTGTGACTTGGCTATCCAGATGTGGAGAAACAAGGAAAACCCTAGTAAGAAAGCCAAAATCCTGTTCACACAGGAATTTGGTGGAGAATTCATGGCCTATTTCATTTCTACCCACCCATGGCTTTCATGAATCCTGCTGTTGCCTGACCAAATCGGGTCTGTTTGTAACGCCCTCCCTTTTAACTTGAACCCCTACTGGTTTTCCTACTTTATTTATTTATTTTTGTGGAGGGTATCCTCATTTCTTTTTTTTTCCCACACACTTAGCTGAACTCAAGCTTGAGTCCAAACAAGACTGCCTTGAGTGGATTCCATAGCAGCGTTCCTCAGCTGGCTAGGTCCCCTTGTGATGGCATTCCCAAGGACCCATTGGCTGGGATCCATAGCATTCCACTATCAGGACTGCTGACAAAGGTTTATTTTTTTTAATACACTTTAATCTAATGCTTAAGGAAGGAAGGGATGTTTACTTGTATGAACCTTAGTTTGTGGTGGGTTTTTGTAAGATTCCCAGGGCATTCTGAAAGCATGGGATTTAATGCTCTGCATTCTCTGAAGGTAAAACAAAACAAAACAATAAACTTATTTCCCTTTAGTATCTTTCCTTCCAACTTTTTTTTTTTCATCCCTTTGGGAAAACATCACTCTTTCCAAATTGAAGACTCTCTTCAGAAAAGGAGAAATCAAGTGACTAACATTCTTTCTTTTGCAAGAAAAATAAAAATAACACACACACAAAGAGAGAACATTAAGTGATTTCCTTTCCAGTGATCTTTGACATGTTTTTATGAACATATCTCCAGACTTCCCTTCTCCCAAGATACAGCTCCTCACATCAGAGTTGGATTAAAAAACAATAAAATTAATTAATAAATTAATAAAAATAAGTGAGAAAATGTACATTGTTAAGCTTTCTTTAAAAAGTAGAACCATTTACATCTTCCCAAAAAAGAATGGCTTTCAGTTTTATCCAACACAAGATAGTATTTACAATAGGACAGAGAAAGAGATGACCCAGAAGAAAATGAGACGTGACCAATCAGTGGGCCTGTTAAGAATATTAATATCATTTCCTGATGAATATTACTAAAAACACTAACAAGTGACATTTACTGAGCACTTTCCATACACCCGGTATCCCCCCAAGCTCTTTACATGCGTTATCTCACTTAATCTTTAAGCTAACCCTGAGATATAATTTAGGGGTTGGAAAACATATCTATAGAGGGCCAAACAGCAAATATTTTAGCCTTTGTGGTCACATAGGGTTTCTGTTACACGGTCTTGATTCCTTTTGTTGTTGTTTTCTTTGTTTGTTTTTATAAACCATCACAAATATACACACCATTCTTAGCACCTGGGCTGCCCCCAGATAGGTGGCACATTGAATTTGGCCTGGGGGCTATGGTTTGCTGACCCACTTTGATCAGAGTAGAACTTATACTATTTCCATTTACAGAAGAGGAAGTTGAGACTTAGAGGAATTAGGTTAATCTGCCAAAGTTATATACCTAATAAGTGGCACAGGACTTCAGTTAACCATGTAGACCTTAGCAAGAGAAAATGAATTGCAGTTAAATCTTAGAAGTCATGAAATGAGGAAATAAATATTGAGCATTTCTAATAAACCCTATATAGTTAACTATGATTCGCGCTGTCACTGGAGTATCAGCTAGTTTATAAATGCCTTATTGGATATACTAGTAGATATATGCTATTTGCACTTAAACTCCTGGTGCATCCAATATCAAATGATGACTATTTCATGGGCACAAATAGAAGGGTTTTACTTTTAGAACACTGTAATATTTTCCAGCCTTAACTAATATAGCCCTGATTTTAATTTTTCCTGTTCTTTACCATTTCCTTTCCTTAAGTTACAGACAACCAACGTAAATACACATTCAACATTTCAAAAGCACAACTTAGCTGAAACTGAAAAAGAAACACACACACACACACACACACACACACACACACACACATACAATGGGCCTAAGATTATTTCTTACTATATTCCTCAATCCAGAATTTGAATGCAAATCATTCTAAATTTTTACTGGTTATCTGAAGTGCCATAAAAGGAAAAACATAGTGAAGCATTCAAGAAATACAAGATTTTTTTCAAAAAAATTTGATGGATCAATTCTGTGGTTTGAGTATAGAGTAAATTTGAGCCCGTTGAAATCAATGTTTTTGAGGTTAAAAATCACTAATTAGGAACATGTATATGTGGTACTTACATGCACTATGCTGCTTTTCCCCTTAGAAGTAAATTATGTTGAGTATGAAAGACTTGACCCAAAGTATCTACTGCAACTTTTAAGTGCTCATTGTTCATTACTAAGTATTTTATTGAAGATTTTTTTGTCTAGATAATAATGCTAACTCCAAACCAAACAGCAGGAATCAAATCAAATCAAATTTGGGGAATTTGTAAATGATAGGCATGTCTAAAATTAGGAAGAGAAAGCATATCCAATAGATAAAAATCCTTCTCACCTATATTCTTTTTAACATGTGTCTTTAAAGCATCTAAATCCAGACTCCATTGACTCTCACTCCATTGAGAGTGATGGAGTAACATATTTTGAAAGTTTCCCCAAACTTATAATTTTTCCCACTAGATTGAAACAACTCCTTTTATTGTCTTGGCAGTTTTTAAAAACCGCCTGCCTTTATTTTTATCTAATATCCAGAGTCCTATCAATAAATAATACACATTAAATAACCATCTTGGTTGATTTTTAAGAAGTCTTTTTTTTTCTTTTGGAATAAAACTAAGCAAAAGGAAACTTAGAAGTGTACCTATATATACAAACTGGCCACAACCAACAAAACACAGGAAATTGGACACACTATGGATGGAGAAAGAATTTCCGATTTCTATCACAGCTCATTCTGCGAGTAACACTGCAGTTCATTGTCAAACACAGGAGGGCCTGGGGTGCTTAGGAGAACAGATGGCAGCTGGGTGAGGCCAGACAGGAGAGAGGGGAAGGTGTGGCCACCCAGGAAGTGATTGTAAATTATGCAGCTTGCTCTTCTCGCCTTCAGATGAAAGGGAGAAAAAAAAGTATTTAGAAACGTGTGTGCCAATGGTCAGCGCTGCGGCAGCCCCGAGGCATGTCCAACTCAAGATACAAAGCAAGGTATAGACCGAAAAGCAATCAGGGGTTTTCAGGGAATGTTAGGAGATAGATGGTGATGCAGCAGCGCAGCGACCGCGCTGGGTCAAGCAGCGTGCTTGAAATAAAAACAAAACCCAGTGAAGTTTGCAGACTCAGTTTTTCCTTCACGAACCTAATGCTATTTGAAAGGTAGGTGCGATACAGGACTCTAGTGAAATGAACAGACGCAGCCTAGGAGCGCAGCTGTTCTTGCTTCTCACCGTGAAGTGATCAAGAAAAAACAAATAGACTTCCAGAGAAGCAGAAGGGAATAAAGCTGAGATTAAAAAATGTGGGACCCGGGAAATTTAGGGAAATGGTAACAAGGGAGATTATGGAATCACCTAAAGGATTATCTTTAAAAGACTCAAATCATTATATCAGCATTATTTTAAAAACCTGGCTGTTTTCTTTGGGGGGGCAGGTAATGGCATATCAAAGTATAATAAGATGTCAAACAAATTTTAACTTAACTCTTGGCCAAACAGCAAAATAATTTGTTTCCTGTACATCTTCCCTGTGTCATTTCTATTTTGTATATGAGCATGCTCTGCCTATATCAGATTTTCCTAAGTGCATCATCAAACTTCGGGGGTGTTTTAACAGTAGTCTCACAGTGCCTAAGTCAGTGTTGTGTACACAGTAAGTGCGTATCCACCAAAACTACAAAACTGGGAAGTTCATGAAGTTTGAGTTCATAATTCCTGCACGCGCGGACTTCCCAAGTGTTACAGAGCTCCGCCCACCCCCTTGTGATTTTGCTCAGAAAAGTAACGTTGGGGGCTGGCAGGGAAGGGGTAGAAGGAGACAGTGTTGCAGATTCAAGGAGTAACATGTAAGAAAAAGCTCAAAGGTGAGGAGGAGGAGGAAGAGAGAAAAACACGGGAAGGGTTTTCGCAAGTGAAAATAATTCAGCAATGGTTCGAGGTAGTAGTGGTGGGTGGGGAAAGGCAGAGAGAAGTGGATAGAGGCTAGGCTGCCGGCTCCTCGCAAAGGCTATTCCAGAATCTTCTAAACCCAGGTGAGAGTTTGGGTTTGGGCTTTCTCATGACGGCAATGGAGAGCCAATGGACCGTTTTAAGCAGGGAAATTCATTCCCAGAGATAAAGTTCTGTAATGTTCTTTCTGGGCGCAGTGAGAGCAGAGGTTGGAGAGAAGGTAATCTTGAGGCTTAGAGGTCAATTTTGAAGCTTCGGCCGAATCCAGAAAAGAAATGATGGCAAATTGCATGGAATGAAATGAACTAGGACTAGGAGATCAGAGTGGATTTGGGGAAAAGAGAGAAAAGAGAGAGAGAGAGAGAAAGAGAGAAAGGGTGAAAGCCACATTTGTGGTTTCACATAGAGACCACAGCAATGAGGGTAGGTTTGGGGGAAAGAAAGTGCGTCTTCCGAACTGTAATTTTTGCTTTGGCTCTGTCTGAAGATACGGCTTCCGAAATCCCTCCACCTCCTCTCAACCCTTCCATTAATTATTAGAGGATTCTGCATAGAGATTGGATATTTGTATTAAAATTGAAGTGTGCGAAATACAAAATGCCCTAAATTATCACAATCAGTAACTCTAATTGGTATCAATTAAGACCCTGAATTCTTCCCTACCTAAAATTAATCTTTTTCTGTCAGAAAATATTTCTGAAGCAATGTGCAAACCATTGACATCTTATGAGCTTGTAAAATACTGAAGTGTTTGCTAAAGTATTTTCTTTTCTACATTCTATCTTCTACTAAGTGAATTATTTATCTGATATTTTGTGCTAATCTGATAACATATACATTTACATGTACAACATGCATACCCAGATATAGGTAAAATTCGTAGCTTTCCTAAATTGCAAATTCAATATTTTTGTACCAGTTCCAAAATTCCTATTCACTATTTAGAAGCTTTCCTACAAGACACAAAATCCATTGTGCAATATATATATATATATATATATATATATATATAACCAGAATATATATATATATATATATATAACCAGACTGCAGGAGTGCAAAAGTATACACTGTTTCCTTCAAAAATGGAGTCATCACTCACAGATGTAGATGTGTACTTCTTATGCCAAGATGAGACAGATGTGGTTCTATTCACTCAGGGACAGGTGCTACGGAAAAAGAGATAAAACATTTGTAGAAAGTGTAAGCAACTACATCACTGTTGCTAAATAAATAAACTCTCTGCCAAAAAACTTTATTTGCTTATTTCTCCTTCATGTTTATTTTAAGATCTGGTAGAGCTAAGCTCTATTCCATTTTATTTTCCTGCATTGGTCACAAACGGACAGGGCGTACATATGTGTTTGAATATGTTCTGTAAGAATGAATGGCACAGACAGTCCCCACGCCATGCTATACTATTATTAATTAATATAAATCAAGCTTACCCCTGACGTACCACACCCACAATTTGACACACTTCACTTCTGGCAAGATCATGTTCACCACCCTTATAAAAGAAAACAGGTTAAAATGAGGGCCATGAAAGCTAGGCTTTCTGGCAGGAAAAGCCAACTTCACATTATTTTTCTGAGAAACATTTCGGGGAGCCACAGACTAAGAACAGTACCGGGGGCAGAAATGTGCAGCTGCTAGGCTAGGGCAAGGAAACAGAAGATGATTTTGATTTTAAATATTCGTATTAATTCTGACTCCAAAAGAAGGATCGGGTGGGAATCAGCAGCTGGGAGAGGGAAGGCGAGTGGAAAAGATGATTTTGATTTTAAATGTATTTAATCATAATGCAAAGTGGAGAACGAAGGAGATCTGCAGCTGGGCCAAGGAAGGCAGAGGGCTGAGCTGGAAGATTGTCTTTCTTTCAAATACGCAGCTTTGGCTTTCCTGGAGCCCAGGGGGACCAGGGAACTTGCAAATACAAGGAAAGGTTTTATAGCTTGAGGGGGCTGCAAATAGAAAACTCTGCCTGCCCATGTTGACATTAAGAAAAAAAAAAAGATAATAAGAATAGTTAGTAAATTTAAATGAGATTAATCCCAAGATTGAAAAGGCAGCAGAAAACTCAAGAAAGTGTTGGCTGTGGAGTGCTCTAATAAAAACAAACATGCTGATTATTTGATAGTTATCTCTCATATAAAAGAGTTTTATTATCATTCTTTAAGAATTAGGAAACTAAAAATACACTGATCATTGAAATTATAGAGAATATAATGTACTCTTTTAGTTGATGATTTTAAAGGAAGCTTAGGGGCTCTTAGAACATTATGTCAGTGCAGTTGGGGCTTGGTAAACGTTTGTGGAATGAAAGTAAAAATTAATAAATAATCATT
This sequence comes from Panthera onca, assembly GCF_046562875.1. Classification (NCBI taxonomy): domain Eukaryota; kingdom Metazoa; phylum Chordata; class Mammalia; order Carnivora; family Felidae; genus Panthera; species Panthera onca. The sequence goes on from NC_138346.1 coordinate 85,442,296, forward strand.
AACCTATATTTTAGATATGGTAGAACAAAACATACACTGAGCCTACAATATTCTCCAAAAGCTGTTTTGTATATCGGCTTGTTATTTTGTTATTTGTCTCACAAAATACAGTGTCAAGAAAAACTCAATTGAACTTTCTTTTCTTTTCTTTTTTTGGTATTCTGAGTAATGTGAGTTGTTTAAAGTGTGAAATTTCCATGGCACATTGATGATATTTAAGATACTATTTAAGAAACCCAAAAGATATATATAAGTGTGTTGAGAATGCCCATAAAGGGGAGAGATGTTCAAGGGAATAATCTCAACTAAGGAATCATTTGCTTTTAATATGAAAATGTAAGTATAACATACGTTTCACACTGCCAGGTTGAGAGAATCTTTGTTTTACTTAGGGTTATTCACTATTTTGAGAGTCTTTATTTCATTTGAGTGAGATGTGATTTATTTTTAAGCCCAGCTTCTGTGTTTCCGTAATGATAATCCCTTGGATACAATAGATAGCTTGTCAATAACAGGTCATGTCGTATTTCTTGACAAACAAAAACTTCCATTTAGGACCACGTTAAAAGACTGTGTAAACCTCCATCCACGGAATTATCAACACTCTAAAATAGGTGGTGGCGGTGGTGGTGGTTGGGATGCAGAGTGGGAGGAGCCTTGCCCAAGAATCTGTCTTTAATTTTTTTTAAGTCAATTTTGCTCACCAGGTGGGGGCTTTATCCATGCTTTTCAAAGCTTGACCAATGAATCCAGCTTAATACAAATATTTCCCTTTGTAGGCAGAATAGTCAAAGCCTTAACTGGTTTAAATCCAAGTAAGAGATTTTACTTTGTCTGAATGCCAGAAAGCATACAAAAAACAATTATCAAGGGCATAAAATTCATCTTTATATCCATCATGAACCAGTGGAGTCGCAGTGGATCTCCGTTGTTCAGTGTCATTCTATGTATTCTTAGCAGCTTTCTAATTCTAAATATGCTATTTGATTTTATTTTTTGACAATTTCTGTCAGTGTACGTCCTGAAAGTAGGTTGTATTTTTCCCTTTCAGTGAAGCTGGAAGAAGCAAGTATATAAAAAAATACCGTTACTTCCTTACATTTATATTTTGTACAACCCAGCATTGATTTGCTCCTTATTTAAGCAACATTTTCTTGATAAATTAAAAAAGCAGCAATAGCCATTACTGCAGGCTATATACAGCCTCTAATATCACTTAAGCATATTACAGAATATAATATCTGGTACTTAACGACTAACTTGCATATGAAAGCTCACATAATGTCTCATAAAACCCTTAAAATGGCTTCAGTTTAAGAGTCTCTTTAAAAAAAAACACCTTCAGGGAATATTGTAAATGAAGTAGCACTCCAGCCTTGGAAAAAAAATTCACACACTTGCAGAAATTTTTAATATAAATTGAACACATTAAAAATTAATTTTGCATGACCATTTCGCATTGCGGTGCCAATGCATAGTTAAGATAAGGCCTTAACTCTTCTTTGTTTAAAGTAACATGGAAGCTCTTTGCTTTCTCTCTTTGCTTTCATCTGTACATAATTATTATTTTCATTAATCAGAAAATGGACCCCCATTTTCCTATTCTGACAGCCTCAGCTGGAGTTGACGGAAACCCTACCTGAGTCACCAGGGTAACCTAACCATAAACTTCTAGGAAACTCATTAAAGAAAGGTGTGAGCTGACAATTAACCAAGGCAGTTTCCATCATCCTTCCTTTTTTGAAACCGAGGGGCTTGGGAGAAAAGCTTACTCATCAGAAAAGTAGCTTTGCCCTGAGAAGTAAACCTGCTCTGACTTGGCCATCACTCTCCTTTCCCAGACCCCTGATTTGTCTCTTCTTACTTGCTTTCAACTGGATCGGGTATCTTCTTGAAGATTTGTGTGGCTTTTAACAGGAGTATTAAAGAAGTAACACAATGCACATTTTCTGTTAAGATACTCATTTTTCGATGGAAATAAACAGGGGCAAAAATAATAACCAATTGCACCTTTTTGTAGTTGTGTAGATTTTTTTTTTATTAGTCTCCTGGCCATCATTTTACAACAAAAATTCCCAAAGAGGGCATCGGTCGCAATAAGACATTGACGAATGTCTTTCTCCGCGGAGAGCTGGCGTTGCATAGATCTGACATGCTGTGGTTTTCTGTGGTTCTGACATGAGCAGCCAGTGAGTCCGTGATGCCAGTGGGAGCTCAGAGGGAGTTGCTGGGGTGATTCACAGATTACATCTCAAGTGATCAATTTTAAAAAGGTGGGGATGGAGCTGACCTAAGAAAGTGTCCTAGACATTAGGTCAAAGGTGCTATATAAATTTAGCAAACAAAGAAAGAAACCCAGAGCACATGTTCCTTAAAGAAGCTTGCATTCTATCCTTTCATTGTTCGTATCAAAGATTTAACTATGCAAATCTTAAAAGCTGAAAATAAAATGAGAAACCTCAGGCTTAGTTCAGAATCTGTGGTTTAACCTACTGGGATGGGGATCGGAAGTTTTGGGTCAGGGGACAAGTTTTACAAGAGTATTTTCTTAGCTTTCTTAAGCTTCCAGAAGACCTTGTGAAATATTACAAAATGTATTCCCTAGTTCTCTCTTAGTTCTTACACTCCATGTTAATACCATTTATAAGATACAACAATAAGACTCCAAAACTATTGAGAAGACATTCATTGCTCACTGCCAGAAAAGGTATTAGACTGGTGGTATCTTATCTTGAAAAAAAAAATCATTCAAACTGTAAAAATGTAGTGAAGCCAATCTGTCTGGAAGAATTGGAAAAGAACTATCCAACTGCTTGCAGACACACACACACATTTTCTAAGATCTTCACCTAACACAATCATTGTTACCCGCCAAGCATTGTGTATGGTGGAATTGTTTTCAGAAACTTGCAGCCTTATTTTCCATTGAAATGTTTCCAGTCAGACAGATTTCAACCATCAGTTTATTGCAATGCAAGAAACAATCCCTTATACTGTAACTCCATTCATGTGAGTCCAGTGTGCCCCCCTTTTTAATGCAAATGTTATGAACAGGATAAACACTGTAAGAGCTAGATATTTTTTTACTCCTGGGTGGACACAGAGTCATGCAAAATCGCCAAATGTACTGAATTTAGATATGTACAAAAGAAAACAAAAAAAAATCCATAGAGAAGCATCCTTCTTTGTGGCTTCAGTAATTCTCAGTAAATGGCATGTAAACTTAATTTCTCTCTCATCTTCTCTCTTTCTCTCTCTCACATATGCACACACACACAAACACACACACACACATACACGCACACACAAGCAATGACAATACACGAAGTTCACACTAGAAAACAGTTATGTAAAATTATTTTAACATTTTTGGAGGATATCTTTTCATAATCACCTGGTACTAACATGATCAGCTGTTACTGGAGGCAGTGGAGATACAAGTATCTATAAAATTGAAATAAAGGTAAATTTTTATTGAATTGTTACTTATAGTGTTGAATCCACAAGGAAGTAAATAAAGACAAATACCCAAAATCTGATGGGATGCCAAAACCCAGAATAATCCAGTTTTCACGTAAAGTTGAACACAAGTAGTAATTCTTTGGAGTCATTTTGGGTGTCTCAATAAGTAACTCCAAAGAGCTATGAACCTACTAAGGCAGAGAAGCAACCCTACATTCCTAAGTCCCCTCCTCACCATACGGCTTCTAGGATCATACAAATCAGGCAAAAATAATAACATAATAAGCATGGCATGTGCATAATACTACCACATTTATGCAAGCTTATATATGTAACCATGAATGTATACTTTTATGATATAAACAATAAAAATTCTATCCATCAGAATTTTTTCATTAAAGCACTTAAGATCAAAAGTAACACACCTATAGAGATGTTAGCATGTGTCCCAAGCTGCGTTCATTCTCCTTGAACAGAACACAATCTCCAGTCACCTTCCTTCCTAATGGAGTATATATTCTTTTGCTTCTCTTCAAAATTGTGAGAAAATGTAGGCCTTGACCAGATATAGTAGGGTTTACAAGAAGACTGGGAAGAGGTGGTGAAGAACAAACACACAGAGGTCATTTTGTAAATCTGCCCCTCCTCTAATTTTCTACAATTTGCAGTTGATAAGAAGGTGTGATAGGCTGAATTGTGTGCCCCTCAAAGTTCATATTTTGAAATTCGAACCCCCAGTGCCTCAGAATGTAGCCTTATTTGGAAACAGGATCATTGCAGATGTAATTAGTTATGTTTAGACCATACTGGAGTAGAGTGGGTTCCTAACCTGATGTGACTAATGTCTTTATAAAAAGGGGAAGTTTGGGCATAGACACACACACACACACACACACACACACACACACAGATGCACACACAGAATGTCATGTGAACATGACAGCACAGATAGAGGTGATGTGTCTTTAAGCCAAGAAATGTCAGAGATTGCCAATAAGCCACCAGAAGCTAGGGGAAAGGCATGGGACAGATTCTTCCTGACAGCTCTCAAAAGGAACAAACCCTGACAGTGCCTTGATCTCAGACTTCCAGCCTTCAGAACTGTGGCATAATAAATTTCTGTTGTTGAAGCCCCCACACCCTTCCCATTTGTGCTACTCTGTTACAGCAGCCCCAGGAGATGAGTGCAGGAGGTTTCCATCATTATGAGTTTCTGGGTCTACTTTCCAATGAGGAATAATCATAATAACAGAGCATAGTAGAGACCTAAGGCTTTATGAAGGACCTCCTATTCCACGAACATCTGAGAGGTGTGTGTTAACACTGTGGTAGATGTCCAAAGAAGCGACGTAAAAGCAACCCAAGTGTCCACTGATAGATGAGTGAATAAAGAAGAGGTGGTATATACCGACAATGGAATATTACTCTGCCATAACAAAGAATGAAATCTTGCCATTTGCAACAACATGGATGGAACCAGAGGGTATTATGCTAAGTGAAATAAGACAGACAAAGAAAGACAAATACCGTATGATTTTACTTACATGTGAAATCGAAAAACAAAAACAAGTCAAGGGCAGAATCAGACCTATAAATATCGAGAACAAGCTGATGGTTGATAGAGAGGAAGGGGTGGGGGATGGGCAAATAGGTGAAGAAGAGTGGAAGTTACAGACTTTCAGTTATGGAATGAATAATTCATGGGAATAAAAGGTACAGCATAGGGAATATAGTCAATGTATTGTAATAGTGTCGTGTGGTGACAGATGGTAGCTACATTTGTGGTAAGTATAGCATTACATACAGACTTGTGGAATCACTATGTTATACACCTGAAAGTAGTGTAATATTGCCTAGCATCTATACTTCAACAAAAAATATAGAAATGAAAAATAAATGAAAAACAAAGAAGCAATTTAACAAAATTAATGTGGGTTAGGGAAAGACAGCAATACTATAATAATAGTATAAATGTTGGAGCTACTGTTTGTTTGTTTATCTGTTTGCTTGCTTTTTCCAGAGCTTTTGTTTATAGAAGAAGCAAGAGTGACTATAAACATCAGGAGTAGAAGTTCAGTAGAGGTTTTCTACTGGGAAAGGACAGAGTTCACTTGTGAGTATTTAACGTGTACCTGTTACATGAATAAGTGAATGAATAAGCAATATCTAGCAAAGCTTCAGAGAGGAGGTAAAACTTTAGACCCTGATTGCCCTGAGTGGGTAACATCTCATTTTACACAAAACCAAATCAAAGCAAAAATGACATTTTACCCAAACATGATAGAGTGGTAAATTTTTGAGGAGGAAAAAAAAAAAAAAAAACGTTTACAAGCATTTCACAACCGTTGGAACCAAGTGGTATGACACAAAATATAAGACTTGTTATCAATATTCACAGCATATTGTGAATTTATTTTTAGATTGTTGTATAATATAAAAATAATATATAAAGTAGTCAATGATACAGAATCTTGGGAAGATTCTCAATGCTAGAATACTATGAGACAGTTAGGATGTATGCACTTATGGTCCTTTGAAAGAAAGAATACTGATTTTACCCCACAGAGTAGCATGATCTGATTTTCCTTTCAAGGTTTACCTGGTATTTGGTTTCTCTATAAAGGAAACTTCTCTATATGTGACATACACACATGCACCTGCAAACATATACATGGGCGATATGTCAAAAACAATCTGGCACCTGCTGAGAACAAAGGGATGCTTTTTTTGGTCCAAACTGGAGTGCTCTCCCCACCCCAAGGGGCCTGCTAAGGAAGAAGACAATTGGGCTCTCTTTTCTTGCTCGAGCAAACCACGGTCAAAGACTGCATGTAGTTATTAACAGGATCAACATTCTGTTTCCCTTCTTGCCTTCCTCTTTCAAGGTCATTATAGGTATAGGAAAGCAAAATAAATCAACCCTTCTCTTTAATTATTTAATGGGATATGAGGAGTTCCATGAAGAGAAATAATATCATAAGTGGGTTGAGGTGGGATAGCAGTCGTGAATTGATAACTGTTCATACTCATTTGACTTGTGTCACACTCCATACTCTACAATACTATGCAGGAAATTTCATCATAGAGATGAACCAGGAAGCAGCTATAGTATCTTTACACAACATAAAACATTCATGTATTATAAATAAATGATATACAGTATAAATATGATTGCTTATTAACTAATGGCCTACACTCAGGCTTCATCTATGACCTATATAAAGGATTTTTGGCATTTAACGCAAAATATACACAACAATATTTCCTTGCTTTAAAACTTAAAAAGTGTATTCTCATTAAACAGAAACCTCAAAATCAAGTTCAGACAAAAGCCAAAAAGAATGTCATTCTCCCTCAGATTTTAGTTGGATTAAAATAGTGCTATTGCACCGATAGATGTTCAGGTTACCCAAAAGAGAGTAAGATAAGGAGAAAAGACTGCTTAGAGGGAAGACAAAATACCTTGCATAAATAACAGATAATTCACACACACACACACACACACACACACACACACAAACACACACGCCAAAGGTTCTCTAACTTTAAAGCTCTGTCAGCTGCCATGGAGAAACCACTGGCAAATTTTCTCCAAAAATAGGACAAAAGAATTATACCAATTCGATGAGAGATGAATGGCAGAATGTTTATCATTAACTAATCTTAAATATATTATTTACTTTGGAAATATTCCCACAACCCCCATGCCATAAATATTAAAACTTAAATTTTTTCTATTGCTTGTATCTACTTATGAGTTTATTTATCGAATTCTCCAGACCTACAGAAGATATACCTTTTGGAAAACAACTTCACATTTTTGTTTCATGGTAGCATTTGAACCACAAACTTAATTCAAAATTTATCTTAACAATCTTAACTACAATATCTAATTTCTTCTTATTCAACGGCTTCAAGGATTTCTATGTCTATGGTTCTAACAACAGCTCTAAACAACAGACATAGAACCATGAATGCTCACACTGAAGGAAAGTGTTAGAACATTCATCTTCCATGAGAACAGCCCAAATGAGGACTCACCGAGGACACACCTCATTTGAAAGCCTGCCCTTAATGATTGCATATAGGTAGTTAAAATAGAAAGGTCTAACATAAGTGAATTATGATCCCTTTCAAAATATGTCCCCTTGAGTTTCAAAACTTGCAAAACTTGCAAAAACTTGCTTTCAGTTTGCAATGATTACTTGATTTATTAATCACCTTAGCTATCTTTTTCTTTTCTTTTAAAATTAATTTGAATTAATTTGACATATTACATTCAACAAAAGAATTCTGGGGATTCCTGGGTGGCTCAGTTGGTTGAGCATCTGACTATTGGTTTTAGCTCAGCTCATGATCCCACGGTCGTGGGATCAAGCCCTGTGCCAGGCTCTGTGCTGAGTGTAGAGCCTGCTTTGGATTCTCTCTCTCACCCTCTGCCCCTCTCCCCTGCTTATGCGCTCTCTCTCTCTCTCTCTCAAGTAAAAAAAAAAAAAAAAAAAAGAAGAAGAAGAAGAAGAAAGAAAAGAAAAAAGAAAAGAATTCTGAAATTTTAGGATATTCTCCCCAAAACATGTTTTTGAATATTGAACATTCATTAATTGGGATTGGCCACACACTGTAATTTATAGGGTAAAAGGACTTGGTAAGCTGTACTATTTCTTTTCAAAGAACAGAGACTATTTCATTTCAGCCTGGGATCCTTGAAGAATGTGTCTTCGTTTCTTCTCACTGCAGGCTACAAGCACTGCTGAATTGCTTGGTGGAAACTAGCATCAGAATTAATATCTACCTTCCCCTATGTCTTTATAAGCTTTGGGAGTTGAGAAGAGAGTAAAACAATAATAACAAAAGCAGATTCAAAGTACTTATAATTCATAATAAAACCTCCATAACAGTGCTTCTTAAGTCTAACATTTTTTATTCCCTCCATCTCCCCACCCACCATTTTTTGCTAAGTGCAGTACACCCATATGCTTCAACTAGTGGCCCTCAGCTTTGGCTGCACATTACGATTACCTGGAGAACTCACAAAATGAAATACGGATGACTAGGGCAGGGCTTAGGTTTGGATAGTTTTAAAACGCCTCAGGTGATCCCAGTTTTCAGTCAGGGAGGAGAACAGCTGTATTAAACCAATGGTTTCTAGACCTTTCCAATAACCAGAAACACCTGGGAGACTTTTAAAAGCATGGAACCCTTTGCTACTCTACCATACCTTCTTTTCTATCTGTGAAATGGAATCGGAACTTGCACAGTATCTAGTGTTTGTGATTATTAGCAGCTCCTCTATTATTTTCATGAATCATCAGCTTTGAGAACCACTGAATACGCACTATAATTCAACCAAAAAGGGGGGGAAAAAAGGAGCTCTGATCAAATATATTTGTATCGCATCAGAATGCGGTCTCATGTGATGTGAATTTCATGGTGAAATCGTCTGTGTTCTTGTGCATCCATTCAGTAAATGTGATGATTGGTCTGCGTGCTGAACTCCCACAGAGGACTTAGGGTTCTGTGTTCTGAGAACCTCTCTGTAGTCTGTCCACACTGAGGTGCTAACTCTCTTTGCTGTTCCATTGCTCTCAAGCCTAATTCTGTTACCGAACGTATCACCATGGACGGTTTATATGTCCAATCTGTATAAATTCCTGCAGAGGTACTATGCTTTTTGTACACTAGCAGCTTCCTATGGGCCGGACCCTAAAGTGAGTGCTGTACATGTATTATCTCAGAGTTTTTTCACAGTCTTAATTTCCTTATACATAACATGGTTGGTGGGACATCACTTTTTGCTAGTTGATTAAACTGGTTCTCAACTGACAGGAGACTTCTCTGTTAACATTAAAGTGTTATTAATAAACTGAAGCCCTGGGACCTCCAAGGTTGAGGGATGTGAGGACTAGCAAACATTGGGTTAAATCACTCAAAGATCTCCTTTCTGCATCTTTGGCAAAGAACTGACTGCTGCGCATCAGTCAAAAGAGTAAGGGAGGAATTTTACCCACTTAAAGCAGAAGGATTCTCACTTTTCTCAAACCCAATGGGAACTTCTACTATGGACATGCCTTGGAACTTCTGACCTATCTTGAGTAGTTCACAAGTTCTTGAGTGAACTACTCAAGATAACCCAGGAGGCAGTTCATTCAAGAGAAAAAGAGAGTTCATTTCAAGAAGTGTTTTTCTCATTGTGATTTCCTATTATTTATAATTTTATTTTTCATGCATATTGAATAAAATCACCTTTTATGTCAGATGTCCATTTAGAAAAACAGTTTTTATCCCATGCTCACAAGTCACGAAACAATTATATTCAGATTCTCTGTATGATATTTTGATTTCAGTGTCTCCCTCACAACCATTTTTCTGAACCATTTTTCAGAATACTTAGAGCTTTCAAAAGTACCCTATCTCCTCTTCCATCTAAGTTGCCTAAGATGTAGCACTTAGGAATCTATGTAGAATACTGCTGCTGGATAGATTATACCTAGCTGCAAGGACCCACTGGAAAGACACTAGGCCAGTTGCATACTTTATTTTCACTGAGTGTCAGGTCTTGTAAAAATATAAAACCCAGGCCTTATTCTCTGAAAGTCTGATGTTTTTCAAGTGAGGATGGGAGTATGTTGGCTGGAGACACGTCAGGGAAAGAGAGGAGCTAAGAGATAGAAAAATCTGGGGTAATCCACAAGTTAGATTTCTCTAGAAGTAAGATTTCTGATCCCCTAAAATGTGAAGAAAAATTGAGAAAACCCTTTTATATGGCTCCAATTTGATACAACATATTCTTAAAAAATACTGCTTATAGAAGCTTACAATTAATTCATTAAGTATAGGGAACTACTTGGGTACTTGCATTTCAGAATCACCTAGTTTTAAAAGAATCCCCAAAGTCTTTTTTTTTTTTTTTTTTTGCCACAATGGGCAATGGTGAAGCTAATGGTTTTAAAAGTGGGATGCCTGAAGCAGCTTTAGAATCACCTGGAAACTTTTTAAATGTATTTTTTTTTTTTTTTTTTTTTTTTTAGAGAGAGAGAGAGTATGCACACATGCAGGAGAGAGAGAATCCCAAGCCGACTCCATGCTCAATGTGGAAGCCCGACATTGGGCTTCCTCCCATGACCCTGGGATCATGACCTGAGCCAAAATCAAGAGTTGAACACTCAACTGACTGAGCCATCCAGGAGCCCTAGGAACTTTTTAGAAAAGAAGATTCCCTCCCAAGCCCATCCTAGACTGACTGACTCAGAATCTGCCAGTGGGGCCTAGCCCTTTGTGGTTTAACAAGCCTTTCAGGTGATTCCAATTCCTGAATTTTGAAAACATTCTGGTACAAACCAATCTGGGCAGATAGCATCTTTCACAGCTTATTAGAAATGAAGTAGAAGAGAAAGGCATAACTTCCTTCCCCTGGTGACTACATGTTAGCACCCAGCTCAGAGCTTTTCTACTTCCTTAATCACAAGGGATCAGAGAACAGAATGGTGTATGAAGCCATCATTATGTGATTGCAGTAGGCTAAGCATGACTCCTTTTCGCAGCTACCTGAGGATCTGCTCTTGCTACAGGTGCATTCAGTATGCATGGAAACATCAGACTCCTTGTGCCTAATCTAAATCCTTTTTATGGAAATTAAGCTTTCCTCTTTGTTTAGTTTGCAGTGGCAAGGAACAGCTGGTGAGTAAAATTAGTATGAAAAAATCTTCATATACTTAATGGCCATGATTTAAGTCATTCCTGAGTTTTTTCCTCAAACTAAAAAGCACCTTTTACTCTTACTTCAGTCTCTCTCATGAACTAGTATTCTGCTATTTAAGTTAGGAAAATATAAATTAATTATCCATTTTTAAAATCCATAATTCATTTTAAAAGAGTAAAACCAATATGTCTTGCTCTGCATAAAAATCACTGCAGGCTCAGGAGACAAATACAGACAGAAGCTTGCTAAGGGAACTCAGATGATTTCCGAAATATGCCTGCTTTTCACAAATGTATAGTGATCATTATAGCAAGGTTAAAGTTTAACACTAACACCTTTATTTTTATTTTTTTATATTTTGCTCATATTTGGAGAAAAGAAAATGCATATTCTTGGAATATTCTGCTAGCACACACTTCCCTTGGTTGTTAAAGCACCCTAATTGTTGTGCTTTTCTGTCTTGTGACTTACGTGGTGGTTCTGACCTCACCTTTATTCCAGGTGTGAATTATGCAATTCAGACTAGCCAATCAGACTCTGCTTCTTCCTACCCACGCTGTTGGATCAGAGATAAGAGCTTTCTCCAATTCAGTCTGAAGAGAGACACTAAGATTAAGTTCTCTGACTTCTTTATCTAAAATTTTGAGGAAGGGACACTGTTTCTTTAGCCGGAATTGTTAAGAGGATGGGCTGAATGTGGATCCCTCAGCAACCATCTAATTTGGTGAGCCTACCAGCAATGGAAACAACACAGAGATAAAGCAAAGCTAAGAGATGGAAAGACCTCTAAGAAGGCCCAAGAATTTCCACCATAAAGCTGATTAAGACTGAACTTTTCAGGTAAAAGAGCCATTGATTTTTTGTTATTTTTATTTTTTAAACAAATTTATATTGTATTCTTAATCACTTGTAACCTAATGGGCAGGATGTTGTGACTAATTGGTTTTTGAAAAAGGAAAGATAAATCAACCGTGTCTGTAGGATTTTGGCATGAGTAATGGGGTAGATGGTGGTTCTTTTCCCTGAGATTCTGACAGAACTAAACAGAAGGGCAGGTTTGGTGAATGTTGTATAGAAGTGGGTGGTATAGATAAAACTATGTTGGTTTTAAACATTTTTATTTGACTATACCTGTGAAACATTTATTTAAAAATGTATTGTAGGTCACTGATTATGTAGGTCTATATTTCCTTTAAGAGGTCTAAGCTAAATGTGGCTATTGGGGAGTCATTGAGATACATGCGGTAGCTGGACTAAGAAAACGCCAGAGTGTAGAGGGTGTTCAACATTTATTAAGCCGTGTTATTACCTCCGTGACATTGAATGGCTCGGGAGTAAGATAATGACAGAAAATTTAGTTTGAGTTGAAAGCTGGAACTCAGTGGAATGTACTGCAAAAGCAAGGTTGCCGTGGGTAGCAAAGTGACAGATAAAGAAGCGAAGATGAACACAGATCATTCTTTTAAGAATCTTGGTTGTAATGGAAAAAGATAGGGAAAAAAAGTACCCTTTACCTAAATGCGTTTGGATAATTATATATGTATTGCTGTTTGACTCCTAATTCTTTATATGGGTTCAAGGGTGCTATTACCACTTTCACTTTTGCTGCCAGAATTGTCTGTTGCCATTTTAATTTAACATTACTTATTAAAATGTGGGAGTAGTGTCCAAGCAGATGGTTGTCAGTAAACTGATGACTACAGTTATGGATTAGTGTCCAAATACAATACTCAAAACTTGGTACACTACATAGTTTCCTGAATGTGACTGCCAAAATAAATCTGGCCTGGAAAATAATTTTGAGGATTTTCCCCTCTTGCTTAAATTTTCTTCACTATTTTAAACTAAAGATCTCCTTAAAAAGCTGAGGCTGTGCACATACAGATCAACCACAATATTCATTGAATACAGCTGTAGACTTTCTTGATAAGTTTATTTAGGAAAAAACTAGTCCAGTGCAAGGCTCATGTAAACTCCAGTTCCATCCAACATGATTGTTTTCTTCCAGAGAAAAAATCTGAAACCATTGTAAAGTATTTACTCACTGTATCTGTGTTGATCAAGTCTTAAAGTGAATTCTCACTGGTATTTACCTTATTTGACAGTTCTTGTGCTCCGTGACCAAAATAGGCTCTAGAATCTTTTCCTGTCTGTCTCTTCTTCTCTAACCATAGCTACTCCTTTGGTTTATCTCTTAGCAGAAGGCAAGTTGTCTTTTATTTGGGAAAAGCTGTCACTAGGTCCTCCGTTCCTCCAAAGACCTACTCCCTACTCTTGCTGCTTGGAAAAACAACTGGAATGACAATAAATTGGCTGTGCCCTGAGTAGTTCCCAGAAAGTACAATCTCTAATACACTGCTGTTGTAAATCTATCAAATGCTTGATATTTATGAAGGCTTACCTGAGAGATAAGCAGTCCCTCGAAATCCTCTAAAATTTACTCAGGATTAAGTTAAACCAGCAGAGAGTCCTATCCTTCAATAATAGTTCTCCACCCAAGCCTTTACCTAGTGTTATTTTCCTGGCATGATGTCACTGGACAGTGTTGAGGGGCACTGTAGGAAACAGCCTCATGTAGCGGAGGGCTCTGTCTGAGATAAAGGTGTCAGTGAGGGTGATTTTCATCCTGTTACACAGTGTTCTTTTTATAAGGACTCCAGGGAGAAATTTTTTTCTGGCTTTAACACCGGCAAAAGTCATTCTCTTAAGCATTTGGCTTGTTTTTATCTCACGGACCGTCCCATTTTTGGCTTGAAGCAGAACTAATATGTTGTTTAAGATACCTGGCGGCAAAGAGGTCAGCAGGAGGTCATGCTGTCTTCTCTGTGGTGAATTAGGGACATTCATTCATTATCTTTCCAAGTCCTCATTAAAACAGCTTTAATGTGGTGACCATTTGATGGTAGGCATACGCTTTAATCTTATGAATATCAAACCCACCTGGGTTACACTTCCTGTTACGGACAGTTAGCAGAAGCAGGTTAATATGATATTTTAACTCCTTCATCTGCAGCATTTGTGTAGGAATCAAGCTCACTGGTCATGTGAATTTGGCTCAAATGGTCTTTGTAGAGTCCTGATTTATTAGGTTCTGTCTTCAAATCTCTGCTTGCTTAAGATACTTTTAATCATCTGTTTAATTTTGCACCTTACCTTTTTTTTTGCTCTGATATATTATTTTTCAGGTTACTCTTTAGGCCTGGATATGCCCTATTTTTCTTCCTCATCTGACCTAGATTCAAATTTACACACTGTGAAATAGCTAATAAATTCCCATTAAGGTTGTAAAAGGTGAAGGTTCAACCAGTGTCTAAGTCATCAAATTCTCATGTAAAACTGAATGATCCTTGATATTAACAGCTTGGCAAAAGCACGCTACAGGTCCTTAGGATTTTATGAAAAAAAAAAATTTAAGTCATTTGGCTGAGGGCAACCTACCTACTCTAAAATGACTTGAACATTTCTACAGTTTCCATGTCACCTAGGGCAAATCTCCCCTCTCCTAATTAATCTTAAAAAGTAATCTTTTCCCTGGAAATCTGCCCATAGTTCTATCTTTACCTGTACTCATTGTATGATTTTTTGTGTGTGTATGTGTCTTTGAGGCTGGACATTAAAAGGGAAAGTTTCTGTTCATATTTGGGCGGTCGGAGTCTAGGGAAAGTGGGACAAGAAGCCCCATTGGGAGCTTTCTGCACCCCCCCCCCACCCCTGCAAGCAATAGAGAGTATTACAATGATTTACAGAGACACGTTGAAAGTAAATTATGTTGTAAACGCCTGTCCCCTGGGCCAGCTAAGAATCACAGGAAAAAAATGTAAAAAGTTTGAAATTCCCAACAGCAAAGGTTGACAGGAAAATATGGTTTTGTTTTTCTATGAGTAAAAGTAACTTTTATGTTGTGTTTTCCCATGAGAAATTATAAACTTTCAAAGGAATTTTAGCCTCTTGCATGCACATATAAGAGCAATTTATCTGGTACTGCCCCAGTGAAAACACTCTTAAGACTTTAAAGCTGTTAGAAGTGGGGCTGAATTTCTTCAAGACTGCTACTTCTTATTTGTCCTTACTGTCTCCTCTTGTCAAAACATTTACTCAGACTTCGAAGAGTTGCAAGTTGGCACCATGTTAATAATATGAAAATGCATTTGTGCAGCCCGTGTGGCTGCAATTTTTGTATATATTCATCACTTATTTAATGAATAATGAATCCTTTACGGTAGCTAGGCGACACAGAAGGATATGCAGCAAATTAAAGGAGAACTTGTCAATATAAGACACTGCAAGTGTTGCCAAGGTAGCTTCGCCCCTTTGTAGCCTCCTTGAGGCTCAAACAGGGCCTTCTCAGACCCCTGCCTTCCTCTTCCTTCCTCCCTTAATGAGCACCAGCTACAGGAATTCTACAGCCAGGTGGGTAGCGTAAATCATTCAAGTCCGTCCTGTGGTTATGAACCTTTGTTACTCCCAAGACATAAAGATCTACCTTCATGTTAAGTCTTTCTTCTTCAGTGTCTCAAGTTAATTAGAAATTAGCCTAAATGACTTTTATTAGAAATTCAAATTTTTCAATGCCATGATAACAGAAATAAGTAAGAGATGGCCCTAACCTGCTACTCACCCTTCTCTGCAGCTAAAACTCCTATCATTAGATTCTTCAGCAGTGTGGCTTAGCAGTGGCTTCTTTTCATCCAGATATTCTTGGTCAGACTCTTTGTCCCCACCCCCTCTCATAATCCCTCCTTTGCCAAAGGTCCAAGTTTTCTCTAGTGTTTATAAACTCTTTCTTGTCAAAATACCAGATAGTCTGTTTTTCCCTAGCAGGGGAAAAAAAAAAAAAAAAGATATGTCATTTCAGGGACGAGGAGCAGACAACAGTAATCCTCCTCTGCCATTCCAGCATCAGCATCAACACTTAAGTGTGCCTTTATTCTCCATCTCGTCCAACAGAACTTTCAGGACTTTGTTCCCTTTAGACCTCAGAATTAATTCTAAAGTTTGTATAAACGTCACCACAAAATCTTGGTAAACCTATAAACCTGGTAAAGTGCATGCACATTATATTGACTTAAGGAACTACAGTATCTCTGCGTAATATTCCCACAACTTCAGTGATGAATAGAATGAAAGCTAAACCGGCATCATCCTCATTTTCTCATGCTCTGCTAGACACACACTAAAACCCTGCCGCTATGCGTTTGTTTCTTTCCCCACCCCTTCATTTTCTCTGCCTGTGATAGACATATCCTTATTTATGGATTAACAAGTACGAAGATCATGTCACTTCCTGACATAAATGATAATGTACTTTTTGTCCCAGAGATATATTTAGATCAAAAAAAGAATCCTCGTGAAAAGCATCAGATTGAGTTGTTGGTTAAGCAGAGCTACTTAATTAAAATATCACATTAAAATGCTTTTTAGTAAAGAGAAAGCTCAAAGCCAGTGCTTCATTTGCAGTAAGGTTGGGAAAGACATTCCAAATCCCTTCCAGTCGTGCAACTTAGCTTTACTCCAATGTGACCATTAGTCCTTAACCTCAGATAACAAACTTCTAGGGAATGTGAGGCATAGGGAGTCCTCAGAATCATCCTGTGCATGCCTAATCAATAAAAGCTATCCCTTAATTTCTTGGTTAATGATCAGCAAAGGGACAAAATTTTTTTAACTGGAATTTTCCTGTGTTTATTTATTTTTTTTTAATTTTTTTTAACGTTTTTATTTATTTTTGAAACAGAGAGAGACAGAGAATGAACAGGGGAGGGGCAGAGAGAGAGGGAGACACAGTGTCTGAAACAGGCTCCAGGCTCTGAGCGGTTAGCACAGAGCCCGACGCGGGGCTCAAACTCACGGACCGTGAGATCATGACCTGAGCCGAAGTCGGACACTTAACCGACCAAGCCACCCAGGCGCCCCTCCTGTGTTTAAAAATAACCCCTCTCTGGGGCACCTGGGTGGCTCAGTCGGTTGAGTGTCTGACTTCAGTTCAGGTCATGATCTCATGGTTCATGGGTTCAAGCCCTGTGTTGGGCTCTGTGCTGACAGCTTGGAGCCTGGAACCTGCTTCGGATTCTGTGTCTCCCTCTCTCTCTCTTTGCCTCTCCCTTGCTCATGCTCTATCTCTCTATCTCAAAAATGAATAAACATTAAAAAAAATTTGAATAGCTGATCTAAATCTACTAAATATTTTCTTGAAGTTTAAATATGGTTGTGTAAAAAGGCCGTATAGGTTGTATAAAAAATGTACTTCCATTTTTGTAGTAAATAACATTAAACTGCTTAAATTATAGACCACTGGATGGATAGACAGATGGATAGATAAATAACAAGGTACAAATATATCTTGTCTTTGTTCCTAGTTCCTGGAACAAAGCTTCAGAAATCCTTGGAATTTCCTGAGTGATACAAGTGTCTCTGTTATGCCAAGGTGGTGACTCCTGGGAGCCTCAAGATAGTTTCAGGATAGGAGAAGCCTTTCACCAAAAAGACCAGTCTTGTGATTAGAGGGTTGGAACTTTCAACCAGCCTTGCTTTCAGATGGAGAGAGGAGGAAGGCTGGAGATTGAGTTCAATTACGTGGTCCATGATTTAATTATGCCTGAGTAATGGAACCCTAATAAAAACTCTGGACCGTGAACATGGTGGCGCCTCGTGGTTCATAAACACACTTATGTGCTAGGAAGGTGATATGCCTGGATTCCAAGTTCCCCTAAGACCTTGCCCTATGTATCTCTCCCTTTGGTTGTTCCCAATCTATATCTTTTATAATAAAACTATAATCATATGTATAATGCTTTTGGTGAGTTCTGTGAATTCTAGAAAATGACCTAACCAGAGGGGATTGTAGGAACACAATTTATAGTCTGTCAATTGGAAGTGGCACCCAAGACTTGTGGCATCTAAGTTGAGTGCAGTCTTTTGGAGAACATTGCCTCTAACTTGTGGAATCAGGCACACGTGGTTAGTGCCAGAATTGAATTCAATTGTAGTTGGTGTCAGAATTGGTGTCAGAACAGAGATGAAATCTTTTCTGAAATTTATTTTTGTTTACCTAATGGTTCAATTTTTCTAAATTAATCAAAAGTTGGAAAAAATGGAAGCGGTAATAGCGAAGAAAGGATTCAGTTATTCAAGTACTGAAATAAAAGGACACTTTATGAAGGTGCTGAAATATAAATTTTCACAATTTCATGACCTAGAAAATGGTTAGGTTAATTGAGAACACAATTTAAATTTTAGTTATCTGTATTTTATAAAATGTATATATTACATATTATTAATATAAATATATATCGCTATTAATGTTTATGCTAACTAAGGTAAATAAATTTAACTCCAGTTGAATTTTGAGGCCCAAGAGCACAGAGAGTAATAAGAGAACATCAAGGCAAATAAATATAGGACCTAGTTGATGTTAGGATTTCTCTCGCATAATTGCATACTTTTTCAAGTGCATCTTTAAATTCTTTCATGGCAAGAGAATTGTTTTCTACCCTGAGTATTGAAATGGTCGCTTTTCACTTTCCTTATCTGCAAACTAGGAATAAGTCTAGCTCCTACTATTCAATAGTGTTGTGTGGATAAAAGAAAACATTGGTTTAGGGAGTCTTAGAATTCTACATGTGGTGCTGGGCAATGCCCTTAGTTGCCTCACACAAGAGACCCGTCTGTTCCCTGACTCTACCTCACCACTTTGTCACCTCCCCTGGACTTCTGCTTGCCAATATTTCTCTTCAACGGCCTACAAAATACTGAACTCAAAACTCTGATTTGTTCCGACCAATGCAGAGAACACAAAGTTTTCACTCCCATTCCCCAGAACGAAGTATTTCTCCTAATTTCTGAACAACTCTATTACACTGTTGATCCACAGCAAGCCTGTGACAAGGAAATTCCTTCAGTTCAGTACAGTGTCTGCTTTTAAATCTAAATGCGACTTTTACATTTATTTGTATTGCAATGCAATTCCTTTCCTTTGTTTCTAACTTGAGTTTAATGCTTCTAAGGTAATCATAAATTTATCCTACCTTTTTAGTATTTGTTACATTTGCATTTGGTAACCTGGTGTTACCTTAAAGGGATAATGTGGTTAGAAAGAACACTGCATTGGCAGTTAGAAGCAAATCAAAAAACCAAATAAATATTTGGGTTTAGATATGCTAGTTATGCCATTTCAAGATCATTTTGTAGTTAAAATCTTAGGTTTTTATCCATAAACTTGAGATTATAATATCGTCCTCCTTATATAATAGAGTTTCTGTAGGGATCAAATTAAATAAGGAAAACTATTTTAAAATACTCTATAAAACTGAAAAACAATATTCAAATATAAAGTAGAATCACAACTAATTTATTTTATTTTATATTTTATTTTATTTAGTTTTTTAAGAATAACTTGGGATGAAAGCATGAGTTCTTTAGCCACTCACTAGAGACCTTCTCTTTGTCCTTTATCCAAGTTCATTATCCTCTCCTCTTTGGTTTGCTTGTTCTCCAGACCCTTGACCTAGATTTCCCCCTCTTCCATAACAATATGAGACTGTTAGATTAGTTATACCTAAGGCTCCATTCTAATGTATTGATAATTATTTTATCCACTTTCTACCAGCTACTTCTTGCTGAGTTCTCCAGCTTCAGCCTTTGGAAGTTGGGGGATAGAATGTTAAGGATATTGGTTAAGAAGCCAAATAATCTTTGGTTGGAATCTTCAGTCACTCCCTGGCTAAGTGACCTGGGACAAGTTATTTTACACCTGTATATCCGGGGTTCTTCATCAGTGAAATATTCTTTCCATGTAAGGAAAGTAAATTTCCTTATAAAACTAGTATAAAGTTTGTCAGAGATAATATATCTAAAGTATTTAGACCAGTGCCAACTACTTATTAACTTAAAAATATTTGTGGTGGAAGCAGGTTTAAAAAAAGGGATGGGGGGAAGGATAAGGAAATGACTGAATTTTAATTCGGACTTTACTCCAAATGTTTTCCATATAAGTGTTATGTTAATTTCAATTTTTTGAGATAGTATGCAATGTCAGATAGAAAGCAAAGAAGCTTTCTGTGGCATTTTCCTGGGTCTCCAGTTTGTAGACAACAGGTCATGGGACTTTTTGGCCTCTATAATTATATGACCCGATGCCTTATAATAAATCTCTTTATTTTAAATATATGTATCATCTATTCTGTTTCTCTAGAGACCCCCTGAATAATACATCAACATCAGGCAGGAAACTATTAGCTGCATGCACTTCTTATCCTCCAGCTGCCCATTCAAGAAACAGTAGGTAGTTTCATATCAATTATCACCATTTTTCCTAACAGTTTATAAGCCATATATATTTAATATGCTTAAAGTGGACTTGATGATTCTGACTCCATAATTTTAAGAATCACTCCTTTCTTCCTCTCTCAACCAGAAAGATATTTTGTATTATGTAGTCATAGTTAGAATCTATGAATAGGACACAATTGTTCCCTCAGGAGAAACCTACACTGGACTTAGAGATTTGAAATCAAATTAAACAAACAGATGTTGGACTTTTCTTTTCTCATGTGCCCTAGAAGTTCTCCTTAACCCTCTGGTGTTGATTATGCTCTCTTCTACTTGAATTCTCACTGATCCCGTGGATGACCTTAGGAAAAGGAAGGGAAATTAATAGTCATTTATGATGGCTAATTTTGTGTTAACTTTAATAGGCAAAAGGATGCACAGATAGGTAGTAAAACATTATTTGTGAGTGTGTCTGTGTGGGTGTTTCTGGAAGAGATTGGCATGTGATACAGCAGACAGAGTAAAATCTGTCCTCACTCATGTGGGCAGTCATCTAATCCACTAGGGCTCAAGTAGAACAAGAAAGTGAAAGGCAAATTGTCTCTGTATTCTTCAGCTAGGATGCCCATCTTTTCCTGACCCTGGACATCAGAGCTTCTGATTCTCAGGCCTTTGGGCTTGGATTAAATTATGCCAATATCGTTGTTCTGAGATTTTGAAATAAAATCCTATTCTTTACGGAGAGCATGAACTATACATCTAAAACAGAATCTTAAAGTAATATTTTATAGCACATTGCAATTCATTAATTACATTCACATTTATCATGTTCTTAGATACACAAAATTTTGGAGATTTAGAATAGTCAGATTGCTCAAAGTCACCAGCTGGTTGAGGATAGGTCAAACTGTTATGATTTTATTACATTTTCTAAAATAGAAAATCAGACCAGGATATACTCTCCAAGTTTATTCTCTCAAGTCCCTCATTTTACAAATAAAAAAAAAAAAATAGACATGCTGACAATTAAGACAGAAACCCTGGTTTGTTAGCCTTTCTTACCTTATCACTATACATTCAGATGTAATGATATTTGTAGATATGTAGATATTTTTAAACATTAAGGACAATACCTGTGCTATCCAAAAGTCATGCCTCCCAAAAAAGGAACATTAGGCATGAAAATAAAAAGTATTTCGATTCCCTAATCAACAACCATGAGCCTTTTGAAGTCCCTTGAGAAACCTGTAGGCTGATAAATATTTCTGCCCGGATACCAATTGTCCAAAGCCTTGACTGCTCCAGCTGATTTTTTTTTTTTTTTTTTTAATTTTTTTTTTCAACATTTTTTATTTATTTTTGGGACAGAGAGAGACAGAGCATGAACGGGGGAGGGGCAGAGAGAGAGGGAGACACAGAATCGGAAACAGGCTCCAGGCTCCGAGCCATCAGCCCAGAGCCTGACGCGGGGCTCGAACTCACGGACCGCGAGATCGTGACCTGGCTGAAGTCGGACGCTTAACCGACTGCGCCACCCAGGCGCCCCTCCAGCTGATTTTTAATAGCCGTTCTCTGAACCTTTCACTTAGGTGCATGAAAACAGTAGCATTGTCACAATGAGAATACCATCTCCCCAGCAATCTTTGTAGATTCATGTCTGATACAGAAGTATTAGAGGCGGTTCCATAGTTCCATGTCACTGTTCCATTTAGAACTCTGAGATAGTATGATGACTTCTTTTCACAAATTGAGACATTTCCTTCCTTTCGTAGTGCCACATACTGCCAGAAAAGCCCATTTGCGTAGTATGTTGAAACAATGTGCTCTCAGTTTTGGGCACTCCATGTAATTAAATGATAACACCATCTCAGCAATCTTTTGGTGCTTCCTCCTACCTAGGATGTCATCTACTCATGACTCTTATGTGATTTATAATCTGCGCTCTATAAGTTTCACAAAAATAAAACATAAATGCCAGGCCAGAATGACACAAATGGAGAAACAGCCCATTCCCCACCTTCAGCATGATTTGTGATATTTACTGACTAACCAAACACTAGCATGGGATCAGACCCAAATAGCCTTTCAAGACTGGAGTGGTGACAATTGGCAATGGTTAGTGTGGTACCAAAGTATGTACAATATTTGCAGTGTCATAGAACAGGGCTCTTTCCAAAGGGGAAATGCAGCCTTACTGCACAAAGGAGACTGGGAGATGATGTGGGCACAATCCATCCTCCTGGGTATAGGAGGGAACCTAGAAATGTCATAAAATCCCTCTTTGATCTGTTGTCGCTACTGTTGGTTGTATGGGAAATTAACATATTTAATTAACTGTCTGACCAAAGCAGCTGTTACCTTATATAAAACCTTGAACATTGGTGCCTGGCTCATCCCACTAGGTGTTTGAATGTGCCAGGGGCATAAGACTGATGATATTTTTATACTGCATGGCACAGCATGATTCCTCTTGCAATAGGCTCAAGTCAAGATCTTCTTTAAATTCTTCATGGAGAATAATGATGCTCCAGCCCAAATTGCTTAATAACACCCTATGTCAGGCCAGCCAACAGGAAGCTCCATGCACAACAAAATGAACTCTGGCCAATCCAATCGTTTCCAACTTCCAAAAAGGCCCCTGCTGCATAGGCCCTGGCAAAGTCAGGCATGCATCTTTCCTCTTCGTCATCAGGATGCTATTTTAATTACAATTCACTTCTCTTATGACATTACTTGCCTTCTCTCTCTATATATATATATTTTAAACTCCTTGGCTGAAATATTTCTAAATGGAAAGAAGTACTTCAGAGTCAGAAGTTACTTTCATTAGTTTGCTAAGTTGTTGGTCCAAAGCTATTATGGAGATGGTGTAAAATAAATTTAATGCATCTAATTTCATATGGTACATGGATTGGTTTGAAGGATTTCTGTGAGGGGGGTGAGGGATGGTAGAAGGTGGCTTTTCTGGCCATTGAAAAAGCTTTCCTTTACTTGGTTTGTTATTTCACCCAATTGTGAGAGAGTAAGAATCAGGCATTTTCTATTTTGGATGGCTTGAGCTGTGAAGTGATGAGTTTATCTCTAGCAAAGATGGAGGCCAGAATTTTCAATACCTTTCTCGGGGTAATGTGGTAACACTGGTTATCTTGATTGCCTGTGCTGCTCTTTTTCTGAACAAATTGACTCTGCCATTGAATGTGTCTTCCTCATCATACCTTTACTACTGGATACACTTAATATTTTCTTTTGTGCCATTTCTGAAATTCTTGGAAAGTCTTGCAAAGTCTGCAGTTTCGGCTAGGACCATATGTAACTTACAAACAGTTTGCTAGTTCAGCAACTGAAGGGCTCAAAATCCTGATTAGAGAGTGAGGCCCCCATAAAAACTATAGAGAAAAAAGTTAGCTAGCTAGGACTTTACTGTTGGCATTATTATAGTCCAAACTTCTAATAATAAAATATGTGATAGATATATGAAGTAGGTATATGTGATTCTAAAAAGTGATCAATATTTCCAAAAATATAAAACTAAAAAAATTGAATAAATATTAGCATAGACTATCTCATTCTGAATGAGCATATCCTGTGTTGTACTGCATGTGGTCAAAGACCCATTCTAGTTATTTGTTGGAGCTATCATATGAGAATCTCCCAGGATTTAAGGAAGCAAGGTGGTGAATAGTTGGCTTATTTTTTTTATTGATCCATTGTAAGACATGTGTGTGTGTGTGTGTGTGTGTGTGTGTACACACTGACATATATATATATATACATATATATGTATATGTATGTTTATAAACCTATCCATACAATTATATATTTCTATCTATATAAGATATAAGATGAAAATTATTCTTTAAAACCACATTATTAAAACATATGGGATAACATCACATCTGACGGTTGGAAGAGCAGCTTCAAGCTTCTAGAATTATACATGTTAGAGAGATAGTGGCCTTATGTCATTGTTAACTTTAATTAGGAATAGACTGCTCAGGTAACTAGGTGATAGTCTCTCTGCTATTATATAACTGATCTTTTGATGACGACCAATGGAATCCTGATTGCTATATTCAGATGGAATTCACCCAAAGCATTCTTGTTATTCAACAAATGGAGAAAGTGAGGAATGAGTAAGTAAAGTATTCCGTCTGTCCTAATGTTGCCTATAGAATAGATATCTAGCAATGACTATAACTGGAGAGTTTCTTTAATAGATATTTGATCAGTGTAAGAAAATATATGTATTATATAATCATTATGTTACTATTATATATAGATTATATATGTTACTATATAGCTAATATAAATAGAATTAACAAACTATAGGTGATATAGAGTGAAGTTCTGATAATAATTTTTAACCTATTGTAGCTTTCATTGAATAAAGTATTGTGTTAAGGGATTTATGCACATTCTGTCATGCATTCATAATAATACACATAAGGTAGCTACTAATAGTATCAACATGAAATTGATCAGAACATGAGGAGAACGCTTAACTTCTAGGTCAATTGTCACCCATAAGTGACAGAAGTTTGTCAGCATAGGTTTTCCCAATACAGATGTGATGTGCTCACCTATCACAGAATTCTTCCTGTTAAATGAACTGGTGAAATCTCTAGAAGTCTGTTGTAGTCTGCTTCAGATAATGCTTCTTATGGTCACAACTTCGGATCCTGAACTGACTTTCACCTATGCTGTGCTATTCTGCTTTCTTTGTAGGAAGGTTGGTTGGTCGGTTTTACTATTTGCAGAAAGTGCTTAAAATTTTGGTTTGTAATTGCTCACTGCTTTGTAACTATGTTTAACAGAGCTTACTTTACTCTAGCCATCTTTCCTAAATGCCCGCTGCCAGGTGTTCATCACCCCTGCAATGTCACCTCTTTCTATTTTTGTGTCCTTGTAACTTTCTCTCCACTTTCTACCAATATGCGCCGGCTCATGCTGCAAGGTAGTCTTGTGAATTGGGCAGGACCTGATACTTAGAGGATAAGAACCCATATGAGTCTTCAAATTACCTCTTTTATATACATACCCCCACTGTACCACTTTCTGAGAAGGATGCCTTTCCACCTGTGTATCCTCAAGCCCTGGTACACTGCTTGTCTTGGGTGGAGTAGGCCATCAATAAATATGGAATGTTAATTGGAATAAATATATTTACTTAAATGCAAACATATTTAATTTGGAAATTCATTCTTCTTTTCATAATATACCAAACTTTTTGGGGGGGAAATTATCTCTCTCCAATGGTCATTGAGTTTGAGTATTCAAAGTAGTGTGCCCTCTCCTAGGCAAATGACACAAGTCAGGAAAATAAGTGTCTGTCACTGTCTCTGTGCATGTCTGTGTCTGTGCATGTGTCTCTTTTTCTGTGTGGCTCTGTGTGCATGTCTCTGTATGTCTCTTTCTCTGTATCTCTGTGTGTGTCTCCTCCTCCATGTGTGTCTCCCCTTCTGTATCCCTCTGTCTTGGTGTATGTCCCTGTATCTCTCTCTGTCTCAGCGTGTGTCTGTGTATCTCTGTTTCTGTATGGCTGTGCCCCTGTGTCACCCCCTCTCTCACTGTCTCTGTGTTGCCGTCTCCCAGCCCTCCCTGTGTTCCTCTGAAGTCCCTCCCTCTGTCTCTGTGTTCCCCCCCTTCTCTGTCCCTCTGTCTTTCTGCACCCCCCCATGCTTCTGTATGTGTGTCTGTCTCTCTCTGTGACCCTGTATGTGTGTCTGTCCATGTGTATCTGTCTCCCTCTATGTGCATGTGTCTGCATGCATGTGCTGGTCTCTATGTGCCTTTCTTTGTGTGTGTGTGTGTGTGTGTGTGTGTGTGTGTGTGTGTGTCCTTGTGCCTACAGTGTCCATGTACATGTGTGTGTCTATCTCTGTGTGTCTGTCTCTTAGAATTAGAGTCTAAAGAAAAAGGACAAAGATGGGGAGGAATGGTCGAAGTTCATCCATTCTAGTGTAGACTTCAAAGTATGTGTGTCTTAAGTATTCTGCTTCCTGTCGTTTCCTGAGCCTTATGAGTTCTATTTATTTTTTAACAGCATTAAGATATAATTTGCAAATAATAAAGTGCACATATATATAAATGCATAATTTTAAAAATGTTGACATATATATCCCCCCATGAAACCATCATCAGAATCAAAATAATGAATATATTCCATTACCCAAAACATTTTCATTTTAGCCTTCATAATCCCTCCCTCTTATTTTTCAGCACCCCATCCCCCCCCCCTACCAAATTTAGTAAATACTGATCTTCTTCCTGTCAGTATACGTAAGTTTGTACTTCCTAAACTTTTTTAATACATGGTATAATTATTAGGTGCTCTTTCTTTTGGTCTGGATTTTTTCACACACCATAATTATTTTGAGATCCATCCATATTGTTGTATATTTCAGTAGTCAGTCATTTTGCTGGTGCTGAATAGTATTTTTTTAAATATTTATATATTTTTGAGAGAGAGAGTATATGAGCAAGTGGGGGAGGGGCAGAGAGTGAAGGGGACAGAGGATCTAAAACAACAGGCTCTGCTCTTGACTGCAGAGAGCCTGATACAAAGCTTGAATTCACAAATCATGAGATCAGATAATGCTTAACCCACGAAGCCACCCAGGCACCCTGAATAGTTTTCTATTATGCATTCACCTGTTGGTGGGTTTGGGGTTGTTTTCAGGTTTTGGTTATTAGAAACAAAGCAGATATAAACATTTTTATAAAACTCTTTGTGTAAACATAGGCTTTCTTTCTCTGGGGTGACTTCTTGGGGTGGAAATGGTTAGATCCTATGGTAGATGTGTGTTTGACTGCTTTAAGAAACTGCTGAACTATTTTCCAAAACAGTTGTATCATTCCAATATTAAAGTGTTTACTTCATTTTGAGTTAATTTATTGTACAGAGTGAAAGGTATACATAGAGGTTGATTTTTTTTTTTTTTTTAACATGGATATCCAAGTTTTTAGGCCTCATTTTTCATAAAATATTTTCTGTGTTAATTTATCTTTGTTCCATTAAAAATCAGTTGCACATATATGTATGTCTGTTTCTGGGCTTTCTATTCTCTCCATGAATCTGTTGTTGTTTTTTTCTAATTTTATTCCAGTATCACAACTCTCTTAGTGTAGCTTTACAGTGTTTTGAAATCCAGTGGCCTTAGTCGTCCAAATTTGTCCTGACTTTTAAAGCTTATTTTGGCTATTCCAAGTCCTTTGCTATTTCCATATGAATTTTAGAATCAACTTGTCATTTTTTTTCACAAAATGTTCTACTAAGATGTTTTTTTATTGTATTGAAACTGTACCTTAATTTTAAGAGAATTAATATCCTTAATATTGGGAACTTTAACACATGTTCATGATTTCTCTCAATTTATTGAGCAATCGTTTGTAGAATTTAATATGCAGGTCTTTCACATCAGTTGTCAAATTTACCTCAAGTATTTCATATATTCTATTATAAAGGGTTTTTTTTCAACTTCACTTTTAATTGTTCATTGCACATATATAGAAATAGAATTGGTTTTTCTGTACTTACCTTGTGTCCTGCAGTTTTGCTAAACTCCTTTATTAGTTTTAAGAGTTCTTATAGATTTCACTGGATAATATTCATAGAGGATGATGTCCTATATAAATGTCAGTTTTACTTTTTTCTTCCTAATCTGGGTATTTTTTTCCACCTGTCTCCCTATGCTAGATAGAACCTTCAGCACAATGGAGAATGGAAGTGCTAAGAATGGACATCCTTGTCTTGTTTTCCGATCTCATGGTGGAAAGCATTTCACAATTAACTATGATGTTAACTGTAGGTTTTCTATAGATTTCCTTAGGTTGAGGAAGTTTCCTTTAGTCCTTGTTTGCTTATAGTTTTTCTCAGAAAGAGATGTCATTTTGTGTGAAATTGGATTTTTTTGCATCATTTGAGATGATTTTACATTTTCCTTTACTTTGTTAATATGATGAATAACATTGATTTACCTATTCAATATTAAACCAGCCTCTCATGCTGAGATACAATCAAGGGTACTTTGCATTCTGCTCTTTATATATTGTTGAGTTCTATTTGGTAAAATGTTGACAGCTTTTGCATCTACTTTCATATAGGATAGTTGTTTCTAGGTTTATTTTAATTGTTGATGTATTTGTTCATTTAGTTTCAGGATAATATTGACCTCAAATGAGTTGAAGTATTTATTCCTTTTCAATTATTTGGAAAAAAATATATGTAAAATTGGTGATTTTATTTTGTAAATGTTATGAAGAATTTCCCAGTGAAGCCATCTGGGCTAGAAATGTTCTTTGTGGAATGTTATATAATAAAAAATTCTATTCCTTTAATAGATATGGTATAATTTGTCCATTTCTTCTTGAGTAGGCTTTGGTAGTTTTTGTCATTTAAGGAATTCTTTATTTCATCTAACTTGAACTTATTGGCATAAATAAATAACATTAGATTGTAACATTAGATTATATGTCACTTTTCTAATTTCTGATATTGGTAACTTGGGTTTCTCTGTTTCTTGTCCACCTGACTAAAGTTTTATTAATTTTAGTGAATTTTTTTAAATACAAGAACTAGCTTTTTGTGCCACTGAATTAATCTATTTTTTTCTCTTTAACTGATTTCTGTGTCTAGCATTTATTATTTCTTTCATTTATGTTAAGTTTAATCTGGTTTCTTAATGTGAAACCTGAGGTCATTTATTTAAGAACTTTCCTTTTTCTAGTGCTGTAAATTTTCCCAGTACTGCTTTTGCAATATCACAAAAGGTTGAATAGGTTGCATATTAATTTTTTAGATCAAATACTTTATAATTTCTTATTTGATTTCCTATTTAATCATGTGTACTTTGGTTTATAAATATTGTGGATTTTTGAGGCCTCTTTTTTTTTTTTTAATGATTTCTTATTTAATATCACTGAGATGAGAGAGCATATTTTGAATGACACAAACTCTTTAAATGTTATTGAAACTTGGGGCACTTGGGTGGCTCAGTCGGTTGAGTTCAGCTCAGGTCATGATCTCACGGTCCATCAGGTCAAGTCCTTCATTGAGCTCTGTGCTGACAGAGCCTGCAGCCTGCTTCAGATCCTCTCTTTCTCTCTCTCTGTCCCTTCCCTACTCACATACTGTCTCTCTCTCTGTCTCTCTCAAATATAAATAAATATTAAGAAAAAGACTTTAAAAGTTATTGAAACTTGATTTATGGTGCAGAAAATGGTCTATCTTGGTAAATGTTCTGTATGCATCTGGAAAAAAGTGTGTATTTTGCTGCTGTTGGGTGTTATCTAAATGGCAATTGGGCACACTTCATTCATAGTATTGTTCACATCTTTTCTTTGCATACTGATTTTCTATTTGTATGTTGTATTGATTGAAGGAAGGCTATTGAAATGTCTGACTATAATTATGCTTTTATTGTTCTTTATAGTTTTATTAGTTTTTGCTTCATATATTTTGAAAAACTTTTATTAGGTGCATATATGCTTAGGTTTACTATATCTCTTAATAAGATGGCCCATTTATTAAATGATATTCTTTATCTCCATTTTTAAATCTACTTTTTCTGACACTTAATGGGTATTCCACCTGTCTTATTAGCACAGCATAACTTTTTTCATCATTTTACTTTTATCCTATATTTTTCTGTGTATTTGAATTGTGTCTCTTATAGGCAATAAATAGTTGGGTCTTGTTCCCACCCCCATCAGACCATTTATACCTCTTAATTTGGAATTGTACCACATTTAATGTAATTATTGATATAAACCTCTGTTTTCTACCTCCTATTTGATATGTAAAAAAAAAATAAATAGTGTTTTAGGAAGTGGTTGAAAAATATCTACTCATACAGATTTTCAGCTGAGATTCCAGAACCTGAACTGCCTACCCTTGCTCCTTATGTTGTCCTTTTATTTCTTTTGTTGTTGTTGTTTTTATTGGATCATGTTTCCTCTCGTTGATTTCTGTATGAGTCTGTTTCTTAAGCTGTGGTATCCTTTTTGTTTTGTTTTGTTTTTTGTTTTTTCTGTCCTAGTTTCTAGTTGAGAGCTTGTGATATATTTTTAAATGTTGGGTTTAACAAAAATGCTTTTTATATGTTAAATATTTTTATTATTTTGTTTTTATTTTCTTAGTTGGATTATTTCCTATAACTGTACTATCTTAATGATTGTTTTAGAGGTTATAATATATATATATTTTCTAAGTTACCATTCTTGATGGTCTTGACTCTGTGTTGAAGATGCAGATTTATCTCTTATCACTTCTGTCAAATGTGGTTTAACATCATTTATATTGTCAATATTTTAGTGATAAATTTTTATGTATTGAAATATCTTTGCCTTTGTTTTTGAAATATATTTTGCTGGGTGTAGAATTCTAGGTTGACCCTTCCTTTTTTTTTCCCCTTTAAATACTATAAACATGTTGCTCCACTATTTTCTCACTTGCCTTGTTTCTAGCAATAAATCTCCCATCCTTAATCTTCTTCATATTTTTCTTTCTTTTTTTTTTTTTTTTAAGTTTTCTTTTTCTTTGAGCCATTGGTTGTGATGTACCTTGTGGTTTTATTTTCTGTGGGTGGGTGGGTGTATGGGTGGGTGTTTATTGATTTCATTAGGTTTCTTGGCGGTATAGATTATATTATCTTATCACATTTAGAAAATATTTGGCCAGTTTTTGTTCAAATATATTTTCTCCCATGCCATCTTTCAGGGACTCCAATTAAATCTATATTAGCCTCCTTGAAATACTACAGATACCTGATATTCTGTGCATGTTTAAAATTATTATCTTTGTATTTTATTTCGGATTGTTTCTATTATATCTGAAGTTCACTACTTTTTTCTTCAATACCTAGTATGCCATTAATCCTCTATCTCATTGTATAATATCATCTATCTATATTGTGGTTCTTATGTGAGAGTCCTAATTTGGGTCATCTTTATATCTTCCACTCCTTTTTGTCTCAGTTCAACTTTTTAAACATTTGGAATACATTTGCAACAACAGTTTTAATGTCTTTGCCTGATAGTTTATCATCTGTGTCAGTTTTGAATCTCTTTCAGCTCATTGGTTTATCATCATAAAGGTTGTATATTCCTGATTCTTTGCATGTCTGGTCATTTTTATTGGATGGCATACATTGTGAATCTCAACCCGATGAATGCTAGATATTTTTGTATTCACATAAATATTATCAAGCTATTTTCTGAAACACAGTCAAATTTCTTAGAAATGGTCTGATACTTTTGGGTCTTACTTTTAAGGTTTATTAAGCAGAACTAAAGCAGTACCTAGCCAAGGACTAATTATTTTCCACTGCTGAGAAAGATTGTTCTCAGAAATCTACCAGTGTCCTATGAAAGAATAACCTCTCTTTGAATAAAATAAAGAGATTTATGACATTGGTTACAAAGCTTAAAGCAGCAAGAGTCACAGATGACTAAGTTTTCAAGTCTGGCAGAATATAAATGTACCACTGATAAAACAGAAAAGTCACTAGTTGGAGTCAGAGTAAAGTGTTGGGCAGGGGGGAAGTAAAAATGAATACAACTCTATGTGCATGGATTTTTAAATCTCACAAATGAAAATTGCAACTGTATGTTGTCTTCATTCATCACATTGAGGAATATTTTTTTAATTATAAAAGCTTTTTATCAAACATTTACTTAACATGCATCCTTCTGCCAAAGACTATTTCCACAGCCATGTTAATGTGTGTATACCCTTTCAATTTTAGTAGTTCACACATTTAATCATGGGTGAAACAAGAGAGACTTAAATGAATTTCCACAAATTCAGAGTCAAATGCTCAAGATGTGAAAAATATACCAGATTCTGAAACTAATTAAAATACGCAAGGAACATGTTAAAATACATTTCCTATTGTAAATTAAACTTTACCTAAGAGCTATCCAGCATAAGAAAAGTTTTGAAGAAAAACATCTAGCAAAATGTTTCTGCCTAATTCCCAGAAAATATGGAGCACTGTGCGTGGTTATAAGTTATGTTTCTAACACAAGCCAATATACTTTCCTTAATTTGCTTGGCTAAGACCTAGTAATTTAGTGATAATATAACATATTCAAAGGGATAGGGAAAGAACACTCGTCAGCATCCACCACTGCCGTGCAATAAAATTCCAACTTTTTTAAAGAAGAAAAATATAGCATCAAACATAAAAACCTGGGATAAAACCCACAATATGAAAGTAACTGCCTTAATGAAATATTAAAATTGCATCAGGAATACTGTTCTGGCATTAAAAATAAACAATAACATTTTTTCTAGTTATGGTTCACTTCAATTCTTTAAAAATTAATTATTACCTCTTTAAATATTTGATTAAATTAGATTTCAGTGGGCTATCACTATCCACAAAACACAGGGTATGGTGTATAAATTCTCCTATCTCAATTTCTGATGTACTTTGTCATGTTATTTAATTCTGTGATAACTTACTCTACTTTTTATTTTTTTTTACTTTGGTAGTTTTATAAAATGAGCACAACTAAAGCTCTTATTTTGAGTGCAAATAGAGTAGATTATTAAGCTCCATAAAAAGTAAAACAAAACATAACAAAAAACCTGTGACAATAATATTTGATACTTTCCTATCCTATATTGCCTAACTTTCTCACAAAGTCCATTGCAATTGCACTTATGAATCTTATCCTTTAAATCCTATATAATTGTAAGGTAAGAGTCCTACAGCCCAGCTTTAATAGTATATACAATTTGGCTGCCAAGTCAAACATTTTTCACACCTATCTATAACTAGCAATTAAAAACACTTTTTAAGGAAAATAAGCATTTTGAACTGTGGTTCAATTTTGAACTGTGATTCAATTTCTCTAGTTTCAGAGTAAATTTTTGACCCTGCTCTATGTTTAGAGATGTGGCACATAGATGTAATCTTGCCATTAGTATGTTTACTGAGCCACTGTTTTTCATTTCAGAGAATGGTCTTAACATTCATATTGTGCTTAAATTTGCACAGCTATATTTGTTGTTTAATTTCAAATGTCAGCCGATGAGCTTTGGAAATTATGCCTCAGAGGACAGCCAGAGGAAACTGTTTACCAGGTTATCTACATTAATTTTGGAGAAAAGAAAAGGAGTTATCAGGTTAGATTGAAGAATGAAGATATGGAAGATATGAGGGGACTTTTATTTAGACAAAGCTTTAATTGGTTTAATTTCTCACATATGAAGAAAAAAACCTTTATGACCCAGTGACAAATGAGTCCGTTTTCTTCAAACTAAACTCACAAGGTCTGACAAACTAGTATTTCCCCCACTAGTACTTACATTTTATTTCCTAGCTCGGCCACCAGAATTGTAATTTCGCTAATCACTCAACCTGTGTTAGACTCAACACCCTACTCCCACCCCAACTTTGGCGTCCCCCATGTACACTTTGTTGCCAAGCAGAGTAGAGCACATTATGTGGTGTTACTCAATCCACAACTCTATAATGACTCCATAATCTATTCTGGAAGGAGAAGAAATAGACAGCCATGTTGATGATTTTAGCCCTCTGGCCATAGTTTATTGGATTAAGTATAGACACCCTACTTAAACTATAATAATAATCTTTTCTCAAGAATGTGAAGTAACAGATGCAGAAGTTCTATAATAACTGTAGTTCTTTGGAAAATGAGATGTTACATTGTTTCAATATCCAAAAGGAACTGGAATCAGGGAAATTCAGTCTTGTTAAAAATTAGAATAAAATAGAAGTACAGAGACAAAAAGACTTCTGAAATGATGTAGGCCCAGAAAGATAGGGAGGTTAGTGTCAATTTCTTATCTTCCAGTCCATTTTTTGTCCCCATTGAAGCCCAGGTATGCTTCCTGGTTTTGGATTCCAAAAGGTGCTGTTGTACACTTATATTTAGTTCCCCTCTAACCTCGTTGACTGAACTGGTTTATGTCTTGAACTATTTCTCACAATTAAAGCCTTGACTAAAAATGTTATGAGAATATCTCTCCTCACATTTCTTGTGACTGTACTCTTCCATGTTTAGTAGTGCCTTCACACTTTCAGTAATCACTTCTGTTACAGCAAATACTCAGTGCCCAGGAGGAGACAAGCGGCATGCACTCAGGGAATCAGGAAAAACGGTTTGTTTCACACCCGTGCCAGCCCAGTGGAATCACCTCCAAAGGCCAAACCCTGAGCCTTGGTGTTGGTCTCTTTTTATGGGTGGGATTTCAGGGTCTCAAGAGGAAAAAAACAAAGAAAAGGGGCAGGGAACAAAGAGAAAAACAAAGAAAACAAGAGAAAAAAACAAAGACAAGGGGCATCAGTTGTGCTACATGGGCAGTTGGCAGATGTAGGAGGCAAGCAAGATTACAGAAGCCAAAAGTATGCAAAGGGAGTATCTGGCCTCAGACATCTGGCTGTCCCCTTTTATATTGCTTTTACCAGCTTTCTTTCTCATTCCCCCATCTTGATTCTCAAGCTGCTGTAGTAGACTTAGAGAAAATCAGTTTGTGGGGGGCAGGGAAACCTTTGCTGCCATGGGAGGAGGGGCAAAATGTGTTCTGGCTTCTTCCTGCTGGACAGGGATGTTGAAGGGAGGAGTGAGACAGCTAGGGTTCTTCATCATCCAAAGGAGTGTAGCAACAGCTAGAATGGTCCAACTGGAGCATCATCTGGAGTTTTATAGCTTCTAGGCAAGAGGAAAAAAAACGTGGTTAGCATATTAAGAATACAAGGACCAAACAGGAGGGCTATGAAAAGCATTAGGAGAGGACCAGATAAAGGGAGGAGCCAGGTTACCCAATTCCATATATTGCTCCAGGAGTTCCATGAGCCTGCTAATTCCTGCCTCCATTTGTTGATTTGCTTCTCTAGCTGCTGGACCGTATCTCAGACTATCCCTGATTGGTTGACATAGAAACAACATTCTTCATTTAGGAAGAGACATAGCCCTCCCCTTTTGGCAGTTAGCAGGTCCAGCCCTCTTCTGTTTTGTAAGACTACTGCTGCTAGGGAGCCTACTTGGTCTTAGATTTGGTGACCTGTTCTATGCCATCTGTTAGGTCCTTGGATAATTTATGATAATAAGTGGTTGAGGAGACCATTCTTCCTGTTCCCATGCCCATCCCTGCCATTATCCCCAAGGAATCAGCAGGGGTATGACTTGAATGGCTCCTCTTGATTGAGTGTATGCTGCCGAGGGTACTATAAGAGACTGATTGTTGGGTACAGTGTTTATTTGAGGAGTGAGGAAGGCCAGGTACAGATGCTAGTCCAGTTGGCCAGTAGACACACATAGGTGTCTGGCCCCCACATAAAGAGAAGCCCCGGAGGGGCTGACACCAGGGTTGGGTTGTAGGAAGATGATTGAATTTCTGACAGTCAAGAGTCTGGTTGCATTGGCCAATGGTCAGATTGCCGACTGGCTCCATTCCCATTTTGTTTGTCAGGCACCTGGGAGCTGTTTGGGACAATTTGACTCCAGTTAGTACGGGTCTCACCATGTGGGGGTCTGGGTCTTTAGCTAACAGGGTAACGTTTACAGTTGTCTGTGTTATAGGAGTAGCTGTGTAACACGAGGATCCTGTGGACAAGCAGAGCCATCAGGTTCTGGCCAGGCTGGGATTGGTATTATTGAGGAGGCGATGTGTTGCATATTTGCAATATTTGGTCTAGATGGGGATCTAAGACAAATGACCTATCTGATTTATGGAGGTTGAAGGATTAGGCAGAAGTGACCCAGCAGGCATGAGGAACTTCAGGGCAGGTTGGATCAGAGAGCCCCCAGTGGCATTTTATTTTTATTTTTCCCACCCAATAATTTTTTCTGCTTCTGGTACAGAGAGTGACCCTCTTGGTAATATAACATCTATTCGGTATGCAGGGATACATGGTGGCACAGGGGCATGGTGGTGGTGTCGTTTTACCTCTGTGGACTGGAGGAGCAGGAATTTGTAGAGGGGGAGGGGTTGGAGTAAAAGTTGGGAAGGGTACAGGGGGAGGATTGGAGTAAAAGTTGGGAAGGGTACAGGGTACAGTGCAACCCCGTGTGCCTGTACCATAAGTTTGACCCTCATGAAGACAGTAGATGGGGTTCAGCGGTTGGACGCAGAGAGTGGCCCTTTGGGCCTTGGGGGAATGATAAGTCATGCATTTGCATGGCAGGAGTAAGAAGATTCTTTTTGGACAGGTTAGGAACAGGAATATGTGCAACAGGGATAGGAGATAGGGCGATCCCATCCTGGGGTAGGAGACAGTTATAAAGGCAGAGAACAATATACAGAGGAGGACATCAGTCATAACTCAGATCATATACATCTAAGGAGAATAAGGCATCATGACACTCATAAGTAGAGGGAGGCTAACAAGAGTTTGTGACTGAGGAGCCAGTCTGTGGGAGTAACTTGGGTCAGCCCCATAGCAGAGAGTATAGCAGCAAGTATGAAAAGAGAAAGAAGTAGGGGATGGCAATGAAATCTGAGAGAATGATTTGGTAGAGTTCATTTAAGTTGCTTCGTGATTTCCTCAAGCTTCTGGTTACAGAGAATTCTCAGGTGTTGGCTGCAGGCCTCTTATCATCTGCTATCTTCTTAAGGGTGATCTGTAGAGGATTGTTCTGGTTAGCAGTTACTTTCCATTTCAAGTGGTTGTCAGGTGATAGATACAGTGTCTTTACTTGAGAATGGTGGATCCAGGCAGTTAGTCCTGCAACCTTGAGAGCTGTGGGTGTGGTTAGCACAACTAAATAGGGTCTCTTCCAGGTAGGTTTGAGTGGTTCCCTTTTCTAATCTTTTATCCAAACCTGATCCCCAGGTTTGTAAGGGTATATACTTATTCCTAGGAAAATAGGTATCTTGTCTGTCACCATCTATGTATCTCAAATAGTTTCTCCTAATCCTTGTCATTGTTTTTGTATTTCTAAATTCCCTAGTTCTGTCAGGGTCCTCCTGAATTTGACTAGTGGAGGGGGTCTTCCATATAGGATCTCGAATGGGGAGAATCCTATTTTTGCTTGGGGTATACAGTGGGGGGAGAGCTAGGGATAGTATATCTGGCCAGGGCAAGTTAGTTTTCTGACAAAGTTTTGCCATTGCTGATTTAAGGGTCCAGTTTATACATTCCACTTTTTCTGAACTCTGGGGCCAATAGGCTGCGTGGAAGTTCCACTGGATACCTAGGGTTTTGGCTACTTGTTGCACCACCTCTGCCACAAAATCTGGACCATTGTCTGAGCCTATGGTTAATGTAATGGCATTCCATGTCTGGGAACGATATCCCTTAGCAAGGCCTTGGTTACTTCTCTTGCCTTTTCAGTGCATGTGTGATAGGCTTCAACCCAGCCCGAAAATGTGTAGATGAATACCAAAAGATATTTGTATCTATATGGCATTATTTTGGTAAAGTCTACCTCTAAATCTTCGAAGAGTGTCTGACCACAGTGTTGGATTGCCATGGTCCCAGTGGGGTTTTGTTTGGCGTCATTTTGAGTGCAGAGGAGGCAGTGTTGAGAGATCAAGGCACAGAGGGATGGGAGTTGGGCAATTACATAGTAACAGCTTAATAAGGTTTCAAGGGAGGGTTTTTTCCTAGGTGGGTGAGATCATGCTGTTGGAGAACCACCTGGTGGGCTAGCTGCTCTGGTATGTAGACTCTTTGGTCTGGAAATGCCCACCATCCTTCTTTTGTCTGGCCTCCTTTTTCCTGTTGTGCCTGTTTTGTTTCGTGGATTGTGTACCTTGGGGGAAGTTGGCAGTTCCGGGGCCAGCATGATTTTTGAGAGAGTTGTTTGTTTTCCTGCTGCTTGTTTAGCTGTGGCGTTAGCATGTCAGTTACTATCTGACACTGAATCTTTTCCTGTTTGGTATCCCTTGCAGTGGATGACTTCTGCCTTCCTCGGTTCCCAGACTGTCCTTAATAGTTTTAGGATTTCTTCCTGATTTTTTATTTCTCTTTCTCCTGTGGTCAAAAGTCCTTTCTCCTTGTATAGAGCCCCATGTACATGTAGAGTGGAAAAGGCATAGCGCGAGTCAGCGTATATGTTGGCCCGTTTGTCTTTACTCAGTTCTAGTGCTCTTATTAGGACCCACAGTTCTGCTCTTTGGGCTGACCATTGTGGCCTATGGAAGGGCCTTTGCTTCTATGACCTCAAAATCAGAGACTACCGTATAACCAGTGTATCTTTTGCCTTTGTTCATGAAGCTGCTGCTGTCAGCATACAGGATGAAGTCAGGATTTTGTAAGGGCCTGTCTGATAGGTTGGATCAGCTAAAATAGACTTCATCAAGTACCTCTAGACAATCAGGCTCTCAGGGCCCCACCACTGTGGGCAAGAAAGTGTCAGGGTTTAGGGTTTTTATGGCTTCCAATCTTAATCGTGGGTTCTCACATAGCAGTTCCTGATGTTGTGTCATCTGAGCCTGAGTTAGCCAGTGTTGCCCTCTGGCATCATCAGGGTAATAACAGAATGGGGAAACTCAATGTTCAGGTTTTGCTCCAATGTGAGTTTGTCTGCTTCCTTGATTAAAAGTGTGGTGGCTACCAGGGCCCTCAGACAGAATTGCCATCCTGCTGCAACTGAGTCAATCTGCTTTGAAAGGTATATGCCCCTGTTCTCTGCCAAGGTCAAAATTTCTGGGTGAGAACTCCCAGGGCCACCTCATTCTTTTCATGTACAAACAGGTTAAAATCTTGTGATACATCTGGGAATCCTAAGGCCACTGCCTCTGTGAGTTTTGTTTTTATGGTTTTGATTGCCTTTTCTTGATTAGGTCCCCAGAAAAGGGGTGCCCTTTCTTCCCCCTTTATTGCCTCCTATAGAAGTCTAGCAAACTGTGACAATCCAGGGATCCATATTTGACAGAATCCTGCAGCTCCCAGGAACTTTCAGACTTGCCGGCGGGTAGTAGGAGCCAGAATGGTACAGACTGCCTGTTTCCATTCGGCTCCCAGCATCCGTTTGCTCTGGGTAATGTTGAAGCCCGAATATTTAACTTCTTGTTGGCAAATGTGTGCCTTTTGCTTTGACACCTGGTATCCTGCCTCTGCTAGTAGCCTGGGTAGGGTCCTGGTTCCCTCCAAGCACTGGGTCTGTGTGTGACTGGCTAGCAGGAGATCATCCATATATTGGAGTAGGACACATCCTAGGTCCCATCCCAGAAACCTGGCTAAATCAGATGCCAGTGCCCCAATGAATAAGTTTGGTGAATTTTTGAATCCTTGCGGCGGTCTAGTCCAAGTGAATTGTTCCTTTGCCCCTGTGGTAGGGTTTTCCCATTCAAAAGCAAATAGGGGTTAGCTATTAGATGCTAGCTGGGAGATAGAAGAAGGCATCCTTTAAATCTAGACATGCGAACCATCCTGCTTCCAAGGGTGTAAGTCCTAGTAGAGTGTATGGATTAGGCGATGCTGAATGCAGCATGACAACTGATTCATTAATGGCTCTTAGGTCCTGTATGGGGTAGTAATCATTTGTCCCAGGCTTTTTCATTGGCAACAGGGGAATATTCCATGGGGACTGGCATCATTTTAGAAGTCCCTGTTTGCGTAGCCTGTCCCAAGTGCATCTGGATCCCTAGGCATGCCTCTTTGGGACCATATATTGGCATATTTTGACAGGTTGGGCCCCAGGCTTTAGGTCAATTAATATTGGGGGGTGGTTTTTTTGCCAGACCAGGGGTGGTTCCTTCCACCCAAACTGAAGGGCATTCAGTTCCTAGCTCGGGGACTGCAGTTGGCTCTCTGGGAGGGGAAGTCTATAATATCCATTCCTCTTCCTGTGGAATTGTCAAGGACAAAATCATGGGTTGGACCTTTTTATTTAAGTGCAATTGTGTCTGCCCATCTGAGATGAAGGCTATTTCTGTGTCCAACTTGGCTAGGAGGTCTCTACCTAATGGTGAGACCAGGCAGCCATGTAGATACAGGAATCTATGAACTATTTGGTGACCCCCCACCCCACCCCCCCAGCTGGCATTGTCAGGGACCACAAAATAGCCTTTGGGTTTGCGTCCCAGTAGCTCCTACGATGGTGACTTCTTGACCTGAGAGAGGTGCTACCTTGTATGGCACCACAGAGTGTTTGGCCCCCGTGTTGATCATGAAGTCTATTGTCTGGCCCCCTACCTTCATTTTGGCTTGGGCTTATGGAGACCTAGTTGGATAGAGCCTGGTCCTTCCTAATCAGAATCCACTCCTGCCAGTCCAATCAGGTCAGCCTCCAGTAGTTCTGGTTGGTAGCAGCTGGGTAGAGTGGATTTGGTTTTCCTTTTTGGCAGTTGGGGCATTCATTTTTCCAGTGTCCAAATTCTTTTCAGTAGGCACATTGATTCCATCCCAGTGATGCCCTTTTTTTTTTGTTCTTGAATCCCTAGTGGTTTCCATGGGGGCCCTTCTGGAGGGGGTGGTCATCCCAAGGCTGCAGACAGGAGAGCTGCCTTTTGTTTCATTCTTCGGTTTGCCTCCTTTCTGGCAGCTTGATCCCTATTTACAGAAACTTTGTTCATGATTTCCAATAATTCAGTGGTGATCTTTCCAGTGAATCCATTCAATTTTTGGAACTTCTGTCTAATGTCACTTTGGGCCTGTCCCGCAAAGGCAATATTGACCATGCACTGATTTTTGGGGGCTTCTGAGTCAAATGGGGTATAAACTGTGAAGGCTTCACATAATCTTTCATAGAAATCAGCTGGACTCTCTTCTGCTTTTCTATGACCCCAGATACCTTTGCCATGTTGATGGCTTTTTGGCCCCTGCTTTTACTCCCTGGAGAAAGATGAGTTGGTATCTTTCTAATCTGGCCCTTCCCGCCTCTGTGTTGGGGTCCCAGCAAGGCTTCTCTTCGGGTATAGCCTTCCATGCCCAAGCCTCAATGTCTAGTTGCCCATCTGGTGCCAGAGTCTGGAGCCATTTTCTGGCTTTGGTGACAGTTTGTTGGTACTCTTCCATGTTGAAAGGGGTAAGCAGAAGCCACTTACATTTGACCCAGGCAGGGCTGTGAGTCTGGGTATGGATTCTAGGAGATCTATCATCATCTGGAGCTTCTCAGAGTAGGGCGGCATGTGGTGTGTCCAGTTGAGGAGGTCAGTAGTGGAGAACGGTTCGTAGTAGAAAACTGATTCCCCCTCTTGTAGGGTCCCGTTGGGGCCTGTTCTCTGGGGACCCCTAGTCTCCCGCAGTGGCATCTGCATTGCCATTGAGGGCCTTGGACCTTGAGCCACGGACCTAATGTATCTTCCTGCCAGTTCAGGTGTCCCTGGTTGGGTCAGAATGGCTGCTGGCGGAGGTGAAACTTATGGGGGTGGACTATCAGGCAGGTGAGGTTCCTCTCCCTCTATTGATGGGGTGCTGGGGCCATATGGTGGCAGAAATGGAGGGACTTCTTCTGAATTTTCTTGGAGGATGGGGGGCAGTTTTTTCCTGCTGTGAGGTCCTCTTCTCGGCCTGTGCCACTAAGACCCTACAGTGTCCCTTACTATTAATGCGGAACCGAACCCAAAGAGGCTTGACTTGGGCTATTTCCAGCTGCTTATCAATGTATGGGAATTGATCTGGGTGGCTAGGGTTTCCACTAACTACTTTATAAACAGACTGTGGGGACATCTAGGGGGCCAACCTACACCAAATGTAGGCCATTCTGATTCACAGAGGGTGTGTAATTTCTCGGGGATCAATTTGACCCCATAGTCACCTGAAAATCCCTTTTTAAAATTCTTAATGATACACTCCAAAACAGTTGGTTTTGAGGAATTTCTCCCCATCCTGGTATCCTAGATGGATCCCTCCCAGCATATAGTGTCACAGGATACACACAAGGGAACAGGTCACTTCATCCTCCTGGCCTCTCCCCTCATGCGGACTTAGATGCCTCTTAGCATTAGCAGGTCAGTATAAACCCCTGACTCAGATCAGGCCTTTGTGGACCTGATTCTGCCTTGAGCCACATGAGGTCATCACCGAATCACAGAGTAGGACCCACTCAGGCTTAGTAGCCAACACTGTGGAGCACGGGCCCTCTTGCACACATTCAGACAGATTGCACACTTCTACCAGGACTTTCCTGTGTGGTAACTATGTTTCCCAGGAGGTGATCAAGCTCCCCTTCCCACTCTAGGACGGGCCTTAACTCAGTCCTGGGTCCCTGGGGACACTTACCAGATCTGATGTTCCATCTGGCAGAATTTTCTGATGCCCCCTGGATTCCATTCGAGTGCAGCAGGGGCCGACTATTGCCAGGCCCAGCGAGGGTCAGGGTCCAGTGAAATCACCAGCTGCACGCCTTCCTTTCCCTGTCAGGGGCCTGCGATGAGTGGCCTCTCCTACATTGACGTCCTCCTACATTGACGGCTCAAGGGGCCAGCAGGGGTGTTGGTTTCCCAGCCAATGCACCAAAAATGTTACAGCAAATACTCAGTGCCCAGGAAGAGACAAGTGACACCCACTTGGGGAATCAGGAAATACTGTTTGTTTTGCACCAGTGCTGGCCCAGCCGAGTCCCCTCCAAAGGCTGAGCCCTAAGCCTTGGCATCAGCCTCTTTTTACGGGTGGGATTGCAGGGGCGCAAGAGAAAGGAAAGAAAAGAAAAGAGGAGGGGATAGGGGTGAGGGGAAGGGA
This sequence comes from Panthera onca, assembly GCF_046562875.1. NCBI lineage: Eukaryota > Metazoa > Chordata > Mammalia > Carnivora > Felidae > Panthera > Panthera onca. The sequence goes on from NC_138346.1 coordinate 85,485,325, forward strand.
GAGAAGGGGAGAGGGGAGGGGAGAGAAAGGGGAGGGGGGTGCTTACCAGTCATGCTATGCAGGCAGTTGGCAAATATAGGAGGCAAACAAGATTATAGAAGCCAGGAATTTACAAGGGGAGTATCCAGCCTCGGACATCTGGCTGGCTCCTTTTCTCTTGCAATTACCAACTTTCTTTCTCTCTTCTATTCACTAGGTTTTCATTCAACAGTATTTCATTGAGACCCAACTAGGAGCCAAGGATTCTTCTAAACCTAGGGTGGTGATGTTGAACAAAAATACAGTCCCTTATCTCCTGAATTTGGAATTCGGTGGGGAAGTATTAATTAATTCTGTTAAATTATTATACAATAATGAAGTGAGAAGGGCAACAAAGTGAAAGAGCATCTTTCTGTGAGTGTTTATAAAAAAAAATTGATGTAGTTTCAGGATGAAAGGCTTCTTTGAGGATATGGCATTTTAGCTGCTATCTGAAGGAACAGTAGGTATGGATTTCCAGAAAAGAGGAGGAGCTTGGAAGTATTTTAAGAAAAGTGGGGAGAAGCTCGTAATTCCCTGTTATAAAGAAACCCAAATGATATGTGAACTAAGGTCAAATAGGGCTAGAGTGAAAGAATAAGCAGGAGATGATGTAAGATGTTATTGGGAAAATGTCCAGGGCTAGATCACACATTTAAGGGCATTAAATAATTTGGAATTCATTTCAGAATAATGGAATGCAATAGAAGGCGTTAGAAGCAATGACTTGGTGTCAGTCACTTTAGTATTTTGAAAATATTATTCTGGCTGCTGTGTCGAAATTGTATTGGTGAGAGATCAGATTAGTTGTGGTGGACAAATTAGTTGTTAATTATAGTGCTCCTAGCCAAGAAATGCCACTAGTCTTGTAGTTTGGTATTGGAAATGGAGAAATATTTAGAAGCCCAATTAACAGGACTTGGTGATGATTTACATACAAGAATAAAAGAAGGGTTGGCCACTGTACATGACTCTTGACATTTATGGCTAATGTAACTAAACTGAGGGAAGTAACCCTTACTGAGATATTCTGAAGTTAACAGGTTTGGGATAAATGCATTATAAAGGGATAAGTGGAGGAAAATTTATTAATTGTCAGTTAGATATGTTGAATTTGAAGTAGTTTTACATTTTGAATCAACAGCTGGCTAGGGGCACCTGGGTGGTTCAATTGGTTAAGCGTCCGACTTCGGCTCAGGTCATGATCTCGTGGTCCATAAGTTTGAGCCCCATGTCAGGCTCTGTGCTGGTAGCTCAGAGCCTAGAGCCTGCTTCAGATTTTGTGTTTCCCCCTCTCTCTGCCCCTCCCCACCTCTCAAAAATAAGTAAATGTTTTAAAAAATAAAAATAAAAAGCTGGTTTAATTAGAATTTCCTCCCAGGACATAGAGGCTGAGAAGCATCAATATATCAAGATAGTCATTAAAACTATGAACATAGATAAGATTACTAAGGGATAAAATAAAAGTGAGAGGATAAGGAAATCTGGGACTAAATCAAGAAGAATTCCCAAATTTTGTGGCTGGATACATGAGGGTAAACCTGAATACCATAGCATCTAAGAGAATCTTTCAGAACGATTGGGTCACAAAGTCAAAGCAAGAAGGTATTTACAGAAACAAGGTTGTCAAGGAAGAGGCATGCTAAAAAAAAATTTAAAAATGTATGTACTGAATTAAATGATATTGACATTACTGTTGACCTTACTAAGAGCTGTTCACGTAGTAATAAGGCAGAACTGAGTTGGAAGGGGTGGCAAAGAGAGTAAGAGGTACAAGAAGGAGGTAGTAAATGTTGAGCTTTCTTTCATTTTTTTTTTAAAGTTTACGTATGAAGAGAAGGGGTGTTGTGTTGTAGTGACTAGAGGTAAATGGAACTTCCTCTCCTCTCACTGAATATATGTACTTGGGTGCTGACTTTTAAAATACTTGGATTATATGATGTTTTAATACAGTCATTTTGATTGAACTTGTTGCAGGTGACTATTAGAACGTTTCCAAAAGGCCCTCTTTGCAAGTAATGTACCCAACAGGGAGTTGCATCATTCCTCCCGTCCTTGAAACTAAGCCTGTCCCTGGGTCTTGCTCCACTTCCAAGTCTGTCCCCTCTCTTACTGATTTCACAAGGCATTGTTCGTGTCATTTCATACCTTAACCCATGATGGCACTTTGGAATAAAATGAGACTACTCTTATAAATTATTAGCGTAATGCTATAATCAACACTCAAAACAAATTTGCTAACTTTAATTGCCTAATTACATAGGCAAAATAAATACATTAATTTTCATACATCGCCTGGGAAGTGTTCTCAGATGTAAGGTGATGTAGGTGTGAGGAATCAATAACATTGCTGAGGGTCTAAATTTAATGAATAGGCTGGCTGGATTATCTAAAAAGTTTCCTTCCTCCTTCCTTATCTGTGGGTATAAGAGATACATATTACTGACAATTGGTTATAAAGAACAAGGACACATTTTCGTTTTGCCAAATAATAATAACATATAATTTACTTTAAGGATATGCATGTGTAGGATCCCAGGAAAAACTGCAAACAAGATGCCCAGATAAGAAATACGAGCATAGTTCTGGATTAAAATAAATGCTAAGAGGTCTTAGCCATTGGAGTTTCTGGATCTCCTAGGCTGCCAATTATTCCCAGTTCTTCAGTTATTTGTCCATTGGTGTGTCTGCTCCTCAACTCCTTCTTATTTTAGTTATTTTCTTACCCTGTCTTTAAGCAATGTTTAATGTGTGTGTATGTGTGTGTGTATTTTCTCCTCCACCTCAAAGCCAACTTTGAAGTTAACTGTACTTTGTGCTCTTTCCTAATTTCTGACTGCATATGGCCCAACGAGAGCCTTTCCAGTGTCTCTGTTATGACTTTTCACTTTTAGTGCATGTGGATATCCCCATTATTCTTTTCTCATTTGATAATTCAAATGCCAGAGGGAGAGAATCTAATTGGTCCAGTCAATTGTTTTGAGCCAAATTACAATGTAGGATTTCTGCCATTCTGTTGTTCAGTTGCCCATGGGTCAGATGGCAGAATCATTCTTATTTAGGAGACCAGTTGACTGGAAATTTCATGTAGAAAAAACGTCTATGCACTTAACAGAAAATGTAGTTTAATATTGAGAGCAGGCACAGTGCTCAATAAAAACTTGTTGATACATTAGGTACTATTGGCCTATGATGCATACTCAATTCCTGCCTGCATATCAAAATCACTTGGTGAAGGTTTTGGGAACACTAATTCTAAGGCCTCAGTCTACCTGTTCTAAATTTAGAGTCTCTATGGATTCAGTTTGGCGGTCTAGTTTGTTTAAAAAGCTTCACAGTTCATCCTGATCTGTCTTGCAGTCCTGTAGGGTATTTTTTCTTCATATATGCAGTACCTGAAGCTTTATCAGTCTTCACTCATTTTTCAGTTTATTTTCTTTTCAAGGAGTTTACCTTTTTGTTAGATATTGACTCACTTTCATTATGGATTGCCTAGTTACAAAGCTTTTATAGGTGTATCCATTTTCTCAGAGATTCTAAACTAGGACAAGAAAATTGGTAAACATTATAAGCTAAACATGCAACTGAAAGAGAGTCCTCCTAGAAGACGGGGAATGTTGAGGGCTTTGGAATATCAGAGAAAATATGCTCCATTTAACAGGGCCAGTCATTATTTAGCATATCTGTTCTTGTGCAAATATGGGAGATTGGTGTTGCCAGAATGTCTGTTTTCCAAAGAAGATGATACAGGCTTTTATGAAAATTTCCACAGTTTCTATATTGACAACTTATTAAATTCCTTCACACATTCCCACTCTCCTCCCTGCTGGTCAAAATTTATAACAACTATATGAAAAGACATCATTGTACTGCAGTTGTTCTTAGAGAAACAATTCACTTTGAAGAAAAATACATGATACTCTACTTTGGGTATAGATAGTGAGGCCTAACAGTCAGGGTTTGTGAGAATAAAGCCATTGGCCCATCATTCTGCATTAGAAAAGAGAAATTCAGGGTGGAGTGTAGTAGGAGAAAATGGGAACAGGAAGATAACAATAATGCATAATCTATCTAAAGAAATATAGCCTATGGTGTTTAGGTGAGGTTAAAATAATTTTAAGAGTTATTTATTTATTTATTTATTTATTTGCATGTTTGTGATTTAATTATCTTCATTATCTCCCCAAACGTGTAATACACACTTCTCCCTGTACAAATGATCTCTGTAAATTGAACAAAGGAAAATCGAGCAAAAGCAGCTGAGTCCCATGTCTAGCTTTCAGCATCTCGTGGAGAATGGAAATAAGCCATGGGAATGGACATGTGTGTGGAAACAAGAGTTTACAGTTACAACAGCTGGAATCCATCCAAAGGGGATCATAAGAACCAAAGATCCTGGGAATTCCCAGAACTTGGGGGGATGCCATTGAACTTCTCAGAATTTGGCATAGAGACCAAGATCCTATCCACCTCTCAATGCTAAGTCACCCTAGGTACCCTATGGGTTACAATAATAAATTGCAAGTGACAGTGTTCTTGGCTCTAAATAGCTTATATATCTTATTCAAGATAGAGTTTGGTTATCCTTATCCTCTTCTCTTTAAAATCTGGTACCAAGAACTAAATATGCACAATGGTGCTTTAAATTTGAAGGATGCTGTATAGAGAGTGAAGGCCTCACCCTTACCATGAAATATTCTAAAATGGCAAAAGTAACAGGAAGACAGAGAATAACAGAAGCCTACTACTGTGACAAGTCAAATCAGGGCTTTAATGGTATGATCTTAAACTATTGATCATGTAGAGTAAGGACTGGGAGAAGCAATGAGAAAATGGTAATCTTACTATGAGGTGTTAGATTAAGACAGATGCAACAATTCTTACTTTTTTTTCCATGGAAGATTTTGACTAGAGCTTGAATAAGAAAAAAAGAACTTCTCCGATATCTAAGTAATTATGATAAGAAATTTGAAATACGGAATTGGAAAACAAGACAGGAAATACCACCAGACTTGATGTTGAAATAAACACAAGAATGTGAATATTTGACTTTGCTGTTTGCAGTCTGACAACTATGGAAAAATTACTTAATTCTTGATTGTCCCCTCTATAAAATGGTAGTATTTGTTCCAGTCCTCTATAGCTGTTAAAGATAACAAGAAAGAATGTATTTAAAGTTAATTGTCACAACTGTTAAGTAACGGTTGAATGAATTAATAAGGACCATTTTTGGGGTCTGGGTGGCTCAGCTGGTTAAGCCTCCAGCTGTTGACTTTGGCTCAGGTCATGATCTCACATTTCATGAGATTGAGCCCCACTTTGGCTCTGCTCTGAGAGCGTGGAGATGGTTTGGGATTTTCTCTCTTCCTCTCTCTCTGCCCCTTCCCTGCGCGCGCATGCTCTCTCTCTCTCTCTCTCTCTCTCTCTCTCTCTCTCTCTCTCTCTCTCTCTCGAATAAATAAATAAACATTTAAAAAGATGATTTTTAATGACTATAACTGAAATTGAATATAAATAAATGTTCTTGCAACTTGCTTAATGACCATTAATCAAAGGAATTATTTCAACTCCTGACGCACTACCTCTTAGCTTATAAAAGTGCCTAAATCTCTTTTATTAAGTATAAGAAAAAAGATATGCATTTCTTCATCACCTTTCCTTTTCTTTTAGTCGGCAGTTAGTATATACCTTATTCTCATACTATATTTGGAATCAATGCATAATTTTTAGTTTTTATTTTATTTTATTTGCTTTTTTATTAACATCCAAGTTAGTTAGCATATAGTACAATAATGATCTCCAGAGTAGAATCCAGTGATTTATCCCCTACATACAACAGACACCCAGTGCTCATCCCAATGAGTGTCCTCCTTAATAATCCTTGCCCATTTAGCTCATCCTCCTACCCATGAGCCCCCCAGCAACCTTCAGTTGTCTATATTTGAGAGTCTCTTGTATTTTGTTCTTCTCCCTGTTTTTATATTGTTTTTGCTTCCCTTCCCTTATGTTTGTCTGTTTTGTATCTTAAATTACACATGAGCAAATTTATATGATAGTTGTTTTTCTCTAATTATGCTTAGCATAATACACTGTAGTTCCATCCATGTTTTTGCCAATGGCAAGATTTCATTCTTTTCGATTGCCTAGTAATACTCCATTGTGTGTGTGTGTGTGTGTGTGTAGAAACCACATCTTCTTTATCCATTCATCATTCGATGAACATTTGGGCTCTTTCTATACTTTGGCTATTGTCAATAGTGCTGCTATAAACATTGGGGTACATGTGCCCCTTCAAAATAGCACACCTATGGGGCACCTGGGTGGCTCAGTTAGGCATCCAGCTTCAGCTCAGGTCATGATCTCACAGTCTGTGAGTTCAAGCCCTGCGTCAGGCTCTGTGCTGACAGCTCAGAACCTGGAGCCTGTTTTGGATTCTGTGTCTCCCTCTCTCTCTGACCCTCCCCCATTTGTGTTCTGTCTCTCTCTGTCTCAAAAATAAATAAACGTTAAAAAAAAAAAAAATAGCACACCTATATCCTTTGTATAAATACCTGGTAGTTCAAGTGCTGGGTTTTAAGGTAGTTCTATTTTCAATTTTTAACGAACTTCCATACTGTTTTCCAGAGTGGCTGCACCAATTTACATTCCCACCAGTGGTGCGAAAGGGTTCCTCTTTCTCCACATCCTTGCCAACATCTGTCATTGCCTGAGTTGTTAATTTCAGCCATTCTGACAGGTGTGAGGTGATATCTCATTGTGGTTTTGATTTGTATTTCCCTGATGATGAGTGATGTTGAGCATTTTTTCATGTGTCTGTTAGCCATCTGGATGTCTTCTTTGAAAAAGTATCTATTCATGTCTTTTCAATACATAATTTTTAAATAAAAATTACACTATTGAGTTTATATAATGTGGTGGGAACAATTCCCATTGTTTCCCCTAGGCAACTCTTTTTATATCTTGCCTGTACGATATCCCAGAAGAATCAAAGATTATGTTTCTGTGCCCCTGTTCTTGGCAATGATCTCATCAAAATGTCACAACCTCTTGCTAATGATCTGAATAATTTTCTGGAGTACTTATTACATGATATCCTGGGATATAATTGTTTTAAAATATACATATGAATGCAATATAAGTGTACTATGTCGAATCATAATCTACCTAATTCTGACTCTGCCTCTGTCATAGGAAACCAGCTGAAATTAGGTTGTCTACTGTTCTTGGTCACTAATGTTAGATATGGAAAAAATTTCAACTGTGGACTTTTCCCAGTCATGGAACTTGGTTTTATAAATATTTTAAAGGGATTTTCCCTTCTGTCACCAATTTCAGAGAATAATTGATAAAGCAGCTTTTCTCATGCAGACCTCTTCTCCTTGGTGTGGACTTCCCATACATTATATTTAAAGGTTAGAATAAAATCCATGAGCAATATCAACTGATAACCTATCCAATATCTAACAACTTTCATGAATCGATGTTTTCACAAAACCTCTTGACAAATTATAACCAATTAATAAGAGTAACTATAAGTTAGTTATCTCTTATGACTAATACAATTTCTTCATAATGCAGTATCAATTCAGCTCAATATTTTTCTGAATAAAGGGTAAGTCAAGGCAGTTTTTAAGTATAAACTACAGCAAATTATATGAAATTGACACTTTAGAAGAACAAAAATGGTTGCCTCAGTGATTACATTATGGCTCAACCCAATATATCCATATACCTCAAAATATTATTTTCTGTTTTTTTTGCCTCATAAAAGCCTCAACATGCATCTCAAAGCTCATGTACTTTTTCTAGACACTCCATCTAATTGACAAAGTACCTCATGAAGCTAGAATGGCTTCCAAAAATTAGACAGAATATCTACCATTAAGTAATGAAAAATTCTAAACATTTCCCCATTCTTTTTTATTGTACAGCTTTACTTTTTTATTAATAGCATAAATCCAGTTGAATACCTTATATAACATTTGAGAAGCAATAAATTATAACTTCTTGAATTTATTTTCTGCTTTCTCAGAAGAGTTCATGTCACAGACCTTGTCTTATTGTTCAAAAATCTCCTGAAAATTAGGTAGAGATTATTTTGTTGAGCATTGATAGAACTGCGAAGAGCAAAGGTACACTCCAGCTGACTCTGCGCCTCCATTAAATCTTGACTTGAAAAAGAAGGTACAAGAAAAATCTAATAGCTGAAAGTGAAGCTGATAGAAAGTTTAATAGATTTTTTTCCCTACTATTAGTATAAAATCCATGAGTCAGGGATCATGTGTGGCGATACGATGAAGTTTTGGGGTGATGGGGGTTCATGGGGCCTGGAGCTGACGGCCAGGAAAGAATTCTTGAAGACATGTTTGGTGCAAAAAGGTGATTTTATTAAAGCACAGGGACAGGACCCATGGGCAGGAAGAACTGCACCCTGTAAGTGTTGGGGACAATAGTTTTATGGAGTCAGGGGATCAAGAAGCAGTTTCCAAGAGACTTTCACATGCAAAAGAGTTACTGGTGGCCTAGCTATTGTCAAGCTAAGGTTGTTTTCCCTCTAGCAAAGCATTAGCATTAAGACAGTAGGGAGTTCCTGGATTTTAGGCTGTTGATGGGATTGCCTTTTTCTGGTAAACTGGTGAAGACTCTTCAATTTAACCATTTGTTTTTTAATCCTCTCCTGTTTTGGGGTAGATGGGAGTATCCAAGGAATATCATACTTGTCCCACCTGGAGGAGGGGTGTGCTAGCTTGTGCTTAGCCCCTCAGCCTGCCTCGTGCTTCCTCACCACTACTACATCTCTAATTTTCAACAAGAATGACTTCCAAGTAAAAATGCTTTATTAAATAGTTTTTAAATGAATACTTAGGCCATTTATTGACATACTTCTATGTCATACATATTTTTTTGTCATACTTGAGTTATTTTACCACAGCCATAGGAGAATAGAGCTATGCAATTATAGAACAACATTTCCCTGCACTTGTAATTTTGCATATTAAAAATATACATATCGATTTGTTATTTAAATAGAAGTCATTATTTATTTTTTATATTTTTAGACGAGTAAACACGTTTAGGAAGAAAAGTTGGGGTAATTTGCCCAGAATTCGCAGAGACTGGATTCAATCCTTGGTGTGTATAGCTTCTAAGCCCTATATCTTTTCTCAGTAATATATTACATTCTCACATTATTATTGTGATTTTTTTTTTTGCTTTCTTTTTAAATGTGTGCTTTAAATGTTAATTTATTTGGTTGAATGATTTTTTTCATTCAATTGAGTTGTTAGCAGATAGCCATCATTTCCTTACTTCTTATGTTAGAGCTCTTACTAATAATATAAAGAAAAATGAGAGGAATTGTAAAAACTTAAAATTTAGAAAACATTCATTGGTCAAGACAATTCTCTGGAACTTGGCAGAAATTTGCATAAAGTCCTTAAAAAATGGAAAGATGGTGCCTATAATTTTTATAATTACAATCCTCCTTCGACCCCATCCCATGCAGAGAATTCACATGACCAAAAGAAACAAAAACTGGCCTGAAGGAATGAATGAGACAGGGTTCTGAATGGAAGCAAGGCCTTAGACTTTGTTCAGTTGGATTAAAATCATCAGCAAATGACATGGAAAGGGCAAAGAAGTGCTTCTTTATTTTGCAGAGCAGTGCTACTCCCCAAAATGATGGTAAAAATTCCATTGGTAATGATGTTTGCAAATCAGATACATCTTGAAAACCTTCAGGAAACCCAAGGGTAGTCCTAAGGGCTTGAAGCAGAGTCCTGGTACATACCTCTCAGTAACATGTAGTTAAGTCAAATTTACACAGAAATCTTGTAAGGACCCACTATTTTTTGCTCTGCATCCTGAAATCCATTTACAAAGTCACAGAGTTACAAACAAATTTAATTGGTACAGCTCTGAGTTCCTTGTGTTTGAGTGGAAATTAGCACTAAAGAGTAGAAAAGTTCTGTTCAGTTTGCAAACACTAAAAGAGGACGCAACGATTTCTTTCTCCATATTCTCTCTCTCTTTTTTTTTTTAACATTTATTTATTTTTGAGACAGAGAGCATGAACAGGGGAAGGTCAGAGAAAGAGGGAGACACAGAATCTGAAACAGGCTCCAGGCTCTGAGCTGTCAGCACAGAGCCCGAAGTGGGGCTCGAACCCACAGACCATGAGATCATAACCTGAGCTGAAGTCGGATGCTGAACCGACTGAGCCACTCAGGCGCCCCTCTTTCTCCATATTCTAGTAAACACGATTCTGTGCAAAAGTATAAGATCCTTTTATTTCTGTAAGTAACCCCTGTTCTCAGTAATTTATTTGTAATCTCCATTATAGTTTAAATAAAGGGAAAAAATCACAGGAGCAGACTGATGAATCTTAGCAGACTTTTTTTTTTTAAATCTTTTTAAGATCATACACTTTACAGAAATATGGCAAAGGCACATGCAAGCAGAAAAAAAGTAAACCTAAAACATCACTGGCTTAGAAGATGAAATGTAAAAACAAGGGCTTTCAAAGTGAAGTAGGTGGAAATATTGATAACTGAAGAGGTTTTGCTCACACATTTTATGTTTTGCTCAGACATTTTATGGATCTGGAAGCTGCTATGTTTTGTTATCTCAGGTAAAAGATAAATAGTAGTTTGTTAGTCTCAGTCCTGAAAATGGCTGCACCTCTATTACCTAATGTAGTAATGATGCATAATAGGTACCCAATAAATGTTTGAGAACGGTTGAACAAATGAATCGCAAAGTCAATAATGATTCAGTTTTGTGAGCTTAATAGGTTAAAGCAATGTGTTTTTGACACTAGATCTGTACATTTATGGTATTTCTTAGATATAGCTAAATATATATTACACAGTGGTAATCTCTTATGCCTATTGGAATCACTGTGATCATCTAAAATTACTAGTGCCCTCCATCCTGAGAAATTCTGATTCAGTTGCTCTGGGATGAGACCTAGGCAGTAGTACTCTTAAAATCTCCCCAAGTTAGGCAACTGTGCAGTCATGATTGGGAACCACAAGAATTTAGACCAAGTTGTCTGTATTACCAACTAAAGTTTATGACCATCAGCTGTAAGTAGGAGATAGTCACTGTCAGGCATCTATTTCCAGCAGTAATCCAAGTAGAATAAATTTTTGGTCACACTGATATTGCAGTGGTGGACATATTTAAGACAAACTTAATAAAAACTCACTACCTGAGTCTATACGTATTTATTTAGCAGGCATAAACTGGGTGTCTACTTTGTGTGGGCAGTGTACCGGCCCTGGCAACACCGTAAGGTGTTACGTAGACAAGGTTCCTACTTTAATGGAGGAGAGACCACTCTGCCCCATACCAAAATATTAGAGTCACACACACACGCACACACACACACACACACACACACACACACAAATTAGTGTAGGGCGGGAATATCTACTCTAGATTATGGACTCTGGACAATCTTCCTGGAGGGAAGACCTTAAATTGGAACAACAGGGGTGAAGAGAGCATTCTAGGCAGAGGGAATATATATGAAGAAGACCAAGAATGGCAAAGAGCTTTTGAAGTAGAGGAACTGAAAGAAGGTCATTGTGGTTGGACCATAATGAATGGAAGGGCAGACTTAGTCTCAGCTGAAACTTTGCTTGGATCATGAGAATGGGGATCCTTTATATTTAAAAGATTTAACCTCCTGAAAATGTTGATTCTGTCCAATTTTCCTGTTCTCCTCATTCAATTTTTTTTATATCCTCTGTCACCAGCCTAGTCAAAGCCACCACATCTCTTTCCTTGTTACCCCTTCTTGTCCCCTCACTGAAACTAGCATAATCCTCTAAAGGTAAGTAAGATCTGGTTATGTCATGCTATGGCTTAAAACTTTACCATAATTTTTCACTGACCAGGAAAATGTCCCTAGGTCTCACACACTTTTCACGAGCATTCTCTCCTCTCTCAGATCATGTTGTCACTGTCACTCTCCTACCTTCTCCAGCCATATTGAATTTCTTTTAATTGTTACAATTTACCAGACTCTCTCACACAGATTTCCTCCTTAGCCTGCTTGTCCTGTGTGATTTAACCTGGCCATCTGAGAACTTAGATATGTAACTGTTTATTTTTTGTCCCCAGTTAGACTATAACGCAGCATGTAAGCCTCTAGCATACAACCTGGTCTTTATTTATTGAATTAACCCATAAGAGAAAAGATAATTGCACTGAGATAATTTACAAAGAAGTCCTATACTGATCAAACATGAGATTTTCCTCCCATAATTTCCATCAGAAAACTATAGTTTTTAATAGCAGCACATGATCATTTTTATTCTACTTATAACACTACTTTTTGAAATCAAAAAATAGTTTGTGATATCGTTAAAACTGGGGGATTTTTCTAAGCTTTGGGAAAGATCAGAAAGTGATGGGTAAAGAGCGAAGCACCCTCCACACAACTCTGTGAACACAGAACTAGTCATTTACTATACGCAACACTTAGCCACTTCCACAACTCACTCTGACAAATCTTACCACAAAACCACATGCTCCTCCAATTGCTTGACAGAAGTTCAACTTGAAAAGGTTTCCTTCAGTGTAGATTTTCTGTATGTTTCCAGTTAGTGATAGAAGGGAAGCCTGTCACAGCTTGTGTGGGCTTGGCACTCTCAAGGCGCTTGGGGACCCAAATAAAGGACCAGGGGAGGCATGGAAGATGAGAATAAAAGAAATCATCAGAAACAAGAAAATAAGACAACCCATATGGCTGTTCCCTGTGATGCAGGTTCAGGTCTCCTTTGAGAACCTAAATAACATCTTCTGTAGTCTCTTTTCCAAAGAGAATGATCTGGTAGGTGAGACAAGACAGTAATTTTTGCCAAGCAGTAGAAATGCTCAAAACTTAGGCATGAGGTGAACTACATTTTGAGGTGGTTAGTTTGGAGGAAGATTCGATTCCTGGGAGCTGCTAATCTGTGCAAAGAGGTGAGAGAGCAGAAAGAGGTTATGTGACTCTTTGAAAGACTTCTGGACCAGTTCCATAATGAAGTGTTCAAAGCAACTCTTCATTTCCACACGGACGTGTTTACACAAAGAAGTTGGAAACCCAACAAATACAATAGTAAAGAATGTGTGACCCTAGTTGGGGCAGAGGGGCCTCAGGTGAAGACCCAGTTCTACTGGCTGACAGGTTCCCTGGGTTCCCACAGATACAACTAATACCGTGAGGGCTGAAAACTTAATTCGACCCCCCAGTTGGCAACAGAGATGGAGCTTTAGTCAACTGTCATGCGAGCCGAGTATTGTGGCACAGGACCTGATGGAGCCAAAGCTTGTTACCTGAAAGGATTTCAATCGCTGTTCAGGCCAATCATGGAAGTTAATTATGGGGTAGGGAAAATTGCCTTTATCATTTGTTATCATTTGATTTCGCTGCCTTGATGCATCATTCTGGCAGCCCACGTAGACTTTTCCCAAGTTAGTTCTCCACTGTAACATTTTATACTTCTCAGACATCCTTCTCTTCAGTGAAATATTTGCATTCAACAGATGTCTCTTTGCCATGTTTTTAAATCAGTGACACTGAAAAATGCAGTCCTTCTGGCAAGGAACAGAGAAGGGAAAGCTTGGGAAAAGAGATAGCATGATGCTAAAATCGCAACTTCTGGCACAAAATTGCCTTGGGTGTATATACCAACTATAGGATATGTTAACCTACATGGCCTCAACTTCCTTATCTGTAAAATGAGAATAGTAACAGCAGCATTTATCTTGTTGGACTGTGGTAAAGACTGAGTGAGAAAATCTAAGCAACATACTGGGAATCGTACTCAGTACAAACTAGTCTTCAAGAAATCTTAGTGATTATTGTTTTTTGGAATTACTCAAATCATAGCATTACGGTAGCTTTCCACTCACCCAGCATGGGATGAGAGGTCAGACCGAAAAGATGTAAACACATCTGAACCACCCAAACCCATGCAACATCATCTTTAAAATTTCTTTTAATTGAAATACAGTTGACACACAAGGTTAATATTAGTTTCAGGTATGTAATGTAGTAATTTGACAAGTCTATAGCTTACTCTGTGCTTACCACAAGTATAGCTACCATCTGTCATCATGCAATGCTGTTACACCATCATTGTCTATGTTCCCTATACGGTACTTTTTATTCTCGGTGATCTGTTCATTCCGTAACTGGAAGCCTGTATCTCCTACTCTCCTTCCCCGTTTTGCCCACCCACCCTCTGGCAACAACCATCTGTTTTTTCTCTGTATTTACAGTTCTGATTATATTGTTTTGTTTTGTTTTTTAGATTTCACATGTAGCTGAAATCATATGGTACTTGGCTTTCTCTGTTTGACTTATTGCACTTAATATTAATACCCTCTAGGTCCATCTGTTTTGTTGCAAATGATAAAACTTCTTTTTTAGGATTGAGTAATATTCCAGCGTGTTTGTGTGTGTACCCCATCTCCTTTATTCATTTATAGAGGGACACTTGAGCTGCTTCTATATGTGGGCTATTGTAAATATACTGTAGTAAGTAAGGGTGCATATATTTTTTAAGTTTTTATTTTGAGAGAATGAGAGAGAGAAAGAGCATGAGTGGGGAGGGGCAGAGAGAGAGAGATGAACAGGTTCCATGCTGTCAGTGCAGAGCCCAACGTGGGGCTCAAACTCACAAACCAGGAGATCATGACCTGAGCTGAAATCAAGAGTTGGATACTTAACCGACTGAGCTATCCAGATACACTAGGGATGCATCTCTTTTTAAATTAATGTTTTTGTTTTCTTTGGGTACATACCCAGTAATGGAATTACTGAATCATATGGTATTTCTATTTTTAATTGAGAAAACTCCATAATATTTTCCATAGTGGCTTCACCAATATTACATTCCCACAAACAGTGCACAAAGGTTTATTTTCCCCACATATCTTGCCAACATTTTTGTCTTTTTGACTCTAGAGATTCTGAAAGGGGAAAAGTGAAATCTCATTGTAGTTTTAATTTGCATTTCTTTCATGATTAGTGATGTTGAGCATCTTTTCATGTGTCTGTTGGACACCTGTATGTCTTCTTTGGAAAAGTGTCTGTTGAGGTCCTCTGTCCATTTTGTAATGAAATAATTTGTATTTTGGTATTGACTTGTATAAGTTTTTCATGTATTTTGATGTTAACTCCTTATCTGATATATTATTTGCAAATATCTTCTCCTATTCAGTAGGTCATTTTGTTGGTTTTTTTCACTGTGCAAAAACTTTTTACTTTGATATAGTCCCAGTAGTTTATTTTTGCTTTTGTTTCCCTTTTGTTTAGGAGACGTACTTCTAAACATGTTGCCACAGCCAATGATGATGAAATCAGTGTCTCTGTTCTGTTCTAGAAATTTTATGGTTTCAGGTCTCACATGTAGATCTGTAATCAAGTTTGAGTTTATTTTTGTGCATGGTATAGGGAAGTGATTAAATTTAATTCTTTTGGATGTAGCTGTCCAATTTTTCCGTCACCATTCGTTGAAAATACTGTCTTTTCCCCACAGTATATTCTTGCCTTCTTTGTCATAGATTAATTGACTATGAGTGTGGGTTTATTTCTGGCCTCTCTATTCTGCTCCCTTGGTCTATGTGTTTATTTTTGTGCTAGTACCATACTGTTTTAATCAATACATATTTGTAGTATATCTTGAACTTTGGGATTGTAATACCTCCTGTTTTGTTTTTATTTCTCAAGATTCCTTTGGTTATTTGGAGTCTTTTGTAGTTGCATACAAATTTTAGTAGTTTTGTTGTAGTTGTTGTAAAAAATGTGATTGGTGTTTTGGTAATTTTCATCAAGTCTGTAGATTGCTTTGGGTAGTACAGGTATTTTAACAATATTAATTTTTCTAATCCATGAGCATGGGATACCTTTCCATTTTTGTGCATTTCAATTTCTTTCATCATTGTTTTATAGTTTTTAGATTATAAACATTCCATCTCCTTGGTGAAGTTTATTCATAGGTATTTTACTTTTTGGTGTAATTGTAAATGGAATCATTTTCTTAATTCTGTATCTGCTACTTCATTTGTAGTGTATAGAAACACAATTGGCTTTTCTGCATTAATTTTGTATCCTGTAAATTTACTGAATTCTTTATTACTTCATATATATATATATTACTTCTTATATATATAAATATATACTATTACTTCTAATATATATATAAAACATGTATGTATGTATATATATTACCTAATATATATATATATATGTATATATATATATATATATAAAACATATATATTACATATATAAAACACATATATATGTATATATATATTTATATAGTTAGTGGAATATTTAGGGTTTGCTCCACATAGCATCATCTTATCTGCAAATGCTTAACATCTACAGTTTAACTTCTTCTCTTCTAAAAACTTGGATGCTTTTATTTCTTGTCTGATTCCTGTGGCTAGGACTTCTAGTACTATGATTAGTAAAAGTGGTAAGAGTGGACATCCTTATTTAGTTCCTGATCTTAGGGGAAAACTCAGTTTTTCACCATTGAGTAAAATGTTTGCTATGGATTTCTCATATTTGTGGAGAGTTTTTATCATAAATGGATGTTGAATTTTGTCAAATGCTTTTTCTGCATTTATTGAGATGATCATATAAGTTTTATTCTTTGTTTTCTGGATGTGGTGTATCATGTTGATTGATTTGTGAATATTGAACCATCCTTGCATCCCCAGAATAAATATCATTTGATTGTGGTGAATTATTCATTTAGTATCATTAAATGTGGTTTGCTAATATTTTGTTGATGTTTTTTGCATTTATTTTCATCAGGGATATTTGCTGCAATTTTCTTTTTTGTAGTGTTTTTGTCTGGTTTTGATATCAGGATAATGTGGGCATTATGAAATGTATTTGGCAGGTTTGCTTCCCCTTCCATTTTTTAGAACAGTTTGGGAAGAATATGTAGTAACGCTTCTTTAAATGTTTGGTAGAATTCACCTGGGAATTTATCTGGTCCTGGACTTTTGTTTATTGGCAGTTTTTGATTACCAACTCAATTTTATTTCTAGTAATGATATGTTCAGATTTTTTATATCTTCCTGATTCCGTTTTGGAAAATTGTATGTTTCTAGGAATTTATCCATTTAAGTTGTCCGGTTTTGGCATGTAATTTTTTGTAGTATTCTCTTATAATCCACTGTATTTCTTAATGTAAGTTGTTAACTTCTCTTTTATTTCTGAATTTGTTTTTTGGGGTCTTGTCTCCTTCTTGATAAATTTGGATAAAGGTTTGTAAATGGTATTTATCTTCTCAAAGAACTAGCTCTTGGTTTCTTTGTTGTTTTTTTTTCCTAATTTTTTAAGTCTCTTTCATTTATTTCTTCTCTCATCTTTATTATTTCCTTACTTCTAACTTTGAGCTTTGTTTTTCTTTTTCTAGTTCTTTTAGGTGTATGGTTAGATTGATATTTTTCTTGTTTCTGGAGTTGTACCTATATTGCTATAAATTTTCCTTTTAAACTGGATTATTTGCATCCCAAAGAATTTGGATAGTTAGGTTTTAATTTTAATTTCTTCCATGCATTTTTTTATTTCCTCTTTGATTTTCACTGGCCCATCGGCCATTTAGCACCATGATGTTTAGTCTGTGTGTGTTTGTGTTCTTCCAGTTTTTTTCTTTTTTTTCTTGTGATTGATTTCTGGATTCATATGGTTGTAGTCAGAAAAGATGCACAATACACTTTCAATCTTCTTAAATTTATAGAAACTTGTTTTGTGGGTTGATATGTAATCCATCCTGGAAAATATTTCATATGCACTTGAAAATAATGTCTATTGTTTTTTGGATGGAATGTTTTGTATACATCTGTTAAGTTCATCTGGTCTAATGTGTCATTCAAAGACATGGTTTCCTTGTTGATACTCTTAGATGATATATCCATAGATGCAAGTGAGTTGTTAAACTCCCCTATTATTAATGTATTACTGTCAATTTCTCCTTTTAGGTCTGCTAATACTTATTTTGTGTACTTAAGTACTCCCATACTAGATGTATAGATATTTATACTTCTTATATCCTCTTGTTGGATTGACCTTTTTATCATTATATAATATACTTCTTTGTTTCTTGTTTCACCTTATTTTAAAGTCTATTTTGTCTGATATAAGTATTGCTACTGTTTTGTTTTTGTTTTTGTTTTTGCTTCTATTTTCATGTTCTATGTTTTTCATCCTTTCACTTTCACTCTCTGTGTCTTTAGGTCTGAATTGAATCTCTTGTAGGAAGCATATAGATAAGTCTTTTTTTGTTTTGTTTTTTAAACCATTCTGCCATTCTGTGTCTTTTGAGTGGTGATTTTGACTAGTTATATTTAAAGTAATTATTGATAGGTATGCACTTATTGCCATATTGTTTTCTGATTATTTTTTGTAGTTATTCTGTAATTTTTGTTATTGTTCTTTCCTTGTGGTTTTATGCCTTTCTTTGTTGTCATGCTTGAATTTCTATTTATTTTTTGTGTAGCATCATGGATTTTTGGTTTAGGGTTACCTTGAGGTTCATGTATAGATGGTCATTTAAGTTCATAAAAAATTCATAAAAGAAGTTTTTTTACTCCTTCAGGTTTTATGCATTTGTCATATTTTATATCTTTCCACTCATAATTGTCTTCCAATTATGGCCTATTCTTTTCCACTTAAAGTCCCTTTACCATTTCTTGTAAGGTCGGTTTTGTGATGATGAATTCTTTAATTTTTGTTCGGAAAACACTTTATTTCTTAATTCTGAATGATAATCTTTCTGTGTAGGATATTCTTGGTTGTAGGTTTTCTTTTCCTTTCAGCTCCTTGAACATAGCATACCATTCTTTTCTGACCTACAAAGTTTCTGCTGAAAAATTAACTGATAGTCTTATGGGATTTCCCTTGTAAATAACTTTTTGCTTCTCTTTTGCTGATTTACATTTTTTTCTTTAACATTAGCCTTTTACATTCTAATTATTAGAATTATTGTCTATTTCTAATTATTGTCTAGATGTGGACTTCCTTGGGTTCATCTTTTTTGGAAATCTCTTAGCTTCTTGGGCCTAGATGTCTGTTTCCTTTCCCAGTTAGGGAAGTTTTCAGCTATTATTTATTCATATAAGTCTTCTGCCCCTTTCTGTCCTTCTGGAAGCCTTACAATGTGAGTTTTTATTTGCTCAATGTTATCTAAGAGATCCCTTACCCTATCTACCTTTTAATTAAATTCTTTTTTCATTTTACTGTTCAGCTTGGGTGCTTTCCACTACACTGTCTTCTAGATTACTGAGATGTTCTTCAGCATCTACTAATCTATTGTGGATTCCCTTTAGTGTATTTTTTAAAATTTTACTTACAGCATTCTTCTTCACCTGATTGGTTCTTTTTTCTAATTGCTATCTCATTGTTGAATTTCTGAGATCCTCCACTCCTCTCTCAAGTCTGGTGAGCATCTTTATGATCACTGCTTGAAACATTTTATCAAACAGAGTGCTTATCTTCATTTTATTTAGTTATTTTTCTGGGTTTTGTCTTGTTCTTTTGCTTGGAGGATATTCATCTGTGTTCCCCCTTTTCTGCACTTTCTGTGTTTGTTTCTATGAATTAGGCAGAATAACTACTTTTCCTAAAAATAAAAGAATGGCCTTGTGTATGGTCACCCGCTGTATAGTGTGTGTGTGCCCGGTGACTTTGGCTGTCTGGTTGGAGCTGTGGGTGCTGTGGGTTGGGAATCATAGGGTACTCTGTGCTGGGGCTTCCCTGATGGGATAGCCAGAGCTGAAGTGGGCATGGACTGTGATAATCCGGGCTCTCTGCACAGAGAGAACCCTGGCGGGATAGCTGAAACTGAATTGGTTGTGAGCCTGGTGGTCCACAGCTCTCAGCATAGAGTGTGCCCTGGCTAGACAGGTTAAGGTGGAATGGCCTGGTCCAGGGATATCCCTGGTTTCTCCACAGAGAGGCCATGGTAGCAGTATGCTTGAAGCTGAAGTGGATGCAACCTAGGATATCCCATGGCTCTCTACATGAAGGGCAGTCTGGAAGGGTAGCTGGGGCTGAGGCAGGGCATGAGCCAGGGGTACCAAGTGTTCTGCACAGGAGACACCTGAGGGCAGTTGGAGCCAAGGCAGGTGGCACCCTGGAAGGACACCTGTGGTTGACATGGGCACTGTCCACAGCAGTGCCAGAACTTTCCACACAGAGGGCTCCCTGGGAGGACAGCTGAGGTTGAAGTGGGTAGAAGCCAGGGTACCTTGGGGTCCTTAGTGCAGGGGGGTACCCTGACAGTGTGATTGGAGCCAGGGGCAGCATGGGCTGGGGTATCCTAGGGCCCTCCACACAAGGGGCACCTTGGTGACTTAGTTGGGGCCAAGGTGGGGTGCAGGAAGGGGGTCCTTGGGCATTCTACAGAAAAGACACCTTGGCCAGGTACCTGAAGCCAAAGCAGTTGTGAGCCAGGAGTTCCCAGAATGCTGTGCCCTAGCATGCTGTCTGGAGCCAAAAAGTGTGGGCCCTGAGTGTTCTGGGGTGCTCTGTGTCTCTATCACCTTGGTGCAATGACTGGAGCTGTAGTGTGTAATGAGCACTGACTAGGGGTGCATCCTGGTGTATGCCACTGTGTGGCTGCCTTTGAGGTATGGCTGGGGCTGGTGTGGGATAGAGGTCTGGTGCTTGTGAGGCAGCAGGCCAGCTATGGCACCTGAGGCACCGCTCTTTTCTGAACTACCAAGATGGAGGGCAAACATCAACTGTGGTGCTGCCAGCTCTTCTGACCCAGATAGATTTCCAACAGTTCCCCCGCTCTTTGGTGGAGTTCTAAGGCTGGGTCTTTTATATACCAATCACTATTTTAAACAGTAGCTTTTTTTTTCCATGCCCCAGGGTGGATGTATCTTCTCACTCTCCCTCAGCACTTCCCTTCCCCACAGTAGCTGGCAGCTTCAGGGGTGGGGGTTTCCTTCATTACTGGCGCTCTCTCTTTTGCTTTTTTCTTTGTGGTCTATCTTTGGTTGTGCAGAAACTGTTCAGTCAACCCTCAGTTTTTCTTCAGGAGGAATGGGTCTATAAATAGGTATTGATTTGGTGTGTCTATGGAGAAAGTGAGTTCAGGGTCTTCCTACATTGCCATCTTGGACCAGAATGCTTATTTAGTCCGTGCAACTTTATTTTTAAACTCCACACCATGTGTAAAGTACTTAACGTATCTGAAATACTGGATGTTCAACTACCTGTAAATAAGTTTCTTACATATGCACTTGCACTCTTTAGATAGAGCTGAGTCTCCAATAATGGTCTAAAGATAATAGCAGTTATCGCTAAAGCTGGCTAAATTCATCTTGCTGTCGTTTATCTTTCCTTTGACTTTATAGTACTTGAAAATATTGATCTATTTTACAAATGACCATTGTGTACTTTGTCTTTCTTAATTTGGCCATCATTTTTTCTCCTTTCTTTCCTGCCCCAGTCTTGATATCTCAAACAAGGCTTTCTCTATGTGTGTGATGAATTCACGTTACAGTTAGGTAATAAGATGTGTACAGAAAAAGGTAAATGTTTTTCATAATTAGCCTTAAGTAGAAGAGAGTAATCAATGAGTAGATGGATAAAATAATCTTACCCTTTGAAATGTTCTGATTTTACTAAGTTGCATACAAAGTGAGATCTGAAATCATAATTCATAAATAAATCACATTTTAAAAACTGCAGCCTGTCTTATTTATGCATTGATTTAATACGCATGGATTCTGGAAACAAATCTATCATTCACTGTGTGATTTTTGGCAAATCACTTAAGTTTTCTGTGCTCTAGTTACACCATGAGTTGTATGAGGATAATAAAATTACTTCCCTTATAGGGTTATGATGAAAATTATGTGAATTAATAATAAAATGCTTAGAACAATGGCTCAAGAGCTACATAAATGTTTGCTATTTTAAAATACAGTAGTGGAGCCCCTGGGTGGCTCAGTGATTTAAATGTCTGACTCTTGGCTTTGCCTCTGGTCATGATCTCACAGTTTGAGTTTGAGCCCCAAATCTGGCTTCCCACTGACAGTGCAAAGCCTGCTTGGGATTCTCTCTCTCTCTCTCTCTCTCTCTCTCTCTCTCTTCTCTGCTCGCTCTCTGTCTCTCAAAATAAATAAATAAAAACTTAAACATTTAAAAAAATACAACAGTAATCACAGGGTCACCTGAATGGCTTGGCTGGTTAAGCATCCAATTCTTTTTTTTTAAAAAAGTTCTTAACGTTTATTTATTTTTGAGAGAGAGAGAGAGAGAGAGAGAGCGAGCGCGCGCAGAGGAGGGACAGAGCAAGAGGGAGACACAGAATCTGAAGCAGGCTCCAGGCTCTGGGCTGTCAGCACAGAGCTGGATGTGGGGCTCGAACCCACGAACTGTGAGATCATGACCTGCACCGAAGTCGGACGCTTAACCAACTGAGACACTCAGATGCCCCAAGCGTCCAATTCTTGATTTCAGCTCAGGTCATAATCTCATAGTTTGTGGGTTCAAGCCCTGCATCAGGCTCCACACTGACAGTGCAGGGCCTTCTTGGGATTCTCTCTCTTCCTTTTTATGCCCCTCCCCAATTGCATGTACTCTCTCTCTGAAAATAAATTTAAAAATAAATAAAATACTGTAATCACATAGCAAGAGTAAACACTGTAAGGTATTCTTCATGAAGTATAAAAAGACAAACTGATAGACTTGTGAATTTGTCTTTCAAGTTTTCATAGACTCAAGGTGAGAGCCAGAAGATTGTGTGCGTATGTATGTATGCACATGTGTGTATGCATGCATGTGTATGTTTGTCTACTTTGGCTCCTTTAATATAGCAACTCTAGCTCACACTCTATTTAGCTAAATGAAAGATGTTTACATTTCCTATAAGGCTGTTGCTTTTCCAGTCCCTCTGGCAGCAGATAGAAGAGAATAACATCCTGCTTTGCATGGCTAAAGGCACCTCGGCTGCAACAAAACATTGTATTGAATGTGTCTGAGGAAATAAATGATAGGCTGTTCTCACAAAGACTGTATCATGTTTAAGAGAAGTTTAGTCTTTACCTTTCAATTTTCCATGCAGTTAGCTATTATCCTGAAACATTCCTGGACTCCCAGAGTGCAGCCAGCAGCTTCAGGAACTGACAACATTTATAAGCCACAACTGAGTGGTTTCACTCTGTTGATCCCCCGTTCCAAAGGATACATGTGGGTTTTGGTCACAATTGGGAAAAAAATTGATTTTGTATTTTAAGTGGAAACTTCTTTAGCCATTTTAATGTATATGTGAATTGGAACAATGTCACAGGAGTACTTAAAAGAGTTTTATAAAAAATTAAAGGATCCATAGGTTACTTATCCTTTTTCCAGTGATTTAGCATTAAGAACAATAAAATTTCTAGTATTTTTTATTATTAAAGTATGGTTGATATATAATGTTGTATTAGTATACAGTGTACAACATAGTGATTTAAGAATACTTCTTAATCTTGGACTTTTTAATCTTCTTCACCTATTTTGCCCATCCCCCCAACTCCCTTCTCCTCTGGCAACCACCAGTTTGTTCTCTGTATTTATGAATCTGTTTTATTTTTCGGATTTTATATATAAATGAAGGCATATGGTATTTGTCTTTCTCTGAATTATTTCACTTAACATAATACCCTCTACTCCCTTCCATGTTGGTAGCAATTGGCAAGATCTCATTCTTTTTTTTTTTTTTTTAACTTTTTATGGCCAAGTAATATTCCTGTGTGTGTGTGTGTGTGTGTGTGTATATGTGTGTGTGTATAACATCTTCTTTATCCGTTCATCTGTGGATGGACACTTGGGTTGCTTCTGCATCTTGGAAACTGTAGATACTGCTACAATAAATATGGGTGCATAAATTTTCAAATTACAGTTTTTATTTTCTTTGGGTAAAAAAAAAACAATAGTGCAATTACTGGATCATATGGAATTTCTACTTTAATATTTTTAAGGCATTTTTACTTTTTTAAGGAAGTTTATTTTGGGAGAGAGAGACAGCGTGTGTGCATGCACATGAGGGAGGGGCAGAAAGGGAGAAATAGAATTTCAAGCAGTCTCCACACACCTCAGCCCAGAGCCTGACCTGGGCTCGATCTCACAAACTTCAAGATTGTGACCTGAGCTGAAATCAAGAATAGGATGCTTAACCGGCTAAGCCAACCAGGAGCCCTTTGGGCATTTTTAAAATGTATTTTTTATATATATTTTTATTTGATTGTAGTTGACACACAATATTCCATTAATTCCATGTGTACAAAATAATGACTCAACAACTCTATACTTAATGCTATGCTCTTACAAGTGTAGCTACCTTCTGTCATGATCTGTGTTCCCTATGCTGTACCCTTTATTCCCATGACTTATTCATTCCATAACTGAAAATATGTATCTCCTGCTCCCCTTCACTCATTGCCCATCCCCCTACCTCTGGCAACCATCAGTTCTCTATCAGTCTGATTCTGCTTTTTGTTTATTTGTTTTGGTTTTTTTAGATTTCACATGTAAGTGAAATCATATGGTTTGTCATTGTTTGCTGACTTATTTCACTTAGTATAATACCCTCTAGGTCCATCCATGTTGTCACAAATGGCAAGATCATCCTTTTTTTTTTTTTTTTTTTTTTTTTTTTAAGCTGAGTAATATTCCAGTGTGTGTGTGTGTGTGTGTGTGTGTGTGTGTGTGTGTGTGTGTGTGTTCATCCATCTATCCATCTATCAGCGGACACTTGGGTGGCTTCCATATCTTGGCTACTGTAAATAATGCTGAAATAAATAGAGGAGTGGATATATCTTTTTGAATTAGTGTTTTTGTTTTTTGGGGGGAAATACCAAGTAGTGGAGATACTGGATCATATTTTAACTCTATTTTTACTCTTTGGAGGAACATTGATATTGTTTTCCCTAGTGGCTTTACCAATTTATGTGTCCACCAAGAGTACACAAAAATTCTTTTTGCTCAACATCCTTGCCAGCACTTGTTATTTCTTGTCTTATTCTAGCCATTGTGAAAGATGTAAGGTAATGTTTCATTGTGGTTTTGATTCGCATTTCCTTGGTGATTAGTGGTGTTGAGCATCTTTTCACATTTGTTGGTCACCTTGTATGTCTTCTTTGAAAAGTCTATTCAGGTTCGCTGCCCATTTTTTAAACAGATTATTTGTCCTTTAAGTTTTTGTTTTGTTTTGTTTTGTTGTTTTGGTATTGAGTTGTATGAGCTTGTATATATTTTGAATATTAATCCCTTATCAGATGTATAATTTGCAAATATCTTCTATTCATTAGGTTGCCTTTTTGTTTTGTGGATGATTTTCTCCAGTGTACAAAATCTTTTTATTTTGATACAATCCTGGTAGTTTATTTTTGCTTTTGTTTCTCTTGTGTGAGGAGATCTAACTGTAAAAGTGTTACATTAGCCAATGTCAGTGAAATTACTGCCTGGGTTCTCTTCTAAGAGTTTTATGGTTTCAGGGGTCACATTTAGATCTTTAATCCATTTTGAGTTTATTTTGTGTGTAGTGTAAGAAAGTGGTCCAGTATCATGCTTTTGCATGTAGTTGTCCAGTTTTCTCAGCTCATTTATTGAAGGGACTATCTTTTTTCGTTGTATATCCCTTCTTTCTTCATCATAGATTAATTGACCCTATAAATGTGGGTTTATTTCTGGCCTCTGTTCTGTTCCATTGGTCTGTATGTTATTTTTGTGCCAGTACAATGTTGTTTTGCTTACTACATCTTTATAGTATATCTTGAAATTTGGAATTGTGATATCTCCAGCTTTATTCTTTTTTCTCAAGATTGCTTTAACTATTCAGGGTCTTTTGTGATTTCATACAAATTTTAGAATTATTTGTTCTAGTTCTGTGAAAAAATGCTATTGGCATATTGAGAGGAATTGCATTTGAATCTGTAGATTGCTTTGAGTAGTATGGGCATGTTAACAATACTAATTCTTCCAGTCCTGACCATGGAATATTCTTCCATTTGTTTGTGTTATCTTCAATTTCTTTCATCAGTGTTTTATGGTTTTCAGAATACAGGTCTCTCCCCTCCTTGGTTAAGTTTATTTCTAGGTATTTTATTCTTTTTGGTACCATGGTAAATGGGATTGTTTTCTTAATTTCTCTTCTTGCTACTTTGTTATTAGTGTATAGAAACACAATAAGTTTTTCTGCATTTTGTATCTTGCAAATTGAATGCATTTATTACTTCTAATAGTTTTTTGTGTGTGAAGTCTTTAGGTTTTTCTATATGTTGTATCATGTCTCAAAATATTGACTGTTTAACTTCTTACTTTCCAATTTGTAAGGCATGTATGTATGCACGTATATTGCTTGATTGATTTGGCTAGGATTTTCAGTACTATATTGATAAAAGTTGTGATAGTGGACATCCTTGTCTTGTTCCTGATCTTAGAGGAAAATCTGTCAGTTTTTCACTATTGAGTATGATGTTAGCTGTGGGTTTCTCATATTCATGGAGGATTTATGTAATGAATGGGTGCTGAATTTTGTCAAGTGCTTTTTTCGCATCTATTGAGGCAATCATATGATTTTTATCTTTCCTCTTGTTAATGTGATAATTCCTATTGATTGTTTTGTGAGTATTTAACCACCCTTGCATCCTCAGAAAAAAACCCCACCTGATCATGGTGAATGATCCCTTTAATGTATTGATAAATGCAGTTTGCTAATATTTTGTTGGGGTCCTTTGCATCTATTTTCATTAGAGATATTTACTTAAAGTTTTCCTGTTTTGTAGTGTCTTTGGTTTTAGTATCAGGGTAACTCTGGCTTTGTAGAATATATTCAGAAGCTTTCCTTCTTGTATGTTTTTGAATAGTTTGAGAAGAATAGGTATTAATTCTTTAAATGTTTGGTAAAATTCACCTGTGAAGCCATTTGGGTCTGGAATTTTCCTTGTTGATGTGTTTTTGTTGTTTTTGTTGTTGTTGTGCATTTATTTTTTGGAGTTTTTTTGATTATTTAATATTACTACTAGTAACAGTCTTTTTAGATTGTCTATGCATGTTTCTAGAAATTTATTTTTTCTAGGTTGCCCAATTGTTTGGAATATAATTTTTCATAGTGGTTTCTTATAATCCTGTTTTTCTGTATTATTGGATATTACTTCTCTTTTATTTCTGGTTTTTATTGGGGTTCTCTCTTTTCCTTGATGAGTCTTACTGAAGGTTTATACATTTTGTTTCTTTTCAAAGAACGATCTCTTGGTTTTGCTGATCTTTTCTATTATTTTTTTTTTAGTTGCCATTTCATTTATTTCTGCTCTAACATTTATTATTGTCTTCCTTTCCTTCTACTGACTTTGGGCTTTGTTCTTTTTCTGTTTCCTTTAGGTGTAAGGTTAGATTGTTTGAAATTTTATTGTTTCTTGAATTAGGCCTGTATCACTAT
Organism: Panthera onca; assembly: GCF_046562875.1. Classification (NCBI taxonomy): domain Eukaryota; kingdom Metazoa; phylum Chordata; class Mammalia; order Carnivora; family Felidae; genus Panthera; species Panthera onca. Next base: position 85,512,801 of record NC_138346.1, read on the forward strand.
AAATTTCCCTCTTAGAACTGCTTTAGCTGTGTGCCAAAGATTTCAGATAGCTTTCATTTTCAATTTTCTCCACGTATTTTTTGTTTGTTTTTTCTGCTTGATTTCTTCATTGACCCATTGGCTGTTTAACATTATGTTGTTTAGCCTGCATGTGTTTGTGGTTTTTTTTTTTCCAGTGTTTTTTTTCTTGTGATTGATTTTCTAGTTTTACTCCATCATGGTCTCAAAAGATACATGATATATATCAATCTTCTTAAATTTATTGAGACTTTTTGTGGTCTAAAACATGATTTATCTTGGGAAATGTTCCATGTGTACTTGAATATAATGTATATTCTGCTTTTGGATGAAATTTCAGGCTGTATCTGTTCATCTGGTTTAATGTGTTGTTCATAGCACTATTTATTGATTTTTTTTCTGTGTGGATGACCCACTGATGTAAGTAGGGTATTAGTTACCTATTGTTGTATTACTGTCAATTTCACCCTTTATGTCTGTTAATATTTGCTATATGTATTTATTTGCCCTCATATTGGGTGCATAGATATTTACAATTGTTATATCCCCTTATTGGATTGTCTCTTTTTATCATTATGTAACATCGTTCTTTGTTTCTTGTTACAGTCTGTTTTAAAGTCTATTTTGTCTTTTTTTTTTTCTTTGTTTTCATGGAATAACCTTCTCTATCCTTTCACTTTCAGTCTGTATGTGTCTTTAGGTCTGAAGTAGTCTCCTGTAAGCAGCTTATAGATGAGTCTTTTTTTTTTTTTTTTTTTTTTAAATCCATTCTGCCACTGTTTTAGTTTTAGAGTATTTAGACCAGATACATTTAAAGTAATTATTGATAGGTATGCAGTTACTACCATTTTTGTGAATTGTTATCTGGTTGTTTTTGTATTTTGTTTTTCTTTTTTCTTATGGTTTGATGGTTTTCTGTATTGTTATGCTTGGATTCCTATTATTTTTTATGGGTGTGTATCTATTACAGGTTTTTGATTTGTGGTTACGATGGGATTCATATATAACATCTTCTGGGTATAATGGTTATGTTGAGGGTCACTTAAGTTTGAACACATAAAGCACTGAACTTTTATTCTCCCTCCATGTTTGATATATATATACAATGTCATATTTTACATATTTTTACATTTTTTAAATATTTTACATCTTTATCCCTTGAATCATTTTTGTAGATAATACTTAAATTTTATTACTTTTATGTTTTAACCTCTTTACCGGCTTTATAAGTACTTAATCTTTTTCTGTGTTTGCTTCTACCTATGAATTTTTTCCTTTTATAATTTTCTTCTAGATATGGCCTTTCTATTTAAAAAATCATCTGTAACATTTCTTTTAAAGTTGGCTTAGTGGTGATGAACTTCTTTAACTTTTGTTTGTCTGGAAAACTCTTTATATCTCTAATTCCAAATGATAACCTTGCCAGGTATAGTATTCTAGTATTGTTGGTTGTGGGTTTGTTTTTTTTTTTTTCTTTCAGTACTTTGAATATTTCATGCCATTCCCTTTTGGTCTGTATATTCTCCTGAAAAATCAGCGACTGTCCTTATGGGGTTTCCCTTGTGCATTTTCTGTTGCTTCTCTCTTGCTGCTTTTAAGATTCTCTATCCTTACCTTTTGACATTTTAATCATTACGTGTCTTGGTGTCAACATTCTTGGCTTCAACTTCTAGGGGCTGTCTGTGATTCCTGGATTTCCTTGCCCTGATTAGGGAATTTTCCAGCTTCTATTTCCTTCAATAAGTTTTTGCCCTCTTTTTTCTCTTCTCCTTGGCTTCCCCTACAGCACAAAGGTTATTACACTTGGTGATGTCTCTATTTTTTATATTTACTGTTCAGCTTGTTTGCTGTTACCCTGTGTTCCCGATCACTGATCTGTTCTTCTGCATCCTCTAATTTGCTTTTGATTCCCTCTAGCGTAGTTTTCATTTCAGTTATTAAATTCTCCAGCTCTTATTTTTTTATATATTTCTTTTATAATTTTGTTGAAATTCTCACTGACTTCATCCCCTTTTTTCTCAAGTTTAGTGAATATCTTTAGGACCATTATTTAGAACACTTTACCAATTTTATTACTTTTCTTCATACTGTTTAGGACTTTTTTTTTTTCTCTGTGATTTTTGTCTTGTTCCTTCACTTGGGACATATCCCTCTGTCTCCTCATTTTTGTCTAACTCTCTGTGTTTGTTTCTATATATTAGGTAGGCCAACTATATCCTCCTGGTTTTGAAAATAGTGGCTTTGTGTAGAAGAGATTCTGTGCTGTCCTGTAACTCAATCCCCCTAGTCTCCAGAGTTAGGAGCTCTAGGGGTGTCCCTTTTGTGGGCTGTTTGTACCCCTTTGTTGCTCAGCTATGATTGCTGTGGGCACATTGGTGGTTGGGGCTGGCACTTAGCCCAGCTGGCTACAGTGACCTGCTTTGCCTATTGTGGGCACACTGGGCAGAGTTTGCTCCTAACACTGTTAAAGCCAAGATACAGGTGCCATGAGCTTGCTAGTGTACAAGACTGGCCCATATCCTGGTTGTTTGTATTTATCAGCTCTGACAGCTGTGGGTACACGAAAGGTTAGGGCTTGCTCCCTTTTTAGCTAGCTTAGGTGCCTGTGGACATGCTCGTATGTTGGGTTATCTTCCGACCCCCAGGGAAGGAATCATTTTGGAGGAACACCAATACCATCTGGAGCTACCTGATGGTGTGGTGAGGCAGGAGCCACTTTGGAGGGTAACCTGCCAAGGCAGGCAGTTTGGGTGGGGCAGATCTGGAGGGGACATCAGGGCAGCTCACATAGTGCTATCAAGGTAAATGGGGAGTGTTAGAACTAGCTCTCACAAGCATCCAGATATCTAGGCTGCAGGAGGGCAAGCGAAATAGCACCACTAATACTTTTGTTCCTGGAGAAATCTGCAGATCCCTGCCGCTTTGGCACATGTCCTAAAATTGGTCAGTATAGCTTCACATATATCCCAGCTACTGTTTTCAAGCTGTTTCTGTGCTGTACCTCCAGCACAGTTATTTAACATACTGGGACTCAGCTTCTTATTGCCCTCATCTCCTGGAGTTAAGCCCTGCCAATTTTCAAGGCCAGATGTTATGGGGACTCGTCTTCGTAGCATGTATCCCCAGGACCAGAGATACCTGGTATGTGATCTGATCCCCTCGCTTCTCGGTGCTAATCCTTCTCATTAGTGGTCAGTCAGGCCAGGGGTTTGGTTCCTGACCACATCCCTGCTCCCCTTACCCTTTCTGATGTGACCTTCGCTCTATAACCAGTTGTAGAAGGTCGATTTTTCCCAGCATTCAGCTTGTTTCCGGAGGTAGTTGTAACATAAGTAGTCGTTTTTGTGTGTCCATAGGACAAGGTAAGCTCAGGATCCTCCTCCTCTGCCATCTTCCCTGCCCTTCTCTGAAATATCTAGTACTTTCATCAGAGATGTAGAAGTAAAACTTCTTGCCTGGCCTCCTTAAAAATTTTTGGAAAGAAAGGAAGAAAAAAAGGACAGTTCTCTATCAGTTCTTTTCACAATAATTACGTAAAAATCATCTCCAAACTTAGGGACTTATTTCTCAGTCACAATCTGCAGGTGTCCAAAGCTGGGCTAATCTAGGCTAGGCTTAGTTGGACTTTGCTTCAGTATGTGGGCTGGATTCAGATCTGTCCCACACATCTCTCTTCCTTGGGCCAACAGTAATATGTATCTGAGGCAAGTTCTTTTCATACAATAATACAGGAATGTAAGAACACAAGTCTGACAATGTAAGAATATTCTGAACATCACACCATCTCATAATCTAATATCCAATTGTCCAAACAAGTCAAGGAGTAGAAAAGTACATTCTGTCCACCATGAGAACATAGAACTAAGTTAGGGATAAGGAGGGAATAAATATATGCTGAAAAATAATTTAAATGACTACACGAACAAACCTGTGGATAACCAACTAAGTTTTCAAAGAAAGAAGTACCAGGGTAATTATTTCTAGGGGCTTGATATTGGTCAAAATTGTCTTTAAAAGGCTTAGACACATGTAGTTAGGGTCCTTTTGTGCCTTCAGACAGAAAGTGAGAATATTCTCTCCCTTCAAGGCCCTTAGCCCATACCTTCCTTGCCTCACTATAAACATTTGGTGCCAGAAAATCACCCTTGATTCATGCCTCAGGCCACATAAGCTTGAAGGGAATAGCTTCTATTCTTTTATAAAAATTACTCCTCAATCTTCTAGCTTCTTCCTATCACTCTTCATACCATGAAACCATAATCCATATAATTAACAGAAATCTCTAAATTGCTAAATTCAAAGCAATAGTGTTTTAAATCTGTGAACTCAAAGTTTAATTACTTTATGAACCATAACTGTGACAAATGGTAGAGATGCAAGGTTGAATAATACTCATGATTCCTGCTCTTATGGAAAGTACATATAGTTGGGAATAGATACAGATAGGCTATATATAAAAACTTGCATGATAACATGAGCAGAGCATGATAGATAATGGACGAAGGCATCAAAAAAGGAGAATTGAGCTTTTGGCTTTAGGAAGCAATATTTAAATTGATACCTAAAATGTTAGTGAGAGATGAAGGATGGGGTGTGTGTGTGCGTGTGTGTGTGTGTGTGTGTTAGGATTCTCTAACCCAGAGACATGTATTGAACTCAGTGAATGTCGAATGTTTGAGTAGATTAAAACTGTAATGAATTTGTTGAATCAATTCATTCTTTCATTTAACAAATATTTACTGGTTTCCTACAATGTTCTCGATGTGTTTCAAGGTGTGGGAGTTCAAACAGCCAAAACACAAAACAAATAAAATATTGTGTGATAGTTGTAAGTCCTCTGGAGAAAATTCGAACAGGAAAGGCAATATAAGATGTAAGTAAGACTCAGATTTCATTTTAAATAATTTGGTCAAGGAAAGGCTAAGAGGGTGACAAGACAAGGAAGTAGGCATAGGAAAAGTAAAAAGGCTTGAAGTGGAATAGTGGTGAATTCCAGGCATAGCCAGGAGGCCTGTGTGACTGGAGTAAAGTACATGAGCAAAAGAGTGGTGTAATCTGAGCTTTGTTTTAATAACATCACTCAGCTTGGTGGAGAATAGGCTGTAGGGAAATATGTCCATTAGCATAAAGGTAGTGACAATCTGAAAATATCAGAGGCTTATTAAAATTGTATTTATTGTTCACACAAACTCCAATGTTGATGTTCCTGGATGAGTAGCTCTCTTGGATCATGCTCTTTTAATTAGTGACATATGGATCCATACTCCTTCCATCCTGTGATGCAGTAGCCTTCCACAATAGATCTCCATGGTTTCTGAGGAAGAGGAACGTGAGAAGTAGGTACTGCATATTCAACAACCTCCACGTAGAAATGTGACCCAACCAGTTGCCTTCCATTGGCTATAATTATTCACATAGTTCCCCAATGGACTAGTAGGCTTGGAATTTTAGTTCTTGGTTCAGTGTCCACCTTCAAGTAAAATAGACATACAAGTCTAGAAATTTCTGCCATAGGAAACAAGAACAAAGGCAGGAAAACCAGTTTTGAGGCTATTATAATAATATATGTGAATTTTTTTTACATATATGAGGGAGAGAAACAGAGCATGAGCAAGGGAGGGAGGGCAGGGAGAGAGGGAGACACAGAATCCGAAGCAGGCTCTGAGCTGTCAGCACAGAGCCCAACGTGGGGCTCAAACTCACAAACCGTGAAATCATGACCTGAGCCAAAGTGGGATGCTTGACCAACTGAGCCACCCAGGTGCCCCAATTCTCAGACACTTTAATAGTTTAACATAGATTGTGGTGTAATATCTGGAAAAGGGATTTGAATTCTACCTCAGCTTCTTTCCAGTTATACAATATTAGGCAAGTTATTTAATCTTTTAAAGAAAGATGCATAGGGTCGCCTGGATGGCTTAGTCAGTTAAGTGTTGGACTTGATTTTGGCTCAGGTCCTGATCTCAGTCATGAGATCTAGCCCTCTCCCTCTCTCTCTCTTTTAGGATTCTGTCTCTCTGCCTCTCCCTTGCTTGTTCTCTCTCTCTCTGTCTCATAGGTTAATTGGATTATTAATAAGTGTGTCACTTGATGTATATAATATATAAGACATGTGTTTTATATCACATGGGGCTCTGCATTGGCTCTGCACGGACCGTATAGAGCCTGCTTGGGATTCTCCCTCTCCCTCCCTCTCTCTGTGCCTCTCAGAATGAATAAATAAACTTAAAAAATCTAGTGGCATACATAGACCCCTCAGTGGGGGTATACATGGTATGGTAGAGTACAAAAATAGTGATTAAACATTATTGTTTTGAATATCATTACAGAAGCATTCCTGTTTAGAGTCATTCTTGTCCAGATTAGATGAGCTATAAGTCAAATCACTTTCTACTTGGGGTCCTACTTCAGTATTGTGAAAGTTTCCTTTATGCATTCCCTGACCCATGTGCCTGAATAGTAAATGGCACAATGAAGAACAAAAGCCATTTTGCTTTAATGGATATGAACTCATCTTTTATCTGGATTAAATCCTTGTGAGGTCAGGGATAAACAACTGCTTTCTTCTAATAAGGACTTACAGCCTAAAAATGTCCGTCGGTCTGTTGGCCTTCCAGCCACTTCTGCATGTCCTCTAGTTGTCCTTTTGCTCTGAGTAGTGGTCCTGTTCTATACTGCTTAAGTGCTTAGGACGCCAACACTATGGAAATACCTTCTTAATTAGGAATCAAGTGTTAAGGCTTTGAAGGCTCAAGAGTTCAGGGGAGGTGTATGAGGAGGTATTAGGGCATCAGCATTGGCCCCCAGTGCAACAGAGCTATATAGAGTCTGTGCCTGTTTTTGGACTGAACCTTGAACATTGTGCATTTGAGGAAGACTGAGACCTCTTTGAGTTTTCTTCCATGAAGTAACAAGAATAACTGTCACAAAAAGATAATGACTAAAAAAATAACAAGCCTATTCTAAAGAAATAGTTTTCATCTCTCAAACTAATCCAGTGAAGATTAGAGGTGAATTTGTTAAGACCATAGATATTTCTCATTATTGCTTTGTAATTTAGCTCTCCTGCCTGGAATTAGTACACAAAGATGTGAGATATGGATAATGTCTATCTTTAGCATTCAATAATCACATTTATTATCAGATAATGTTATTTGTGCTTTATATTTTAAAGTGGCACAGAAAGTACTGAGTAAAAGAATTCATCAGAAGTGTTGACAAGATTTTTAATTCCTTCTGTTTCCTTTGATATTTTTCTTAAATAGAATATGTAAGCAATACAACCCATACGTAAAACACATCTCAGTTTATGTTTATTCTGCTTTTTATTGCACATTTGAAAACTAATAATTCAATGTTCTAATATTAGCTGTCATCTTAGCTATGATAAAATTAATTATTCATCAAAATATCAAACAAATGGTGCCTTTTTTGTTTTAGATGAGAAATCGTTCTTTCAGCTTTGAGAAACCACGTTTGATTTTTTCCTTGTGTTTCGGGTCAAATAATATTTAAGCATTTAAGTTATAGTTATAATGTTTTCATATTAAATATAGAAATCTGCATGTATCACAATTGATAATAAATTAAAAAAAAACTTTTTCTTTCTACACTTGGTTATTCCTCCCGTTGCTTATTTCTTGGCAGATAACATTCTTTAGAAAATCCACTATAAGAGTCATGTTTTGGAAAAGTTGAATATAAATGATTTCTTTTTGGTTCTGGTCAATGCTGTACTCTGCCTTTTACAGGCCAGAATTCACCATAGTGAAATGATGGGTGCAATAATCAGGGACTCTGAAAATTTTTTCTGAGAATAATATATTTCCTTTGAGTCTTCTGGAAAGTATTTTAAGTTAAAATGTGATCTTAAAACACTAGTTTTGAAGAATCTTTATAGTTTTTATTTAGGATAAAAAAAAAGTTTTGTCTCTTGTTAAATTTATATTTGTTTTGGGGCTCCTAGGATTGTGGGGGTAGGGGTGATAATAAAGTAGTTTATAATAAATCCCACCTGTTTCAGGGATGTCTGAGTGGCTCAGTCGTTTAGGCATCCGACTTAGGCTCAGGTCATGATTTCAGGGTTCATGAGTTCGAGCCTTGCATAGGGCTCTGTGCTGACAGCTCAGCCTGGAGCCTGCTTAGGATTCTGTCTCTCTCTCTCTCTCTCTCTGCTCCCTCCCCCACTCAAGAATAGATAAACATTAAAAAAAAATTTAAATCCTACCTGTTTAATTTCCGTATTTGTTCTTGGGTAAGTCACCGGGAGACGTTTGTGATGCCTGATAAAAGACTGCAGTTTGTACGAAGCCTTGTTCTCTTTACTCAGCCTGATTTTATGGACCAAATTTGTAAAATAGGGGATTTATATGTTCGGGGCCCCACTATAAAATTCTATATCCTAAATCTTGCAAATCTTACAGACTCAGGAGTCTAACATGTTCAGGTGTGCTAAGGAGTGAAACTGTCCTGGGCAAGTGTGAAGTTGTGTAAACTATCTCTTTATGGTGAGTTTGCCCCTTTTTGACCTATTGCTGCAACTCCAACTTACCCAACATAAATTTGCATTGCTACCATTTCAGGTGCTTGTAAAAACGTGGAGTCCCAGCCCAGTCTTAGATTCTATCGAATTCAATGAGACCAGAGCCCAGAATTCACTCTGTAAAATAAGGATGCCAAATAATAATGCCAATATGAGTGGTCCCCTCTGGGTAATGATCTTTCCTGGCCTGATAGTCCCACCATTACTCTTAATACTAATAAGTAGACATTATTAAGCACACCCCCCCTTTAAGTGTTTAGGTTTGGATGCCTGACAATGTGCTCACCCTATCCATAGACCACACTTTGGGAAATGCATAATTTCTGCCTCTTGGTGAGACACAGCCCCCAAGTTTGCAATTAGCACTTGGGGGTTGTGGACCAGAAATGATCGTCAGATTGGCAATAAACTTCTGTACCTTGAAATGGTTGTCTTCTTCCTGGCGACTCTTGCCACTGTCCAGTTTGCTGTGTTCTTTTTCTATAAAAATGCATTCAAACCTTGTTAGTTTGTGTCTGAATTATCCAAATAAGCCTGCATTTTAAAGTTACTAGCATTCCCACTAAAATGTGGAGTTTTTGAGTCTGTAAACCTAGAAAAAAATTGTTTATATACTTTTTTTTTTTTAACGTTTATTTATTTTTGAGACAGAGACAGAGCATGAACGGGGGAGGGTCAGAGAGAGAGGGAGACACAGAATCTGAAACAGGCTCTGGGCTCTGAGCAGTCAGCACAGAGCCCGATGCGGGGCTCGAACTCATGGACAGTGAGATGGTGACCTGAGCCGAAGTCAGATGCTTAACCAACTGAGCCACCCAGGCGCCCCAATTGTTTATATACTTTAAATCTACTTTGTGCAAAAGACCCTGATAAATCTGTCAATAGAAACAAAATAAGATGACATAATAAAAAGTCTATTTTTCCTCCTACGTTTCACAAAGTGAGTATCTTCACAGCAAAGAGAAGCAGTCCTAAAAGTTTTCCCTCATTTGCTGAAATTTATTACAGTAATTCATTTATCACAAGTTTCTATATAAGGATAATATTTCAACAAAGACTGAATCTTCACTAGAAGGAAGGTACGGTGTTAGGCCCTATAGGTGCCAAGTAAATAAATAAATAAATAAAAAAGAAAACGCAGTCCAATAATCTAGTACACCAAGTAGACATATTTCTTTAAATTGTGACACACTGTGGCGTCATGTGGAAAATACTATGGGAACACACACGATGGTTAATGCATTTAATTTTTATTCCAAAATATGCAGCACTATCTTTTCTCACAGACATCTAGGTAATGAAACATTTTGTCAGGAATCCATTAACAACCAATTCCAGTTGAGGACAGTAGTGATCTATTACAATAATTTTTTTTATGAAGTTTTATTCAACCCGCATTTGTTGAGTAAGGACTTACTATGTGCAGACTCCTTTACTTGGCACTGAAGGTGTAGAATGATGACATCCTATTCTCTGCCCTGTAAAAGCTTAGAAGTGGCATATAACACACAAGAGAGAAGGTGGTTTGTATAAAAAGAAATTTCCTAGGGGCTGGGGAAAACGTGACCCTCTATAATTTTGAAGGTTATATTTCAGCTTAGACTTTTAACATATTTTTCTGTGATAATTTTCTAACCAAAATATTAAGTATTCTGATGATAGACTAGATGAACAAATATCTTTATCTTGTGTTTTGTTTCTGATACAGACTAGACTATGGATCTACTCCCAATTCACTTTATTTAGGACCCCAAAAGTCTCCCCTGATGTAACTGCACTTCGTATCTCTGGGTCTTATGTGCAGATTTTACAATATGACAATTCTTATTTAGCTACATGATCCTTCATAAAGAGTCCTCAGGGTCTGTCATGCTCTGTAAACTCACATTAGATGGGAAGAACCTGGAGAGCAGAGACCTTATGTTGTGTAGAATTTTCTTATGGCCTTCAGTACATTGGACCAACTTTCTATTGGCTGGAACTGATTGGAGGGATTGAAGTGTCTCAAGAATCTGCAGTCCGAAATTATGGAAAAGTAATAAATCTGTTCACTAATTAAACATTTTGGTGTTACAGTATGCCAGCGCTGTGATCTGGATTTTTATGTCCCCCTCAACTTCCTGTTAAAATCCTAATACCCAATGTCATCTTAATTAATAGAGCTTTGGGAGGTGATTAGGTCATGAGAGCAGAATGAAATTAGTATCCTTATCAAAGAGACCACAGAGGGCTTTCTTGTCTGCTTCTACCATGAGAAGGTTACAACCTGGAAGAGGGCCTTCACCTGCTCATGTTGGTATCCTGCTCTCTGACTTCCAGCCTCCAGAGCTGTGAGAAATAGGTTTCTATTCTCCAGAAGCTACCCAGTCTGTGATATTTTGGTACAGAAGCCTGAACAGACTAAGACAGTCAGGTAGCTTGAAGCACACAGAAGCTACAAAGATGAATTAAGATACTAGTCAAACCAAGCAATTCTAGTTAATTCCAGGAACCACATCTCAAGTGACATTAGGTTAAAAATTGAACAAAATCCCACTTCAGCATTAAACATTCTCTTATTTGTTTCTTTCTCTTCTGGGGCAGATAAATAAAAGCTACAATGAGGAAATAACTTAATAACTAATAAAACAATATGATTGAAAAACATTTGTCTTACAGAGACAGGAACATTGCACATGTCTGTTATACAGCTTAAGTTCTCAGTACTACTAGTCGGAATTCTTTTCTCCTGTATACCCCGAGGGCATATAATACTCCATAATATTTGAAACTGGCGAGTCACATTTGCTCGGGAAATTTCAAAATTACAAACTTTTTGATCCGAGTTTTCTTCTTCCTATTAACCACATATTTATTGAGCTTCATTTTTTGTTAGTATCAAAATCTATTGATTCACAAGATAAATATTGACCTGACCTTGCCTTCACCTCAGTTTATATCTACTTCTTAAGTCAATAAATCTAGAAACTGATCTGACAGCAGTCAATATTAGTTTAAAATTCTTAAAATAGCAGCTTTGCTCTAAGGTAATAATTCAGTATTTTATGGATTCCGCCTCAAAGAAGCAAAAAGGCAATGTAACTTACCAATTTGCTATATAAAACTATTTCTGTGTCATTGGGTTTCACTCATGCCAGAGAATATCTCTACTTTAATGCCTGTATATCTTCTAATCTCTGACCCGAAGTATTTGAAATACTTTATTCCACTTGCTGGTGGCAGTTGACTACCAGTGTCTTGCTTTGATTCTAATTATAATTAAGCTATGTAATTATTCTTCAAATGACTGATGCTTTCTGTTGGGCTCAGTTCCCTGTGGACTGAATTTTACCTGGAGGTATAATAAATATAGTCAACAGCCATACTGGACTTTGGAAGTTAAAGGCAATAATACATTTGTTACCTCATTAATCAGCTTGTTTTTATCTTTTCAAAGTCTAGGAGAAATAAAACCATGGGTCAAGATTTGCATATATTTATACTATAGATAAAGGAGGTAAAGCTTAGGGGCCTAGTCGTAACCAAAGCAATGTATTCTGCAATTTATTACTTTTTTTAAGGCCACAGCACTCATCTTTTACTTATACTATTTCTCAGTGCTTTGGGCGATAGATGACATACTCATACCACAGAATTCCATAATGAAATCTCCCAAAATGCATTTAAAGAAAAGTTAACTTTAATTTTCCTCATAAGTAACAAACAAGGAAATTTCATTTTGGAAATAGCTTATACCTCGTTATGTTCTAAAGAAATAGGTTGTGACATTAAAATGTATATAATCAGGGGTGCCTGGGTGGCTCAGTTGTTGGGGGACGGACTTGGGCTCAGGTCATGATCTCACAGTTTGGGAGTTCGAGCCCCGCGTCGGGCTGTGTGCTGACAGCTCAGAGCCTGGAGCCTGCTTTGGATTCTGTGTCTCCTCCCCCTCTCTCTACCCGTCCCCTGCTCATGCTCTGTGTCTGTCTCTCAAAACTAAATAAACGTTAAAAAAAAAAAATAAATGTATTTAATCAGACAATCATTTATTTAGAGATTGTGCTTAAATGTCATAGGAATAAATGACGAGATCAAAACAAGAAAACATGTTATCCTATACAGAACATTTCAAAGTGTAATGTGAAACAGAAGTTAATCTTATTAAAAGTTTAGTCCATTCTTTGCGAACAGCAGTCTAACTAGGAGAAATCATGCAAATTGGCCAAAGCATGCAAGGGAAATACAAATGCTTCCTGAAATACTGATACTGCACTTGAAATCACATTAGAAAACCTTTTGAGCAAAGCTAATAATCCCTCCAGTAAATTTTAGTTTCTGACCGTAGATCTACTACCTTGTTTATATATTTACAGTTTTACATGTATGTAACATACTTTGCATATATGTGGCCCTGAAATTCATATAGTTACCATGACAAACTCATGCAAATGACTTTTGTTCCATGTAGATTTAGAAGAGACTCAGTAGATACAGGAACTAACTATAAGTCTTGAACATGACATGACATGATTTGCCACATAAGATGATTAGAGCCAGGTCATGAAGGAAAGCCTCACAGGTAATTAGAATGATAAAGTTAGTATCATTCTTTCATTTATTAACTTTTAATCCCACTGTTCTTAGAAGTTGCTATTTCATTTTATCCCATACTATTTTTTATAGTCTTTTCCAGCTCCAAAATTATATGTTTATCCTGAATCTAGCATTATGAAAATATAAATACCTAACTGAAAAGAATTTAGACAAGGTCGTTTGAAATTATCAGTTACATAACTGTCAATGAATTGCATTTTGATAAGTTTAGATAAAATTATTTTCTTTACTTTTTATATTACTAACTCCCATCCAAAAGGTTTTTTAAAAAGTTCAGGGGACCTCCTCACCTAATTATTCAGCTCTCTTCTCCTAAGAAACTGAAAATGGTTAGAGAGAGACCATTATTTCCAGAGAACTGGCATTTGAAATTCAACAAAATGAATTCTCCCCTTACCTAGAATTCTTTGTTTTTTGTACTTAGTTTTGGTTAACAGAGAGTGCTGCTTACAGTATCTCTCATTTGTGTAAGTGAAAAATAACTCTGTTTTTATTACTTAAAATATTACAAAAAGGGACAATATGCTAAAAATATGCAGTGAACAAATATCATCTGTACAGACTGGAAGAGAACCTTCATAAATTAACCTTATTAGTGCATTACTGTAAGCGAATGCCAAAAAACCTCCTAATTTGCATTAAGATAGATTTTTCAGGTTGGCTGCATGATTTAATTAAAGAAAAGATTAAGAATCATTAAACAAGCTGCTCTACCTTGCAATAACAGAATTCATATCTGATTCAGGTTAACGAAAACACAGATGGTGATTCAGTAACTGTTGAGTTGCTGTAACAGAATGAAAATGATCCCATTAGTTCTCTGGAAATGTGAGGGAATTTGGAAATTAGTATGCAGATACATTGTATGGTGCTAGACAGCTTGGTCTGCTCGGATCATCGCTGATTATACTTTGTTTGGGTTGGCAACACTGAACTTAATAAATGAAAAAATGTTCCAGTATACCACAGTTGGAAACTGTTCAAGGTTGAAATAGGTGTGCAGGATTTCAAAAGGAGAGAGTTAAGTAAACAAATGTCAATCAATTCAGAGCTGGCAACTTTCTTTTTTTTCCTTTAAAGAATATGTCTGTTCTTGAGAAGCAAGTGTCATAAAAATGGAAACCCTTTACTGGATACATATGTCTGTGTGGTATTTATTATTACAAAAGTATTTTAAATGCACAGGATCACTTTGAGAGAGATGTGTAAGCGTTTTAATAGCTTTTTTTTTCCTGGCAGAAATAGAAAAAATTCAGTCACTATGAGGATTATTTTTCACAAAAAGAAATCAATATAATTCTGATGGAAAATGTTATGACAGGATAAAAAAAAGTGTAAATATAATGGCTATTGAAAGTTTAAAGGTGTCAATAAGGACCACAAAGTAATCCTCAAGGAGCCTTCTGGGAAAGAACAACTTAAACAAGTAGCAGAGTCAATCACAGCAGCTGACAGAAATAGCCATTGCATTCAAGAGCTCAACGACACACATGGCCTCCATTTTTAACACCTGGTTCTCGCCATCAGTCTGAGTGCTCAGTCTCTGACCCTTTGGAACAAATCTGCATGATGGCAAAAGCCCATCTGGACAGAGTCCGAGTTAGGAAGCAAATGACCCTGGTCTGTTAACTTGCTACCAAAAATGGAGGTGAGACGTCCTAGATAAGTCTTCTCAGAATATTGAACTGCACCAAAAACTTTATCCTACATAAGCAAATTGCATTAAAACATTAAAAAAATTGCATCAAACAGTAATGGACATCCCCGACTTTCAATGTGATAATACTAATCTTACAGACATAACCCCCTTTTCAGAATTAGCACAACAAATTTTAAGCAGGCTGACTTTTCTCTAGCTATCCATGTATTTCACTGAACTTCTAAAGAGACTATTGCCATTTTTTTCTAAAACTTACTAGAAGAACTTGAATCTATTCTGAATTTTAGACTGGAACACTTAGCAACATCTAAAAGTACGCATGTTATAAACATGAGTGTCTTAGTTACAAATGACATCTCCCCTACATCCCCCATTATAAGCCCTTTTTCTGGCTTTCAAACTAGATCTCTGAGGAAATCCTACTATTAAGAAGAAATGCTACAAAATGCTTTCTACACAGTGCAGGATACAAAATCAGTATCTGATTATAAAGGTCTTGATACACCACCATTCCTTTTAAGCACAACTTTAACTGCTTGATCTTTAAAAAACAAACAAACAAACAAACAAACAAACAAAAAACTCCAGGGCACCGTGGTGACTCAGTAGGTTTAACGTATGACTCTTGATTTCAGCTCAGGTCCTGATGTCACTGTTTGTGGGATGGAGCCTTGCATCAGGCTCTGTGCTGATGGTACAGGAACCTGCTTGGGATTCTCTCTCTCCCTCTCTCTCTGTCCTTCCCCTGCTCACTCTCTGTCTCAAATAAATAAATGAACATTAGAAAAAATCCATTATGGTTTCCCGCTGAAACTATACATACTTGATATGCAATATATCAAGAAAGACACTGGGCACATGAATTGTACATGCAATGGATGGTGCTATTTTAAGTGGAGATGCTTAAGAAAAAAACTTGATCAAGTTGCTATTTGCCACTATATTGCACTACTGTCCCTGTTAGGGATCTAAAGGGAGCCACCTTCATGCTGAATGTACAATGATCTGTTTAACTACATTTAAACCTGATTACCTGAAGAGTTGCAGTCTCCTCCCACAATGTGCAGTAAGGATTCCAACTAGACTTTTTTTTTTTCCCTTGTATGATGCCAGTTTTATCTATATGTCGGAATATTAGGTAGAAAGGTTTGAAGCCAGCGGAACAGATTTTGAAAAGTTGATACATGGTGATTTTGTAAATACTATTTACAATTAACCCATTTCCTTTAACACCAGAGCCTATGTGGTGGCAAATTGGTAGTTGCTTTTTTTTTTTTTTTTTTTTTTAATTGCTGTGAAGCTGTTTATAGGTGTTGCAGTATTAACTTTGCAATAGCTTGGAGAAAAGATCTATAGAAATTAAAAACAAAAAACAGTAGGCTTGTTTTATAAAAAGCTTCACCATAGGATTCTTTATAATAAAAACATTAATTCCTGGTGGCTGTAATTTATTTACTTTATAGAGTAAAGACAACATTTACCCACATTTTAGGTAAACTTTCCCATATGACAAAGTTGAGTAAATAGATAGAACTTTGTGAAATTTGATTAATACTATTTTGTTTAAAAGGCCATTAAGATTAAAATTTAAATACCAAGTCTGTTGAAATGAATAAAGGCTCACTATCACCTTTAGATGAGGTGCATTTACTCATCATTTCTTAAATCAACGTTTTAAGATTATCTCCTTTATTCCACATTAGAAATAAAGACATTACTTTATCAGTATTGCTGTTATTACTTTCATTTCACCAATTATCAAATTGAAATTTAAATTACCAAAGTTTGCATAGCTAAGCAGGATTTGAACATGGCACTTCTGATACCAAATTCAGTTATCTTCCCTGCAATAAATATTAACCCTAACTAATGCAATAATTGTAACCTTTACTATACTTCTGACTTCATGGAGCTATGTAGTTGTAAATAATGCAGGTAAGGGGCATTTCTGTATTCAATTTGTACTGTGCCAAATTGATTTCAACTTGTTGACATGTTGCCTTGCAAAGTGTTCTGTAACCTGTTTCTCACATGTGTGGTCTATTTTTCCAACAGTGCACAAGAAATAGAAGTACTGATCTTGGTTACCAGTGTGTTCAAGACGAAGAATGAATGCCTCTGGCACAAGAATCCAAATCCATACAGGAGAGGAATCAAGGTTTCCACTGGGGAGAGCCTTTGTTTACTCATAACAAATAAATTATGGAATACATTCACTTATCAATTCCTAATTGAACACATTGTTTCCATTATGTGGTGGGGAAGCATTTCTGGAGAGAAATCAAGATTCTGTTCAGAGAAAAGAAGGCCCTGAGCTACTAATTTTTCAGCAACCAAGTTAATCTGCCTACCTGCCCCGGAAGAAATTCTGTTCTTGTTCTTTTCCAGAGTAGAGCCACTGTTCTACATGCTCTGCTTAAGACTGATGTGCTCTTAAATAGAATGAATTTCATCTACTGCCGAGGCAAAGTCTAAAAATAAATTAGTGGACGGGGGAGAAAGTGTTCAAAGAACAAATTATGACTATCCATAGGAGATAAGTAAAGGCAGGGGAAGGGAAGGAGCTTAATGGAGAAGAAAGAGGAGGAGGAAGAAGAAAGAAAGGGAGAGAGGAAGGGAAGAGAGTAATCAAGGTGCAAAAACCAAAAAATGATTAATTTAAAAAACTCCAAAGAGGAAGTGGGGACAGGTTGTGAGAAGACAGATGGGCAGATTCTGATGATCCATATGCCAACACGAAATTATCACGAATTTAGAGTTTTCTCTTTTCCACAACCAGCATCCCACCCCTTTCCTCTATCCGCTCATGGAAATACATGGACTTAAAAGTGGTTAAAGTGGTCCTTGTCAGGGTTCTTGTTTACTCCCCAACCCACAGACCAGCCCTTGTATACAAGGCGTGACAGCATAGTCATTAGATTAGCACCGTCATCAACAACAGACTACCAAGGGGAATGAAATCAATGGCAGTAATTTTTATAGGCAGACTAGAGGTACATCCAAGAGGTCTGTGTGAAATCCTTAAATATCTTAATTATTCACAAAATGAGCCAATGTCTTGGTACTTTTTTTATTTAGGTCATCTCCTATTTTCTAACTATAATTTCCTCAGGGGTCAAAAAAGGATACTAATATGTAAACAGAAAGCAAATCTAGCAAATATGATCTTTATGCATATATTTTAGGGTTTCTTCTGTAGATAGCATCACAAAGGGCCAAAGCTTCAACATTTCTATTCCCTCCTGCATTATGTTACTCTACACACTTATGAATCCATAGCTGCTGGCTGCCACAACTCCCTTCAAAATAGAGGACTCCATGGAATCCACAGAAGGGATTCCTCAGTGAAGTCTCAGCCTAATGCTGTGCTGACTGCATTGTCATACACACTGGTTAGGTGTGTAAATGTGACATCAACATGGAAACAAGCGACCTGAATAATTGAAGACAGAATGGAATTTGTCATAATATCTACAAAATGCTGTTATAAAATATTAAGAATTAAATACATATTAGCTATTGCTAATTTTTTTTTTTTTAATGTTTATTTTTGAGAGGGAGAGAGTGTGAGCAGGGGATCGGCAGAGAGAGAAGGAGACAAAATCTGAAGCAGGCTCCAAGCTCCAAGCTCTCAGCACAGAGCCCCATACAGGGCTCAATCTCACGAACTGCGAGACCATGACCTGAGCTGAAGTCAGTTGCATAACTGACTGCACCACCCAGCTGCCGTGCTATTGTTACAGTTTTTATTATTTAGGAAATGTGTATGAGGAATGATGTAGAATGATATGAGGATCATTGTGGATCAGTATAAAAATTAAAATTTTAAACATGAAAACTTTCCTTTTTCTCTCCCAAAGACAACCCATCTTTCTCTAAAATCTGAAGTCCTTCTGAATGGCAAGTTGAGAATTTTCAGTGTCATAAAATGATCATATTCTCTTTAGCCTGCTTTGTATTTGGGGAAAATAGAGGTTAACTGGTATACAACTATTTTGAAAGATTAAGATGTCTGAGTCAGTCATTTTCCTGGGATGGAATTGGATTCATTTTTAATGAACATTGAGTAATGCCATTCAAACCATTAGTTTCATTCTTTGTTTCTCCTTACTACATATCATGGCAGTAGATACTATAGAACATACATAAAAATAAAACTGGGGAAATTAGAAAAACTTCCTGGAGACATTGTTTGAACTGGGGAATAACTGTTGCAACTGTTATAAATCTAAGACACAGCTAAAGAAAGAATTAGCAACTTCCAGTGACAGCTCTAGTTAATAAAGAATACAACTCTACCTATGTCCTAAAGATTTACAGAGCCTGTGGCAATATGATCATTGTACTTTCACATGAGATGTCTCCTACCATTGCGAGGTGCTTTAAGGGTAGGTTAATTTATCCTAATACGCACTGGAGAATATTGTAGAAATTGATTGATTTTCTTAAAAAAAAAAAAAAATTGAAAGAAGGAAATTAAACTGTACCACACTATTAACATACCCTAAAACACAGTTCTTGGTCCATGGCAAGTAACTAGTATGTATTGATTAACTACTGTGCACGCTTTAAAATTCCGGAATGGGCATAATATTAAGAAAATGTAATTTTTCTTCTAATAAGAAAAAATAGATTAATGAAAACCAATGAGATTTTTTTTATACAGTCTTGTTTTGAAATTTACAGCACATACTCAATTTGAAGTCTTTTATGAACTTGAATAATTTGGTTTAATTCAATCATTTTATAGATTGCTACCTAGAGATCAGACAGATTTTAGTGAACTTTTAAAAATCATGGAGCTAAAGGTCTATAATCTAATAATTAGAATTAAAACTAAAGTTACAAAAACTTACATAGCCAGATGAAAAGGTCAAAATGACAGTTTGATGTAGTCAGTGACAGGCCACTCAGAAACCTTTAAAATGGTTATCCAGAACCCAGTTACCTGATTCTTGGAGACTCACCTTTTCTTTGGGAATCAAAACAGAGTCAAAGTTCACAATTAAGATAGTATTGTATAGTGAGTTTTTAAAAAGAGCCTCTGAACTGCTGTTAAACACTTCTCCTGGGAGCTGGGTTGGGTGTGGTTCCTCAAGCCTAGAAAAACCTTATTTACGTAAGGATCCTTCTTTGAAAGGGAACAATGGTGCCTGTGGCTGTTCAGTAACTGTGTTGGTCCCCCAGTCTTGTGCCTGGGTACAGGTTGGGGCTGCACTTGCAAAGTGTTCCTGGGCCAGAGGATGTGAGTAGTCCAGCGTACCCAGTGGGACCCATCTGGAAAAGAACGCCTACACGTGGCTTTTGGGATTCCTGTCGGAGACCAGGGCAAGTCCCAGTAGGGCATGGACCCCAGCAAGGAGAGTTTGGGAGCAGTGGACTTTGGAAGACTAGGCAGTGAGGAGAAATGACAAAGGAATAAAGACACAACATCCATGCCACAAAGCATTGTCAGAGGAACCCTGCAGGCAGGAAGAACTAGTAAATATGCCCGTGGAATGACAGCTTTACAAATCTGCCCCCCAAGAGGGTCTCAGTGCTGATAGACAATGGTACCTGCCACACCGGGCTAGACTATTCCTCATGATATTTTGCATCTCAGTTTGATCTATGAAGGGTCAGAAGTGGCAGAATGCTAGAGGAGGAGAAATGGATGGCAGGGAAAACCAAGTAGAAGCCCGTGCTGTGCTACTTTTTCCTTTGACCGCAAGTAAGCCCTGGCCTGGGAGGAGAGAAGATTTAGTGCCAGATCAATTTAGGGATCAGGACTATGACAAAGCATGAAGGTTCTGTTTTCTGAATTGAGACTAGGTTTGTGACTGAAAGCACCCAGAGGACTTTTATCAGTGAAGGCCCCGAGGGGAAATGGACTTGCTGAAACTTCTCTAGTGACTGGGAAAGGCTTTCTTTGACTAAATTTGAAAGGGATAGTGGCAGCCAAAAATAAAGCTGTAGTTTGCTTATGTTCCAAACATTCTACCTGAGCTTATAGGACTGCTTACTAATGCAATTTCTGAGTGTATAGAAAAGTACACATCACATTTATTGATATTATGGTATTAAGCCATAAAACATTTCCAAAATAATTCAGTAAATTTTGCTATAAGACTAGAAACCTATTTTCAGGTTCTTCTACCCCTTTAGCTAGTAGGAATCAATACAACTACAGATTAAGTTTGTTTTTTTTCGAGCAGTGATTCTCATTTGGGGTGATTTTGTCCTCCAGGGATATTTAGCAATGTCTGGAGACATTTTTTATTGTCACAACTGGAGTGGGGTGGTGTTGCTGGCATCTAGTGGGTAGAGACCAGGGTGCTACAAAACATCTCACAATGCATAGGACAGCCCCTATAACAAAGAATTATTCAGCTCAAATGTCAATAGTTTCATGATTGACTTAGAGCATAGTTAGGTAAGTATTGTATGTTAGCCAGCAAGGCTGAGAAAAGACACCTTGCATAGCTTGGATATTTAACGAATGAAATCCAGACAGGCAATACACTATCTTCCCACATTCTCACTGGCTACTTCTTGTCAGTTCCATCTTGTAGCACTTCTTTCTCTGATCTGTTCTTTGAGTACCTTAGGACTCATGAAGACTTCCCTACTCCTGGGTCCCTAGTTAGTGTCATCTCTTAACCAATTTTTGAAATAGATAAGATGATCATTTGGGTTCCTTCCACTTCTGACATTGCAAGACTCGTGTATTTACCAAATTTTTGACAGAAATCCACAAAGGGGGAAATAAATAACAAAATAAATCCACACATATATCCGTTCATTATAAAAACAAAAGCTCCAGAAGGAATGTGCCTGAACATAATAAAAGCCATATATGAAAAATCCACAGCTAACCTCATACTCAGTGGTGGAAAAAACTGACAGTTTTTCTTCCAAGATTGGAAACAAAGATATTCACTCTCACCACTTTTATTCAAAATAGTACTGGAAATTTTAGCCACAATAATCAGACAAGGGATCCAAATTGGTAAGGAAGAAGAAAACTTGTCACTATTTCAGATGGCATGATACAATACATAGAAAACTCTAAGGGCTCCACCAAAAATTAGAAGTACTGAATTCATTGAAGTCACAGGATACAAAATCAATATACAGAAATCTCTTGTATTTTTATACCCTAGTAATGAAGTAGCAGAAAGAAATTAAGAAAATAATTCCATTTGTAATTGCACCAAAAGAATAAAATACGTAGGGGAAAAACCTAACCAAGGCGGTAAAAGATCCATACTCTGAAAACCATAAAACACTGATGAAAACAACTGAAGATGATAGAAACAAATGGAAAGATATTCCATGCTCCATATTAGAAGAATTAATATTGTCAAAATGTCCATATTACCCAAAACAATCTACAGATTCAATGCAATGTCTATCAGAATACTTTGGCATTTGTCACAGAACTAGAACAAATAATCCTAAAATTGCTTTGGAATCACAAAATAGTCTAAATAGAGAAGCATTCTTGGGAAAGAAGCACAAAGCTGGCTGTAGCACTATCCCAGATTTCAAGATATCCTGCAAAGCTACAATAATCAAAACAGTATGGTACTTGCACAAATATAGACACATGGATCAATAGAACAGAACTGAGAGCCAGGAAATGAGCCCCACCCCCTTATGTGGTTAATTAACCTGTGAGGAAAGAGGCAAGAATATGCAAGGAAGAAAAGACAGTCCCTTCAATAAATGGTGCTGGGAAAACCGGACAGAGTAAAACCAGACCATTTTCTTACACCACACACAAAAGAAACTCAAAATGTTTTACAATCTAAATGTGAGAGCTAAAGCCATAAAACTCCTAGAAGGAAACAGTAATATCTTTGATATCAGCCTTAGGAACATTTATCTAGATAGGTCTTATCAGGCAGGGGAAACAAAGGCAAAGATAAACTACTAGGACTACATTAAAATAAAAAAGCAAAAGAAACCATTAACAAAACAAAAAGCCAACCTATGGAATGGGGGAAGATATTTGCAACTGATCTATTCATTAAGGAGTTAATATGTAAAAATATATAAAGTACTTTTTAAAATTTAACACCAAAAGACCCCAAAAAATTGGTTAAAAAATGAGAAGACCTGCCTAAATAGAATTTTTACAAAGACATAAAAATGACCAAATACGTGAAAGGATGTTCAACATCACTAATCATTAGAAAAATGAAAACAAAAATCACAGTATCACCTTACTCCTGTTGGAATGGCTAATATCAAAAGGAGAAGAAATAGGGTTGACAAGGATGTGGAGAAAAGAGAATCCTTGTGCAACATTTGTAGGAATGTAAATTGGTACAACAACAGTGGAAAACAGTATGCAGTTTCCCCCCAAAATAAAAATGTAAATACTATAGTCTTTAACCCCTCAAAATGAAAACTAATTAAAAAATTACAGCATTATTTATAATAACCAAGACAGGAAAGCAACTGAACAAACAGACACTTAAATACAGAGAGCAAACTGGTAGTTTCCAGAGGGGAGGTGGGTGGGGGATGGGTGAAATAGATAAAGGGGATTAAAAGGTACAAGCTTCCAGTTATAAAGTAAATATGTCACTGAGATGAAAAGTACAGCAAGGGCACCTGGGTGGCTCAGTGAGTTAAGCGTCCGACTTCGGCTCAGATCATGATCTCACAGTTTGTGGGTCTAAGCCCTACATTGGGCTCTGCACCAATGAGAAGAGGCTGGAGCCTGCTTCAGATTCTGTCTCCCTCGCTCTCTGCCTCTCTCTCTCTTTCTCAAAAATAAATAAACATTAAAATTTTTCTTTTACATAAAAAAAGAAAACTACAGCATTGGTGATATGATGATATTGTAATAATATTATTTGGTGACAGAAGGTGACTATATTTATTATGGCAAGCATGTATAGAGTTGTGAAATCACTATGTTGTACACCTGAAATTAATGTAACATTGTATATCAACTATACTTCAATAAAAAAAAAATACATGAATAATTTGATACACAAAACAATTCATAAGAGTAAATTAGTATGGATTTTCCAATACATGTTCCAACTTGATAGATTTAAATTTATGTAAAATATAATACTCTCCCTTTTATTCTAATATTCTGATTTAAGGATGATGTAAGGGGTGAGCTTGTTGGTTCCTGATATGGTTTCTGGAAGCTAAAAGATATTCAGTAAATGTTTGTAATATGAAATAAAATATTTACCATTGTTATTGAGGAATCACCTTTTGTGATTCTTTCTAGATACATTTTTTCTGGGAGGAAATTTCCTTCCCCTCACTCTGGACATATTTCCAAGCAAGTAGAATTCTTTTCCTATAAGCTCAGCTCTGAAATATTAATAATCAGGGATGAGTGGTCAGTGAAATCAGTACTACTCTCATGTAATAATTGCTTGAGCAACCTGTCTGCTTGGTAAGAAAACTTTGGCTAAACTGATGAGATGGTCTGTACATAGATAGCTACACTTCCATTTAGGGAAGAACAGAATTTGGAAGATGAGCACAGAGGGAAAATTGAAGCTAATCTAAACATACTTTACATGAAGTCTACTAAAAACCTCTTCTCTTTACTCTCACATTTTTCCTGATTTATTAAATACATAGGGAGATTTGTGACTCTTCTACTTGAAACACACTATTGTATTAAAAAATTTACCACATGGAAAGAAATCCAAACCATTTCATGTCTAAAGATGCATTTCGACAAAATGGAGAGATACCATTAATTTGAAATAATTTTACAGTGCACCTGGGTGGCTCAGTCGGTTCAGAATCTGACTCTTGATCTCAGCTTAGCTCATGATCTCATGGTCTGCAAGCTTGAGCCCTGCATCAGTGTACAGCCTGCTTGGGATTCTGGCTTTCCCTCTCTCTGCTCCTCCCTTACTTGCTTCCTCTCTCTCTTTCTACCTCTCTGTCTCAAAATAGATAAACTTTTCTTTTCAAAATTGAAATAATCTTGAGAGGAAATAATGTCACCAAAATGTCCCTTCTGATGCTAAAATGAAAAATTCAGTGTTTATGAAAAAGATGCTCAACATCGCTAATCATTAGGGAAATGTAAGTGAGAGATCATTTCACACAAGTCAGGTGACTAATATCAAACAAACAAATGTTGGCTAGGGTGTGAAGAAAAGGGAATCCTTGTATATTGTTGGTAGGAAAGTAAAATGGTACAACCACTATGTAAGACAGTATGGAGCTTCCTCCGAAATTGAAAAGTAGAGATACTATGTGATCCAGTAATCCCACTACTTGGTATTTGCCCAAAGGAAATGAAAACACAAATTCAAAAAGATATGTACCCCTTATGTTTATTGCAGCATTATTTATAATAGCCAAGATATGGAAGCAATCTAAGTGTTCATTGGTAGATGAATGAAGAAGTTGTGTTTTATATATAACTCTATATATAGATATGTCTCTATATCTCTACATATAGATATGTCTCTCTAAATATCTCTCTATATAGGTATGTCTCTCTATATATAATATATAGAGACATATTATATATGTAGTGGAATAGTACTCAGCCACAAAAAAGCATGAGAACTTGCCATTTGTGTTAATAGTGATAGACCTCGAAGGTAAAATGCTAAATGAAAGAATTCAGACAGAGAAAGACAAATACCATATAATTTCACTTATGTGTGGAATCTACAAAACGAAAACCAAAACTGAACCAGAAATAGACCCATAAGTACAGAGAACAGAGCAGTGGTTGCGAGAGAAGGGAGGGTGGGGTAATGGGCAAAATAGGTGAAGGAGATTAAGAAATAAAGTCTTCCAGTTATAAAATTAATCACAGAGATTAAAAGTGCAGCATAGGAAATATAGTCAATAATATTGTAATCATGTTATATGGTGACAAATTATAACTACACTCATGGCGAGCATTAAATAATGTATAGAATTGTCAAATCACTATGTTGTACATTTGAAACTAACAACATTGCGTACAATTGTATACAGTACATCTATACTTCAATAATTTTTTTTTTAAATTCCTTTAAATTCCTTTAAATTTTTTATTTTTAATATTTATTTATTTTTGAGACAGAGAGAGACAGAGCATGAACGGGGGAGGGTCAGACAGAGAGGGAGACACAGAATCTGAAGCAGGCTCCAGGTTCTGAGCTGTCAGCACAGAGCCCGACGCGGGGCTCGAACTCACAGACCGTGAGATCATGACCTGAGCGAAGTCGGACGCTTAACCGACTGAGCCACCCAGGCGCCCCTAAAAAATTTTTTTTAAAAATTGAGCTTAATCCAGAAGTAACCATATAAGAACAATTTGATTTCACAGTGTGAATTATGCATAAATTTATTTGCACTCTCAAATGGACTATCATCACTCAATCAGATAAGCTTTGAAAATGCTAATCTTCCTTATCTGTTCCTGTCCCCTCCTCTTTTCACCTTTTCCTTTCGTTCACTGCCCCCCTTTCCTGACATCACTTATTTTATATTTCAAAATTAGTTGCTTTCCTAACTTAACTAAGAACATGAAATCCATGAGCTACTTAATGTTACCCTGAATTGCTAAAATTCCATGTATGTGCTAGGTCGATAGCATATAGCTCATGGGTCTTTCTTTCTCTAAATAACAATATTTTTTTGTTTGTCCTTTTGTGTTCCGTTACTTGGCATTAGAGGTATTGTGGCACATTACTGACTTGCACCATTCCAGTCAGATCACACATAATACAGTACAATTCAGCAGGAGTGATCATAAAAACAGAATTATCTTTCACCCTAGGAGGTTTGCCCTTCCTGGTAAAGGTTGAAAGAAATGTATGGAAGCTCGCACTAATACTGCTCACAGCTTAGGAAGCTGTGAATACAACACAACTTTAGTAAGGACAGCTCACTGGGCATTTTTGAGTAGGCTGAAAGGAATGTAGTGAGGAGATATAAGTAAAAAGTACCTGCCAGCAAAACCCATAATAATGGAGTTCCATCAGTACCTAAGTCTTAAAAATACCAGCATTATCCAATTGCTAAAGCATTTTAAGATAAAACACTGAGATTTCAAATTCACAATGCATCTTTTTGTTGCTTTTATTTCAGTGTTCCTTGGGGAGAGGACAACACTCACAAACATTCATTTATCTTAATAAGATTGTGCTTCCATAAAAAAAACAAAAAAAAACAAAAAAAAAACCAAAACATTAATTCTAAAATGAGTTTAGATGGGACCTAAGGATAGAGGTAGAGTAAAACTAAAACACAGTACCTCTTTCCCCACAATTTCCCCTTTCTGCTCAGGAAAAATAAAAAAGGATACACTCCAACACCGTGACTACCTCAACAACAATGGAAAAAAGATAAACGTGACATAGAAGCCAAGGATAGAAAACGCAAGATTCTTGTGTAGCTTGTAGTTTTGCTGGACTGCTAAGTCTTCGTTTTCATTACCTAGAGGTAGTTCGGGAGAGACAGTGTGAATGGGGAAAATTTAAAGAAAACTATCCAACTTAGCTGCCTAGGTCAGATGTGATCACAGAAAAGCTAGTGGGAGAAGTTTCTAGCTACAGTGACATGATATCAGCGGACAAGGTAGAAAGAATCACTTGGGCTTTCCCCGTCATAAAGGATCCTATTTTGGGCCGGGTAGTGAAACCATAGAGGTAGCAGCTAATAATTAAAATCAAATGAAGCTAGGGGTACCTGGCTGGCTTAGTTGGTAGAACATGGGACTCTTCATCTTGGAGCTTTGAGTTTGAGCCCCATGTTGGGTGTAGAGATTACTTAAAAATAGATCTTTAAAAATAAAATCAGGGAAGAGTGCCTAGGTGGCTCAGTCAGTTAAGTGGTTAAACATTGGACTCTTGATCTCAGCTCAGGTCACCATCTCAAAGTTCAGTTCGGCCTCATGTTGAGCTCTGTGCTGATAGTGAGGCATGTGCTTAGGATTCTCTCTTTCTCCCCCTCTGTCTGCCCCTCCCCTGCTGGTACTGTTTCTCTCAAAATAAAATAAAGACACAAAAAAATCAGGGGTGCCTGGTGACTTAGTCAGTTAAACATCTAATTCTTGATTTTGGCTCACGTAATGATCTCATGTTTCATGACAATTGAGCTCCACATTGGGCTCTGCACTTGGCATGGAGCCTGCTTAATTTTCTCTCTTGTACACTTGTGCACACTATTTCTCTCTCAAAAAAAAAAAAAAAAATCAAATGGAGCTAAATGTCTCAGGTAGTAAAATGGAATTTATTATAATTGAATATAAAGAGAAAATAAATAAGATAACATCTTTAGAAGTAGAAAAATTGGGAGGGCACATAAGAAACTCCAGATGCTACGTGACCTCCTCTCCCCCAGCTGTGAACATTGGTGCCATAGGGCATCCTAATATAGTCCCTATTTGATGCAGATTCTGGTTCAGGAAATCTGGGGTGAGGCCTGAGATTCTGCATTTCTAACAAGCTTCCATGTGATGCTTATTCAGCTGGCCCATAAATACTTCAAGTAGCAAAGAAACAGAAAAAATCAATAAGTGGTGGCTCCGGGATAGAAGCAAATGTTTTAAGTTTAATCAGGAAAAGATAGAGGGGTGACAGGGGAAAAGAGGAGAGAGTGTTTGACTCGTTCAAAGTTCTGGATCATTCCTCCTATGTTCCCAACTACTGCTGTGTCAAAATCTCAGAAAAGAGCAGAATCTACAACCTCCAGCAACACATACATAGCCCAGCTGAGCTCTGCTTTCTCCCCTTCAGCCCCATACTTCATCTATTACAACTATAGAAAAAGCACATTGTAGTTCTGAGGTGAAAACGACCTATCCTTAAATAAGATGCCAAAAGGGCACAGGAGAACTTACCCATATTAGAACAAAACAAAAGCTTGAAATAAAGATTCTCTGTTAAGCCAAAGCAAGGAGAATAAAAAGAAAGACAAAGACAAGATGTAAAAATACTTTAAAGTAAAAAATAAAGGAATATAACATGCAAAAAAACACATGAAGATCTCAGTCTAGAAGAAAATATAACACAAAGGTCAAAATAACATAAAGTTCAAAATCATGTTTCCTATGAGTGGTTCATACTGCAGAGGAATTTAAACTGGAGCTATTCAGAGATGAGGGACTTAAAGAATTAATTGAAAATTTGTGTAGCTAAGAGAACATCACTACAAATAAATGTAAAAAAAAAAAAATAAAACAATGTGTACATGACCCATATTCCTAACAGCAAGGGAGGCTTCATAAAATCTTTGTGATTGTAGAGAAGAGATAAAGATACTGAAGAAATAACAATATTAACAAAGTCATGAACATACAGACAATATAAAAATACTTAGTGTTACCAAATTAGAGATGGGAACATATAGAAGTGCTCAATGAGTTAACAAAAGCTCCCAGTTAACGATGTTTAGTCATATATACGAATTTATGTCTGGTTTTATCAATTCAATAAAAAGATAAACTGAAACATGTTAAATGCATATGTTGGGTATTGCTAGATTATCCTGTATATAGATTAAATATAACTGAAGGCAACTACAGTTGAGCAACTTACAGGCATAAACAGTAAGGACAACTAGCAAACAAAGCAAACATAAAGTGGACAAGGCCATTTGAGTACATCCTCCTAGGGAAATTACTGAAAGATGGGCAAACAAGAGGGTAATCTAAGAAGGACACAGAAATATAATGTAAGAAAGCAAATTGAATCTTCAGGCAGATGGTGAGGGGGACCTGGGGTAATAGCTGTGTAGCAAGCATGAAGAACAAACATCTAGTCCAGATTAGTGGGCTCAGGGAGGGATGTCCCAAAGATTATACAATTGGAAGACAGTTGAGCGTCACGTGGGTGGCTACATTGGTTAATCATTGACTTTGGCTCAGGTCATGATCTCACGGTTCGTGAGATTGAGCCCTGCATCAGGCTCTGTGCTGACAGCTCAGAGCCTGGATCCTGCCTCAGGTTCTGTCTCCCTCTCTTTCTGCCCCTCCCCTGTTCATGCTGTGTCTCTCTCTCTCTCAAAATAAATAAACATTAAAAAATTAAAAAAAAAAAAAAGCAAAGAAAGACAATTGATGTGTTTGGACATATTGAAATGATGTTTCTACTTGGTAAGATTTTGGAAAAAATTAATAATTAATACAAGAAAAAACTAAGCAAACAATAAGATAACTATTAACTCCAGGGAAAAACCACAAGTTGTTCATACAAGAAACTTAAGTATAGTTTCTTATGTGGATCGTTTTTAAATAACATTCACATAGTAAAAATATGAAATCTGTGATAGAATTATATTGTAAGGATGTATAAGATCAAATAACTATAACTGTGTAATATTTTATTTGTATGAACTCATTTAAATACACAGGGTAGATACCATCACCATCCCATTTTTCAGAGAGGAATTTGTCTAAATTTATTTTTTAAATTTTTTAATGTTTATTTATTTTTGAGAGAGGGGAGTGGAGAGAGACAGAGCGCAAGTAGGGGAGGGGCAGAGAGAGAGGGAGACACAGAATTCGAAGCAGGCTCCAGGCTCTGAACTGTCAGCACAGAGCCCGATGTGGGGCTTGAACCCGCAAACCATGAGATCATGACCTGAGTCGAAGTCGGACACTTAACTAACAGCCATCCAGTTGCCCCTAACTTTATATTTTTAACAATAGCATAAAGGAATATTTTCTTGAAACATAAGAAAGGCCCATTTGTGTTGCAGTAATAAGTGTACAAGGAAAATCAATGCTAGAATATATTCTGGTTAAGCTATTGAAATTTAAGAATTATTAAAGAACTTTTTAGGCACCTGAACAGTAATAAAATTCAGGCTAGTATCAACCAGTATTCATTTGTTCATTCCACAAATGCTTATGAAGCACTCTCTGAAAGACTTTGTTCAGACCACAAGAAAACAAAACAGACAAAACTATCTTCCCTCATAGAGTTTATCTTCTCACTAATTCAATACAGAAGACAGTGGAACAATGTGTAAAAGTTCTGAAAATATTAAATGCAGATCTGATACTATTTAAATATAACAGGAAAAGAAAAAAACATTTTCAAACACGAAAATGCTAAGATAATTAAGAACCAATGAACTTTTTTGTTTCAAGCCAACCAAGAGTTAGTTCCAAATAACTAACTCAGAAATAAACTGTGATAAAAGAACCAGGAATAAGCATCTCCATAAATTTAAATGTAAACCTAATTTGAAATAACTGAGAATTTTATTATGAAATGTAATAACGTTATAAATTTTAACATCACATGATTACTTATAATTTAAAAAACATTAAGAGCCAAAGTAGATAGGTAGAAAAAGTACATTTTCATGTTTCTTTGTATAGTGTATCTAAAAAATATTGGCCTTAGCTTCTTAATATCTGTCATAATCTTCCTTAAGAGAGATATTTTTAGTAATATGTATGTCTATGAGTGATTTAAAATGCATTCA
This sequence comes from Panthera onca, assembly GCF_046562875.1. Taxonomy (NCBI): domain Eukaryota; kingdom Metazoa; phylum Chordata; class Mammalia; order Carnivora; family Felidae; genus Panthera; species Panthera onca. The sequence goes on from NC_138346.1 coordinate 85,544,027, forward strand.
GAGGTGGTCCAGGGAAGATGGCAGAGTAGGTGGATCCAGAGCCCATCTCGTGCCAGAGATACACTAAGATAACATCTACATCTGTAAAATTAACTCTAAAAATGATCTGAAGAGCAGACCTCCCCCAATTAATCGTAGAGAGGAGGACACATCAAAAATAGTTGGAAGGGTGAGACATGGTTGTGAACCCACAAGGCAACCTCCAAATGGGATGGACATCACAAGCATGGAGAAGTAGAGAGGACCAGATCTCACACCAGTCACCTCTGGCACTGGGATCTCACACTGGGAAGACAAGTCCCCATCTGGCTTTGAAAACCATTAAGTATTAACTTAAGGAACTTTAAAATTCAGTAACTTTAATGCCCAGAGAGAACCAAAAGGCAATAGAAACTGAGCCTCTGCCTTTAGGCAATAGAAAACTGAGCCTCTGTCTTTAACGGGTCAGCATAATAATAACTTGGCCTTAGACACAGAACAAAAGCAGCAATTTGAAAAGCACCCATGATACAAGTGAAGGAAATTTATTGACTAATCTTAGAATGTGTGTTGGAGGGACAGAGATCTTCAAGAGATTTCTTCAGGAGCAGAAGTGCTGCCAGGTGTCATTTCTCTTTCCATACCCCAGCCTAGATAGCCAGACTCTTGCTTGAGGCAGTTCTAACCTTCTCTACTTTGCTAGCATCACATGCCATGCTGTGCTGTGCCATACCTTGGCATCCCCCTGTGAACCAGCCCCATCTAACCTATTCATGTTGGTAGGCATTCCTCCAGAGCTACTCCTGCTCTCCCACACCCTGCAGGCAGCCTTGGCAGTGAACTGTGCCACACCAAAGTGACTTGCCCAGGGAAGGAAGGCAAATATCCCCACACACCAGCACACCTACAATTCCAGCATTACATCCAGCTGTTTGTGCAAGGAATAAGCCCTGCCCTTTGGTGTACCTGCAGTTGTGGCAAGAAGGCTAACTGCAGATACCTAGTCAGATTGCTGTTCCTTCCAACCAAGGAGCTTCCAGACAGGCCCCTCAATGGTACAGGGACAAAACCTTGCCAAGTGTACCCACACAGACAAAATGGGTCATCACAGCCAGCTGAGCTGAAGGTAATCATGGTTTAGCCACAATAGTAGGGCACACATTGTCCACACAAGGGACACCACTATAGCACCTAATTTTGGAGACCAGGGGGACTGAGCTACAGAGCATTACAGAACTTCTACCCAAGGCCACTACTTTCAAGACAAGGGGATATAGCTGACCTACCTAATACATAGAAACAAACACAGAGAGTTAGACAAAATGAGGAGAAAGAGGAATATGTCCCAAATGAAAGAATAGAACAAAATTACAGTAAAGAAGGTAAGTGAAATGGAGATTAGCAATATGCATAATAAAGAATTCAAAGTAATGGTCATATGTATACCCACTGGACTTGAGAAAAGAGTGGATGCTCTCAGTGAGAATTTCAACAAAGAGATAGAAAATATAAAAAAGAACAAATCAACCAATCAGAGATGAAGAATTCAATAACCGAAATAAAAAATGCACTCAAAGGAATCAGCAAATTAGAGGATGCAGAACGGATCAGCAATCTGGAAGACAGGGTAATGTAAAGCAACCAAGCTGGAAAAAAAAAGTTAAAATTAAAAAAGAAATGAGAATAGTTTAAGGGAACTCAGTGACATCATCAAGTTTAAAAACATTTGCATATAGGGCTCCTAGAAGGAGAAGAAACAGAAGGGGGCAGAAATTTTACTTGAAGAAATAACAGAAATTTCCCTAATTTGGGGAGGGAAACAAAAATCCAGATCCAGGAGGCACAGAGAAGCCCCAACAAGATGAACCCAAAGAAGTCCACACCAAGACACAGTAAGTAAAAGGACAAAAAGTAACGATAAAGCGAATTTTTAAAGCAGCAAGAGAAAAGAGAACATTTACAATAAGGGAAACTTCATAAGGCTTTCAATTGATTTTCAGCAGAAACATTGCAGGCCAGGAGGGAGTGTTATGGTATATTCAAAGTTTTACAAGGAATTAACCTACAGCAAAGAATATCCAACAAGATTATCATTCAGATCTGAAGGAAAGATAAAGAATTCCCTGGACAAACAAATGTTAAAGTAATCCATCACCACTGAACCAATCTTACAAGAAATGTTAATGGGAATTCCTTAAGTTAAAAGAAAAGGACATAACTAGAAGAAAATTATAAAATAAAACAATTACAGTAAAAGCAAACATATAGTAAAGGTAGAATAATCACTTACAAAACCAGTGTGGAGGTTTAAACACAAAAGTAGCAAACAAACAAAAAACAATAATAACTACAAATATTAGTCAAGGGATACAGAAAATAAAAGGGTGTAATATAAGACATAATGTACATAAAAGGTAGAGTAGGAGTAAAAATTTAGTGCTTCTGGAATGTATTTAAACGTGAATAACCATGAAGTTAATGTATACTGCTATATACATAAAATGTTATATATGAACTTAATGTAATTGCAAATCAAAAAATAAAGAGAAAGGAATCCAAGCACAACACTAAAAAAAGCCATCAAACCACAAGGGAGGAGAGCAAGAGAAGAAGGAACAGGAAAAAACTACAAACACAATTAGAAAATAATTAACAAAATGGCAATAAGTACATGTCAACCAACAAATACTTTAAATGTAAACTGTCTAAATGCTCCCATCAAAATACATAGGATGATCCAATGGATAAAAAACAAAACCCAGCTATATGCTGCTTACAAGAGACTCACTATAGATCTAAGGACATAGACTAAAAGTGAAAGACAAACAAAATGCAGAAAAAAATGCAGGGTAACAATACTTATGTCAGATAAAACAAAATTTAAAATAAAGATTGTAGCAAGAGACAAAGGGCACTACATAATGATAATGATATCAATCCAACAAGAGGATATAACAACCATAAATGTCTATGTTCCTAACATTAGAACATTTAAATATATAAAGCAATTTATTAATAGACATAAAAGGGGAAATTTTTATTTTATAGACATAAAAGGGGAAATTGACAGTAAGATAGTGATAGTAGGGGACTTTAACACCCCACTTACATCAATGGATAGGTCATCCAGACAGAATATCACAAGGAAACAGTGGTTTCAAATGACACATTAGATTAGATGAACCTAACAGATACACAGAGAACATTCTGTCCAAAAGAGTAAAATACACATTCTTTTCAACTGCATATGAAACACTCTCCAGGAGAGATCACATGTTAGGGGAAAACAAAACAAAATAAACAAACAAAAAACAAGTCTCAACAAATTTAAGAAAATTCAAATCATATCATATCAAGTATCTTTTCTGACCACATAGTATATGAAACTGGAAATTACTAGAAAATATCTGGAAAGAATACAAACACACGGAGGCTAAACAACTTGGTACTGAATAATGAATGTGCCAAGCAAAAAAAAAAAAAAAAGTTAAAAAATACATGGAGACAGATGAAAATGAAAACAACAGTCTCAAAACTTTGTGATGCAGTAAAGGTAGTTCTAAGAGGGAAGTTTATAGTGATACAGGTCTACCTCAAGAAAAAAAGAAAAATCTCAAATAAACAACCTAACCTTATACTCAAGGAAGCTAGGAAAAGAACAAAGATCAAAACTAGTAGAAACAAGAAAATAATAAAGATCAGAGCAGAAATAAATGAAATAGGGACAAAAGAGAAAAAAAGCAAGAGCTGTTTCTTTGAAAATATAAACAAAATTGATAACCCTTTAGCCAAACTTGTCAAGAAAAAAAGAACTCAAATTAAAAAATGCAGGAAGAGGGGCGCCTGGGTGGCTCAGTAGGTTGAGCAGCCGACTTCGGCTCAGGTTATGATCTCGCGGTCCGTGAGTTTGAGCCCCGCGTCGGGCTCTGTGCTGACAGCTCAGAGCCTGGAGCCTGTTTCAGATTCTGTGTCTCCCTCTCTATGACCCTCCCCCGTCCATGCTCTGTCTCTCTCTGTCTCAAAAATAAATAAACGTTAAAAAAAATTTTTTTAAATACAGGAAGAAAAATAACAACTGGCATCACAGACTTATAAAGAATATCATGAAAAATTATATGCCAACAAATGGGACAACGTAGAATAAATGGATAAATTCCTAGAAACATACAATCTCTCAAAACTGAATCAGGAAGAAATAGAAAATTTGAACAGACTAATTATTAGTAATGAAATTGAATCAGTAATCGAATATTTCCCAACAAACAAAAGCCCAGATCCAGATGGCTTGACAGCTGAATTCTATCAAACATTTAAAACAATTAATACCTGTTCTTCTCAAACTATTCTAAAAAAATAGAACAAGAAAAACTTCCAAATTCTGTGTATGAGACCAGCATTTTTCTGATACCTAGAGCAGAGAAAGACACTACAAAGAAAAAAAAAAAAAAGAAAATAAAAAGAAAAAAAAGAAAGAAAAGTAAAAACCAATATCTCTTACGAACATAGATGCAAAAACACTTAAAAATATATTAGCAACATAAATTCAAAGACAATTAAAAAATAATCCACCACAATGTCCACGCTATAAAACAATCATTCACCCTTTCACCAAATGGGATTGATTTCAGGAATGCAAATCTGTTAAGAGGAAACATCATATTAACAATAAAAGAAATTATAAAAGTCATATAATCATTTCTATAGATGCAGGAAAAAGCTTTTGATAAAGTACATTTTTATGATAAAACTAGAAAGTATATAGAAGGAACATGCCCTAACATAATAAAGATCATATAAAAAAAAAAAAAAAACAGAGCTAACAACATATTCAATGAAGAAAAGCTAAAAGATTTTTTTCTGAGATCAGGAACAAGGTAAGGATGTCCACTCTTGCCACTATTATCAACATAGTACTAGAAGTTCTAAATGCAGCATTCAGACAAGTAAAAGAAAGAAAGGAAATTTGGTAAAGAAAAAGTAAAACTGTCACAATTTGCAGATGACGTGATAGTATACACAGTATCCTAAAGGTTTAACCAAAAAAATGATTCAAATAAGATATATTAGATTAAATGAGATAAAATATTAGAATAAATTCAGTAAAGCTGTAGGATATAAAATTAATATGTAGAAATCAGTTGCATTTCTATACACTAATAATGAAGTAGCAGAGAGATTAAGAAAACCATCCCATTTATAATTGCACCAAAAAGAATGTAAGAATAAACTTAACTGAAAAGGTGAAAGACTTGTATTCTGAAACGACACAACAATAATGAAAGAAACTGAAGACAATTTATAATAAATGAAAAGATATATCATGGTCATGGTATGAAAATTAATATTGTTAAAATGTCCATACTACCCAAAGCAATGTACAGATTCAATCCAATTCCAAATGTCAATAACATTTTTCACAGAACTGGAACCAATTATCCTAAAATTTGTATAAAACCACAAAAGATCTGGAACAGCCAAAGCAATCATGAGCAAGAAGAAGGCTGCAGGTATAACAATCCCATATTTTAAGATGTACTACAAAGCTATAATAATCAAAACAGTGTGGTCCTGGCACAAAAATAGACCTATAGATCAATGGAATAGGATAGAAAGCCCAGAAATAAACTTGCACCTATATGGCCAATTAATCTACAACAAAGGAGGCAAGAATCTACAAGGGAGAAAAGACACTCTATTCAGTAGTAAATGGTGCTGGATCACTGGACAGCTACATGCAAAAGACTGAAACTGAACCACTTCCTTATCCCATACATAAAAATAAACTCAAAGTGAATGAAGAACCTAAATGTAAAACCTGAAAATAGAAAACTGGAAGAAAACATTGGCAGTATTCTCTTTGACATTGGCATAGCAGCATATTTATGGATAGGTCTTCTCAGGCAAGGGGGAAAAAAAGCAAAATAAACTAGTGAGACTATACTAAAAACTTTTGCACAGGAAAGGAAACCATCAACAAAATGAGAAGGCCACCTAATGAAATGGACAAGATATTTGCAAATGATACATTTGATGAGGAATTAAAATTTAAAATATACAAAGAAACATACAACTCAACACCAAAAAAACCACAAATAATCTAATTAAAAAATTATCAGAGGATTTGAATAGACCCAAAGAAGACACATAGATGGCTAATAAATACATGAAAAGATGCTCAGTATCATTAATCGTCAGGAAAATTCAAATCAAAACCATAATGAGATATCATCTCACACCAGTCAGAACGGCTAGTATCAAAACAAAACAAAACAAAACAAAAAAAACAAGAAATAATAAATGTGGGAGAAAATGTGGAGAAAAAGGAATCTTCATGCACTATTGATAGGAATGTAAATTAGTACAACCACTGTGGACACAGTATGGAGGTTTCTCAAAAAAATAAAAATAGAAATACCATATGATCCAGTAATTCCACTGTAGGATATTTACCCAAAGAAAATTAAAACACTAAATAAAAAAGATACGTGTTTTATGTTTATGGCAGCATCATTTACAATAGCCAAAATATGGAAGCAACCCGTTGTTCATGGATAAATGGACAAAGAAAATGTAGTGTGTGTGTGTGTGTGTGTGTACACACAAGGAATATTATTTAACCAGAAAAAGGAACAAAATCTTGGCATTCTGACAACATAGATGGACCCAAAGGATATTATTCTAAGTAAAGTCAGTCAGAGAAAGAGATATACCATATGATTTCACTTATATATGGAATCTAAAAAGCAAAAAAACAGACACTTAAATACTGTGAACAAACTGGTGGTTGTCAGAGAGGTGATGGGTGGGCAATGGGTGAAAAGGTGATGGGGATTAGAAACTTCCATTTATAAAATAAATAAGTTATGGACATGAAAAGTACAGCACAGGTAATATAGTCAATAATATTGGAGGGGTACCTGAATGGCTCAGTCGGTTAAGCATCTGACTTTGGCTCAGGTCATGATCTCACGGTTCGTGAGATTGAGCCCTGCATCAGGCTCTGTGCTGACAGCTCAGAGCCTGGAGCCTGCTTCAGATTCTGTGTCTCCCTCTCTCTTTGTCCCCTTCCCCACTCTCACTCTGTCTCTGTCTCAAAAATAAAGATTAAAGAAAAAAATTTAAAAAAATATATTGTAATAGTGTTGTATGGTTGATGGTGACTTCATTTATGGTGATCATTGAATAATGCATAGAATCACCAAATCACTGTGGTACATACCTGAAATGAATAGAACATTGCATATTAATTATACTCCAATAGAAATAAAATGTAAAATGCATCTGGACTTCAGCAATTTCTTCAACATTATTTTCAGGGTTTTCTTTTTAATTCTTATCTTAAAGTGAAATTATATTTGATAGTTTGTTTTATATACATGTGACTACACATATATATGTCTATATATATACACGCATATATATACATATATATTCACACACATATATATATATATACACATGTATATACATATATAAAACTTTGATTTTGGGATATGATTTTTTTATGTTTGCTTTATTTCTTAAGTATTTATAATAAAATATATCTTTTCAACAAATAATAAAGACTATACATATAAAAATATTTTGCAGGTTTTCTTCATTGTTTTGCTCTTATTTTTCTAAATACTTTTTTGCATCACATTTAGATGACTGTTAAAGTAGGATAAATATCATCTTTATACTCCAATCAAGAAATTGTTTTGTCATGAAAATGATCAAGATATAACAAAACCTTCCTGGTACTGCTGCAAAATCCAGACTACTAGGGATGCTTTGGTAATTACACCAATTCCAGGTGAAGGCTGTTCAAATCAAAACCATAATGAGATATCATCTCACACCAGTCAGAACGGCTAGTATCAAAACAAAACAAAACAAAACAAAACAAAAAAAAAAACAAGAAATAATAAATACAGAAACAAATTAGTCATTTCCAGGACAATAAAGGATTAATAAAAATCACGTTGCAGGGCATTGGAGAGGACAAAATGCCTTGGAATTTCAAGATGGTTCTAAAAATAAACTTTGAACAATTACAAAAATCTGTAAAATCTGCAAACACTGGGAAATGACCCCTTTTTGAACCAAACATAGCATCAGCAAATTCGCAAAACATATCAAGTAGAGAAATGCAGGGAAGTCCAACCTAGATACTGTTCTCTCACCCATACCTGAAGAGACAGACATTGGTGACACTATTGTAAGTCACTCGGTTGTAGTTGTTTACAGTTTAATACACACAAGGGGAATCCAGCCATGTCCATTGTGTGCACTTAGTTTGTCTCAGTTTGTCATTTTATTGACTTGATGCAATTAAAGAACTTTGACTTGTTCTGGATGAAAGAACCACATGACATATTTTGATAAATCAATTCAAGCAACAGATATCTAGGGAGCACCAATATGTAGTAAGGATTCTGCTAGGTGCTAGGGTTGCAACACTGAGGCTAGTTCCTACCTTGGGGAGTTTAGAACCCAGTGGAAAAAAGGGTCAAACAAACCAGTCTAAGGCAGGGTATTCCCTCTTACTTTTGCAGACAAACTCATTAGCAAAACTGGAAAAGAATGTCATTTCCAGAGTGCTGGCTTTCACAGGGCCCATTTATAGACAGGTGTTCTGGATGTTTCTTACATACCTTGGTTCTTTTCCAGTGAAAGCGGATGACTCTAATCTCACCCACTCTCATGATCTTACCTCATTCCCTTTGTGATTATACCACCTTTTCTGTACATGGCTGATGCACATTAAGGTTTAGACGTATTTAGAAAGCCTAAACTAAGATTCCATGTTTAGCTTCTATCACATTAACAATCACCTTTAACCAATTAGAAAAAGTACAGAGAAAATAGCCATGTATCATAATGCTACATCAACCCATCTTTTTAACCCTTGCCCATGGATTTCAGAGATGTTTCTTGGATCATACAGGGTGGCAGGCACTGTCACCTATGTGAGCCCTTTAGCCACACTTAATCCCTTCAATTTTCCCACGCTCATCCTTCAACTTTTTTTCTATTCTGAAATCTTGCTCTGGTCTCTCTTTCACCTGAAATGCCCTTTTCTCTGCTTCTAATATATCTTGTTCCTGCTCTCTCTTCACATCCCAGTTTAGGTTCCAGATTTCATATGCATCCTCTCATCATTTCAAGCCACCTTACTTCCTAATCCTTTCCAGAAATAGTTTCCTCCAGAACTATGTTGATACTTCGTATGTCATGTTCAGTATTTCCAGTTAGCTTTCATTATGTTGGCTTTCCTCAAACTGAAGTTCTGACACTTTTCTATGTGGTGTCCTTTGCATGTTCTATCCCAGAACACTACTCCTGGTAAGAATTTACTAAAGCTCAGTGAACCTTTTGCTTAACTGTCATTTTCTCATTCCCTGCATTCTCTTTTGTAGTGCTCCATTCTGTATGGTGGAAACCACGAGGACTTCCCAGAATTCTGCATGCAGGTACTGAGAAGCTGAATAAAGCTACCTGTTCTAGGTATGCATTTCTGCCTCCACAGGTAGCCCCTACTGTGGTAGATTGGAAAACATCAAATTTCAGCAATCACCATCACGCGTTGGCATACGGCATCGGGAACTGCAGCTCAGGAAATGACAGACTGACAAAACGAAAGAGGAAAACTTGAATGGAACACTTAGACCAGAAAAATAAAACCTATCTCCAGATTTTTCACATTCGAGGTTTCATATTTCCCAAATACATATGCCAAGTTCTGCCTACATTTCCACTGGCACTCCATTTCGTAAAGTAGTTTTGTTAAAACACTTAACGGGCCTCAATTAGAAATTTAAGTATATAAAAACGTAGGCTTGTGCAAAGGGAATGTGAAAAGGTAGGTCGAGTGTAGAAGAGGGGGAACAGGGATGGCACAAACAGCCATAACAGATGAGCTTTCACACCACGTGTCGGGACGTGAGGGAGACTCCCTTTCCCGCTCTTTAGGGATATGTAGCCATTTGAGAACACCCAAGATCAAATCAAGACTATCAAAGACCCATGCTGCATCATCACATTGCTGGTGGCCAGGAGCCAGCGCTGTCATCACTTGGTTTTGTGCTGCTTAGGGCAGAAAATCTGATTGTTCAGCAACATGTAATCAGCTTAAAACAAATCTGGAAGATGTTACCCAAAGACTAGATGATATCCAGGCCCTGGAATTTTCTGCAAAGAAAATGAAGGATTTGCCTTAAGATAAAAACTGTATCCGAGGAAAGAAATTTGAGACCTTGGGACAAAACTCAAGTCAATAAGTTTAATAGTAAGGCTTTAAGAACTGGGATTACAACCCAAACAAGCCAGGCAGGTCCTTCAGCGCAGTGAGAGAAGCCAGGGTCCAGTTTCTAGAACTAAAATATTCTCTGTCTTCTATGCCTAGATACCACTTTTATTCTTCAGAGAAGGCACACTCCCATGAGAAGTGGGATTACATTTAAACTCCAAGATGATAGAAGTCTTAATAGCTGAACAGAGTCATGACTTAACTACTTATCATGTGGCCTATGAACTTGACTATGTCATTTTGTCTCGATTAACCACTATTTTCCTTTGAAAAAAATATGGATAGCGGTACTAGTTTTAGTAGTATTTTGGTACAAATCTCTTTCTTCCTTCCACATTCACTCCCCCGCCACTCCTGGTGTGCTAACGTAGCAGCAGAAGTGGGATTTATAATATTATGTGTGGTTGGAGAAGGAAACAGACTCGTTGAACATAAGATACTGCAGCACATATAGGAGCAAGAGGTTACTCTATGAAATGTAAAAGTCTGCTTTCTGAGACAGTGCACCCTAAGCCTTTTCCAGTCAATGCCCCGGACCTTTTTTCTCCATCTTCAGGAGATACAGTATGGCCTCCAGCCTTAATGACTGCCAGGACAGATGAATGGGTGTAGTATGAGGGTAAGCATGAGTAAGTCTTGAAAGGTGAGCAAAAATAGCCAATGCTTATTGAGTGACTACTATTTTAAGTAAATAGACTATTTTAAGTAATTTTTATATTTTTATTATATATAATCTATATATTTATACAATATATAATATATATATATTATATAATTTAATCCCCATAACAAACCCTTGAGAAAGGCACTCTTATTATACCCATTTTTGCAGCTGAAGAAAGTGGGGTGAGGAGAGGTTAAGTAATTTGTCTATCACGTCACATGGAGTAAGTGGTAAAGCTAAATCTCTGAGGTCTGAACCCAGACCACACTCTTTTCCATTAAGCTTTACTGTTGAGTGTGGAATTGCCCAGGCAAAGAGGGAAAAGAAGTTGTTTGGGATAAGGGGAGTCACATGAGCAAAGGTGCAAAGGCGTGATATAGGATTCGTGTTGAGGGCTCTAGAAAGTTTGGGAAGTATATAGGAGAAATTATCAGGAAGTCAATTATAGCCAGATCTAGAAATGTTATGATTTGCTGATTCACAAATAGCTGGATAAGCTTTTAATATTAATGGGTGTGCTTTCCTTTTTATCTCCTATAATCAGTGACTTCTCCCTTGTCTGCTAGGCTATGGGGCATCAGTTGTGCCAACAGACGGTTGATAAATCAGAACAGAAAATATCATCAGTTTGAAAACGGCTTTGGAATGCCAATGAATATAAGATTATTGTGTTCGTGAACACTAACGTATTGTGCAATAAAATTTTGACAAGACTTGAACTGATTCCTAATAAGTAAGAGTAGGTCTCCTCGGATAATACAAAGAAAATTCTACAGGTTGAGGAAGGGCAAAGAGGAAGGTAAGGATAATACAGATCTTGCCTAGGGTTGGGATGTCAGAGAAAGGTGAATGTGCCCTAGAATCTAAAGAAAGTCCAGTGATCCAGCAAGATCCAGTGTTCCCCACTACCCAGCCTTGTAAATGGGCAGTAGCATAGAAACGGCTTCATGGAACATGTAGATAGAAAGACCTTGGCAGTAGCGTATGTCCAGGAATTCCATAGCAGAAGCAGATAAAGGTAATCTGTGAGCCAGAGAAGAGCACGATATCTCTTGTGAGAGAGCTGGACTGGAGAGGCCTAGGGTTCGCAATAAGGAGAAAAGAACAACATGCATTTGCTGAGAAGCAGAGGTCACATTACAAAGAGGTCACTGTGATCAGATGAGGACAACCTGGACCAGATGCCTCTTGCCCCACCCATCTCTTACCATGTTGTCTCAACACCAGGTATTCCTTTCTCAAGAACAGAGTTTAGGGATTGGAAATTATATTCAATAGGAATTTAACTTGCAATACAAAGTGAAAGGAAGCTCACAAGAGAAAATAAATTCAGTTATAGAAAAATTAGATTCCTTAGACACCTCAATTTGTGACCTGGCATTCATGCCTACTATACAGCAAAGTTTACTTTTCCAGATTTGGATACAGACATAATCTACAATGTATAAGCAAACTGAAGGGATTATGTCTGAGATGGATTTCAAAGATAGCCATCAACTGGGGAAGGATAGATGACTCGAGAATCGGAAGGAAGCAGTTAGCCAGACTGGCATGGGGAGTAGAATGAACCCCTGCCTGATGAGCAGGTCTCATAAACAGACTCGATGGCAATTTCACAAACTTTACGAATTTCACATTTACTTAATTAATCTTAAGCAAATGTGCTTCTTTTTCACCCTCTCTGTATATGACAGCTACAGGACACTCACTCTTTCCTTTCCATTTGTAGACTCCTCATCCCCTGTGTGGATTTGCTCCAGACAACTATTCCAGCCCTTTCTTGAACTAGCCCTGCCTGTTCTATCCTTGGCCTGACTTAAATATTTACATCCTCATTCCTCAACTGACCCCTATCAATTCAGGATGAGGCATTTTATTTATCTTTGCAAAAGTTCCTCACCCACTACTGGAGAAACGTGTTGCTATCATTCAACTTTATAACACTTCTCTGAAGTTTTCAATTGTGTTGACATCCTTTAAGCTTTCCCAAACTTAAAACTATGAAGGTTGTAGTGACATTTGCTTCTGAATTGCAACAACAGTACCATGTTTGCGAATATTGAGGATCCACTTTAATTTGAACCATTTTATTTATTATTATTTTTTAAATATTTAATGCTTCTTTATTTTTGAGATAGAGACAGCTAACAAGTGGGGAAGGGGCAGAGGGAGACACAGAATGTGAAGCAGACTCCAGGCTCCAGCTGTCAGCACAGAGCCCGACGAAGGGCTGGAACCCATGGACCACGATCATGACCTGAGCCAAAGTCGGACGCTTAATGGATGGAGCCACCAGGGTATCCCTAATTTGAACCATTTTAAACAACCATAACTTTGTGCAGCTCTAAATTTTCTTTATCTTACCTTTTCATATGTTAATATAAACCAACATACAACAGCACTTCCCAATGATCTTAAACACTTTTATATAATCATTAATTTCTCACCTCAAGCTTCATTTTTATTATAGCCACATACTTTTAGCAGTATTGGGATAATTATCTTTTTCCTGTAGTACATGTTCTAAATCTTGTCCTATTATGACCTGGATATGAAGGACAGCTAAGCTACTTAACTTCTCTAGACTCAATTTCCTCATCTCCAAATATTAAGAAAAAATATTTATATAACTAATACTTGCATGGCACTTGCAGTGTGCTGGGTTCTGTTCTAAGCATTCTACAAATATTAATTTGGTTCATCCTCATAAGGTCTCAAGGAGTAGATACTTCTAGTATCCCTACTTTATAAAGAAACGATGGCATGAAGTGGTTAAGTAATTTGCCCAAGGACACACAGCTACTTGTGAACTAGGAGTCAGCACCTGGCACTTGACCATTACAAAGGCTGCCTCCCCAGTTAAAACAAGCTTAGACTCTTTCTGCATTTCTAAGTTAAACCGATACAGTTTCTACTCTGAAGGCACTGACAATGTCAGTCAGTACTAAAGTACTAACAGTTAAAATGCTGACAATTTAGTACAGATGCTTACAGTCAAATGATCAATAATACTCATCTGCTTCAACTGACCACTGATGATATGCCTTCGAAGCACTGACCATACCTCTGACAGCCATTGAGCTTTCCTAAATGCGGACTATAATTACACACTAAAGACACTTTGATAGGCTTGCGAACCATTTGTTAGTCCATAGGAAACTTCTCACTGGTCATAATCAGCCCACGGGCACATAGCAGGTGCCTCAAAGGAGTCTGGACCTGAAGAAGACTAAGATATCTTCGTCAACTTCTCCATCTTTCAATTTCCCTCCACAATATCTACCCTTTTGGACACCTCAGACAAGCACAAAGAAGTACCTTAAACTCATGCTCTGAGTGAAATTTGCCATTTAAAGTCATAATTGACATTTGCATGGTGCCCAGCTTTCCAGCACAGTCTATCTCCCAAGGTGAATATCCCCTAGCTGAAACCTACAGTTATCACCTTAAAAAGCAGAAGGTAACAATCTAGGATCACCTCAAGGAGTTTTGCATTGCTACAGACAGTGGCTTAGACATTCTCTCTTAAGAATTTTCCTACACATTTTATTTCTGTGTAAAGCCTTGAATAACAAGAATTATAACAGCTCACAAATTTTGGGGTTTCGTATTTGTTAAGCACAATTCTGAAAACTTCACGTTTTCATTCTCAAAACAATCCTTGGAAGCAGATGATATCAGTACTCTATTTTTGAGATGTGAAATTGAGGCTGAGAGGTTAACCAACTTCCTCAAAATCCACATACCTGTTTAGGGCTGAGTGTGTGTTATTTCTTAAAGCGCTTTCTGGCTATCTATTGCTTCACAGCAAATTTCCACACAACTTAGTGGCTTAAAATAACCATTTGGTTTCACTCACAAATTGGTAGGTCTGGAACGTGGGAAGGGCTTGGCTGGGTTCATCTCTGATCCATGTGGCATCATATGGAGAAGCAGCGGCTGGAGAATCTACTTTTCCCTCACATACCTGCTGCCTCAGCAGATGATATTGTGTCTCATCATCCAGAGCCTCCCAATGTAACTTGGGCTTTTCACAGCACAGTGGAAAGCTGACACTTTAGAGCAAGTATTCCCAGAGAAAAGGAGCAGAAACTAGCATTCCTCTTACAAGTAGACTGGGAACTTTACCTCATTTTAATGTTCAAAGTAGCCAGAGGCTTCCTACCTACATTTGCAAAGAGGAAATAGGCGCCAACTTTCAATGGGAGGAGTGTCAAAGCATTTGCAGCTATAGTCAATCAATTAAGTATTTGCAGCCTATTCAATTGATTAAGCAATTGTAGTCAGGTGGCAGCTGGGGTTGAAGGCGTCTGAAGGCTCCTTTGGGCTGCACGGCCAAGTTGGCTCCTTCACGTGATTGCAAACTAATATTGGCAATTAGTTGAGAGCTCAGGAAAGGCTGTTGACCACGGTGCCTACCCTATACACAATCTCACTATGTAGAATCTCAAGCATGGTGGCTGGATTCTCAAAGAATCTTGACGGTTATCATTGCAGGAGACACAGCAGAAGCTGCAGATC
Source organism: Panthera onca (assembly GCF_046562875.1). Lineage (NCBI taxonomy): Eukaryota > Metazoa > Chordata > Mammalia > Carnivora > Felidae > Panthera > Panthera onca. The sequence continues at coordinate 85,559,482 of NC_138346.1, forward strand.
TCTGCCTCAATCTATTTATTGGTCAATCCTTAAGAGCAGCTGATTCACAGGGCGCCCGGATGGCTCGGTCAGTTGAGCGTCCGACTTCAGACTTCAGATCAGGTCATGATCTCAGTTTGTGGGTTACAGCCCCGTGTCGGGTTCTGTGCTGACAGCTCGGAGCCTGGAAGCTGCTTCGGATTCTGTGTCTCCCTCTCTCTCTCTGCTCCTCCCCCACTCAGACTCTGTCTGTCTCTCTCAAAAATAAATAAACATGAAAACAATTTAAACGAAGCAGCTGGTTCACAAGGAGAGTAGACTCCACCTCTTGGTATGAGGTGGGGCACCAACTTCTACCACAGTGCAAGGCCTTCTCATAAAGTGGTTGCCTTCTACCAGAGAGCATGCTTTTGTTTGTTTGTTTGTTTGTTATTACTAGTTATGCATTTCATGCAATGAAAGTTGTGGTTTATCGTATTCGTGAATACAGAATGCCTTCCACTGAGAGACGCTTAGCAGAGCTAGATTGAACCATATGAAATGTCTAATATTCAATCAGCTTTGACCAACAAGAATTGCAATGTCATGATTCAACTTAAAATTTTAGGTGTCCATCAACATTGAGATGTGAAGTAAAAAAAAAAACAAAAACATTTTGTATAAATATTTAGCAGAATCAGAGAGAAAGCTTTGCTATCTTAACTTTTATAGAAAAAGGTCATTTTATGCTAGCTCAGAATTGTCAGACCAACATTTCTATCTTCTTCTTACTTATATCCTTTAGTCCCGATCCCTGAAGCCCTTCCTGGCATTGATTCTCTAAGTTTATGAGGCCAATGCTTATATTTGGTGAATACTTGTAAAGGCCTGCTCTCCAACCTTTTCCCCATAGGAGGGAATAAGGTCAATTCACTGTGTCAATAGCAATGTAAGTGTTCTCCTTCATACCAAATCTTCTATTTTTCTTTGTGACTTTCCCAGTGTTGCTCCCCACATGAAGGACCCGTCTTACAATTCACTTCTAACAGAAAAGGTTTTCAATAATAGATTCCCCTGTGAAGCTCCCCACAGCTCTTAAAATGAGGGAAGGGAGCCAAACCTCAAAGCTCAAGACTACTTGCTGAGGTGGTATATTTTAGGAAGGAATTATTATGTGTCAATAACTCTCTTATACTATGGTTTATATGGCATGAAACATTCAACAAATGTAAATTAATAACAGTGATGTGATTATGACACATCATAATTCCATCTCCTTTGTCTTGCCGTTACTCAAAGAGCATAATCGAAGCAGATATGTTTTCTGTCACACCTCAGAAATTTTAAATATGTAATGATATGTGGCTGAAACACCATAGTGTCTTCAGCTGCTAAGAGAACAAGTCTCGTATCTTCTTGGTGAGGTTCTAACTCTTAACATTGGGGGTTTAGGGATTCTACTTACTATCTGAAACACAACATTCTGACAATAACACTCGTGACACCAGAAAGCGAGGGTGGACAAAACTCAAAGTGGGAATTGGAGCAAAAGAGATTGTCTCTCTCAGTGGTAGCCTACAGTGGATTACAAGAGGGTGTGAACTCATGATATGTAAGTAGAAAAGAAAGGCTGCTAGCATCAATTCTATCTTTAAGAAAGTCCGGGCTCTGCTCGGTGTTTGGGCTGAGATACAAAACAATTTCTCTATTTTCCCAAATAGTTCACCCCTCCTTAATTATAGCTCTCAGACGAATGTTTTGTTACCATCAGAAAGCAGGCAAAGCAGGAAGGAAATAATCAGGCATTTTCACTTAGAACATTGAATTTTAATACCGCTTTTCCTCTTGCTAACAGACCTTTCAATTTTACTTCTTACATGTTTTAAGTATGATCAATTTTACCTTTCAAGATATTACTCCTCATCTATAAAATTATGCAAAAATTGCCATAAACAAGCTGACTGAAAAGGAACAATCGTTGTACATTAAAAAAAATAACCTTCATGTTTATAGAAATAATAAAGCCCATGCAGTACTTCTTTTAAAGATCTTGCTCTAAACAAACTGAATTATTCATGCATAGAATTGTACAGCATTAGAACACCTGTTTTCAATCATGCATAATGTAAAATCACTCATTACCTCACAAGAGCCTCTACATCTCCAGCAATCAAATGGCATTGAAACAGCAAAACAGGTGCCTGGCAGGTGGATCCAAGCAGATGTTTTTGGCTTGCGTGCCTTTTCTTGTACAGGTGTGATGATCTTGTTTTCAACTGCATAATTGCTATTTAAATAGGTAATATTTGATTCTTATGCACTTTAATATTTATTTTTGCTTTTTCAGTTCCTCTCTCGTCGCCACTGCCTGGGCTTGAGGTGGATTTGAAAGCTTTGGGGATCCTGTAAGGTGCAGAGATGCCAGCTGAAGGTGCCATTCCACTGTCTTTCACTGACTTACAATGGCGAAGGGACCTTCTGTGACAAGTATGGTTTCTGAGTGAACCCGTGGAGTTTCAGCCGCATGGCTAACTACTGAACAGGAAGGAAAAAGTTTCTCTCCCTCGTTAGGTATCATCCAGAAGTCATATTTAACCATTCCCACTGTGCATACCATGAATTTTAAATGAAGTCAATGCAAATCTATGAGTACAAATCAGAAAGAGAACATCTTTCTTCAGCTGCCGATACACAATGTATTGAACGTCTACAAAGATAGCTCTGTGTGTATCTTGCTTGGGAGCCATCAAAATGCATTTGCTTAAGCATGTTTTAGGAAAACATCTTTAAGTCCCAGCTGGAAATAGGGCTTTCACTTTGTACTAGATTTATCCAATATAATTTCATTCAAGCAGAATAAGTAATGTAGCTTTCCACAGGGGGTGTCACAGCCACCTTATTTCCCTGTTTCTTTCCCCAGTTCTTCCTTTTTAAAAACAAAAATGATCCACAAATTTAGTATCAGTGAAAGGTGCTGTATTGAAAGATGTAAAGACACGCAACTTTATTTGTGAGAACACGTGCAGCATGAATTTGTGTGCTGTTGCAACCATGCTGTCATTCTCTGCAAATCTTTGGGGCTGTTTTTCATGGGTTTGCAGTGAGTGAGACTGCCAGAGTGGAATCACAAGTCCACTCTGCTGACACAGTTGGAGGTTTAGGCACCCATGTACCTCAGAAACTAAGGCCACTGTCATGCCAGGCAAGCGAACACACGGACAATACCACGAGCAAAGTATGTCTTTGCCACGGTACATTATACCACTGGTATTTTGGATAACCTATGAAAAACATCCAAATATTTCTATGTAAAGGGATCACTGTTGGCAACCATCCAAATATTGTATTGAAACCCATTCAAGTTTCTAAGTATCTGGACACGTGGGATCATTCATGAAGACCAAAGACCCAGACATGGCCACCCTCCCTTCCCCTTTACCCCAGATGGTCTGGCTCTGTGCAGACATGGCCATGATATTAGTTATCCATGTAATGCTCTTTCTAATAAAAAAATACCCTAAAATGAATTAAGAGGTAAATTATATTGCAGCTATTTTATCACCTAAAATGTTAGAATGATTTAAACTAATTTAATGGATTTTTGGTCTTGTATTTTCACCTAAGTATTGACAACTTGCTATATGACCAGACATAACGTTCTCTTGAGGTTGATCTCTAGTGTAAATAAAATGAGAATAAAATTTCTGTTGCAGCATATATTAAGCCTATAGATCCAAGCACTTCATATCTATTATATTTATTCTAATTCTATATTTGTTATTAATATTTTATTACTATGCATTATTTTAACTATTAGCTTCTCATGAATTAAAATCAGATTCCATGAACTAATCATTGGCATCATCATAAATCACAGTCACTATTAGTGCTCCACCATTACCAACATTTATTGAACACCTATTGTGGGCCAAACATATTTTTAAAAACTTTACATGAATTGGGGCTCAGTGGGTAAGCATCTGACTTCAGCTCAGGTCCTGATCTCTCAGTTTGTGAGTTCAAGCCCCGTGTTGGACTCTGTGCTGACAGCTCAGAGCCTGGAGCCTGCTTCAGATTCTGTGTCTCCCTCTCTCTCTGCCCCTCTCCTGCTTCCTCTCTCTCTCTCTCTCTCTCTCTCTCTCTAAGATAAATAAACATTAAAAAAAGTTTACATGAACCATTTAAATACTATATTATACATAATACATTATGTTATCTTTACAATTTTTTGTTATTTGAGTGCATCAAAAAATTCAAACCTACCAAAGTCAGAGAATATGAAATCCACTGTTAAATTTTGGTTTCAAGCTTTCTCAGTATAACTAATTTGGGCTTGTCAGGGAGATCTCTGAATCTTCCAGACCTGAGTTGCGGGATACACGTTTGATATGATACCCCACCATATCCAGTATGTGGCACTGGCAGGATAAAGACAAGGTAATTCTAAAGAAAATATTTCCAAAACATTTCCAACGGGCTTCTCGTATACAAACGTTATCCTAGATAGGGATCCACTCTATTCTTAAGTGGATGCATATGTGTGTGTGTATATGTGTCTCACATCCTACCGTTCGTAATCCATTTTTGCTTTTCAAAATGCAAATACTTACTTGGTGTTTGACTACCTCAGTGCAAGAATCCAAGGGTGCACTTTCTCTGGAATCAATTGTTCTTTTTAATACAAACACAAAAGACATTCTGTGTCACCTATAATTAGGTAGTAATAGCAACTGAAAACACTAAATAAGGGCATTAATTACAATCGAACTGAAGAAAATATCTACAATAAAAACACAGAAAGTAAGAATACCTTTACCTTGAACAGTACCAAAATTTATTTAGAAGGAAATTAGAATAGGTAGAAAAATAGAATAGATAAAACATGTCAAGAAAGCTCCCAGGAGTGTGGAGCATCAGTAAAATCGAAATTTAGGACATAGAGGACTAACAGGTCATCAAAAACAAAGAGCTACACCATGATTTTAACAATAACTCATTACTGATACGCTTTGAAAATTTTGAAGTGTCACCTAATATGTGTGTTCTCTGAATGTATCCTAACTTTTTCCACTAAACACAATTTTATCATTCTATCATTTACATTCTTATACATATATGTTGGGACCAGCAAACACTGAAACGAATTAGCGTAAGCATATCAGGATTGGCGCCTCTCAGAAGGGGGTGACTGAGTGATTACAGAATTCTGCCCAAATAGAAGGAAATGAAAACACACAGAAAAGCCAAGCCAAAAATTAGGAGTTCAGGGATTCAATGTTTTACATTGGACATTAAATTGTATTTCCTGGAAACAGATAAATAAACAAATGAAACAGTTGATGAAATACTAATGAATTGTTTCATCCTCAAAGAATGAATCTAATTTGGAGATAGTAAGGGGTGTGGTAAGTAAGTCTGCTTGCTGTAGTTCCTTTCCTACTATCTGCTATAAAGAAGTCTTAAGGACACTCTCTTCCACTGAGGTGGAGAATGGCAGGAGAAAGAAATACCCAAGTGTGTACTGAGAAGGTGTGGAAAATGGACATCAACCTCACTCACTTAGAAGGATACCAATGTTAAAAAGCAAGTTGTAGCTTAGAAAACAAGACAAATTTATTTTTCTAGAAAACACTATACATAGAACATTGAGGAGAATGAGATAAATTGGCACAGAAATATTCAAAGAAATAATTGCGATCTCTTCAACTCAATCACACACTCCAAAGCCAAGATATTTCAGCATATTATATAAAAACAACATTTCCAGAGATCCATCCATCAAGAGGCCCGTTCCCAAAGCTGACTTTTGTTAACAGTACAATCTTAATTTGAATGGAACTGTGGTACCAAGAAGAATTTCATTACAAATCTACTATGAAAAGAACAAAACACTTAAATAACAAAAATATTCAGGATAGCTGTTTAAAAATATTAAAATAGATCTACCCTATGACCCAGCAATAGCACTGCTAGGAATTTACCCAAGGGATACAGGAGTGCTGATCCATAGGGGCACTTGTACCTCAACGTTTATAGCAGTACTTTCAACAATAGCCAAATTATGGAAAGAGCCTAAATGTCCATCAACTGACAAATGGATCAAGAAGATGTGGTTTATATATACAATGGAATACTACTTGGCAATGAGAAAGAATGAAATCTGGTCATTTGTAGCAACGTGGATGGAAGTGGAGGGTATTATGCTAAGTGAAATAAGTCAGGCAGAGAAAGACAGTTACCATGTGTTTACACTCATATGTGGATCCTGAGAAACTTAACAGAGAACCATGGGGGGAGGAGAAGTGGAAAAAAAAAGTTACAGAGAGGTAGGGAGGCAAACCATAAGGGACTTTTAAATACCGAGAACAAACTGAGGGTTGATGGGGGGTGGGGAGAGGGGAAAGTGGGTGATGGGCATTGAGGAGGGCACCTGTTGTGATGAGCACTGTGTGTGGTACGGAAACCAATCTGACAACAAATTATATTTAATAATAAATAAATTAATTAATTAAAAAAGTATTTTATAGTTGAGTACATTTTGAAGATGTTGAAGTTGGCGGTAGCCACTGGACTGATACATCTGTGATCTGGTTATCGTTCCTTAAGCATCACAAGCTTCTACCTGCCATAGAGAATCTCTTTAATTTGTGATAACTGCAAAACTGGATCAGTTTTCCAGTTCTTTCCCTTTAAAACTCTATGTAGATTTCCTGAGCTTTCCAAAGTTGGGACCCTTCTCTTTGTATGAGGCTTCGAGGATAAGCATCCACAGGGTCTCCTACCTCATTAGTTCTTTCATGCCACAGATTGCATATCCCATTGTCTATTCTATGACTCAGTTTCCCCAAACCAGTGCCAGTTTTAAGTGTTCATTTCTCTTGGTCTATAATGAGTACCTGTAAGGTTGCACTGTTAGAACTGAGTAATTTCTGGGGCATCTGAGTGGCTCAGTCGGTTGAGAGTCCAACTTTGGCTCAGGTCATGATCTCACAGTTCCTGAGTCTGGCTCTGTGCTGACAGCTCAGAGCCTGGAGCCTGCTCTAGATTCTGTGTCTCTCTCTCTGCCCCTCCCCTGCTCGTGCTCTCTCTCTCTGTCTCTCTCTCAAAAATAAACATTAAAAACAATTAAAAAAAGAATTGAGTAATTTCCTGTATGTGTGCAGTGCTGTAGTTTTTGACTATATCCTATAGATACAGGGTCATGGACTTTTCTACATCATCCATATAGAAATACCTTGAACCACTAAACAAGATCAACATTTTACTAGATTTTTCTTTTACATATTTTATAAGAATTACTTTTCAACACCTATTCTCTTGAAACCTCCTTGCAGAATCTTTAAGTCCTGAGCAATTGAGTTTTCCAACTGTTGGGAGAAGTTTGCTTTCTTCAGAGAGAGGGGACTTGCAAAAACCTGTTCATAAACCGAAACAAACTCCAGGCCACAGATTTTCAGCATCACCTAGAAAGCCAATGATCTAGGACAGCATATCACGTCAACTCAAATTATGACTGGAATAAAATGCACACTAACTCCCCTATCAAGCTATCTGGGCCCATTTCTTCAAGATTGTAATAACTGTCCAGCTGAGCAGATAATGTCACTCTCCGCCCCTAGTCCTCATTTTTATCATACCTGGATGTGAGATGCCAATCAATTGTTTGAAAGTAATTTGATCATTCATAGTGGACCACTTGAATGGCAGCAAGAATAGGCTATTACCAACCCATAAACAAGTGGTAAATGTTTGATAAGATCAGCATAGTATGAACGTATCCTCTAACTTGCCCATTATTAGTCGGCTCTCTATCCAAAACACTTTTATGTATTCTAAAGTAGATAGCTAACTTTCAAATGAAGAGAAAGAAATAAAATTGACTAAGGTAGTAAAAATAGTGTAATGAGATGATTCAACTGGTCTTATAGGAGTTTAAAGTTTCTCAGTTATCATTTTGAATATCAAATCTTATTCTAGTACATACGGGCAGATGGAGGTTCAAATGGTTTTTCACTTAGTAGAATGCCAAAGCTATATTGTGTGCTTTTAACATTTTGGCAAATAATTAAGTTAATATAATTTGTGTTTGCTGTCTTAGGATTCCTTGTTGAAAGAAATTGTTCATGTTCTCACATAAATCATGTTTCTGTATGCAATTATCAATCATTTTTACTATGGATACACGGAGATTTTCTGTTCATCTTGGATGGTGCATGGCAACATTCAATGAAAATTGGTCAATTGAATTAAATTTATAGGAAAAAAGCTAAGAATTTCACTTAAAATCCTTATCTCAGGTTATACTGAGATAATTTTTCTTAAATCGGTCAGACCAAAATTAAATGTAAAAGCTTTATAAGGACAATTAAGAAAGTGTTATTTGGAAAAACTTTTTTTTCCCCAAGTGCTTTATGAAGTTTAATTTAAAATCAATCATGTGTTATCATTTAAATTTTTTTAAGTTTATTTATTTATTTTGAGAGAGAAAGAAAGAGAGTGTGTGAACAAGGGAGGGGCAGAGAGAGGGAGAGACAGAATCCCAAGCAGGCTCTGCATTGTCTGCTCAGGTACTAAGGCAGGGCTCAAACTCGAGATCACGACCTGAGCCAAGATCAAGAGTTCGACTTGAGCCACCCAAGTGCCCCTAAAACATTTTTGTTAATATGAGTATCTCTAAATCTACATCTATTATCTATAATATTATTCAAAATATATAAATAATTTGCATTCATGTTATTCCTTATGAATACTTATATAAGCCACTAAGACAATTTTATTTCTCACATAAGAAATATTAGAGTAACTGTACATACAACTCAAAACTATAAAAGCATTAGTTATCAGGGATATTCACATACTTAAGAATTTAAAGTTGTTCCATTGTTTTTTCAAATAAGTCAGTAGAAGGATGAGTTTCTTCTTGGTAAAGTGAGAATAGTGTTTAGTAATCAATTTACTTAGTTAACTGCATAATTAAATACATTTTCCTTTGTGTGTAATGAACCCAAGAGAAAATAGTAAATCAAAATAGCAGCTCTAGTGTGGCACAGAGGTCAAATATTAGAATACTTTGTTTAGTAAGAGGTAATATGATATCACATACAACAGTCAAAAAATACTAAGTGCAATTGCTTTTGAGTCAATATTTCAGGAACTTGGTTTAGATTACCGGACAAAACAAACATCTCTGCCCTCATGGGGCTGAGAGTCTAGCAAGAAGAGACAGAAAATAAAAAATCAAACCCAATAAAGAAGCAGATTATATGTGGTATGAAAGAAGAAAAAGGAGAACAAATTAGGGAGGAATGAGACCACAAAATGTAGGGTGTACATTACAGTATCAGATAGGGTGCTCACATCTGAAAGAGGTCAAGGAAATTAACAAAGCAGAGATCTAGAAGAGTATTCCAGGAAGAAGAAACAGTGCAAAGGCCATAGGGCAGGAGCATTTCTATACCAGTGCAGCTAAAGCACGGTGAGGGGAGGGGAGGAGGGTTTGATGTTACAGAGGTAACAGGCGCTAGATTTTGTAGGTCAAGTTCAGCAAACTTTACTGCAAAGAACCCAATGGCAAGTATTTTAGCCTTTGGAACCCATGCAGTCTCTGTTGCAACTACTCAATTCTGTATATTTAGTGCCAAAGAAGCTACAGGCAAAACTTAAATGAATGTGAGTGGCTACAATCCAATCAGCTTTATTTATGGAAACTGAAAGTTAAATTTCATATAATTTTCACAAATCATATAGTAAAAAAAACTTGTTTTAACTGTTTAAAAATATAATACCATGTTTAGCACACGGGCTATTAAAATATGGTGGTGGGCACAGGGCATCTGGGTGGCTCAGTTGGTTAAGCGTCTGACTCTTGGTTTTGGCTCAGGTTTCTCATGGTTTCATGGGTTCGAGCCCCAAATCAGGCTCTGTGCTGACAGTGCCGAGCCTACTAGAGATTCTCTCACTCCCTCTCTCTCTGCCCCTCCCCAACTCACGTTGTTTCTGTCTCTCTTGACATAAATAAAAAAAAAAAAAACTTAAAAAAATATTTTAAAAAATGGTGGTGGGCAGATTTGGCATGAAGGCCATAGTTGAGGTGATATCTTTGGCCATTGTAAGGACATTGGTTCTCACTGAATGAGATGAAGTTTTAGTGTGGGATTTTTATCAGAACAACAGCATGACAGGCTTACTAGCTTTCAAATATTACTTGGGTGGCTGTGTTAAGACTACAAGGGGCAAGGATAGGACTGGGGAGACTTGTTATGAGGCCAGTAGAGAATCCCAAGGGAGAGATGATGGAGGTTGAGACCAAGGTGGTAATGGTAGAGGTAAAGAGAGGTGGTCAGATTCGGGACCTATTTTGAAGGAAGAGCCTGTAGCCTTCCTGACTATGTGTAACAAGTGTAAAGTAAAAAGGAGGCATGGAAGTTGCCCCTGAGGAAACCGAAGCAAAAATAAAGAAGTTAGGATCAGATGTACCTTGATCCAAACCCCACTGCACCACTAACGTGTATCAGGCAAATTACTTAACTCTCTCATGGCTTGGTTTTCTCAGAGTAAAATCAGGATGATAATATTCAACTTATAGAGCAAGTCAAAGTGCAGAGCAAACACCATGCAATGGTAACACTGAGGTATGTGATCTGCGCTTCAACACTTGTCATGATGAATTCTCCTACCACCCAAATAGGCAGGTCCTGTCATGTCCTTATTCTGGACAACCTAAGCACAACCACAGTGCCAACTGTTGGTTGCAGGGTTGTGTTTGAAACTCATTCCGCCCGACTCCAGGATCCATGCTTTCAACCCTTAGGCTAGCTAAGCTGCCTCCATGAAAAAAAAATGTGATTTATTTTTCATAAAACCAGACAACCAACCAGCAAAGAACTTATTAGCTGACAGAGTCTATCCTAAAGCCAGATAGAGTAGATAAGGGGCTAGAAAAAAGGGAGCAAAATAATAACTAAGCATAGATTGATATTTACAGGGTGTAAAAGGATTGTAACAAGTGTGCATGGGAAAGAAATTAGGAAAGAGAAAACTTAAGGCAAATAAAAGTTCACATTGGTTCTTGATGATTCATGAAGTCACCTTCTCTTCCTTGGCAAATTCAAAAAAATTCAAATTCATTAATTCATCGGATACATATTTTGGAATGCCAAAAATGATTGCTGAAACTTAGGAAAATAAGCAAATAAGCTAGAATTTGCCCTCTTGTAGCATTTGCCCTCTTGTAGAAACCATCATTAGCAATTAATTGGAACTATTTTCAGTGGGGTTAAGAGAACCTCAGTACTCTTCTTCCAAAAAATCAGAATCCCAGTCATGTAATTCAAGCCTTAAGGAGAAAGAGTGCAATTTATTGAATTTGTTATAGGAATTCTGTTTGCCGATTTGTGAACACCAAATATTAAATTGATTGGGTTCTTATTAGTCATTTCTCAAACTGAAATGACTCTCTGGAATAGGGTGCTGCTCTCTCCCAGATTGTTAGAGCCATAAGTTATCAGCCAATGCTGAGGGGGTCAGGACGCAAAGGAGAGGAGAAAAACTAATCAGCTCAGTTTTGATAAAGAAATGCTTCTCTCAGGGGACATGTATTGATCAAGCTAAATTTGTTTAATAATAGAAAATACAAATACCAATATAAGAGCATATGGCAACAAAAGCCTTGAAATTATACAAAGTATGGAGAGATATACTTGTGGATATTATACGTTTTGATTTATTTACAATCAAAATATATTGATCTCTCCATGAATATTGACAAGAAAGAAGAAAATACCTCGAAGGAAAGAATACCACATCAGAATCAGCTCGATAGCAGAGATCTCCATAGTTTCAGCTCAGTTCTTTATTTTTTTCCTAAAAATCTCAAATCCTGAGCCAGGCATGTCTCTGGCGTCTGGTGGTGCTGTCACCCCTGTGCACCTAGTATTGCCTGCTGGCTAGTGACAGTATCTCCTTGATGAGCAGGCCGGGGCCAGTCCCAGGCAGCTCCCCTTTCAGCCTGACAGCTGCATATCCCAGGTGGTCTGACATTTGAGATGGAGGCTGTGGATAAGATTGAAGGTGTTTTAGGGGAGAAGTAGGCTGTGAATAACACCAAGACTTCATCCAGATGGAATCACTCATGAGACAACCTGAGATACTCTATTACTGTCCATATGTCTCCTAGGTCTCCAAAGGCGAGCCTCCATTGATTTATTAGAAACCCACTATTTATGTTTTTGGCTCATCTCACAACAGACTACAGTGAAGGATTTAGCAGAGATGCTGCTGTTTCTAGTGGTTATTGGAATTTTATAAGTTCTTTAAATAAAACAGCCTCCATAAATATCCTAGTAAACATCACACAATAAAGTAAATATTTGGGGGTGAGCTTCAGTTGATTTCCTCTTAATATACACCACCTTTTTTACAAGTTTCCTTCTGAGTGGAGCCCCATGGCAAAACCTTTTACAGAACATGCCTATTTTAGGTAAATAAATAAATATAGGATTCCAAAGAAATCAAAATTACTAGATATTGCTAACAGCACTGCTTAAACACTATTTTTTTTCCCTTGCAGATAAACCTTGGATGAATTATTTCATTGTTCTACCAGCACAAACAGTTGTTATTAGTGTATCTTATTTATAGATGGCTCTTTGAGGGACTATAGTAATACAGCAAAATATCAGTTATTTCATCACACTGGTGAATTTAATGAACCTGAAGGTGTGTGTTATTTTAGCACTTGCTATATAGCTCCTGTGAAAACCCAGTGGTGCTAAAATCTGTAAACCTGTCATTGCTTAAGTAATAACCTTGTTAAAAGCATCTTCATTTAACTTACTTTAGCTTCTGCAGGATGTAGTTTTATTTTATCAGTGCAGAGAGTAGGTGTTTCAAACCCAAACCACTTATTGTAAATATAATTAATTGTAGTTCATTAATTTATTCCCAGTGTTATTGCTTTTATTTTAACACTTAGGTTAAATTAAATATTGTCTGGAATCTTAGTACCCATTTTCAATTTTTTACCAACTCTTAATTTATATTGAATTTCCGCAGTTACAGAAGTAAATTTTAGTCTGCACTAACAAAATGTTCATTTTAATCTTTAGTACTTCTTTACACAAGGCACAACAGACTCTTCCCCTCCCCTGTATTCACTGTAGATTTTTTTTGTAGAGTGCAGTTTTGTTAATCTGCTTGGAATGGATTTGAGTTTATTCTGGCCTTTTAAAAATATGAAGAAAATTGGATATTGATGGTAGGTGTTCAGAATTATCAATTGATTTCTACACGAGCACATCTACAATTATTGAAATGCGGGCAATAAAAGTGGGAACTCCCTCCTATTTAGAACTAGACATGAAAGGAGGGAGGGGGAAGAGAGAGGGAGAATCAGAGACAGAGACAGAGAGAAGATTAAAGAGGATAAATACTATAATTTGTATAATTATAGCTTTAAGGCAAAAACAAACTTTCTATAATTACCTAGACCGGCCAAGAGCAAGGTGTATGATAAAAGCTATATGTTAGCCACCACTTTGAAATTCTTGGCTAATTGCAATAATGCAGTCAATAAATACACACATTACACAACCACATATAGAAGAACTTTATACAAGGTATCGGTGGCCAACCACTATTTCACTGCTGAGTGAAATTAGTCAAACAGCTCCCAGCCTGATAGGTAGGCTATGATTTATATCAAATTGTCTTGTTCCAAAAGGTGTCAATAGACATCCAGGACAGAAATAGTATAATAAGTCCATTTGGCAATAAATTGAACCTGTCAAGGTAGTTTTCTTTCTGAATCTATTATTTTTAATCCAATTTTTTTTATAAAGTCATGAAATTCTTGTTTGATTTATGTGAAAGTCTTGGAAAATTGATAGTTGATGTTCACTTCTACAAAAAAATCTGCAATTTAACTTGAGCTATTGTGCTTTAAAATATATCAAACTGATTATTATAATCATCAAAATATTTTTGTAAAATCCAAAAAAAATGATAACGCTGTTATTGGTCATTGCTTTCCAACCCTTTACATATAAAAATTGATTTTAAATTTGGGGCTAGGAAGAGAGAAGAGAAGAAATACTTCAAGAACTAAGACAATTTCTTGGGTTATTTCCAGTGTTAAAAATAATACTGAGTTCAAACATTTGTTTTCTATGTAATGATGTTTGCCTTATATATAAAGATTTTTAGAGTTATTAATGTTCAGATTTTTTGAAGTATGGGTCATTCAAATAATAGTATATTTGAATATGCAGTGGAAAAGCCAGCTTTAAATTTGCATATATACAATTACTCTCATTATCAGTCTTTTTTTGTAATGTGTTTATCTCTAAAAACTTTTTTTAGTAATTCAGTTAATGTTTATATGCCTTGAATAAATGACATTTTTAATCAGAATATTAAGCAACTATGTTAATATGTGTTTGGTGAAAGTTAGTGTAGTTTCTAAATAATGGCCAGACAAGAGATTACACAATTGTATCTTTCAATAAGATACACTTTAAATGTACATTAAAGTTAGAAAAATTTAATGAAATTCACACTTATATCAAGGATTTTTTTAATTAAATCTATTGGTTGTTGGTATCTGTGAACTCTTAAGAATAAACACCTGCAGTGTTTTATTATGTAAAAAGGTGGTTTAATTGCATCATATTTATCACAGAAAAATCAAGCCCTATTCAGAAGATAATAATGACACAGTAATTGGATCAGTAATTGGTTCAGGATGATTCTATATTGTACTAATAATCATAAATACTGCTGTCTTCTGCTTTGATACAGGGCTGACATGCTAATATAGATTGGATTTAGAGCAATAAATATTAGTGAACTGGATCTAGTATTAATGTCTGGACCTTTAGTTTGGCTATGCTGGCCAGAAACAGATACAAAACTTGCAAATGTATATATTTTCAATTATGATATGAATTCAGTCAATACACTCGATTGGCTTTTCTTATTCATGTCTGAAACTAGTATCTTCAATGTATAGAGTGGAGGGGAGTAGATATAAAGACAGTTCTTGATTTTTCTCGTAAAAGTGATCATTTTGTAGGAGCAGTAGAGTTTTTACATTTGATGGAGCCTGGTTACCACAGCTGATGTGACATGATGACCTGGTGGGCAAAATTCTTCACGTGCCAGTCATGTAATGATGGATAAGAAAATCATTTCCATTACCACACTGTGTTCAGCAGACACTTGGCGGTTAAACAGGACTATTTCTTAGCCAGTGTGGTGGCAGCCTTTCACTGGAGCCAAAGGAGAGGAGGCTCATTATGTAGGAAACAATGATCCTTATTCACTCAACATGGAAACTTGCCTTACAAGAGCACATTGGACGGCTCTGGGCTGGAACAAAAATGCTATATCCCCTTTTATCAATGGAACAGAAACCCAGGATCAACATGCCTGGCTTGGAATGCAGCCTACTGGTGATAGAAATGGATATATTCAGGCATTTGTTTATTTATGATAATTTCTATGGATGGTGGTGGTTGGAGGGTGGGGGAGGAAGAGTTCCTTACCCTCTACCCCTGCTGGAATAGGTCTGTTTTGTGGGAGACGGGGAGGGGCAATTCACAGGTGCCAATAAAGAATGTAACCATGCAGGTATAACTCTGAAACTACACCATCACTGGAGACAACTAATTAGATGTGTAATGTTTACATGGCAATGGGAGAATATTTTTTCTATTATCTTTAATCCAAATGTAGGATAATGGTATGCATGATATCTATGCATAGGACTGAAAGAATGTTATAGGGTATATAAGGAACCAATGTTTCCTGGTAACAAACTCAAACAGAATGAGGCAGTTCCTGAGGATAATAGAGAGAGGATGATGGGACCAATGAATCTGCAGAAGATTTTGGCTATCTTGTCATCCATCTCTTGCCTTGGGTTTTGTTGTTTACAAACTGGGAATCTGAAATGGAATTTACTCTCCAACAGGCCTTATGAAGAAAATGAATATAAAGCTTATCAAATCTATTATTTATAAAAATGCTCCAGGATGAGTATTGCGATTCTTGCACATAATTTATCTCCCTTCTAATTATTTAAACAATCTTTGAAGGCAGGCATAGAGTGGAGTGATTATTTTCTCATTGCCAAAGTCAGGCAGGAAGCACAAGTGGATGAACAGTGTGTTGGGGAAAAAAAAAAAAGAGCCCGAAAATACTGCATTGGTGTCCTCAAAGAGATTTTAGATAACTTCGTAATTCTCATTCAAGGGTACTGGCTTCAACTTATACTGGCCTTCTCACGCCTCCCTCTTCATGCAAGGTATAGATGACCCAAGTTTCTCAGCATACACTCAGTTGAGTATTTCTAATGGCATCCACGTTGGTGCTATTTTCTATGTAGGCATGGAGGGATGTCTTCATCATTGCAGGAGTCTGGGGTTACTGCCAAAGGCAATGATCCAACTCCACAGGCGAGGGAAATAGATAATTTTGGTTCCCGAAGCAGCACTGAGTCCAGTAACACCTGAGCAGTGAAAATCCTGTGGTGTCTTCATTCAAGAGCCAGGAAATTCCATGTGTTTACGGAATCAAGTTCTCTCTTAAGCAGAGTGGCTGTTTATTGTTATGTACCCATGAAAGGAAATCTGTAGTCAAATAGCCGCCAGACGGTCACACATTCACCATGCATCTATGCCCCTGCGTCTCCAGTTCTGAACCAACTGCTCAGGAGTTATGGATAACTAAGCCACTTGGTCCTATGTCTCCCTGAAACTCTACGGGGAGTTGTGGTTCTCTCGTTTAGTGATGTGAAGGAGGGGAATGCACCGCGCTTCAAATCTCTCATTACACCTTAAGGAGGAGCCCAGCTAGAAATATCAACGTTTGAACAACCATAGCAGACAAGGTTGCTTTTCTTTCTTTAACCACTTATTGGAAAGCAGATCAACATTTTCTTCTTCTTGCTCCACACTGAGAATCCAGTGTCAGTATCCCAACAGGAGAACTGAGGCTGTGGTCTTTCAGCCTACATCTTCAGTGTCATCAGCGACCATGTAATAAGTTTAACAGCCACCACAGAAACTATATTATTGAGTAACAAATTGGTAATTAGGAAGTTTTTGTTGTTCTTACAAGTTTTCTGCATTTGTGGATGGTTGTTGTTGTTGTTGTTGTTTTTTAACCAAAATTTGGCCCTAAGTCATCATAATTTTTCTTTGTTTTTGGTTTGTGAGTTAGTAAATTCCTGAGTAATTTTTAAAAATTCCACATTCATTTTGACCTTAGAAACTTGTCTTGGGACCACAAGTTACCAGTGTTCTTAACTCACCCGAGTAACTTCCTCTGTGAGGTTGAAGTTTGCTGTAGAAAATTCATCTGGATGCTTGTAACATCTGCATCATAAATAGTAAAAAGCTACTTTTTAGGTGCCAGTGTAATAAACGTCCTTTATAGCAAAATAGGGATAACGTCTTATTTTACCCATTTACAATTATTTAAATATTTACTTTCCACCACCACAAGGTTGCAATAAATTCCCAATTAACAACGAAATACAATTAAATCATAACTTCAAAAACCCCTTTAAATCAAAGAAAGAAGACAAACGTACTAAAATTTAATCTCTCCTTTGGGGCAGGACACAGCTTACAGGTTCTAGTCAGCCAGCTAAATGACAGTCAGAGAAGATCATGTGACTGGGGTCTAAAAACTAATTAATCTCCATAAAGCTGTAAGTGAGGTAGGTAAGATGACGAAATCTGATTACATTATTGCATTTAAGGGGAGAAAATGCAACATGTATTTTTCATGTTGATTTTAACCACCTGAGCCCTTAATGACGTTTGTACCTTGGAAGAAACCTCATATTTCATCCATATTTAAAAAGAACTACAAAGATGCTACCATCATTAGTGCATGATTTACACATTTGGTGTAAATAATATGAAAATAAATCATGTAGAATGCCTTTGTAAAGTTCTCAAAGAATAAGTAATTATTTGAAAAGTAGATTCATTGTAAAAAAAAAGAAGCCATAAATCCTAAGAGTAAAAGAAATTGACAGAGATATGTAAAGGAAATAATAATTTTACTATTCCTACCCCTATTTCCATAAAAAGCAAATGATTAGGTAGTATATTTTAGCTATTGGACATTTATGTGCTACATTTTTATTAGTTCTAAAGTTAAAGTCCTATTCAAAATAATTCTGAAAATTGATTAAAATATGGTACCTTCTACTGCTTCCATTATTCTAGTCACACACAATATATATAAACACTTTGAATGTTAGAAGGATTCATTCAAAATCCCATAGAACCTTCTTGTATATTTCACAGCTAATTTTTTTTTTACTGTTTTAACATTTAACTAAAAGAGACTTCCAAGCAATGGTTCTTTAAACACACCCTCCTTTTATCTTCAGCAGAAAAACAAGGATTATAGAATAATAATTTGGAACATGATGTCTGGAATGCCTTGAAAATAATCCTTATTAGATTAGAATGAGCCCTGAAGAGTGTGCATGCAGGGGTGGGGGTGTGAGTATGTGTATGTAAGGGAGAGCAAGAGAGAGACAGAGATTTGGAGTTCTATTAATAAACATTATCAATCATAAACTATACAAATCATAAACTGTCCGCAAAAACATTTTACTTAAAAAAAATTGGAAGTACTGTATTTGACTAAAAACATAAGCCAGGGAATTTATTACTTACTACCAGGTAATCCATTGCATACTGAACACAGAGAGAGTTGACAGGCAGAATATATTCTCTACTTTGTTTTATTATAATTATAATTATTTTTTATAATAATATTAATGAATGTGTAAGAAGACTCCTGAAAACAGAGTACCTCTCATTGAAAGTCTGAAAGCACTTTACAGATGAAGGGCTTTATCCACCCTATTTTACATGAACAAAGTTTTTGTGCGCTAAGGTGTATCCACTTAGGACAAAAGTGTCATTTCTCTTCTTGGCAAACAGACTAAATGCTAACTCAAGTTTTGCCCGGTATGCAAACTTCAGAGGAACCATAAAGAGTGGGTATAATTTAAGATTCAGGAGATAAGGGATATCTTTGCTCCTTCATTTTTCTTGTGTCGTCTCCTCAAGGTGAACGTGTCAGTATACAGACTGATGTACGCCCCGAGATGCACTTGCGTACTCAGTGAGATGAGGAGCAGAGAGAAAACTGTAGGGGTTCCTGAACGAGGCAGAGTGATGGCAAACCACAGAATACTGTGTCAGGAAGGAGAGTCACTCCATCTCGTCTGACCTCTGCCTTCTCACCCACCTAATCTGCTCTGTATCCCTTCCTATTACCCTCTATCTCTCCACTTTGCCTTTACATACAGAATATGGAAAACATTTTCCCTGACCTGAATAAGCATTTATGATCAGCTACTTCCTGAGTTCAGTGACTATTTTTGGACCCTAGCAAGCACAATAGTTGTAACTTTCTATGAATGATGATAGCAGTTAAAATTTTATTACAATTATTTAAAATTGTTGATTTGCTTAAACATTCCAGGTCTCGATTTCGAATCCCTGAAGACCTGAAGCATTAAGGGAACTCTTGCTAATGGGTAACTTGTCACTATCCGTGGTTAAAACTGAAAAGAGGTAAAGATAACAGCCGGAAAATTCTGAAAGTTTGTGTCAAGAATTTCTAAAATGTTTCATATGCAAAATGGTTTACAAAAATATTACTTTAAATCGTTTTAAAGAATGTTTTGTGGGATACAAGGGTATGGCTGTGGTATAAGGGTAACAGACATCTGTGCGTGGAACTCTAAATTCTAAACAGAATTCTGTTGGATCATGTAATGATGCATGAATGTCTGGCCATTCCCACCAACTGCACCACAGAAAAATCGTCTGAGCCTATATACAGTCAACTCACTGCCCTTACGTAATCGAATAGACAAAGCTTGACACCCAGGGTTAAGAAAAAAGAGATGAAAAGGAAAGGAAAAAAAAGTTGAAAACGAGAATTCAAAGAAAAAGCGGATGTAATTCTCTATCTTGATATCTCACAACTTTGTTTTTTTTTTTTTTACTCTCAATGTTACAGAATTGTTCAGCAGTTCAAAAAATCCTGAGATCCAAAATGTGTCAACAGTACAACATATTGAATTTTTCAGCTGCTTTAAAGCATGCCCTCAAAGTCTTGGTTTTTTTAAGCAGTAATTTGTATAAATGGCATAAATTGTCAACTCTTCTGCAATCGTGAATTGAATTCTGTTTGGGTTGTGGAATGAGTTTTCTTCTTTCACTTCCTTTCTGTCTGTCAAGGTATTTTCCTAACACATCTGAAATTTGGGTTTAAATTGAGACCTAAATTTGACAATTGAGGTACAGATTTATGAAGACCAAGATTCCTACCGGGCAGTTTGTTTTGAGTGTGTGTATATATGTGTGTGTGTACTTATTTACTTATTTTTTTCATTCATTCATCTACTTACTTATAGACAGAACATTAGATAAAAATCTATTTTGAAAACACTCTAATAAGAAAGATACTAGGCAAATTCTTATTTAATATAAAAGCCACTTCAACTATTAATCATGATTACAGAAAATTCCCATTGTGACATAATATCATTTAACTTCAAAAAACTAGAGGCAGTGACAGCACATATTTTTTAAAGCTCTCCTATGTAATAATTTTGTGTAAAGAAAAATTGTACAACCTAATCTTTGAAAGAGCTTAAATTACCAATCAAATATACATAACCTATTTCGTTTGTTAAGGTCTTGATTTTATATATTATTTTGGCTTCATTTTAACAAATATACTTGGCCATAATGAAAATAAACCTGCTGAAGTCTCCGAGGTCTGAGACAAGCTATAACACATTTCTGCACCACGGGGTGGGCTCCTGGGATACCTACTGAGAAAATGCATGCCCACTGAGCATGCCCAGACTATTAAAATGAATTGACATGTTAATGTTGACAGGAAAAGAGCACAAGAGATCTTGCTAAATTACTGCTCAGTCAGGCACTAGGAATTCCTGAGTGGCTAACTCCTGAGCAAAACCCACAGCAAGCACAACAACAACAACAAAACTTTATTGTCAAATGCACCAAAACAAACAAACACTAACAGGGTTGTCATGTTAGTAATCCACCTACCCATAAATCATATGGATTTTAATCATACCTGCCACCTTAGCTGCTTATCCCCAGAGAAATTGTTTTCTTTTTGCTCCCTCCTTCATTCACTTTCAATTATCTGGGAGCTGTTTCGCGTGTTTATTTATTTATCTAAAGTTCACATACAGTATGCATGCACAAATTTTCTCCAGGGGTCTGGACCAGGCAGATCATACGAGGATGCAGTGGAGCGTAGCAGCTAACAGCTCAGATGAATGTACTCAGTCTCAAAAACCTGCTTTGGACCATGAGGACAAGGAAGGGGGAGGACAGAAAGTAATTAGTGTGTGTACAATGATTGATTATGGCTTAATATTCAGGCATTTCACCTTTACACCACGACAGGTAGACGTAGAGAATGATGAAACACGAAATCCTTGTGGTTTTTGATAAGTGAAGGGAAAAAAAAAAAACAATAACAAAAAAGACTGGCTTTCCACATTTAAGTCATTAGCTTTCTCCGCTGTGGAGGTGGAATAAAGTTTATTCACTTTTAAACGCGTAACGTTTGATCAGTCTATTCAACGCATTAAGAATTGTTCAAAATCTCACATGTTAAGATGAACGTGAGTAAGTGACTTCTAGCCCTGGGCAGTCAGAGAGGAGACAGAAGGAAGCCGTACATTTCAGATGAAATTCTCTAATCTCGCCCTCGTGTTGTCTTACTCTCATGAACAACTTCAGAGAATAATACCAATTTGGCTACTCAAGGAATAAGTAGTGAACTGCTCGTGACCTTTCCTCAGCTCCAGGAAGTGAAAGAGTAGCACAGATCCATTGTGGAGCCCGTAACCTTTAGACACAAAAATCATTTTCATGAGACAAAATTGGGCAAAAGGTAGGTATGTTAGTGAGGGGAAATGTGAGAGAAAGGAGACTTTCGTTTTATTATATCTGTCAAATTCAAGGGTTTTGGATACTGTGGTGTAAGTCACCATGGCTTTTTATGCACATTCTGATCTATACTGGCCAAGCTGTGTATCAGCTGCATCTCTAGCTAGAATCTGTTTAGAACACCCATAGAAATTAAAAGGATCACATGGAGTTTGACATTTTGCAAAATGAAAGAATAATGGATGTATTATGTTGTGTTTTTTTTTTCTTTTAATAAAAATGTCTAACTGGCCCTTGGGAAGCTGGGCTCGAAGTTTAGAAGTCTGAATCATTTTTCTTCCTCTTTATGCTTAAAAAATATAAGGATGTAATTTTTCAACTTCATATTTTATTTGATATTTCAGTAAATTTAAGTTATCTTCCTTGCTTATAAATCATAAATGGAATAGTCTCAGTTTACCCTAAAATAATTTGGTGTCTTCTATTAACTTAGTTTATATCTAAATGTCCAATAATCAAATCTCCCTGCTCTATTTATTTGTTTTTCTTCTTATAATTGTGGCCAAGAACATGCCACAAAACACAAGATGTGTTAGATTTTTAACCTCAGGTCTGAACAGTATAAATAATCCATATCATATTACATGTAAAATCATAGTCTTCCAAAGTGCCAAATTATTGATGCAAAATAGGCACTTAAAATATTTTGAGGTAGAAAATAAATCATTGAATCACATTTTAGAGATATTTTACCATTATACATCTATATTTTACAGTTTATGATGATGATTTTATATTTTCTATAATCTTCCCTAAAAATTATAATCATTAATTTATTCAGCAGTTACTTATCCAGCACCTAGTATATTTCAGGTAGGTATCAGATCACAGTGTCTTAGATAGAATTGTTGCATAAATGTAGATACAGATATGGATAGACCAATCTGTTATCTATCTATCCACTTCATTTCAAAAATATCAACTTCAAAGTTCATAATTAGATGAAACTGAGCATGGTTTAGCTGTACTGAAATAACCAAAATATGCCAGTAACTTTTTTTTAAGTTTATTTTCTTATTTTTGAGAGAGAAAACATGTGTGTGAGCAGGGGAGAGGCAGGGAGAGCACAAGAATCCCAAGCAGGCTCCGTGCTGTCAGCACAGAGCTCAACATGGGGCTTGAACTCATGAACTGTGAGATCATGACCTGAGCCAAGAACGAGAGATGGACACTTAACTGATTGAGCCACCCAGGCGCCCCTCAGTAACTTTTTTTTAAATGTTCATTTGTTTTTGAAAGAGACAGAAAAAGAATGCGAGTAGGTTAGGGGCAGAGAGAGAGGGAGACACAGAATCCAAAGCAGGCTCCACACTCTGAGCTGTCAGCACAGAGCCCGACACAGGGCTCGAACTCACGAGCTGTGAGATCATGACCTGAGCCGAAGTCAGATGCTCAACGGACTGAGCCACCCAGGCACCCCTTAATAACTTTTAATGTGCCAAAAGAAAAAGGCCAACAAGACTCTGATTACCCAGTCTATATCGCTCTATCTGCATCACATGGATGACAAGACAAAGGAGCCCAGAGCAGAACAGAGTGCATCACAGAACTGCAAGAAATCCCCAGGGAGGCTGAGAAGGAAGAGTTGAGGAGAGAGATTAAAGGAGCCAGGGGAGAATGTGAAATGGGAAGAGAATATTTCAAGAAAGAGAATCCGATATTGTCAAAAGGTCACACAACATAAGGACTGAAAGGGGTCCTTGGTTTAGTAAGAAGATGCCATTGCTGGTCTTGCAGGAGTGGTGGAGTAAAAGCCAGATGGCAGTAACCTTAGAAATACACAGGAGGAGAAAATGAAGATACAGCTAGTATGGAAAAAGTATTTTAGAGTTCTTCACTGAGAGGGGAGACAGAAAAATGAGACCATAGCTAGAGCAGGCATCTGAAACAGGAGGAAGATTTCAGGGACACCGTACTGCAGCTACCTATACTGTAGTCTGGGTCTGGCTCCTCTTGGAGGTGTGCCTTACACAGACAGTGCAGCCCTACGTGGTGGTGCCATTACTGTTTATGTGTTTGTTCAGTCATTTTTAAAATAGGAGAATCTTCGGCACGTTGAAGTGCTCATGGGAAGCGGCCAATAGTGAAGAGCAGATTAGAGATATTAAGGAAGGAGAGAGATATTCAAAACAAGTGCAATGGTCACAGGGGTGCAGTGGGGGTATCTCTTCTTTTTTAAACAAGTATGAATTCAGGTCAGCCTGTACCACTTACAGTTCTTCCAGTGATGTACATGTGGCTACCCTTTGTCAAACAGCCCATTTCCACCCTAGCCAAGCCACCTCTAAATTTTACTTTTAGAAATTTTATCTTTTATACCATCTATATGTGACATTATTTGAAGCTTTTTCTTAAAATTTGTTTATAGAGAGAGTGTGAGCAGGG
This sequence comes from Panthera onca, assembly GCF_046562875.1. Lineage (NCBI taxonomy): Eukaryota > Metazoa > Chordata > Mammalia > Carnivora > Felidae > Panthera > Panthera onca. The sequence continues at coordinate 85,583,862 of NC_138346.1, forward strand.
GAGGGCAGAGAGAGAGAGAGAGAGAGAGAGAGAGAGATTGAGAATCCCACACAGGCTCCTCACTGTCAACATAGCTCCTGACGCGGGCTTGATCCCAGGAACCATGAGATCATGACCTGAGTCAAAATCAAGAGTCAGATGCTTAACCTACTGAACCACCCAGGTGCCCGTGACATAATTTATTTGACGTAGAAGGTTTCAGCTGTTTTTCCACTGATGTACCCCTAGCTTCTAGACCACTGTCTATGGGAGGTGCTTAATTAATATTAGCACCAAAATATCTATTTTGGTCATTTTATGATACAGATAACTTGCAAAATTGTGTTATTTTCTTGAAGAAGATACAACTGTTTGTATAGACAACAGAGAATTCACATTTTTTTCTCATGTTGGTAGACATTGATTTTGTTCACATGTATCCACCATCTATTCCCCAGTAACTCAAGAGTATTGTAATTGGTCTTAGCAGGTTGCAGTTGGCCTATCAGTCTGTTTTCCAGGGAATCGCTTTGTGGTAGGTATGCGTGGTATCCAGAACTGGCCAATGAGATGCATGGAGACGCTGTCGTATGGGATTCTGGAAAATGTCTCCGTGCTAACAAAAAAAGAAACTTAGAGAACTATATCCTTATCTTCCATCTATAGCGTTTTATCTCCATTTTATACCTGCAGCTAGGGCACCCATGTTATAAGCATGGAAAGAATGAACTTGCTGAGATTACTGGAGAAGAAAAGCTTGGGCCCTTTTATTTGCTCCCTCAAGTGTATCCCACTACCACCTTACCGAGTGCCAGGGGTAGAAATGACAGCCATAATCCCTAATTTGAAAAGTTTACAATCTCCTGGTTTTGAAGACAACATGTCCACATATAGGTTAGAGGACACACAAAAAGGTTAACAAGCAAGTGTTTCTTATCTGAAGGCTTGCCTAGGGACAGTCTACTTACAAATTGATTCAGGCTGTTGGCAGATTTTTAGCAAGATAATTCTAATGTAATGTAACATAGTCTTAGGAGTGACATTCCATCGCCTTGTGCAGTCTGTTGGTTAGAAGCAAATTACAGGGGTGCCTGGGTGGCTCAGTCAGTTAAGCATCTGACTCTTGATTTCATCTCAGGTCATGATCTCTCAGTTCATGAGGGCAAGCCCCTGCATCGGGCTCTGTGTTGACAGTGCAGAGGCTGCCTGGGATTCTCTGTCTCCCTCTCTCTCTGCCCCTCCCCTGCTCACTCTCTGTCTCTCTCTCAAAATAAATACACTTAAAAAAATAAAAAAGAAATAAGTTATAGGCCCCACCCCCAATTGAAGAGGGGATTATACAAGGGATTGAAAGTGGACTCTTGAGGCACCTGGGTGGCTCAGTCAGTTAAGCATTCGACTTCAGTTCAGGTCATGATCTCACAGTTCGTGAGTTTGAGCCCCGCATTGGGGTCTGTGCTGATAGTTAGGAGCCTGGAGCCTGCTTCTGATTCTGTGTTTCCCTCTCTCTCTGCTGCTCCCCCACTCACGCTCCGTCTCTCTCTGTCTCTCAAAATGAATAAACATTAAAAAAAATAAAATAAAATAAAGTAAAATGAAATAAAATAAAATAAAAAAAAAACAAAGTGGGACTCTTCAGGGTCATCTTTCCTTGTTGACCACATCAATGATTAACGTCCTTTCAACATGGAAAATAAATTCACCACCTTCAAAGTTTCCAAGAGTCTTATGCTTGCTTAGCACCAGCTCAAAATTCAAAAACTCATTATTTAAATCAGTTAAGAATGAGGTTTCTGGGTATAATTGTTAAGGATAGTTAGCTTTCTGGCCTTTCTCTCCTGTAACACTAAAGACACAGTTATCTGCCTCTAAAAAACTCAATATAAAATGGTGGGACACAGAAATAAGTTCTGAAATTCAGCCAAGCAAATGTTTGGAGTTTCTTGATTAGAATTTAAGGACTGGGAATAATTCTCTGTGGCTCTAGGCTCCCTGCTATGGCTCTTAGTTCTGCTTTTTGAGTCACTCTTCTTTAAAAAAATTAATATTTACTTTTGAGAGAGAGAGAGAGAGAGAGAGCACGAGTGGGGTAGGAGCAGAGAGAGAGGGAGACAAAGAATCCAAAACAGGCTCCAGGCTCTGAGCTGTCAGCACAGAGCCCGACACGGGGCTCGAACTCACAAACCACAAGATCATGACCTAAGCTGAAGCTGGACGCTCAACCAACTGAGGCACACAGGCACCCCTTAAGTCACTCTTCTTTTTTCATGAAAGGTGCACAGGTTTTCAGCTAAGTAGTTCTATCAGTACCTCCTGTCAGTAGCATTGTGGTAGTCTGACATTCTTTTTTCATACTGCACTGTTTTTTGTTGGTTTTGTTGATTTGTTGTCATGTATATACAGATATAAATAGATATAGATATAAATATAGCATCTATATGTATATATACTGTCTATGCACACACACACACACACACACACACACACACACAACATTATACAATGGAATATTACTCAGTCAAAAAAAGAATGAAGTCTTGCCATTTGCAATGATGTGGATGGAGCTACTTAATATGCTAAGTGAAATAAATCAATCAAAGACAACATATAATTTCACTCATATGTGGAATTTAAGAAAGAAAACAAATGAGCAAAGGGAAAAAAAGAGAGAGGAGGCAAACCAAGAGACAGACTTTTAACTATAGTGATAGTGACCTCCTTATCGCAACAATTATTTCAAGTATTTTCTAGGTCTCCTGTGGATTTCTATGGGGTTCACATCTTCAGACAAAAACCAGGCCCATGATCTTTTGAGATAATCCCTCTCCCCTGGTGTCCTGATAAAATGCCTACGGAACACCACACTCAATTTAGCAGAATGTTTATGATTTGATTGGGAAAATCTGTGAGGCATATTGTTTATCTCCCGATAGGCCCATTTTTGTGACTGAATATCCTAAACTTTTCACCTTTCTGAGGATTTAGTAAAAGGTTGTAGAGTCACACCTTCAACTTTTTCCAGAGCAAACATTTCTGACAATGAATCTCTTAATATTGATTTTCCCCCCAATCTGCAGAGACTGGGAATTTTCAAATCATCAAGTCTTGGTTCATTTTTTTGTTGGTAACTCTTCCCTCAATTTCTCTCATCTTTAACTACAATCAGCAAGAATAAACAAGACAGCACCTCTACCATTGCTTAGAAAGCATGGGGCACCTGGGTGGTTCAGTTGGTTAAGCGGCCGACTTTGGCTCAGGTCATGATCTCGCGGTGAGTTCGAGCCCCGCGTCGGGCTCTGTGCTGACAGCTCAGAGCCTGGAGCCTGTTTCGGATCTGTGTCTCCCTCTCTCTGACCCTCCCCCGTTCATGCTCTGTCTCTGTCTCAAAAATAAATAAACGTTAAAAAAAAAAAAAAGAAATCAGCTGTATTACCGAATTCATCACCTACATTTCTGTTTTTCATATAACTATAGAAGACAATTTTGGTAAGCTTTCTTACACTGTATCACAAGAATCCCTCTTCCTCTAATTTTCAATAACATACTCTTCCCTTCATTGTGAGCCTTCAGTGACAGCGTCCTTACTGTCCAGATATCTGCCCAAACTAGGCATTTTCTATCATGCTTATCAAAATTCCTCTACCTATACCCATAGCGTGCTTCAAAGTCACTCAAGGATTTTTACTTAATAGTTTTCTATACCATGTAACAAATTACCACAAGCTTAGTGGCTTAAAACAAAATATATTTATTATTTCACTGTTTCTATGGCTCAGGAGTTCAGGCTGTGTTTTGGCAGAGTCCTCTGTAAGGACACACAGTCAAGGTGTTGGTGAAGGCTGTGATTGTCATTGGAAGGTTCGACTGAGGAAGAATTCACTTCCAACTTGACTCAGGTTGATGGCAGAATCCATATTTATTTTGACTAAAAAATTGAGGGAGTTAGCTTCTTACTGGCTACAGGCCTTTAGCTCCTTCCCATGTGGGCCTCCTAAGATGGCTTCTTTTTATTTCAAAGCCAATAAGAGAGAAAGTCTCTAAAGCAAGTCTGCTGACAAGACAGGCAGGTTATTAAAACATGTTACATAATCATGGGAGTGACTCCAATCACATATGCCATATTCCACTGGTTAAAATCAAGTCAATGTTCTCACCCACTCTCAAAGGAGATTATAAGAAAGTAGTGAACATAAGAAGGTGGGTGTTATGGGTTGAACTGTGTTCCTCCAAAATCCATTTGTGGAAGCCTGATCCCCGGTACCTTTGAATGTAATTGCATTTGGATATAGGGTCTTTAGAGATATAATTAAGTTAAAATGAGGTCCTTGGGTTGTGCTCTAATCCAACCTGACTGCTGTCTTTATAAGAAGAGATTAGGAGACAGACATGTACAGGGGAATGACCATATGAAGACGAAGAGAGAAGATGGCCATCTACAAGCCAAAGAGAGAGGCTTGAGAAGAAATTAGCCCTGCTGACACTTTGATCTCATACTTCCAACTTCCAGAATTGTGAAAAAATATATTTCTGTTGCTTAAGCCACCCAGTCTATTGTATTTTGTTATGGAAGCCTTAGCAAACTAATATAGTATGGTCATTGGGGTTAACCTTAGTGTCTGTCCTCCACAATTCCAGAAATTTTTGACAGTTGTAAGACATTGTCTCAAGAAACTTGTGGTGTTCTTCTAAGGTGCCTTAGAGTCCTCCTCCCAAGAGGTAGAGGTAAAACGGGCAAACATACGGGACTCTAGAGCTCTTAAATCCAGTTCAGTGAGAGAATTATACTTTAATTTGTTCTAAATACGAGAATTCTACATCATGAGAACTTTTCAAATTCAAAGAATCTCTGTAGTCTTATCTGATATGGCCTATCCCAGGAATATGTTCTTCCTACAGAAATTGTTTTGATTGTGAAAATAGCACTGGGTTAGTATTTAAGAGATTTATTAAACTCTAACATCCACTCTGATACATGCCAGTTTGGCAATTTTGAACAAGTCCCCTAAGCTCTCCGGGTTTTTGTTTCTTTACCCATGAAACGAGGAGTTTCTACAAAATGCCTCTATATTTTTTCCTATCTCTCAGTAATGTGAATCACAGCCATGTGTATATTTTGTGGTTAATCACTTTGCTTCCATTTCTTTACTAATAGGGGAGACATAATAATACTCTATTATACAAAGTTTGCTCTGCCTGATCGATGATGAAGATTTCTGATAATTAAAGGCAAAACGTATATTTGTACTGAAAAAGAATTTGACAGTATTCCTCAGCATCAGAAACATGAATGGGAGTTACGTGTTGAGGCCTGACTGTGGTTTTTATTTCTCGGTTACTTGTCTTTGAGAAAGGAAATGAAATTAGATGTAATAGATTGGAACTTACTTTTGTAAGTTCTGTCAGTCTGAAGAGAAAGTCTTCCCAGTCAATCTGAAGAGAAAACATTCTTGTATCTTAAACCACAAATCGTAGTTTTTAACCTTTGTGTTTTCAGAGCTGACTTTATAGAGCTGAGATGTCTCTTTGGTGTCTGTGTAAAGCAAGAAAACAAGTGACAAATTAGAAAGTAAAAATCAACTTCTTTTGTTCAAATGCCAAGCATCTCATCTGTATCTGTATTGCTTCGAGATTTTTCACTCACTGATATGGGAAGTTGAATCAACGACGAATTCTTTATCCTCACACCTGTAGTAGTCGGAACTGGCTGCCACAGTTAAAAATTTGTAATTTTCCTGTGTACTGTCAAAACTCAGCCCAGAGACTACATACACATTCACCTTCATTCACCGTAACATTCTAAATATTCATTTCCTTTAGGCAGTGGTTCAAAATTTGAGGTCAGCATGAGTTAAGAAACTTTCAATGTTCTTTTCATTCTTAGTTGTCACCTATCCTGTCTTCAGGATTCAGACACCTTCTGTCTTCAGTTTCCCCAGTGAAGGTCCCTGAATAAAATTCTCTGAATACTTAAAAGACCGTGTTTCTAAAGTGATGTGAGGCTAGCATGAGCTCTCTGATGTACAGGTGACAGGCAAGGAACTAAATTGGCCGCATTTGCTGAATTATCCAAACCCATAGGGGGCAGGATTCCACCTGGTTGGGATCTTCCACTGGAGTAAACTCAGGGACCAGCTTTTTATGAAATGAAATGGGCTGTAAGGGAACAGCCAAAGTGATGGCAGATTTTGTGTTCAGTGACCGTATGGTTTTCATTATCTTGTTCTCAACGAAGAATTCATCCAAAGAACAACCAAATGAAAGCAACGTGTAAACCATGTCAACCCATCCTTGGATGAATGTGTCACATTTGCTCTGTTATCTAGCAGTGATCGGTGATGGTGTAAAGGTGGGGAAGAATGAGGAGAAGGAAAGGTAGTGCAAAAAGAAAGTATGGTAGGAGCAAGGAAAAAGACATGTGTCAGCCATTCAGCTGTCTCATTATGTAGCTTCCCACACTCACCAAAGATGTAATTCATCCTGCAGGTGCAAACATTGTTGGCTTTCTCATAGACTCTTGACGGATGGACCGGATGTATGTTTCCTTACCCCAGATGCTCTTTAAGAATACCGGCAATGAGATAGGGGATTGTGTGCACCTGAATCAGCACATTCACTGAGTCTTATTTGTCTCATTTCTTGTTTAAAGAACCAGTGGTATTGTGCACAGAGAAACAAAAACTAGGCAGAGGGCTTTTTTTCTTTTACTACAGAAAGATGGCCAATCTAAACACCTTCTTGAGTCACTTTTTATAACTGCCTCTGAGATAAATATGACATGACTCTCTTGATTACTCATCACCAAGAGACACATTAGTGGACAATTATCTGAACACATGACAATATTGCATCCTGAAATAAAATTCATCCTTATGTTTCCTATAAGGTTTTCAAGGATTTGAGGTGGATTTTCCACTACAAATTAAGGGGGGGGTGGTGTAGAGGTTTTCTTTCAAGTCATTTGAATGGATAATATAGTAGAAATAGGAATGTCCATTCTATCTGAATCAGTGGCTCTCTTCCCTTCCCTGCTTATTAGCTCCCACCAACTCTGAGGATCCAAAATCCCAAACAAAACTGATTCTTTTCTGGTTGAAGTTCCATTGACTCTTGGCAAAAAGCAACTTCCTGGTTCAAAGAAAAAAGGCTTATAAAAAAGCTCACAAGGCTTCTTAGACATCAAATGAGTCTTACGAAACCACATTTTGATGAGCTAAGTGTAAATGAATCAGAAACACATGGATTAAATTTCCCTTGAAATACACATGGGTTTGAAAATCAAGGAAAAAGTGTTTAGCCAAATGTGTTTTGGGTTTTCTTGAACTGAAAACATTTGAAAAAAGTTGAGGCATTTGCTAAACCCTAATACACTGTTGTGTTTGCTCAACCCTCTTCTAAATCAATTAAATTTCCACGAGGCTTCCTCCATTCCCTTGTGGTTTGTCTTGTCACCTCTGTCTTGACACTTTATAGACCAAACCAAGTTCCCATTGAAAAAATAGACTGTTCTTCTAGATCCACTTAAATGTGAGGTAGTTATTAAAAAACCCAGTGAATCAGAGACATTAAGGGATGGAAAAGCACCCATTAGGTCATGTATTCTATCTTGAGGGTTGGAGCACATGCACTCACAGCTCTCTAGTGCTTTATCCAGTATAGTTTTAAATGTCTCAAGTGACAGGATTTCCACCACCTCCCTTGGGAGAGTGTTGTGCATTCTAATAGATTTTGCCATTAGGAACCGTGCCTAAGTGTGTAACAGAGGCACAATGGGATGCCTGAGGGGGGAAAAAGATATTATGGATAATTAACTCTTTCACTACTCAGTATCAATCACCTGTAGCATGTTCAGCAACTTTCTTTGGCATTTCAGTACTCCCAATGTGCTAGACGTGTGGATTACTGCATTACTAGTTTTCACTTAAAAAACAAAATTTTGTTAGTGGTATAAAATTAGGCCTATTTTAATGTAAGATAAAGCTCTACAGTGAACAGATCCATCGCAATAGAAATATGGACACTCATAAATATATTTTATTTGATAATACTATCTTAATATTCCTTAAATATACACGACTTTGAATGTCAAGGTTTTTATTGATCAAGATGTGGCGTCCAAATGGCCCCAACCCGAACCTAAACATAAGCACCACCCGTATATGTATTTTATTACCTATCTGCTCTCCAAACTGCCTTCCTTCTGCTGCTAGTATCTTTTATTTAAGCCTCTTTCACAGCAAATTGAACTTATTTTCCATTTCTCCTGCTCCTAGGCAAGCCACCCGTACGTAGGAAATATGTTTGTCTTTCTAGGTAGAAAGGAAAACCTAGCTTTCAATACAACTAACATGTTTTTAGAGGTCTTATGGCAGAGTTTACATTAATTTGCTCTCGTTCTCATTCTACTTACAAATGAGTTATAAGTCACATAATGACTTACATGGCCTGTCATAGTGCTACTATGCTGACCTTTTCAAGATTCTGCATTGTGAACAGCTGACAGGCATACCTCTTCCATGCCAGCTACTGCAACCTATCAAACTTAACCAGTGAAGTGGCAAGAAGAATCAGGTAAGGGGAATGGAAAACTGCATATTCCTGACTTCTCTTTTTAATTTCTCTCTCATATGGGGTGGCGTTTCATGTTTCACATTATCTTTTATTTTCCTTTTAAAATGAGCATTCTCCTGTCCCTTCAGCCTGTTCTTTATGTTATCTTGCCCCTCTCTGTGCATTTCTGGGTCAGTCATACAAAATGAGTCCCCGCTTGGGGGCATAGAGTTGAGACTTTTGTATCTAAGTCGCTCTCTTTTTCTACTGTGTTAAGATTTGGGGAGGGGAAGTAGGGATTGGGATAAAATTTTTTCAAAATTCTACATTCATTTGATGATTATCACACCTTCTCACTTTAAATTGTGTTTCTTAAAGATATTTTAAATAATATTTACGGCCACGGACTTGCTTTTCAATTACTCCATTCTGCACCTAATAATACTTACCTTAGTAAATGAGCTGGGCCATTTTCTCCCTCTGTTACAGCAAACTGAGAAGTTGCTCTATTCAGTCTGTTTATATTACTGCGGCAGCTTTGGTTATCATGGTATTTTCCTGCAACAGATACAGCTTTCCTTTTTACATTTTTCTTTAATCTTCTAAGTCAACCCTCATGGCCCTTTAATAAGAGTGTTACTCTTTGAATTTCTTCTAATGGTTCCCCTTTCTCTCTTGCTTAAGGGGATTGCTGTTAATATTTAACAATTTCAAATTTCTGTTTTTAAAAGAGGATATTGGACTTTTGGTATCTAGGCTGCTTTAAATTTATATCAACTTTTTCACAGCAAAGACTGAAAAACACATATACAACTGTCATTTGGTAGCAATCAGGACCAAAAATGAGGAGAAATACTGTTTTTCTTTCTTCCTTAAAAAAATATTTGATATTCAAATGATTACAAGCACAGTATGAGCATAATATTCTGATTCAGGTTACTTCCTTCTGTATTCTAATCTGAATTTGGTAAATTTCTGAGTAAATGGGTATTTATTTTCCCATCTAGAAAATGCTTTAAATCAGGTCTCATGGTCAAAAAACAAAAACAAAAACAAAAACAAAAAAAACAACTGAGAAATAAAGGGCTGAGTTCCTCATGTCGAGTTAAATGTTGAGATTATGATAAGCATATGATGCATGCTGCCATATTATGGCCACTAGCTTGTTTTTTTCATTAATGGCAAAAGTGAAACCAGATTCTGTTATGTATACAATGCGATGCCTTCAGCTTACACAAACTTAGTGCAGTCAAAAAATCTATCAGGAAGAGCTGAGGGTGAGGCTTTGTTCTAGTAAGTTCAAATATATGTATTTTACTTTCTACTTGTTATATAATGGGCACCTTTAAATAAATGTCAATATGCATTTCATCTTAATAAGCACGTCAGATGAGTCACTGAGAGGGAATTTGATTTCAATGTTTGTTTCTTTAAAATGCTTTTATTCTATCTTACAAATACACGTTATTTCAAAAGGAGATATTAATAAGTTCTCAAAAGCCAATATTTTCTATGCTACAATCATTCCATAGACATTGGGAAAGAGAGAAAATATTTATAAAGCATTTAGTGATGAGTAATTCACAAGGAAATAATTATAAATACAAGTCAAACAAATTGGCAATTGTTTGCATTTCAAATTAGAAGTCACATAAAATGAAGCATTGCTCTGATTTGCTTCATGAGCATTTTAGGGAAAGCTATTTCTACCTACATTTGTGGGGCTCACATGGAGGTCTGGCTGATAGAACACTAGTCTGAGGGTCTGGATTTCATAAAGTCACTCCTGGCTCTATCAGACCTCGCTGTGTGGCCTGGTGGAATTTACTCTGGATTTTCTGTATTTCAGTTTCCTCATCAGTGCAGCTGGGGATAAAAAGAAATTTAAAAAATATATATATGTGTAAGGTATTTAACGGTCAAGCAGGCTAACAATTTGTTCAGATCAAGCCGTGTTTTTCATAACAAACATGTTTCCCCTAAAGTCACTAATATTCATAATAGACTCAAGTTCATCTAGACTCTTTAGGTAATAATGCATATCTACTTAAGAGATGAGGAAATTCAGCTGAAGAGATAACAAGACTGACCCAGGGCCACTATGGGTATCAGAAAAACCAGCTAATGACTTGTTTATAGAACAAATATTACTTAATATGTTCAACAAATATTACTTGATATAATCTTATAATGCTCAAGCTAAATTAGCCACAGATAGACTTTCCTTGGTTATTAACTCCTTAATTGATGCTGTCATTACTATCTGCTTGTCCTTATCCTGTATGAATACCAAAGAGCAAAAAGGCTAAGGTTTCAAATCTCTTTTCAAGAGGTATGCTTAAAAATCCCCAAATAGTCAAACTTACTTGTATTCTCAGCCAATGGAGAAGAGTGAGTGACCAGGGAGGGAGAGAGGTTAGCATAGGCAGACAAAGTCATGCCAGCCCTTGAAGTACTTCAAAAGGTGATGCTTCTCACCACACAGAAAATAAGTTCAATAAGAAAATAAGTTTAGTAAGAAAATAAGTTTAAGAAAATAAGTTTAATAAGAAAACGTATTAAAATATAACTTATGCAAAAATACATACATGACCAATTAAATTTGTGGTCATGCTTTTGTTTGACTCATGTGTGGTTCAGTTGAGCCATGCACAGCCAGTAACAGCAATGACCATCATGTAGGGGAGATCATGTTCCCAGGTTTACTTGGACAGTCCAAATAAGCACTTGTCCTTGCTTCTTCTTAGCATTGTCCTAGATTTTTCACCCATTATTATTAGAGTGGTGTTCAAATGAGTTAGGATGGTTTGGTAGAACTCTACCTTCCAGTCATTTAGCCACTAAATACACACACACACACACACACACACACACACACATATATATATATATATATATACACATATATATATGTATATATATTTCCTTTCATGTCTTGTGGGCTTTTTTTGGTCTTTTGCAATAACATATACAGTTTTATTTTTAAATAAAATATTTTTATTATAATATTAAATATTTTAAAATATTTTAATGGGAACTTAATTAATGAATTTCTGCTTGTCAAGAAAGAAGATGAAATTTTAAGTTGCACAAAATGCTTCTTGTCATTTATTATCCACTATAGGAATTGTAATGCTATCAGTAAATACATGAAAAACAGAGATGAAACTCCCTTGAAGAAGCATTAGCATCTACTTCAAAAGTTAGGAGCTATTTATAGATGACTGTGCCAAAGAAGATAATTTGACAAATATAGCTTAAAATGGTAGGTTTTCATATGTCTCTGAAAACAAGGCTTTTCATTTAGATCAAATTAATCTACATTAATTTTGATCGTGCTGAAGTCAAAATTTCCTGGGGTACATAAAAAAAAGGAAGGTGATGACTGCTAATGTATTGGCCTTATTGGCAGAACTTCGCAAATGGTTAAGTGATGTGAATTCTATATCCTTGTTATTAGCTCTTTCCAACTGACAATTCTAACAGTAGTTCAATTTTTCTTATTTATAAATTCAAGAGGTTATAGTAGTTCATTTTGCTAAAATAAAACATCTGGCATTGTAATTTAAACATTTTGATAAATAAATAAAATTATTTGTTTTTGTACTGATAACATAAACATAAATATTGGTGAAGAAAGTGTCATGTTAAAAAAAATATCAACAGGAAGCCTATGGAGCAGAAATACACTTGGAATTGCCTGTGGTGAACACATAGTTTATACCTCTGCTTCCAAACAACTGTGAAAGTCTCCAATAAAAACAGAATTAGCTGTAGGCAGACTAGGTTGGTTCTTTTTTTCTGCACAGTAGGACTAAAATACAGAAAATTTTGTGTTGTGTTCCTGATGAATTAAAAAAAAAAGTATGGTAATACATGTTCTCTCTTTTCATGGTTCATCAACAAACAGACTTTAGAAAGTTTCATCCTTTATTCTATGAAGAACTGCTTCATAAACAAACCTAAGTAACACAGTATTAAAAAATCTTTAATAAGTTTTATATCACTGTGTTAAAAATTAGAACATAAAGAGAAAATCTTAAAATTTGTATGCAACCACCAAAGACCTCAAATAGCCAAAGCAATCTTCGGAAAGAAGGTCAAAGTTGCAGGCACCACACTTCTTGATTTCAAACTATAGTACAAAGCTACAGTGATCAAAACAGTGTGGTGTTGGCACAAAAACAGACACATAAATTGATGGAACAGAATAGAGAATCCTAGAAGTGAACCCATGCATATATGGTCAGTTAATTCACAACAAAGGAGCCAGGAACATACGATGGGAAAAGAATGTACAAGGCTCTTTCCACACACTTTTCAATGTGTGAAAAGAGCATTGTACACTCTCGTGTCTGTGAGCATCTGTGCTTTATCTCGATTTATCTTGTACATCTGTTAGCAAGATGTATCCTAAGGTATCAGAAAAGCCTGAGAGAGGCTATTTTTTTGAGTCTGGAAATGCTTAGAAATGCTTCCATATAAATTAATGGTAATTGCTCTTTTGCTTTATGTCATTTCAGCTTATGAAAGGTTTCATAGGAATGCTCTACTCTCAGCAGAGAAAACCTATGTATGCAGATCTGACTTTAACAGATCTACCTTAAAATTACACTGTTTATGATAACTTCATTACTCCAGATCCATCATAAAGTCGTAAAATCTCATAAAGGTAAGATGATATCTAAACAGGAAGCACATTTAAGTGTGCATACAGTTCTTCTTAGTTAGGAAAACACTAACTTGCTTTCCCACACTAAGTAGATAGGAAATAGAGACGAATTTATCCTTATCAGTCCAGGCTCAATGAATAGAGGGCAGGCAGCACTATGATTTTCAGCATCCATCTTTATGCCTCCTAATTACATCAGCATAAATTCTCCCTTTCACCCTGTCCACTCAACGTGGTCCCAAAGGTCATCTTGGCCAGGTCTATGTTTCATTCTTTCTAGAAAGGCTCCTAGCTCTATTTTGGACTCTCTTGGTTTATTCATGATATGAAGGTCCAATCATCTTGCTCCTATACTCACCCTCCTGTTCAAATTCTACTCTTCTTCAAAGATCTAGTTACAGTCCCACCTCCTCAGTGGAGCTATTTCAACGCACATAATTCAATCTGCTGAATTCTAATGACACGTATTGCCTATATTATACAATATACCACTGAACTTATGTGTATATACTATTTACACACAGATGCATACATTGTATATATTGGGGTTTTTAAATGTTTATTTATTTTTGAGAGACAGAGAGAGATGGAGTGTGAGTGGGAGAGGGGCAGAGAGAGAGGGAGACACAGAATCCGAAGCAGGCTCCAGGCTCTGAGCTGTCAGCACTGAGCCCGCCACGGGGCTCAAACTAACTGTGAGATCATGACCTGAGCCCAAGTCTGATGCCTAAGCGACTGAGCCACCCAGGTACCCCTGTATATATTGTTTTTAACATCATGATATTCATTTCTCCCTAGTAAATTATAAACTTTTATGGAAAGAATGGAGTCTTAGATTTGCCTACTTCTCCATTTATGTGCATCATTTGGTTGCCAGGCACTTGTATTCACTTAATTAAAGGTTTTCTTTCCCTTTGATTTGTTTTTAAGGCATTCATTTATAACAAAAGGTCTTAGAATTATGATCGCCTTTATCCCTAGTTATGTGCAATAAGAAACACAGAATAGGTCCTTACATTCAAGTAGCTTTTATAAGTCCTAGAAAAGCACGATTTTAGGAGTCCTACATTCCACCAGGCCTGACATCTATCCACATCTTCTGCAATATGTTGGAATTTAGTTGTTAGCATGCCTGGTCCTCGAAGATGTGGCAGTCAGTGTCCAACATGTTGATTCGAAAAGCAACAACTTGGATCCGATTTCCCTATGGAATGTCAAAATACAAGACACACTGTGACCTCTATTCCATATCTAACCTGATTTAATAGCCATTCAGCCCTTGTTAAATTTCCTTTAAGTCGAGATCATATTTGCTGCACTTTGAAGGGTTGAGTGAATGTGTGTCTCAATCAGCAGAGAGAAAGCATATGAAACAGTAACGGAACGTTGATTAAGTGTATGGAAGTATTAAGATGCAGAACCGTGGGTTTCATTTTCTTCTGTCTTCTTTCTTTCTCATCTTTCTCTCTCTTTTTTTTTTTTTTTCAAAATCAAGTTTAGGAAAATCTCTCGTCAATATAAAATATCTTTTTTCTACTGTCTATCAACAAATGTGTTTTAAAAAAGAGTATATGAATTCTGTTCCAATAGCGGGATTCAGTAAATAAAAACAGTAGCAATGTACTACTTTGAATGAAATCAAGATACATCAGGTTAAAATATCCTAGGAATCATAACCACTCAACCATTTTATTTTATACAAAATAATAAAATATAATGATCAAATATCAGCACCAGACATGCAGAGGATAGGAAATAAAATTCTCCTTTTTTTTTTTTTTTTTCCAGTCAAGACCTCTTTTCTGGTACTGAAATTTTCATATTCTGAAGATGTGGCCTTTTGAAGGTCTCTACTAACATTTTTTAAATAATTTATTTTTTTAGATCTATTAACCGTTTTTTACATTAACATGAGTTTAAAGGTCCACAATTTTGTTTAAAATCAAAAGAATTAAAATATATTGTATGTTATCTTACTATAACAATTTTTTTCAGTTTCCCTAATTCCTATAGCTTATTATATAAGTCCATATACATATGTATCATGTTGAATAATTATATCTATATATCCTTACCATATTCATCATTTTGCATAAGTGAAGCCATAACCTAGTAAAGTGATACTTTGTTATTCAAATGATGCAAATATTTGAATTATCTTGTTTGAATTAGGTCTCTGCCCTTCTGCTTTCACCAGTAAGTGTTGTGTTTTATGTTACACTCATTGCACCACAGGAATTTCTTGAAGAGATGAAAGAGGGAAGACAAGGAGAGAAGCTCCTTCTTGCAAAGTTATACAGTGATTCTATTGCCTCTGTTGCGGTGTTAAATCAAATATGCTATTTTATTAGCAAGACCAATTTTATTTGCATATAAAAACTATGTTGTAGAGGTGTGGTTCCTTTGCATTGGGCATTAAAGGAAGTAATAGCTTTCTTTGAATCTTTATTCTTTGAGAAAAAAACATATATCAGTGATGTCTTTACAAATATAATTTTTGCAGTATTAATTTTTTTAATGCTTATTTATTTTTGAGAGAGAGAGAGACAGAGAGAGCATGAGCAGTCGGAGGGACAGAAAGAGGGACACACAGAATCCAAAGCTGGCTCCAGGCTCTGAGCTGTCAGCACAGAGCCCAATGCAGAGCTTGAACTCACAAACTGCGAGATCATGACCTGAGCTGAAGTCAGATGCTTAACCAACTGAGCCATCCAGGCGCCCCCTGTAGTGTTTCTTTAAGGTCATTCTTTGTCTTTTGTTCTTAACATGAGCACCATTCGGGTTCTTTCACGAATGACTACTTGGTACTAGGAATACCCTCACAGACTTCTCTGGACATTGTATAGACTCCACACAAGATGTGTGGTTCAATTTGGTACTCATGAGTAGCATGCCATAAGGAGTAACACACAGCCATATGGAACAGAGGTGAAACAGCTTCCTTTTAGATATTCCACATGGCACAGAAGATTTACATATTTGGACAATGTTTAGAACTATGAGTGGACAGGTTGCCGGGGATTAGATTAGAGAAGAAATCCATTGCCAAACTAATGAATTACATGAATTAGCAACTTTTTAGTGGAAAAGTAAAAGGAGTAACTACATTAAGCAGATTCACTGCGTAAGTATATAAAGTGGAAATGCAGATCAGAACAAAAAAAAGGGGGAAGGGGGACATGAGAGTCTTTACAGTGCCATAGCCTGAGGGGTAACAAGTGAGTGACAATTAATTGGTTTCTACTTGGATAGACCCAGAAAAATAGCTCACCAGCATAAGGCATGTCACCACAAAAGGCAGGAAGAGAACCTGAAGTTTACATAAAACTGCGAAAAGGAGATGGGAGTCAATACTCATAGTGACGAAAGCACTAGTGTCCATTGCTGAAGTGTGGGCCCCCCTCCCCCAATGTTTAATCCTTCCTTCAGTGACATAGCATTAAAGGTTATTGACCAGCTCTGCAGAGGTACATTCAAAGTGGTCCCTGAACACTAATCTTCGGACCGTCTCAGCCTGACTTTAAAAGAGTTGTTCGAGGGGGCTGAGAGGGAAGGACTAATTAAAAACCCAGATTTCTGGTACCTGATCCCACAGATTCTGACTCTGTCAGTGTATCTGGGACGGGCTTGGAAATATGTTTTATTTTGTTGTTGTTGTTGTTCTTGTTGTTGTTGCAAGGCATGTCTGAATTAAAAGATGTTACCAGGTAATGCCTTCCTGAGATTGGTAGTTGTTATTAAACCTAACAGTGTATTAGAATCACCAGGAGAGACTTGTTAACCCACAGATTACCTAAGAGTCTGCATTTTTAGCAAGTACCCAACTGATACTGATTTTCCTGGCGAAGGAACCATAAATTGAAAAACACTTGTGTGGAGTAGTTACATATTCAAATACCGGTAAAACCTAAATAAAAATATATTTGCATGAATCAGACTGAGCATAAATAATAAAAAAAATGAGGGATCTGTGTGAATTAGAGAGGGCATGCCCAAACTAAATGTATTTATAATGTAGTTTCTTCTAAACTATTCTACAGGTCAATTGAAAGTTTTCTGAGATAAAATTCTACTCTATGCCCTTTAATGTGCGATTTCTAGCTCTGTGAACTTAGACTGAGCATAGCTTTCTATGAATGTGGAAATGTCATTCATTCATTCATTCATTCATTCATTCATTCCAGCTATTTATTGACTAACTTGTATATGCTAGGTGCTGTTCTTGGTGGATGGGATATATCAGTAAATAAAATTGTAAAAAAAATAGTCCCCTTATGAAGAAATGTACATGGAACCTACCCACTTCTACACAATTTTAGTTTAAAATTGAAATATAATTAACCTTAAGGTCTGCCTCACTTATTAGTTAAAATTCCCAAGAATGCAACCATTGCATATCAAACCAAAAATAAATGTCTAAGTTTCATAATCTCTTAGTAAAATACTTATATTGCTTAGATCAGCTAACTGCTAAGAAAATAGCTTGTCTGAAAATTCTAAGGTATAAGTGTAAAGGCTATGATTTGGGGAATACCAAACCTTAGCACTCCTTATCAAATATATGCAAAAGAAGTATTCTATGAGATTCTGAGAAAGGTGAGATTGCAAGGATACAAACATGATCATTGAATACAGCTATTTTCTTTTTTTTAATGTTTGCTTCTTTATTCAATTATTTATTTTTGAGAGGGGGAGGGGAGGGGAGAGGGAGGGGAGAGAGAGGGGAAGGGAGGGGAGGGGAGGAGAGGAGAGGAGAAGGAGCAGGAGCCTGCAAGCCGGGGAGGGGCAGATCCTAAGCAGTTGCTGTGCCAGTAGCAGCAAGCCCTATGCAGAGCTTGAACTCAGGAACTGTGAGGTCATGACCTGAGCCGAAGTTGGAGGCTCAATTGACTGAACCACCTAGGCGGCCCATAATACAGCTATTTTCAATCTTACCTTCACATAATTGTCTAAAATGCTTTTGAAAAATAGCACTGCCTGGCTCCAGCTGCAGAGTTGCTATTTTCCCTTGTTCGGGAGTGGGCCGGGGCATCCCCAGTTTAAAAGGCTTCCCAAGGGATTCTCATGTGCAACTATAATTAAAAGCCACTGATATAGAAAGTGTCATTCATTTGTTTATTTCTTTGCAAACACTTAGTGTGCACTCCATGAGCGTGTGTGAGGATACATTTGCGAAAAAAGAGATACGGAATATATCCTCATGAGTATATATTTCTTTAGTATTTTAAAGAACTAGAAAAAACAGAAAGCCCTTTATTGGAGATTTGAGTGTACTGAACACCGTGCCTTCCACATGCAGACTCTGGGTCATGTTTCTGAGCAGCCTGGCTTGGTGGGCAAGTTTGTCTTGAAGTAACACTGGAACTGCAACATATTGGGAATGTGTTAATATCACAAATAGCTTTTGAACATAATTTAAAAGGATATACTTGAAACATACTCTGTCCCAGATACATTTCAGATTCTTCTTAATTATAAAGAAAGGAAGTAGATATTGAAGGTGCAAGTCCTATAATAAGTCAATTGTTTTAAGGCTACATGAAAGAAAACAATGTACACAATGTTCTCAGCAGGACTTGAAGATGTCTATCCTCAGAGGACTAAGAATTTAAAAAGAAAGTAGGATTTTAATTGGGTGAGAAGGGTTTATTTTGAACTATGGAATAAATTACCTATTCAAAGAATTTAGAAAGAGCGTTCTGTAATGCTCATGATAATGTTAACCTGTCTCAGCACTGTTCCCTAGGAAATGATACTTTTACTCTTTTCTGAATTCCTTTTAAGAAGTTTCTGATATTAAAGGAAAAGATGTTCTTTCTAAATATTTATAAAACACCTAAGACCAAAAAATGCATAGGTTTCTTCCACAGATTGTTTTATTTTTTCATGTGTTCTTTTTCTACATACACAGCTATATTATAAGATGTTTTTCATACCTCTCAGGATCCTAAGAAACCCTACAGGTTATTTGATGACACCCCACCCCCCCCCCCATCCACTCTCAATTCTGTATTTCCTTTCTCATCACAGTTTTTTGTTTGTTTGTTTGTTTTTGTTTTTGTTTTTGTAGGGAGAGAGAGTGAGAGCTCACATAAGCAGAGGAGAGGGGCAGAGGGACAGAGAAAGAGAGGAGAGAGGGAGAGAGAGAGAGAGAGAGAGAGAGAGAGAGAGAGAGAATCTTAGGCAGGGTCCATGCTCAGTGCAGAGCCCTATGCAGGGCTTGATCATAAGACCCTGGGATCATGACCTGAGCCAAAATCAAGAGGGGGACACTCAACCAACTGAGCCACCCAGGTGCCCCCCTCATCACCATTTCTAAGAAGCATAATTTTATTCATTTCTTTCCAATTTTGTCCATTATACTTTGGACATCTTTTTTTTTTTTTTTTTCCCTGCGAGAAGGATATCTCTCTTATTGTTGCTACAGATTCTGTGCACATATGGTGATAGGCACTATGCTAGCTATTTTGAATGCATTGTTTCCAACCCTCATATCAAATCTTAGAAGGTAGGTATTTTCCTCAAATTATGAGCATGGAAATAGAGGTGAAGAAGAGAAGGATAAACTTGTTCAAGTTTATAGAGTAGCCCAGTAAGCCAGAAACCCATGCCAGGTTTGCTCCAGTACAATGCCTATAACATTTTTCTAGCTTATCTCTCCAAGACTTCTATAAAGGAGTTCTCTCACTTCTTCTTGATTATGAAGAATAATTTTAATCCTTTTTGACAAGTCTGCTATTCATGGCACATGTACTTTTTGAGACCTTTCTAAAGGTAATCCTCATTTCTTGTGACTGTTCCTTACGTGTGGTCGTTTTTGACTGCCTCTACTTGCCTCATTCCAGTTTCTTGAAAACTGGTCCGTGTGGGTCCCCCAGAGCTGACTGAACTCTCCGGGTGCTGTGTTTGCAGCATCAGGTTGAACTGCACCGTTCCTTGCCTTATTCTAGAGCAATGCTTCTATTAATCTGGCCTCAGGGCCCATCAGCCTTTTTGGCAGCCAATTAGTGTTGACTCCTACTGAGCTTATTGTCAACTAAATACCTCAGTCTCTTTCACAACTGCTGTTGCTAAGTCATATCTCACCCCTGGTCCTACCTTTGTGTATTTTGTTTCTGAATCCATGTTTAAGGCCTTGCAATTATCCCTAATGAAGTTTTTTTATTTATTTATTTGAGAGAAAGAGAGAGCATGCACACAAGTGAGGGGGGGAGGGAGTGAGGGAGGGAGAGAGGGAGAGAGAGAGAGAGAGAGAGAGAGAGAGAGAGACAGAGAGAATCTTAAGCAGTTTCCATGCTCAGTGTGGAGCCCAATTAAGGGCCCAATTCATGACCTGAGCCAGAATTGAAGTCAGATGGTCAACCGACTAAGACACCCAGGTACCCCATCCCTAATAAATTTAATCATATTAGAGTCACCCCATTGTTCTAGACTTTTAGCATTTTTCAATATCTGTTAGCATCTGGGATGGTGGCAGAGAATAGTGGAAAGAGATTCTGAATCTACATTTGATATAGTCACTCTTTCTCATGACATAAAGTTTTTTGCAAAAGAGTCACATAATTTTAACCTATGTTTAATTTATTGGTAAATTCCTTAACTGAGTAAGACTTGGTGCTGACCACCAGAAACTTCTGTTCAGGACGAAGACAATGACCCTGAGGTAGAGAGAGCTTTTTGGCTATAACCTGAGCTTTGCCTCTCAATATGCTATACTCAATATGTCCCCAACTATGTAGATCCTGCTGGGTTCATATGTGGGTTTCAAATAATTGTCGAGAATTTGAGTTGAATCTCAGGTAAGTTCAGGTGAGCAAAAACTCTTGAGCAGCTTCAAGAAGCTTCAGCAAAACTGCTGCTAGGTCGTTCACTGAAACTAAATGTCCACACATACTAAATCGTGGGGGAAATAAAAAGCTACCAAATCATGAGAGCATTGAGAGGGGATACTGATTTTGTCACCCAAAGAATCACTACCTGTTTAAAATTAGGTAAATATTATGACTCCATGCATGGCAAAGTTTTTATGTGAGGTCAGAGATGAAAAATATGTTTGAAGGGAAACATTTTTTTTTTTCTCTCCTATCTCTTGGCCTTATTCTCTCCTTTGTCTCTTTTTCTCAATTCTTAGACAAATACTAAGTGATCTAAAAAAAAAAAAAAGAAAGAAAGAAAAAAAATCAAGAGAGTTCCATGCCAGATAGTTTTTAATCTTCTTCCTCTAACAGTTTCCAAGAAACTAAAAAGGGAAAAGTGGAGAGAGGAGGAAGATAATCAGGGTTGATTGTGAATCTGGGAAAAGTCTCAACTATGTATTGAGATTCACAAAAATGAAATATGAAAGATCACAAGAGAGGAAATGAATAACCATTTTGCCCGTTGCCAGTGTTCTGCTCCCCATTCTTCCAGCTGCGGCCGATGCTTTAGCTTTACCCTCAGCTCGGAGTTAGAGGCACACGCACACATCTCAGCTGCTGTGCTTTCTGGTACTGTTGTTTGCCTTTCTTTAGAATGCCCTAAAGATAGCATTCTTCCCAAACACACTGTCAGGCTGAGAAAATTTCATCAGGGGGATGGAACCATCCTCTCTGGTAGGAAAGTCTTTTCCACCTGCAGGGTGTATGTAAACTATTGGAAATATACAATTTTTTTAGTGGCATCAGCAGCCAAAAAAAAAAGTTCCTGATTCAGCTCTCCAACTACTTTTCTCATCTCTACAGAGGACTTGATGTAAAGGACCTATGATGGCCATCTTCATCACGTGTCCTGTGTGTCTGGCACATTGTATGGCCCATACCAGGCATTCAACAAATATTTGTTGACCAAATAGATGAACTTTGGCTTGAGTCATCTAGGATGAGCTGGTTCTTTCAGCATACGTAAGAATGAGCAGACACTCGATGCACAAATACGTGTGTCCTATCGAGCAGTGAACATTGCCAGGTAAGGAATTCTTTCAGCTTTCACAGCTGTTTTGTTGGTGGTGATTTCACCATGTATTCCAGACATTTGGAAATTGAATTGTTCAGTATGATATAATAGAATATTTTGTATCTGAGTATACAGAAGTTCAACCTTCCCTTTAACCTTGAGAATTTCTCATCCAGTTAATTTGATAACTGAATTCGGGGACCCTAAAGCTTGTATTTTTAACAAGTTCCCAGCTTCTCCTACTGCTGTTGGTTGAAAACCATTGCACCAATCCAATCCCTAAATGACAATGGCGAAGGTAGGCTGAGAGTGTGGGTAAAGAAACATATCAGTATGGTTGCTCAAGCAGTACCCACACCCTCCTTTCAACTGAGGCATTTTTCTGTTTTCCCATGTGGCCTCTTTAAGGCAAGCGGAAGGAAGAGAAAAAGATGGCAAGATCTCAGTGAAGTAAAATCAGCATCAATAAATGAGAACAGATCTTAGGTGAAATTTGTGGGTTCAATAAAAAGTTTTTACTTGTTTTGAAGTTCTCCAGGGCCAAGAGAGAGGTTCTATTATCTCCATCGCGAGCTTCTTCCACATCTAAAAACATTATTCAGAACATTCCTGCTACAAACTTAAGCCCATTTCCATTGCTAATGAGGCATTCTATATTATACTACTAAGGAGCTGATGTTGGAAAATAAATGTGTCTATGAAGTAACTGCATTAAAAAAATAAAATTGAAATAAAAATAATTAAATGCAGCCAGCTGCTTTAAGCAACCTTTTCATCACATGGTAAGAAAAGTATTCAAAAGCAATCCAAAATCTGTTCTCCTCTGTTACTTCTTGCCTTATTGCCTCACCACAATGAGCCGTATCAGTAATGGAAACGACTGGCTCCACGCATTTCCTTACGCTATGGCCAGTTCTGTGTCCTTTCAATGAAACCATCTTCATTTATTCCTTTGCTCTTATCTGGTTTGGCCATAGTCATATTAAAGGATAAAAAAAAGCAAACAAGTGTACTTAGTCACTAAGAGGTAAATTTCTCTTCTCCTTAGTCTTGCTAAAGACAATGTTGGAAAGGGAATGAAGTGGGCCATGTACAGCTTCTCAGGATGAGAAGAGTTGTACTGTTCCCAAAGAATTAAATACATCATCTTTCTCAACCTGTGAAATCACTTTTACGTGACCCAAACTTCTCACACATATACTTGTTTGTTCTTGAAAAGATAAGGTGAAATGGCACAAAGTGAACACATACATACATTATATACATTAAACACATATATACAATAAAAACATTTATGTTTGTGAAAAGGAAGCTTGGCTGCACTTGTCTAGACAACCAGACAAACTTGTGTTGCTTATACTAAAAGATTAACCTATTAGAATACACAGAATTAGGAAAGAGGAAGACTCATGATTTCTTTTGGTGGTTAATGCCCTGATTTGGTTGGTCTGCTTTTTTGTTTGAATCCTTTAATGTTTATTTATTTTTGATAGAGACAGAGCATGAGCGGGGGGGAGGGCAGAGAGAGAGAGAGAGAGAGAGAGAGAGACAGACAGATTCTGAAGCAGGCTCCAGGCTCTGAGCTGTCAGCACAGAGCCTGATAGGGCTCAAACTCAGGAAACACAAGATCATGACCTGAACTGAAGTTGGATGCTTAACTGACTGAGCCACCCAGGTGTCCCTATTGGTTTGCTTTTAGTTTAACTTCTCTTTTATCTAGATGATACTAGCAGGTGAGTAGTTGTCCTTATACTTAGCGAGGTGTGCAAACCTAAAATACTAAAAAGCAAAACAGTGCCCTAAACCCCAAATACCAATCTTCTTACACAGTATATAAGGATATGTCCACTTGTACTGAATATATTCCCTGAAACTTTTAGCATGTAAGGAAGCCCATGCTGGACAAAGTCACAGAGAAAGGGTTTTAGTAAAATGCATACATACATACGTGTTTATAGTTAAAACAAAACAAAACAAAAT
The DNA here is from genome assembly GCF_046562875.1 of Panthera onca. Taxonomy (NCBI): domain Eukaryota; kingdom Metazoa; phylum Chordata; class Mammalia; order Carnivora; family Felidae; genus Panthera; species Panthera onca. The sequence continues at coordinate 85,607,972 of NC_138346.1, forward strand.
CCACCAAATGATTTCCCCTCTTATATCATTATACCTTATAGATAATTGCCATATTTTGAGCATTTTTCTAAAGTTACCAGAAAATTGAACTTTTCCTACGTGTTAATATTATTATTCTGTATATACCTGATTATATGTGCTAGATATATTCTTAGAAATTACATGGTAAAAATAAGAATTTTGGAAGTAGATATCTAATTTAACTATCCTGTGCCAACGTTTTACAACCTGTCCTTAAATAAAACAAAGCAACCCCAATTTATACAGCAGACACACACTCACAAACACACATAGCTAACACAAAATGTTATACAATAATTTATGCTAAATGAGATGCATTCTGACATTTTCTATCCTATCCTGTTTTGTTCTTTAAAAAGTGTTGGTCATGCCCCACTAAATTGATTTCAGTATACACTAAATTTCACAAAAATCTCTCCCTTGAAAAACTGCTGTTTTTAAAAATTCTATAATGATGATTAAATCACCCTTACCTATGCTGATTAACTACCTTCTGATTTGTCTCTGTAGCAATTTCAGGTTTTGACATAATGAGCCTTGAATCTATACTCACTTCTATTTGACTAGTACCTATCTGAAGGTAACTACAAAATCTATGTTGTGCATATGAAGACAGTGCGGTGTTTGATAACGTTATGGTTGCTTAAGATGCAATTTTTAATGAATGCTTTGCTGTTGCTATCTCAATCTGGTGAACTGAGTACACAGCCTACTGTCTCAAGCCTAGTACTTTTGTGTTTCATTTCCCTTGGGCTGATCTATACTTGACTTTCTATACATTAGATCACTCCGAAGAAAAGTCTAAAAAAGCATCTCTAGCAATCTTTAATTCATATGATTAAAAATTCAAAAGAAGCCCTTGTACCAGCTGTTAGATTATGTTCGTAAGCTGTAATTCAGAGTTCAGGCCCCAGCAAATTGAAGGTTAGGTTAACAGGATTATTCAGTGGAACTGCATTAAACTGTAGCAACTAGAACAGTAGGTGGACTGTTTTATACACGCTCATTTGCAGGAGATAAACTAAGGATGAGCAAAGTTATCGCATTGGAAATCTTGCTATCCATTTTTTTTACCTCTTTTCTGCAGTATGATTTAAAAGGGAAAGCAAGTGAAACTAACCACAGAGTTTATTCGCTATATATGCCGACCAGTAGAAAATCCACATCGATTGTTACAGTGAATCTCTTTTGAAAATTACCAACAGAGTTTTCCTCTTTAGACTTTAGCTTTCTCCAATAAAGTCTGAAGTTTCAGAAGAAAATATTTTTGCTGCTCCATACTGAAGTGTGTTAACGTGCAAATTTGGGAAATACCAAAAATTAAAATACCAAAAATTATAATTTAGTTATAATAGTGATGCCCTTATACTTCCGTGATGTAGTAGTAAAAAATTTTCTTGATAGTATCAATCCCCTACTTTCAAAAAATAAGAAAACCTAAGTTATAAATACAATACTTGAGAATTTACCAATTGGTCCTGGCTCAGGCACTTTCTAGTAGCATGTTCTTAAGGAAGTCATTTAAACTCTTTGGGCCTCACTTTTCTCACTTAGAAAATGAGAGAAATGGACACTATGACTTTCTTCTGTGGACAAAAGGTCCTTTCTTTTGTGTTTTTTTTTCTTCTAAGTTTATGCAGAAAGTGATTGTGGGGCTGGATCTCCTTGTTGTTGGCTGATAAGTGATCAGGAACAAAATAAATGAAGAAACACAAAATCTATTTTGTCATAAAGGAACTTGAAATATTTTCCTCCTCAAGACTGACTAACTGCATCGGAAAAGGAAAATAAGACTTCTCCAGGCAAGAGTGAAGAAAATGACACAGATTAGTAATCTCAGTTTAGAAGATGTAAAATAAAATCAGTGAAGAGAAATTTAAACAGATCCTCTGTCTCACTACATAGTAAACATAAGAAAAGAATGAATGAAGTTTTTAAAAACACAAACATCAGCTTCAACAGAATGAGAAGGGCATCACCAAAAAACCCCAATATTTTGCTTACAACAGGAGACAAGGTGCAAGGAAAAAGAATGTTCTTGTGAAAACTCTGACCAAAGTTTTGAATGAACTTCAAAAATGTATCAAAACTAAAAATATTTCAAAGATCACTTTTAGTCAGTAAATACCATGAGACGCTACTTTAAATAGGTTTTTGAAAAAAAAAATGGTATAGCTGTACACTGTAGTTGTGACAGTTCATACCTCTTTTCGAATGGGGGCGCCTGGGTGGCTCAGTCGGTTAAGCATCTGACTTCGGCTCAGGTCGTGATCTCACGGTCTGTGAGTTTGAGCCCCGGGTCGGGCTCTGTGCTCACAGCTCAGAGCCTGGAGCCTGCTTCCGATTCTGTGTCTCCCTCTCTCTCTGTGCCTCCCCTGCTCACACTCTGTCCCTCTCTGTCTCTCAAAAATAAATAAACATAAAAAAAAAAAAGAATAATTAGTGAGTATAACTTACTACTTGGCATTTTCCATAGGGATGCTTAATTTCAGTATCTTTTTTATATCTGGAATGATATATGTTCCATGTACAGTGGACTGAAAGCAAGATAAGAATTAAAAATATGATAAATTGGGGTGCCTGGGTGGCTCAGTCAGTTCAGCGGTTTGTGGGTTCGAGGCCCACGTCGGGCTCTGTGCTGACAGCTCAGAGCCTGGAGCCTGCTTCGGATTCTGTGTCTCCCTCTCTCTCTGCCCCTCCCCTGCTTGTGCTCTGTCTTTGTCTCTCTCTCATAAATAAACCTTAAAAAATTAAAAAAATAAAAATAGTATAAAGTTCTGTGGATAAAGACATACATTTATTAAAAAGCACTTATCCTTCATTTGCTGGATTCACAGACGTTTGCACATTTTTTATTTTTCTCCTGTTTACATAATAGAGATTCGTGTATCAAATCAAGGTGGCCAATCAATAATAAGAGCTAAGGAGGGATGCCTGGGTGGCTCAGTCAGTAAAGCATCTGACTCTTGATTTCAGCTCAGGTTATGATCTTGTGGTTTGTGGGATCGGGTCTTGCTCAGGCTCTGCCCTGACAATGTGGAGCCTGCTTAGGATTCTCTCTCACTCTCTCTCTCTCTCTCTCTCTCTCTGTCCCTCCCTCCCCTCTTTTTCTATTTTGAAATGAATAAAATAAACTTAAAAAAAAAAAGAACTAAGTAGTCACAAAAAACTGGCTTGCAACTCCAGATCACCCCAATTACTATGTGAATCTTGGCAAAGTACTAAAGTTCCCTGATCTCTAGTTTTCAAATCATCAAAGAAGATGGCCATTCATACTGTTACTACGAATTTGAATGAATTAATACATATAATACTCACCATATTAGAGTTACTCAATATGTTATTAGTCTTTTTCCTAATATGGATCTAGCAGTCATAAGTCTTCTAGAAAGAAATCTCCCACGGTATAGAATAACAGTTCTTTATTTCATATCATATTCCAGTTTCCACTGGAGAGAAACTTTAAAAAGTATGGAAATTATATTCAAGATCCTTTAAATGTAAGGAGTATCGTGAACTATTTATGGATTGAAGGGACTGTTTCTGTTAATGTAGGAAAAGCACATTTCAGAAGAAAGAAGACACAGAACATCACTTCTGTTGTTCTGTCTTTATTGAACAGCAACATGTGTGGAGAACTGTTTCAGCAAACATCTGAACAGAATGCACAATGGCAGCAGACCTCAGGGTATGATATCTTACTAGCAGTGGGGAGAGGTTTATGGTAAATGAAAGTATTAAATTATATACTGAGTTATATATAAGGCAGTAAGACGTATGGAAAAATGGGTAGAGCAGACTCACTCTGAAAAAGATATGAACATATGCAAAGGGGTACAGGTTACAACATTAAATAGGGCGTCAGTACCGACCTCAGAGAGAAGGGTGAATTAAAAAAAAAAAAAAAAACATAAAGAAGGTAAGGACATCATCCAGGAGAACGACTGGGGGTGCAATGTTTGTTGACAGAGGAAATAGGTAAAACAAAGCCCCAAGATGAGAATGTGAAGCCATATCTGTTGCACAAGGAACCCAGTATGACTGGGATGACATAATCAAGAGGGAAATAAAGAATGGAGGTCAAAAGTAACAGAGGTGATATCATGGAGGGCCTTCTGGAACATGTAGGGACTTGGGCTTTGAATCGGGGTAACATAAGGGCTAGGGGGCTTGCAGGGTCCTGAAGAGGAGTAATATGCTATACTTCACTCAAACTTGATTAAACTTGTTGCTGTTTGTTCTCAGCAGGAAGCCTTGAGACTTGTTAAGAGAGACTACTGTCATAATCTAGGAGGGATACCAACGTGATATTAGTAGAGAAGGTAAGAAGTAGTCATATGCCAGGTATATTTTTCCAATCTGAGACAACAGATCTGATGATGAAGTAGATGTGCGCTTTGAGAGAGTGAGAGTAACGAAAGAGGACACCATGGCTTGGAGCCTGAATGATTAGTAGGATGGAATTTGCATTAACTAAGCTGTGAAAGACTATGGGGGAAACAAGCCAACTTCAGGAGGAAACATGAAAAATTGGGTTGGTGCATGATAAAACTGTGAGATACCCATTAGATATCCCGGTGGCTATGTGAAAATGCACAAAGAAGTTTATGGAAGAGGGTTTATCTGGAAACCTGCTTAAACTTGGAGTAAACCAAGTGAATCAATAGTATAAAAGCCATGAAGAGGGGGGCGCCTGGGTGGCTCAGTCGGTTAAATGCACGACTTCAGCTCAGGTCATGATCTCACAGTTTGTGAGTTCAAGCCCCACGTTGGGCTTTTTGCTGACAGCTCAGAGCCTGGAGCTTGCTTTGGATTCTGTGTCTTCCTCTCTCTGCCCCTCCTCCACTCGCTCTCTCTTTCTGTCTCTCAAAAATAAATGATAAAAACTAAAAAAACTTTTAAAAAGCCATGACGAATAGATAATATCACCTAAAGGAATGAGGGTGGATAGAGCAGGGACTCCAAGGACCAAAGCATGGAACCCTCTAACATTTAGAGACAACTACACGAGCTCCACGTCTCAGGCATTTGGTACTCACACATTCCACGTCCATTTAGAACATGATGCTTTGACTTATATTCGCCCCTTTGATCTGACCCCTCAAATCACCTATCGGAAACCCTTCTGTCTTCCAAGAACCACCTATTTGCTTCACCCCTTCAAAAGACATTTTTCTAATTGTGCTCATCCTCTGTCTCCTATCTTACCCTGTATTACAGTGTATCCACCTGCATCCTTTAGCAGATTAGGCCTCCCATGGCAGCAACCCCTACCATTCCCATCACCATCGCTATGAAGTGACATCAGTGAATGTTTGACATGTACCAGGCATGCTCTTAAACTCACTTGAAACACAATATCCTTAAATTCCTTAACTCATCTACTCTTATTTTACAGAAGAAAAAAATTGAGACTCTGAAGCTAAGGTCAATGGCTTAAGGACTCCTAGCTAGAAAGCAGCAGAGCTGAATTTCAGTATCGAGTCTCAACTATTCTAAAGACCTTGATCACTACCTGGGCCACCTTCATGTTATTCATTTTATACTTTACCAGACATGGTAAATATTTTGTAAAAGTTGCTGGGTAAATAGATGAATGAGGTTTTGAATTAATAGCTCTGCTTTCCTTTTGGCAGCTATAATAAAATCTTAACTAACAAATTAATTTTGTACATCCTTCAATTAATTAGCATCTTTAATTTTCTTGTTATAGTCTACTTTTAATAAAATGTGCCAAATTACAACACATGTTACTTTAGTTCTTCAATCAGAATAAATTGCTGAAACATTTCTTTGAGGTGGGTACAAAATCATCTTTGTTCCCTATACCTTGGACACCTTGGGTGATATTCTTTCTTGAGAAATTATGATTAGGACCACAGGATCACATGATCTGGAACTTTCAGAGAAAGATATGTATCATATTCCCCAGGCAATTCACCTGGAAACTCTTTTTAAAATAATATTTTGAGAGTAATTTTTAGCAGCATGATTCAAAGTATACATTTTTATTAAATCTTTAGCTAATTAGAGACCCAAATCATAGACTGTCTTCTTTGCCAAATGTAACAAGATGCTGTCAGCATCCCGTCTTCATTCTGCAGATTTCGCAGTGTGATTGGGTTGAATCCGCCTTGCCCCCATTTGCATCTGTGGGCGCGAGGGCTTTATTCCTGGATCTAGGAAGGCTGTTCTATGCACTCAGGGCAGTCCAGAAATAATAGGAGCTAACATGTCACCACGACTGCCTCCACTCCCCTCTTCAGCCACGCCTCTATCCAGTAGCTCTTACATTCAATGACTCTAAGGAGGTGGTATATAAATACTCCCTCTCTCATCTCTAGAACAGGATTATTCTGAGGTGTGTGTTTTCCACTTGATTCTAGAGGATGCTCTGCGGGATGAAGCGCCAGCCACACACTGTGATAGCTGGCTGATAAAGCACTCCTTGGTGCATGACTTCACTTCCCTCGATCTCTTTCCTGCCACCTTAAATTAGCGTTTCCTGCACCTCCCAAATAAACTACTTGCCCTCACATCCTTATCTTAGGGTCTGCTTCTGGGGAAAACCAAACTAAGACACCAGAATTCTGGTTATCTGCGTTTTTACTGTAGTGATAGAGCCTCCTGGTAGAAGGAAAGAAACAGCATGCTTTTTACCTCCCTCGGTGCTTTTGTGTTCAGCCAAAAATGTGCCATATTTAACTGCTCTTGTACATGATTGTAATAAAGAAATTGGGGAGGTTAGTCAATATTTCATGTAAGTCCCATATTTTGAGATATTGATGCAACACGTGACTGTTTTATGGGTTGAATATGCTAGCCATTGATCTATTATGAACAAGCCATTTGAGTACATGGGGCAAAATCTCAAAGAAATAGCACAGTGTCCACACTTAGGAAGAACAAGACAATACATGAGACCATTTCAGACTCTAGGGTATGGCAAAGGTTGTGACACTATAGATATCCAAACCTGTAAAGCCATGCGTTTACAGCCATTTTCTAATTTTTTTTAATTTTTTTTAACGTTTTTATTTATTTTTGAGACAGAGAGAGACAGAGCATGAATGGGGGAGGGGCAGAGAGAGAGGGAGACACAGAATCGGAAGCAGGCTCCAGGCTCTGAGCCATCAGCCCAGAGCCCGATGCGGGGCTCAAACTCACGGACCGTGAGATCATGACCTGAGCTGAAGTCGGACGCTTAACTGACTGAGCCACCCAGGCGCCCCTATAGCCATTTTCTAAATGATAAACTCTTAGACAAACATAGGATAGTGTTATTAATCAATGTTGACAGACATACACATACTGTCAGATGGAATAACCCAAAATCTATTTCTTTCCAAAGCTAAAAGAAAAACTGTTTTCCTCATCATACACTAATTTCTGGATCACCAAATTTTATCAGGGTTACTCTTATTTATGAAACTATATCCACATTTAATTTACCTCAAAGCTGATTTACAGGGGTGCTTGGGTGCCTCAGTCAGCTAAGCATCTGACTCTTGATTTCAGCTCAGGTTATGATCTCATGGTTGTGAGATAAAGCCCTGCATCAGGCTCTGTGCTGAGATTATCTCTCTCCTTCTACCCCTACTCCTTCCCCAGCTTATACATACTCTCTCTCTCTCTCAAAAAAAAAAAAAAAAAAAAAAAAAAAAAGCCACAAAACAAAACAAAGAAATTCCACTCTGATTTATAAAAAGACTATTTTCTGCTTTATTTTCAACTGAATATTTATACTTTACTTAAATAGTCATTAAAAATACCTGGTGAAACCTTTAGTGTGAGGTTATATCAGTCTTTGATGTTATAGGTCTTAAAGCAATTTTCTTCTTAGGGGTTCTTCCTAAAACTGACGTTAAAGTTTTGGTTTTTGTTTTTTCCAACAGCAGAGAATGTGGAATGTGTCTTTCACATGTATGCTAGAAGCATCCTTTGGTTTTAAATAAATTATCAGAGAAAACTCGTAGTTCTAAAATTTAGCACTTTCTGAAAAACCAAATCCTTTTCTGTATGATGTAATTTAGTTTCAAAATTTATTTTAAGGACTAGAAATTCTCGACAGCTAATTGGTACACTGGACATAAGTTTTTAGATACAGAGTAAACAATTTACTTTAGTGTCAAGGAACCATCAGTGACCATTTTATTAGAATTCTAAAAATGAATAATAAGCCCAGCCCGAGCTTGTTATAATTGCTAAAATAAAATCGCAGCTCACACTATGGTGATTTAGCTAAGCTCCTCTTTGATTCCATCAAACTGCACGGGGCAACAGCTGGCCTTTTTTCCGACACCCTTGGTATGTTGACTGCAGCCGCGTAACTGTGTAACTTTGTCTCAGGGCTGGACTGTTGCTAGGGCTTGGACCACACCTTCCTCCTGCTTTACCTAAAGCCCATTGGTCATGATTTCATAATCAGGCAGTTTGCAGGGTGTCAGCATAGGGGCATTGGCAAAAATATACTCTGTGTTTCTACAGGTGTTACATTTTTTGCTCCCCTAGTGACTACTAATCATTCAATTGGACTAAAATGATATATTTTAAAAAAACAATGTCCTGGCATTGCTGAGAACATGCATAGAAGGCCATGAAGGTCTACAATGCAAGATTGCACAATAACCCATTAAAATAAACATTTGCAAGCACAGATAGCTGGACTGAAATCCTGCTCTGATACAAATAACATCTGGACAACTTTTGTTTGCATCTTCCAGCATAAAACACCCTGGAGAAAAAATAGAAGGCAAGCTAAAAGACAAAGGACCACTAAAGGTTTTATTATGCTATGGGTGTGGTACCATAAATTTGAGGGGTTTCGGGCCAGAGTTGCCAAACCTGAATTTAAACAGCATGTTGTTTTTAAAAGTTGTAACACTGGTGAGGAACAATTCAGTTTTCTTACATAATTAATCCAGTGTGAAATAGAGTGACTGGAAAACATCCAGTGGTTTAAAAATAACTCAATTATTTATAAGTTCCACAGTGCTATAAGATTCCACACCAAGGAGAGTAAAGGCAGCTTGGTACCAAGTGCGTCTTTCTTATTCAACAAGCACTTTAGGAGGTGGATATAGGCAATCTAACTGTAAAAGACTATGCCGAGGGGCAAAGAAACAGAAGTCTCCTTGGATTATGGATCGGGGTGACGGGCAGGAAGAAGTTTCTTCCTCTGACATTTATATATTGCTAATACATGTTAGGATGAATTACTAATACCAAAAGTACTGAAGCATGTGAATGAAGTGGGGGTGGAGGGGTGCAGAGAACGGAGGAAGAGAGGAGGTCTGGAAAAGAAAGAAAAATGAGCATCTTTTTTATACGATCCGCATCATAGGCTATGAATCAGACACGTCAGTGAATGGACTTTCATTTCTAATGTTGCTCTTTGATGTGAAGCAAAATAATTACAAGCTGAAAGATACTACCAAGTATGATATTCAATATAAAGATAAAGAAATTAGCCATAAATAAATCCTTATATAAAATATCACTCTGAGGGCGGGCCAGCAGCTAGTAGCTATATATTTGTGTCAGCTACAGCTGGCTGCTAAACAAAGGGAATGAAAGTTTGCTTTAGTAACATTAAAATCTTGCAAAATATTTCACAGTTGTCTCATGCTTTATTTATTTATTTATTTATTATTTATTTATTTACTTACTTACTTACTTACTTATTTAGGTGCTCTTCTATGTAAAGGGGGCATGCAAGAGATGGCAATAGTCTCAAAACACCAGGCCCAGAGTTGGAAAGATTAAACTCTAAAATCTGCCTTTAAAATATCAGGTGAACTTTTCTAGATAGATTTGGTTTACTTTAATTTTATTTCTTTAAGCTAGAGTACAGAGATCAGGGGAAAAAAATGAAAGCAGATCTTTATATATTCAGCCACTTTGTAAGCTTTTCACTATGATTCTAGTATGTTTCAGACATACTGTATGTATTGGTACTTTTAGCCTTAGAAACAAACAAAATATAAAACATAATTCTTTCATTTATCTACCGGGCTGAACAAGCAAAATTTTGTTATACTCATGATAAGGAAAGTAGGTGTCATTTACTTAAATAAAGCGTCAAGAAATGATTTTTTTAAATCATCTGTTGTTTATTTATGGATACTACCTGAGAGATAAATTTCAGTAATCCTACTGTAAGAGGATTAGTTTTTTCTTGAGAAGCTGTAAGTGATAGTAGAAATACTGAAGGAAAGTAGTAAAGGGATTACAAAGTCCAGGTGGTTGCAGTTATCATACCTAACTGCTGGTAAGTGAAGTTTTACTTGTAATCATTGCACTAATAATTGGGAGATTACTACTAGAACAACTTGACAAAGTTTGTGATTAAAGGTCAAGCCAGTAAATAGGCTCACGGCTACCCCGCTCCCTGACATCAAGTTTCCATTGCTTTGATACTATTTTTTTTTTCCCTGTCTGTAGTATGGAGTCAGTGGCTAGCTGAACATCAGTAATCTCTGCTTCTGTAGTATTTTGCTTCCCTCCCTCTAGCCAACCTGTAAAGACACAGTACATCAAGGCTTCTAGGCTGGCACTGATGACCCAATGCAATAAGATCCTTCTGAAATGAATTAGAACAATGGCTATTGATCAGCTCAGGGCATTGTTTGCATGTGAAAAGAGAATACTGAACACTGTCAGCTCTGAGTGGTATCTCCACGTGTGAAAGACACTATTCTTGTGCCCATTCATTTAAATGTATTATTTACTCATTTCCTTAAGGCCTGCATTGTGGCAGTTATGTTAGATACCAGAAGAGAGGTACAATGTGTTGTTCCTGGAGGTGACAATCAATGATATGTGTTCAATCTTAATGTATAGGCATATGAATAGGGGGAGATTTGGCTCTTCCTAAGAGAGTTGAGAATGGCTTCAAGGAGGATAAGACATTTGATGTGGATCATGAGGGAGGAACAGTGGTGAGGAAGAGGGAAAAAAATGCCTGGGTAGAAAAGAAATCGTAAGAAGGAAGAGGCATAAAGATGCACAATGTTGGGGCCCCTGGGTGGCTCAGTTAGTTGAGCATCTGACTCTTGATTTCAGCTCAGATCATGATCGCAGAGTTGTGGGATTGAGCCCTGCTCCATGCTCAGCACAGAACTAGTACAGATTCTCTCTCTCTTTCAATCTCTCTCTCTCTGTCCCTCTCCCCCATTCACACACTCTCTCTGAAATAAAACACACACACACACACACACACACACACACACCACACACACACACACACACACACTGCACTATGTGAGAAAAGGTCACTGTTGGGTGCAACTAAAGAATGAGGTGTGAAGAGGGATGTGGCATGAGATGAACATGGCCAGGTAAGTTGGACCAAGACTGTGGAAAGGGTCACGCTAGGCCAAGGAGTTTATTCTTAGGGCAATATAAAGGAATTAAAGACTTACGTAGAACGTGACATAACTGGCTATAAATAGGTAAATAAACCTTGCTCATTAGACTTAAAGAGAATAGGCCATTTTGGTTTTTAGTAGGATTTGCAACATGCGGTTACAGAGTGAGTTATTAGGTCCATCTTGACACGTGATGAAAAGACGGGCCTCATGGAGGCCCCTTATACAGTGATATACATTATATTGATATATAAACAGGGTATCTCTCTCCTGTTTATGATTTACCAACATAGCAATCCTTCTCTATGAAAGAAAAGGGGAATTGAATGCCTTTTTCCTCCCATACACAGACACACACACACACACACACACACACACACACACACACAGATGAAAAAAAAACAAACAAAAAACCTTGCATTAACTAAAGTTTAAACCTGTGGAGATAAGAGCTGTATCCACGTGTAGAAACTAAAATGGAGAATTAGGCACTGATCCAGGTAACCAACACCCCCTTTACTCATCATCGCCTCCAAAATTCTGTTGCTTAATTTATCTCTATAGTTTGTAGAAAATAATGCTTCTCCAACAGATCCTTCCTTTGCTTTTTATTTTGTACTCTATAGCTACAGACTTAATTAGCTTATATGAACAAACCTTCTAGCACCTTACAGGAGAAATACTGGTTAAAAAAATGTTGGAAAGAACAAAGATTATTCCAAGATGAAATATTAGCATTATGACCCACACAGACCACCTGGAATTCTTTAAGCCATAATACTCAGTAACAATTCCTCTCATGCAATGTAGCTTGTACTTCCTAATTTCTCAAGAGATATTTACTTGGACACTAGCTCTTTGTTTTCAACAGTTTTCCTGCCTTTGCAAATTAATCCCCACCTGTAGTCAAATGCTTCCACTTATGAAATCACAACAGTTGTTTAAGTCATGGGATTAAGAATAATGGAAAACATTATGTAATTTTGGAATGTGGGAAGAGGAAAAAATATTTTAAATGAAGGGGAGAATTTTCTTATTTAGCTGTATCTTTAAAGATAAAATAATAGAGAAAAGTAAGTGGATGTTCCTGAAACAAAGAGAATAAAGCTGGGGCTATGCTGCTTTCAAAAGAAAAAAACAAATGACATACTGACCAGTACAGAGCTTCAGTGGTCTTTATACTCATGTAAACTACTAACTCATTCTATAGATGGTACACCGCAGTATTCCTAAGTGTCAGGCTAAAATGCCTGAGAAAATTACTGGATTTGGTTCTGCTAAGCTATTATGGGATGTCTGGAATCATGTCAACTCACCCAGTGACAAAAAGAGCAGAGTCACATGAAAAACTGTGACTGAATTCAAATTAGAATTACTTTAGCCAAACGAAATTATTCTGAACCTTAAATAGTTTTTATTATAAATTATAGACTTTATCTACAGTCAAACAGTCAACTTAATAATTTCCAGTTCTCCCAGGTCTTCATGTTGGAAAATCTAGATGGACCATCAACTGTTCTTTTCCATGTCCTGTTTGCATTACAAATGAGAAAGCCATGAAAAATGACTCAGTGGTGAACCTAAGACTTCCACCTCTTACCAAGAAGTAACAGGACCAGCTTTACTGTGATTGAAACAAACACAAAATAGACAAATATATGAAACAATGATTTTTTTTAGGACACTGAACATCAGATAATGGACGTTGATTCCAGGGAAAAACTGAGGTGAGCCCTACAATTGCCCTAGCTTAAGGCCTTGAAAGGGCTTCCAAGACATGGTCCAGGGAAGGAGAAAATAGGCTATATCAGCAAACTCCTTGAAGTTAGGGGATACGGGTAAGTGTCTGGAGAAAAGAAGGTGGCTACAATCTGAGAAATAGAGTACCAAAGAGGAACAAGATATAGAGAGAGAACTACTGATATCCACAGGGGAGTATCCTTTAATATTCAGCTGAGTACTGATCATTAAAGATGCTGCTGAAGACTGGGAGAGAAGGACCTGAAAAGATCAGAGGTAACAGTTTCCAGAGGTCACTCAGAGCTAGGAATAATGCCTATCCCTCCCAACCAGCATGGAAAACCTCATAACAAAGACAGCCTTGAGTAGAATACTCAGAAATATCTTGCCTGAGTGGTAGGGAATAATTAGTCCTAGACTGAGTACTATTCCAGTCCCAACTGATGAATTTTAAAAGGAAGAGCCAAAAGAATCAAACTATTTTCATATAATTTAACTGTGTTCCAGAATAAAGTTCTAGAATATTTATAGAACACAAACATATTGGACGCTCAAATAAAATTCATAATGTCTGGCATCCAATCAACAATTTCCAGGCATGCAAAGAAGTAGAAAAATATGGCCTATGATTAGGATAAAAATCATACGAAACAAACCAGAACTTCCACAGATGTTAGAATTAGCAGATAAAGATGTTAAGATAGTTTTTTTAACTGTATTGCAAGGAAATAGATGAAAAAGTATATAACAAATAAACTCCTAAAGATGAAAAGTACACCAGAGATGAAACTGTACTAGATGGGAGTGGCATCAGATAATATATTGCAGAAGAAAAACATTAGTGAACTTGTAGACACAGCAATAAAAAAATTCCACAATGAAATATATAGAGAAAAATATTTATTTAAAAAATGAACAGAAAATTAGATTTGAAAACGCTTCAAATGTCCCTACACATGTATAATTGGAGCCTCTGAAGCTACTGACAGAGGGTGGACAGAAAAATACTTTGGAGAAATAATGACTGAAATTTTTCCAAAATTGATGAGAATTTAACTTACAGATCCAAGAAACTCAACAAGGTCTAAGCACAAGAAATAAAGAAAAACATACCAGGTCACGTTATAACCACATTGTTCAAAACCAGGGGTAAAGACAAAATCTTAAAATCATCCAGAAAGAAAAATGATGTTACACATAGAGAAGCAAGGATAAATATGTGGCAGCTTTCTTACCAAAAACAATGATAGCAGGAAAACATCACAGTAAAATCTTTAAAGTACTGAATGAATAAATCTGTCAAATTAGAATACCACATTCAGTAAAAAATATCCTTTAAAAACAAAATTAGGGGTGCCTGGGTGGCTCAGTCGGTTAAGCGTCCGACTTCAGCCCAGGTCATGATCTCACCGTCCGTGAGTTTGAGCCCCGCGTCGGGCTCTGGGCTGATGGCTCAGAGCCTGGAGCCTGCTTACGATTCTGTGTCTCCCTCTCTCTCTGACCCTCCCCCGTTCATGCTCTGTCTCTGTCTCAAAAGTAAAATAAACGTTTAAAAAAAAATTAAAAAAAAATAATAAAAAATAAAAACAAAATTAAACTAAAAACTTCTTCATGCATACAAAAGTTGAAGGAATTCGTTACCAACAGGTCTGTACTATAAGAAATATTAAAGGAATCCATTCAAGTTTAATAATGACAGATGACATCCTGTAGCTATACAAAGAAAGAACACTGAAAAAGATAACTACATGGATAAATATATTTTTCTTAGTATTTCCCTTTCAAATAAAATGTACTTCTTAAACAAAAATAATAAAAAATTTAGGGGTTTATAGCATATGTATAAGTAAAATTTGAAACAACAGACTATGCGTAGGAGAAGAGTAAAAGAAGTATATTATGGTAAAGTTCTTATAAGTTAAAGATAGTTACTCTAAGCCACAAGGCAATTATTAAAATAATAAAACAAAGCACCATAGTTAATAGCTAAAAAAGAATATAAAATAGAATATAAAACATATTTATGCACAATATACACAAATACACATATAAATAAAAATATATTTTATATACTTATAAAAATATATAAATATATGAAATATATTTCAAAGTAAATGTAAATAAATATAAAATATTTATATTTCAGAGTAAGTTGATGTTGATTTCTTTTTAATTTTTAAAAAATGTTTTATTTAGTTTTGAAGGCGAGAGCATGAGCGGGGAAGGGGCAGAGGGAGAGAGGGCCAGAGGAGCTGAAGGAGATTCTGTGCTGACAACCTGGAGCCAAGCAGGCTGGAACTCACAAACTGAATTGTGACATCATGACCTGACTTGAAGTCAGCCTCTCAATCAACTGAGCTACCTAGGCGCCGCCAGAGTAAGTTGATTTCTGAGCAAAGAATATAACCAAAAAATATAGGATCTTTTCATAATCACATCAGATCACAACAAATGACATTAGAATATTAAACTTTGATGTTTCTAATAGTAAAGCTTCACAATAAATGAAGCAAAAACTAATAGAATCACAGGGGAAAATAAGTTAATCTATCATCATCATCAGAGATATCAATACCTCTCCTTCAATAACTGACAGAACAAATAGAAATCAGTAACAATATAGAAGAGCTGAAAATACTACGAACCAATTCAATGTGGTTAACAGTTATAGACCACTCCAGTCAACAACCATAAAATATACATGTTTCTCAAGGACACAGAGAACATTTACTAAGATCACCTATATTTAAATTCAGAAAACAAGTCTCAATATATTTAAAAGTCAAAGTAAGCATGCCCTAGTCCTATAACAAAATTAAATTAGAAATCAACTACAAAATGATCTCTGGAAATACCGCAAATATTTGGAAATTATATAACACACTTCTAAGAAATCCACTAGCCAAAATAATAAATCAAAAGGGAAACAAGAAAGTAGTTTAGACTGAATTAAAATGGAAACACAAATGTGTAGAATGCTGCTAAAGCAGTACAAAGCAGTATAAGCAGGGAAAATAATAGCACTGAATGACCAGAAATAATAATACTAATAATAAAGTCTCAAATCAATGATTTGCTCTTCAAAAACTAGTAAGAAGGGCAAGGATTTAATCTAAGGTATTCAGGAAAAGGAAATAATAAACATCAGAGCAGTTGGTAATGCAATAATAAGCAGAAAAACAATAGAAAAAAATCATTGAAAGTAAAAGCTTGTTCTTAAAGAAAAATCAATGATATTGGTGAACACTTTGCAAGACTTCTCAGAAAAGACATATATTAACTATATAAGGAATGAGAGACGAAGAAGTTCACTACCTAACCTATAAATATTAGAAAGATAATAAGAGGATATTATGAGAAACCTTATGACAATAAATTCAATAAGTTAGGTGAAATGGGGAAGTTCCTTAAGAGACAAACCACCAAAGCTTACTCAAATAGAAAGAGATTATGTGAATAGCCCTATATCTTTTAGTAAATTGACTTTTGCTTTAAAAACCTTCTAAAAATTTTCCATCCAAGATAACTTCACTAATGACTCTACTAAACATTAAAAAATAGTACCATTTCTATACAAAGTCATTCAGAAGCTCCAAGAAGAAAGAATATTATCCCACTCATTTTATGAGGCAAACATTAACCTATTGTCAAAACCAGACAAAGTCATTACAAGAGAAGAAATCTACAGATTCATATCCCTCATGGCATGCATGCAAAAATTCTCAGTGAAATATAAATAAGTCAAAAGCAACAATATAAAAGCAGGATCATAATATATCACAACAAAGTATAGTTTATCTAAGTAATGCATGGCTTATTCAACTTCAAAACTCAACCAATGTAATTCACCATTATATATTAATAAAGTGTAAAAGGAAAACCATATGATCACCTTAATAGACATGTGCATGCATACCCACACATACACATACAAACATCTGGTGAAATTAAATATTCATTCCTGATAAAAAATCTCAGCAAACTAGGAACAGAAGGCAATGTCCAAAGCCTGATGAAAGGCACCTAGGGAAAATATATAGCTAATGTCATAGGTAGAATGAAAGATTGAGTGCTTTTTCCCCCTTATATCAGGAATAAGAGAAGAATATTTGCTCTCACCACATCTATTATACAACATAATAGAGTTTAGGCATTGTAATCGTTTTGAAAAAAAAAGTAATTCGAATTAGAAATAAAGAACTAAACTATCTTTGTTCTCAGATGACTTGATCATCTATGTAGAAAATTCCTCTCTACAACAAAATTCCTAAACCGAATGAGTTAATTGAGCAAGACTATAACATATAACTCTAATATTAACAAAGCTAACAATATTGTATTAACAATCTGAAATTGAAAGTTAAAAAATATCATTCATACTAGCATAAAAATAGAAAATGCTTAAAGATAAATCTGGCAAAGATGGTCAACACCTGTAAACTGGAAACTATAAAATACTGTTGAGGTGCTCATGGGTGGCTCAGTTGGTTAAGCATCCAACTTCTGGGTTCTGCTCAGGTCATGATCATATGGTCATGGGATTGAGCACTGCATCAGGCTCTGCACTGACAGCACAGAGCCTGCTTGGGATTCTCTCTCTCTCTCTCTCTCTGCCCCTTCCCTCTTCACTTTCTCTTTCAATAAATAAACTTTAAAATATGTATATGTTGTTGAAATAAATTAAAGCAACCCCAAATAGACTGTGAAATACACCATGCTTACTATACTTAATATTGTCAAGATATCAATCATCCCCAACTTTATCTATAGATTTAATATAATTTCAGGTAAAATCCTAGCAGGATTTCTGTAAACATTAAGAAGTTGATTTAAAAAACCATATGGAAATACAAAAGACCTAGAATAGCCAAAAACATTGTAAAAGAAGAATAAACTTGAAGACAAACACTACCTATTTCAAGACTACTACAATGTGGCAGCAAAATCATGATAGGATGGAAGTGATATAAAGATAGACAAATAGATCAGTGGAATAAAATAGGCCAGGAAAGATTCACAACATATGGAAAACTTACTTTTGTCATAGGTGCAAAGACAACTCAGTGGAAAATGGTTTATTCAACAAATAGTGCTGGAAAAACTGAGTATTAGTATGCACAAAAAAATTGAACTTTGATCCTTATCTTGTAAAACATATGCAAATTAAGGGGCTTGGGGGGCTCAGTCAGTTGAGCATCCAACTTTAGCTCAGATCATGATGTCACCGTTCATGAGTACAGCTCCGTATTGAATTCTCTGCTGTCAGCACAGAGCCTCCTTCAGATCCTCTGCCTCCCTTTCTCTCTGCTCCCCTCTCTGTCCCTCCCTCTTTCTCTCTCTCAAAAATAAATATAAATAAATAAATAAATAAATAATAAATACAAATTAAAAAAAATCTAAAAATATATGAAAATTAAATTCAAGTGGATCATAGATCTAAATGTAAAATATAATATTATAAAACTTATAGAAGAAAATCTATGTGACATTCGTTTAGGCAAATATTCTTAAGATATAAAACCAATAGTACGATCCCAAAAGAAAAATAAAAACTGATCAACTGGCTGTCATCCTAAGTAGAGACTTCTACTCTTTAACAGACAGTGTTAAGATACAAAAATGACAAACAGAAGAGCTAGAGAAAATATGTGTCAAATATATATCTACTGGAGGATTTTATTCAGAATACATAAATAACTCTTTAAATTCCGCATTAAGAAAGGCAACAACCCAATTCAAAATGGGCAAATGATTTGAACAGCCACTTCACCAAAGAAGATAAACAACAAATGGCAAACATGTACATGAAAAGATACTCAACAGAGTTAGCCATTAACAAAACTCAAATTAAACAACAATGGATTTCACTACACACTCCTGAGAATAATTAAAATTAAAAAGACTGTACCAAATAACACTATGGATTTGGAGGAACTGGAACTCTCACACACTACTGATAGGAATGTAAAATGGCACACCACTTTGGAAAGTTAAACATACACATATTACCTTATGTAGCCATTCCACTCCTATTTATTTACTCAAGGCAGGGGAAATATGTCCGTACAAAGATTGGTGCTCAAATATTCACAGCAACTTTACCTGTAATAGCCCCCAAATGGAAACAATCTCAATGTCCACCACAAGAAAACTGTGTAAGCAAATTATATCCACACAGTGGACTACTACTCAGACTTTAAGAGGAATCAACTACTGATAGTAACAACAACATGGTTTAAACTCAAAATTATTTCTGCTGAATGAAAAAAAAAAAAGCCAGACATAGAAAAATACATATTTTTGGATTATTTAAAACTCTAGAGAGTTCAAACTAATTTCTAATAACAGAAAACAGATTAGTAGTCTCTGTAAGGAGATGTAAAAGATGTTTAGTGACATGAGGAAATTTTTTGGGTGATGAATATATTCTGTGTCTTGATTGTAACAATGGTTTCACAGGTGTCAAACACATAAACACATGGTCAAAACTTACCATATTGTACATTTTAAATCTATGCTTTTTTTGTATGTCAATTGTACCTCAATAAAACTGTTACAAAGCAAAAATAATGAATATAATGCTTTTTAAAATGTCTAACAAATACTTAAATATGAACTGTCAATTTCCATAGACTTCTTTTCTGAGATTTACTGATAATCTTGCATATTGTGGATACCTAAAATGAATACAGAAATTATGCAAGAAGTTTAAGTTCTTCTGCCTAAAGAAATTACTTAAATGAATTTGGGGCAGAGGGATCATTATACTTCTTGAGTTTAGCTCCGCTTATTCATGCATGCCATGTTTATACTATGATGTTAACATTCTGTGTTCATTTTGATCTATGTTCCTTCAAGACAGAAGAGATCCCTCTGCTCAGAACAGAGATAACCCAAATTTGATTGAGAGCCAAATGGTATTGTGTGACCTAATTAAATGGCGGGTATTTCATGAGCTTAGTCTTTCACATCTGGCTGTTATTAGATAGCCCTACTTGGCTACCCCACAAAGCAGCATTTGATCTAAGGGCCAACTCTGCCCCACAATTTGCTAATGTCTCTCACCCTGACTAAATCCACAGGGAGAGGTCGGGCCCAAGAAACCACGAAACAAAGTAGGTAATATCTCTGCAGAAGGATATCTTCTATTTCTATTTCTGTTTGGTTTCTAAGTGCATTTTGCCTTGACTAACTTCAAATATTGATTGTTAGAAAGTGG
This sequence comes from Panthera onca, assembly GCF_046562875.1. Taxonomy (NCBI): domain Eukaryota; kingdom Metazoa; phylum Chordata; class Mammalia; order Carnivora; family Felidae; genus Panthera; species Panthera onca. Next base: position 85,628,321 of record NC_138346.1, read on the forward strand.
ACTGGAAATGTAATGATTGACTGATCGCAATGTATTACATACAATGAATTTTGAATACCACAGAACTAATTGAATAAATGAACGGAAATATTAATATTGAATTAATAGGAATGATCAGAGTGAATTAAGCACAGCAGGCCAAATTCTGCCCTTGGATATGCATGCACAATTTCCATTGACTTCAATGGGGGTTTTCTTGTGTGTATCCAAGGGCAGAATCCAGCTTAATGAATTTTTTAATTGTTTTTAAATGGTGAATGAATTGGTTAAAGTGCAAAGCACCAGAGATGATTCCAAACATATTGCATATATTCCCGTGTATTTTTTTGTATGCCCGAAATACATGCATATAATCTTATATCTACAATTTACCACAAAAGTCAAAATTTAAAGTTGGAGAAAATAATATGAGAAATAAAATCTTTGCTGTTACGTTTTCTTTGAAAGAGACTAATGTATTACACCGCCGAAGACTTCTCTTTTTGTATATTAAAATGACAATACTTTGATCTATTAATGAACCACTAAAGGAAATCTGAAACTCTGGGGGCCAGCAACTCATCTATGTCCTTTCCAGCATGAGCACCAGTAGATCAAGGTGCTTCCTCCACCACAGAACTTATCATCTTATGTTATAAAATCTTTTGCCAGTGATTATCAATGTCTATGCTTATTACTTGATCTGGAGCAACTGTCACCACAGGTTAGTTTTTAACACGTTTACTACCAAAGCCCTCCTAGATTGAGTCCATGATAGAATCTAAAATATGTTGATCCCCTAATACATTTAGTCATTTAGACAGACCAATTCTACTTTAAATCATCACACCCACTAGCCTGAGACAAAGAAAAGCAATGTTTTAGACCTGAAACTTGTAACAATTCATTATAAGACATTATTCCTTAACATAGCATTTTCTTGATAACGAAAAATAACACTTGTGTGAGATAAGCACTAACCCTGCGTAGGAAAAGTGTGTGTTTGAGTGTTTTGGAGATGAGGATAGAAGAACTCACCTGTACAAGAAAAATCAGACAAAACAAAACCCGGAATATTATACATTCCTTGAATGGATATATAATATAAAATTAAATTGATCACATTCTGTTTGGTTTGCTTTGTTTTCTAATTAATAGGCTTTATTTTTTAGAGCAGCTTTAGATTCACAGCAGAATTGAATGAAAAGTACAGAGAATCCCTACATACTTCTCCTCGTATACACATACACATACACACACCCCTCATCCATGTGGTACATTTGTTGTAGGATCAAGCCCTGCATGGAGCTCTGCACTGAGCATGGAGCCTACTTGGGATGCTCTCTCTCCCTCTGCCCCTCTCTCTCACACTCTCTGCTCACACTCTCTCTAAAATAAAAAAAATAAAATAAAATGTCAATGTCAAATATACGGTATTATCTCCACCTTTTCCCACATAATCTGGTAAGAGTTTCACAGTTTGGCATTTTACATTTTGGCGTGTGATCTGTTTTAATTTTGGTAAAGAATGTAAGGTGAATGTCTAGATGATGATGATGATGATGATGATGATGATGGTGATGCTATTTTATTTATCTTTGCACATGGATATCTAGTTGTTCAGCATGACTTGTTGAGAGAGTATCCTTTCTGCATTGAACTTGCCTTTGCTCTTTAGTCAAATATCAGGTGACAGTGTGGATTTATTTCTGTCTTCTTTATCCTGTTCCACTGATCTGTGTATCTATTCTTTTGGCACAACCACATTTTTCTGATTACCGTAGCTTTAGAGTAAGTCTTGAAGCAAATAGTGTGAATCCTCCAACTTTGCTCTTACCCTTCAATATTGTGTTGCCTATTTTGGGTCCTTTGCCTCTTCATATAAACTGTAGAGTCACTTTGTCAGATCACTTCCTTTTCAAAAGACTCTCTTTTTATTCTATTCTCTTTTTATGTTGAGTAAGAAATAAATTTAGGTATATGAATTCTAGAACTACCCTTCATAGAAAAACTTGTAAATAGGATAATAACTACTTAGAGAGACAGAATGACTATGACTTGTTTTTTGGGCTAGATAAATTCTTGGGGTTTTTCAGTAAGAAAGCTTTTGCTGTTTTTGAATATTATTTATATTAGTGATTATAAGTTGTATAGTTCAAACTTTGGGGGAGTAAAGTTCTTGGGCTCTGTTCTACAAAAGTTTATAGTCAGAAGAAGGGATTTTGGCAACAAACATCAAAGTATTAAAAAAATACAGTATACCTGGAGCCAAGATAACACTGCATGTTAATTATTCCTGAATAATAATAGGAAAAAGACCTGCCTCTTGAAACAAAGGTGTTCTGAGGGTCTCAAATGAGAAAAAACAATGTAACTGAAATTATATTAAAACCTGTGACATACCTCGAGAAGAAAATCCTTTCAAAATTCAGTATCTATGTCATGAAAACAGTCTCACTAAAATTATACTGTTGATAGCTGGTTGAATCATAGAATTTTAATTCTGGGGTGTGTGTTTTTGTTTTATTGCCTTGTGTTTATTTTGAATTTAAAATTTTGCTTTATAAAAAACATTCAACAGTTCCACTAACATTTAAATTTCCACAGGCAGGAGATGTCTTTGAATGCTACCTGCAGAGCAACAAAACTATTGTTAGTGGGCAATTTGATAGTAACTATGGAAGCAAACTATAGACTACAGAGAAATATTACATCAACCTAGCATTATGATCCTGTTTAATTTTGAAAATATATCATTAACTCACAAATGGTTGCATCTGCAATTATCCATTCCAACAAAATATTATACTTGATTAGAAAGTACAAATGGTGACAGGAGTCAATTTCATACATGGTAGTTTAGAATTCCTTAAATAAGAAGCAATGTAACTAAAAAAAAAATTGCTGCAAGCAAGTCCATAAGTAACTTATAACAAAATAATCCTGAAAATTTAAGTATAAAGGCACTCTCTCTCTTCACCCCTGCACTTCACCCTTGCTACTTAAAGTGTGGCCCATGGACTGACATCATTATCATCATAACATGTCAGGCCCATCCCAGATCACCTGATTCAGAGCTTTCATTCAAAAAAATAAAAAAAAGAGCAAAAATAAAAATCAAGGGATAGCTATAAACATATAATTTTGAAAAGCACTGCTCTACAATCTTAATAATATACTTAAAAATAAGTGTATTTTGTAGTTAGAGCTGCTCTGCCATTAATTGCCTATGTGACCCTGGATAAATTACTCAATCTGCCTATACTCAATCTCCTCATGAGTCATGCAGGGATAATATCTACTTCCCTAAGTTGTTTTGAGGGTAGAATAAATATCATTGTTAAGTGTATCCATATTTCCATTCATGCGATTGTTTGTGAACTACCTCAAGCATTGTGTTGTTCTTTTTGTTTTAAATTTTTTAAGTTATTTGAGAGAGTGGGGAGGGACATAGACAGTGCTAGAGAGAATCCCAAGCAGGCTCCCCATTGTCAGCACAGAGCCCAACGTGGGTCTTGAACTCATAAACCATGATATCATGACCTGAGCCAACGTCAAGAGTGGGTTTCTTAACTGGCTGAGCCACCCAGGCACCCCTTTCAAGTAATACATTTTATAGGACTCTACCAAATAACATGTTTCTCATTTCCTCTGCCTATAGGATAATAGCTCTTATCACAAAGGTTACAGAAAAGAAAACATGATATAGAAAATTCTTACTAGTATTAAATGAATACACTGTACGTTTACCGTGGGAATTTCTGAGTATCCTCAATATGCAAGACCTCTTTCAACCTTAGTGTCTTCTATTCCTTCCTTTATTGTATATGGGCTAATCTGGGGTATATTTGTGGCAAGGTTCAGCCTTCACATTCCCCAGGATGTGTCACTTCTTAGGAATAGTCAGAGTTGTTTCTCAGATGTGTCTGAGATAGCTGACTCTCTGTCTACCAGTGCTGAGCCCTGCCTGCACACATTTTCCTTCCCCCCTGTGAAGGTGATATGAGCTTTCAATAATAGCAACCATCCAGGCATTGCTGAACTTTGCCATGGTTCATGTAGAATGGGAAGGTATTGTATCCTATGAATATCTGTCTTGTTTGTCTTCTCTCTGGCTTTTAATTTATCCCAAGGGATTAACTTCTCATTAGCATGATCCTTCATGAGGTGCTCTGATCACTCTGTGTTAACATATCTGTATTTATAGTTCTGTTGCATAATTATAATACCTATCTTAATGTCTGACATACCACTGTCCTTCTATACGTATGGTTTTCCTTCTCAATCTAGGCTGCTATTGGAGATATCTCAGAATAATACTATCACTGTAAACATAACTTAGACATCTTTTTCTTAGCTGTTTATCACAATATTGTTACTGAGACCAAATTGGTATATCTAAACTTATAAATTCTAATTACTAGCACATGATCACTAAAGCTATTGGATTGAAACACCTCCATTTATTTGCTTTTGGGGTCTTGTTCTGGAATTTGAATAGAAGACCCTTTACAGCTTGGCTTTAATGCATTTATTCTCATTAGGGCTACAGGGATATTCACTGCACATAATTCAGTAGTGTTTCTGCCTAAAATAGTAAATTTGTCCTTGAGGTCTCATGAGTTTATTCCCACTCACCTTGTCTTAACAAATTGGTTATTGACATGGTGATCAAATAACGACTTTTGAGAGAACGAGTGGATGTGCTAATGATCCCCTGAAGATAACAAACATAAAGCAGACCTGTCTTGGCAATCTTGGATGTGATCACTGTAGGTGTCCGTAATTTCATCATTGGAATACTTATGGGCCATTCTCGATGCACAGTTATTTCAGTGATGGAAAAGTCCTTTATCCAGGCAAAAGTATACTGCAGCTCTGGGTACAATCTAAAGAACTATCTTGGGACACTTATAGCCAAAAGCCTAAATACGAGACCATGGAGAGGAGATCTCAATCTGAAAGGAGATCAAGAAACCATGCCAAGAGGGTGAAGACCACGGAGACGTGATAGGACAAGAAAGACTCCCCGGAATGGTGATAGCTGTGCTCAAGAGCAACTGACAAGAGGAAAGCTACTGCAGTACTTAGAAGGTATGAGTGTCTTCGGGAGGAATCAGAGAGACTTTAAGGATATCCATCTACACAAACAGATGCCATCTTTGTATCAATCCTAAATTTATTTTTCACTCATTTTTCTTGATTAGCAAGAAAAGCTCTGTTCTTCACATAGGCAAATAATAACCTATATTGTGGATTATGGACAGATTTCTGACATCACAGTGACATATTGAATATAATTTGGTATTCAGTAGCAAAGAAAAATAAGGTCTGATTGGCAGTATTATTGAATCCTTTCTTTTCGAAGTAAGTATAATGTGCTAAAAAGTCATGACATAAACTACTTTTTTAAAGTGATGTTACATATTTTAAAGATGCCCCTGGTAGGATTCTTTATGTGCTTGTGCTTTAGAATGAACTGGAGCTGAGCAGATAGATAAACAGGATGGCTGAGCTGGGAACACCTTTCTCAGCTGCCCTGCCATTTTTTCAGGCCGGCAAAGCCCCTAGGAAAGTACTTAAAGTTAGGGAAGAAACATTTGTAATTTTAAAGTTTAGTAAGGAGGAAAGAGAGAATTTATTTTGCTTGTTCAAAAGTGCAAATTCTAGTGTTTTGGGGCATCAAGGGTGCAGAAAAGCAAATGTAATTGTTCAGTAAATTAGCCCCTGGGTTTTTCACTCAAACCTAAGCATTGCAACCAGATCAGAAATTTCGACAGTGTGGCATCTCTATGACTTTCTCTGTGAAATCTAATGCTCTGTCTCGTAGACATAATATAAAACACTCTGTAGGTCTGCATTATGTAACCTCCAACCATATAATTCCAGACTTGGCTCAAAATCTAAAATATTCCTTGGACAAAATGTAAAGAAATAATAATAGTATTAAATTTGAAGTCACTCACATTTAAATATATGAGAGCTTTACCTTAAAAGCTGAATATTTTTGACTATCTGCTTTAAATAATAACTAATCTGGACCAGCTTAATACAGTTTTTGATAATGTTTCGCTTCATATTCAATTTTGGAAGTCTCTGGCTTTGCATATTTTTTGAATTTTGTTCTTTTGATATTAAATAAAATTTTAGAGAAACGAATTTACCCAACTTAGCAAGGCAAATATTGAGTTTGTTATAAAATCGATGCCATTTGTCAGGCTTCCTCATTAAATATGCTACAGTATGTATGATTTTATTAACCCACCACTAAAATCATACTTTACATGATCAAACCCTCCCTGACTTGTGAATTCTCTCAAGGATTCAGAATTATGTTTGATATAAAGAATTAAGAAAAACATCTCTGATTTTGAAATTTAACTCCCTCTTGGAATAGAATACTGGTTGTACCGATTAGCTCTATGTGTACCTAACTTAACTAGCTCTCTAAAGACAAAAACTTCTTAGGAAATTGTTCCCATTTCAATGAGAGACAAAAGATCTTTTTCTGAAAGTTCATGGACTCTAAAAAGCTTGGCTCCATTTTGATTCTAAAAGAAATAAATTTAAATATGATATTAATGACAATTATTATATTCAAACTGGTTGCCTTTTCAGAGTTGTATGCTTAGTTAGATGTTACTAGAGACGATTATGAAGTTATTTTGTGCATCAGTAATGTTAATCTCATATTAGCAGAAATAACGTAGTAGGTCAGAGATGTGAAGTGACTTTCAGAAGCCTCAACATAGACTAGGCTATGTTCTGCAGCAGGAAGAACACATTTCTTATGACAATGTGCACTATTTTTAGAAGGATGAAACCTAAGATCTTATATTACACAAACAAACAAGAGCACCACCAACAACAAAATCTACAGTTCTGTTCTGGCTAACTTTTTATTAAGACCTTTCAAAGTACCTCAATGTGTCATACTCACTCTTTCTCCTCTGTCCTCTATTCACTTTTAAAATTCCGACAAAATTTCATATCATGTCGTTAATATATGGCAACATTTACATTTTGCCCGCTAATAGAGATTTCACCAAAGAGAAATTTGATCCTTATTCTCCTTTAAGAAAATAAATAAAATGTTTTGGTAATGGGTATTTGGGTCAGGAAGTTCCTTAACATTTTCAGGAATAAAATGTGTTTATTAGTACTTCAAAGGCAAATACACTCTACTATAGGCATGTTAATTCGCTGGTTTAATTTAAGCATACAGAGTTTGGAATTATGTGAACTTGGGTTAGAATCTCAGCTGTATCATGTATGATCTCTGAGACCATAAAAATAAGTGGTCATTCTAATGGGAGAGACAGGAATGAATGCCAAGAAGATAAAGACCTGGGAGACTTAAATAAGAAATTTTGATGATGGTAGTGATAGGTGTTGGCAAGAGTACCTGATGAGAGGAAAGTTACTATGCTACTTACAGGATGTAAGTATTTAGGAAAGTTACTTATTGTCTCTGAATCTTGTTGCCTATCTATAAAATAAGAATAGTAATACCAAATGTATGGAGTATATAAAGCTCTAAGTTCAGTGCTAAGAACAGAGAACCACCCCCCCACCCTTAAAGAAGTTTCTTGCTCTTCTTCTCTCCTCCTCCTCTTTCTTCTTCATTACATGCATTTAGAATTAGCATTTACTTTTAGATATTTAATCTCTAATATCAAACCTAAAAATTATTACATTGTTCCAATTCTGAATTTTAAATAGCATATTTTTAAATAGCATATTATTCCCATATTGCATATAATCAACAATAGTGTTTTAAAATGATTTACAACAGTGTTAAATATTACTGCCTTGTCGTGAATCAAACATTTCTATAGGGTCTTCGGACCTCACGATAATAAAGAGAAGTTTGTTAGGCCTAATGTTTAGAACCTAGCACCAGTAGAGTCAAAGTCACGGATTTTTCTATTGCACTTTATGTAGGTCACAACTTTCTTTAAGATGACACACCTAACACTCTGGTGAACCCCACGTTTGAAACCAAGCAAGAGAGTATATATAGTTTGTATACATTCATCACCATCCCTATGAAGAGTGATCAATACTAAAAATAATCCACTTAAATAATGGGCAGAGGATCTAAACGGGCATTTTGCCAAAGAACACATACAGATGGGCAACAGACAACATGAAAAGATGCTCAACATCACTAATCATCAGAGAACCAAGAATCAATACCACAGTGAGATAAGCACCTCACACCTATCAGAATAGCCTGTATCAAAAATAAGTGTTGGTATCAAACAACAAGTGTTGGTGAGGAGGTGGAGAAAAAGGAAACCCTGTGTGCTGCTGGTGGGAATGTAAATTGGTATAACAACTGTGGAAAATAGTATGGAGGTTCCTCTAAAAATTAAACATAAAAATACCATGCAATCCAGTAGTTCCACTGCTGTGTATTTATCACCCCCCCACCACCAAAAAAAAGAAAGCTCTAATTGGAAAAGATACGTGCACCAATGTGTTCACCGAAGTATTATTACAGTAGCCAAGATAAAAGCCACATAACTGTCCATCAATAGATGAATGGAGAGGTGCTTAGGTGGCTCAGCTGGTTAAGCCTCAGCCTTAGGCTCAGGTCATGATCTTACGGTTCATGAGTTCAAGCCCTGCATTGGGCTCCGTGCTGACAGGGAGGACCCTGCTTGGGATTCTCTCCCTCTCCTTCTCTCTCCGTTCCTCCTCCATGTGTGTGATTTCTCTCTTTCTCAAAATAAATGAACTTAAAAAAATGGGTGAATGGATAAGATGTGGCATATATATTCACATGCACACACAATGGAATATTCTGAGCCATAAAAAAGAATGAGATCTTACCATTTGTGACAACAGGGATGGACCTAAAGGGTAGTATGCCAAGTGAACTAAGTCAGAGAATGACAAATACAGTATGGTTTCACTTTTACAGGGGATCTATAAAACGCATGAAGAAAGAAACCAAGAAAAGCAGAAACATAAATACAGAGAAATGGTGGTTGCCACGGGTCCGTGGGTGAAAGAATAGGCAGAAAGAAGTGAAAGGGAGTGGGAGATACAGGCTTCCAGCTATGGAACGAATGAGTCATGGGATCAAAGGTACAGCATAGGGAATATAGTCAATGGTATTGCAATAGCGGTGCATGGTGACAGATGGTAGCTACACTTCTGGTGAGGACAGCATAACATATATGGCTGCCAAATCACTATGTTCAATACACCTGAAACTAATGTAATATTGTGCACCACGGTCGTCCAACAAAAAACAAACAGAAAACAGTGATTAAGAAGCATCCTCATAAGGATCCACACGTACCTTAAGGACAAATAATATCTCTTCCATTTATCTTCTATTTGTCTTTTCTTTAATATAAAAACTTTTTTGAGGGGATAGTTTTAGACGGACAGAAAAGTTATAAACATTGTACAGAGAATTCCCAAGTGTCTCGTACCCCTATTGTTAACATCTTACTATGGAGTACATTTGTCAGAATTATTAAGCCAACCATTGCTATGTTACTATTAACTAAACTGCATGCTTTATTTGTATTTCACTAGTTTTTCCATGTCATTATTCTATTTCAAGATACCATGCAGAACACTACATTACATTGAGTTTTTATCTCTCCATAGTCTCCTTTGGTCTGCATCACAGACTTCGCTTGTTTCTGATGACCTTGACAAATCTTGAGGAGTACCGATCAGATAATTAGTAGAATATCTCTTCATTTTGTTTTTCCTAATATTTTTCTCATGGTTACTCTAGGGTTATCGGTTTGGGGAGGTCTTCTGTTTGCTTTTATGTTCTGATTGTATTTTGTCTGGCCGAGAGTTCAAAAAAAAAACACAAAAAAACCAACAACAAAAAAAAAAGCTTTTCCATCTGAGGCAATGTTTAGAATCATCCTGCTTTATTTAGCTCTCCTTGTTCAATTTTACTTAGTGATTGAGATGAAAGCTATTCAGATAACTACCAAAGGAGATGAGATGATGCTAGCAAATAACCATGGAAAACAGGAGAAAATATTTTAGCCTATTTCTCTGAATATGTAAAATCCCTCCCCAAGTATATTTTCCTGAATCTTCTTTGACACCAAAGACAACTGCCCGCCACGTATCATTCTTCAGCATGTTTATTTCATTTTGTATATGAAAAGGTCAACCTGAAAATATACATCAAACCTGAACGAAAACATCCTCTTTTCCTATGCAACATACCAGTGCTTGAAGTTTGCTCTTCCCGCATTATTTGTTTAATAGAAATATTTTCCATACCACCTGGTTCTGGCAGAAAGTCAAAATTTGCATTTATATGAGGTAGTTTATCAAATATAACATACAGAAGTCTGTTAAGTACACATTGCATTTTGTTTGTGAGAAAATCTGTTTGTATTTAATGTAGTTTTTAAATTAACCTTAATGAAAGCTTCTGAAAATTGTTGTTCTAAGCATTTGAAATATGCAACAAGAACTGGTGGAAGACATAAACATGTTTTCCATTATATGTTATCAGATAGCCCAAAATTACTACAAAGAAGAATGTGGGACTATGTTAAATTAGAAAGATAAGCAAGCATTTAGTTAAAAGCAAAGGTCTTTAGAAGAGGAAAGCATCTAACGCAGTTAACCCCAAACATCTTATAACAATCTTCTGTCAGAGGTATTTTTACATTTTTAAGTCAGAATGTTACTTACTACATACAGAAATGAAAATTATTTGCATCAAACCTTAACATTTCATTTCTCTTAATCTAAGATTTGCTAAATACAGACTCACCCAAGGTTTTCTCAAGTGCTTCAAAAGGTAATTGGAACAAGACCCTATCTGGCTGTGTCTCTCCAGACAATAGTTTTGGTCTCTTCTCATTTTTCCACCGCCCTTTCATTCCCTACATTATTGTTCTTAATACCTTTTTAAATTTCAACCTATCTCAGTAGTTTTCACATGGAAGATTCCCCAGTAGTGGATACTGGATTAGTGTCCATTTCTAGTAGACCATGTTACCAGTTGAGGCCAACTCAAGTGTCTTTAGACCTTAGACGATCTATTTACTCATGTAAAGGCAGCTTGACAAGTGCTAACGTGAACAGGAGAACACAGAACGTGACTTCAAAGAAGGGATCCCCACTTGTTCCCAAACCATCTTTGTCATGTAAAAGGAAATACTCAGCATTTTCAGATAGCAGATATTTAAAAAAAAATTAAAACTAGATGTCCAGATACTTGTTTAAATCACACGATATTTAAATGCTGGAAACTAGCTTTCAAGTATTTTAAAATATTGGGTAAGCCAAACAAAATATGGCTGATGCCACTTTGCAACCTGTGTTACAAAGTACAATAAATAAATGTTAATGATCTCCAAATTCAAGCAACAGCTAGGGAAATGACTATTTCCTTTTAGCATATATTTTAATCCTTTGGGCAGAAAGCCAGGGGATATTTAGAAATTAATCAGATATTACTCAGAAGTATTGCTCTTCAATGCTTACAGCATTTGACAAAGTCTAGGTTATGGTCCTTAATCCTAGATTTGCTGTACCTTTGATCACAAATTTCTTTGATGCCACTGCAGTTTTGTTTTGATAGTTTTACAAAAAAAAAAAAAATCTTAACAACAAAGTTTTTTATGCAATAAATGCCATCTTTGGTTACATTATTTATCAGTTCCAGTTTCCTACCTGTCTCATCTCCTAAACTTAAATTTGTCTATTCATAGTTTTATCATATGGAGCCCCATCTAAAGTATTTAATTTACTAAAACTATACATAGAGGGCTTGATCATTCATATATTTCTCCTTTGACATTTGTACAAGGCACATGTTGCTCTAAACCATCATATGTAGCAGTCCCCTCTTGAATTACCTTCCAGGTGGCTTTGGTTGAGATAAAGAGAGGTATTACATGAAACTGTAAATTTTTATGCTAAGATCAAAAAAAAGTGGTGTACACCTTATTTATTCCTTATAGTCACAATGTGGGAAAGTTTTCTACGAATTTTACTTCCCTTTCCATCTTAATCAGGCCCCTCTGACAAGTTAGAAAGAAATTCCTAGAACTGGATGTGAATCATACGCCTCTTCCCTCCTCAACCCCAGCCAGCTTAAAACAATCCTATGAGGGATGAGCTTTGAGCTCTTTGCCATCTTATCATGTCTCCAAATTCTTCCATGTAGCAAAGTCAGCATCTTTAACGTAAGAATGATTTCATACCCAGATTGTTATTATTTCTAGAATGTATTTGAAGTGTGATTTAATGTGTTTGAAGGCGATGTTAAAAGGATAAAAGGAGTTGTTTAGTGGAGATTTAAGAGTGAATTTTTAATGTAAATAATTTTTAAGTCTTTTTACCCTAAATTACATTCACCAGGAACTCAATCTCGAATATAATGCAGAACTTCTCGCACAACACAGCAGGTCTAAGAAAAATTTGACCTTTGTGCACATGCAAATGTGTGGTTTTGTCTATTTTTAAGATGGCCCAGGGAACACATGTTCATGTATTATTATGGAACTTACAGTATCACAAAACTCATTCAAATAACTTCAGAAATTCCAGCACAGTTTTTTTAGAACAATCTCAGATAGAAAATGCTTATTCTGTGTGTACAGTTATGATTTTTATGACAACAGTCATGTTTGGCAAATAAAGTGGATAAACTTAAATTGGGCCATTCACTGGATTATGACATACAAGATTAAAATCCAGTTCCTCTATTTAATAAACATCCATAAATGCCTATAATATGAAAAGAGGACGATACAAAATGGCTTATCATAAGAGGTATATAGGTTCCCTGTTTTGAAGGGGATTCATTAGTTGTATTGTTTTTAGTCATTCTAACATAATTCATGAGATATTGCTAATACTAAAGTCATTAAGCCAACATATTAATTTATATGGCTATTTTCTACATATACTAGTGGCACCTTGGCTAATAAAGAATTTTATGGACTGAAATGTATTTTTTTGAAATATATTTTAAAATCATAAAAAGTTTATCATCAGATAAAATTTGAGTTTGTTATTAATCTTATCAATATTTAAGGTTTGTGCTCTATGAACTATCTGCATTAGAATCACTTACCAATTCTTGTTAAAAACATAAACCCTTGGGCACCATGCTGGAATTCACATTCTTGCCATCACCACATAATCTTCTTACACAGAAAGAATTGAGAACTATTGGTTGCTATATCAAGATATTATTATGATAAGTTCATCACCTCTCCAGTGGGCTCAGGAATCCTTCATAGCAAGGTAGAATCTCATCATTAGCTTATTTGTTGTATTGAGATGTTCCTCTTTGCTAAAAATTATATGATAGCCACTAGATTTGCTAACAGTTTTATTGCAGCCACTAGATTTGATACATTTCTATTTTTTGTGAAGCACCTATTTACATCATTTAGTGAATTGTGTGTGTGTGTGTGTGTGTGTGTGTGTGTGTGTGTGTGTGTTTTAAATGTATGTTTAAGTTTAGAATATCTTTCATACTCCCTATATTTCCAAAAAAAGAATGTCAAGGGGTTTGATATGATATAAATGATTAAAAAATTAATCATTACGATTTTGGCAGTTCATGCCTTCACTCTATACTTTCAAGAAAAAACATATTGTGCTTTCGCTTCTCTGGTTTTTGATCCAGTGTTTGATCTAGTTTGATGGGGGCTTCAAGAATGTCCCTAACCCTCATCTCAAATCTAATTATAACAAAGATAAAACCAGTGCATTTCCATCTTCATATACGAACTTTCATAAAATGGAGGAGTTAATATTTCCATACTTGACCTTTTCTCATTACAAAGAGAAATGCAAATAATTTAATAACATTATTTGCTTATACCCCTTAAGGTTCAAATAACTAGTTATTATATAGGAACAGCTAGGTCTAATCTGCTTCAGAAGAAACATACTCTGTTAGTGTACAATAGCTAATATCAGATCACTAATAGATTTAACCTTGTAAGTTCATAGATATTTAAAAGTGTTATGGTTTGAAGGTCAACTTGTCTGTCTTACTGTAAAAGAAAGGCAAAGAAATGAATAAAAATTAGAAAGAATTAATTCTTCAAAAAGTTTTTACAAATCAAAACCCCACAGTTTCACACTGAGAACAAAAGAAGCATATTAAACACCAAAGTTTATCAAGACAAATTAGGTCCCAGTTTCAAATTTTCTTTAATCTTTTGCATCTGAACAGTTTTTTTGCCTCATGCTGTTTTCCCTAGTTAAATGTTAAAATGAATTCTAGCCAATACCATTGACTTCCTCCCTTAAAAATATTGAGACACATAATAAAAAATTAATTACTTCCCCTAATTTCCGTGTGATTCTTTAAAAAGATGTAAAATTCATTTAAAGTAAGTGGTGACTTTGTCTTTGAAGATCACGACAATTAACATGGATCAAAGCTTAGGTTCTGTAACGATGATAGCTTATTAGCATAATGAAATTAACTTAGAGACAAGAATCTTTAATAGGTACAACAAAAACGCTTTAATAATACTTGAAGAAAATTATGTATTTGCTAGAAGTACAACAGTTTCAGATTTTCTATCCAATTAATAAGTTGTTAATTAACTCCTTTCCCAAACAATGCGCACTTTCAGTTAACATCTGCCCATGGAATATTCTGTCTATTGTGCTTCATTTTTTTGGACGGATATTGCAGTTTTGCCCACGCTACTTTGTATCTTTTTTTATTAAGAAAATTCAAGTTTACTCCTCTATACTGTAGATCCAATATTTTCATCATGAAAATAAAAGAAGGCCTAATCGCATACCTTGGGAGGGGAATGAAGATGTCCAATACGTGATTACATCATGTTTGGCAGCTCACAATTCAGGTTTCCGCATTTCAAGGGCAAATTGTTTTTGGACAGCTTGAGGGTGTCTATAAGATTTGACCCACTGTTTCAATCCAAGAAGAAAAAACTTACTCATTAAAAATAATACTAATAATTTCGGTCTAAGTGGATGTTGGAAAACGCTTGGATGTGAGGATAAGTAAAAGAATGCTTTATTTCCTGTATTGAGTCTGTAAAATTGTGCTTTATCCAAGTGCTGTTAAAAATGTATTTTGTCAGGGGCACCTGGGTGGCTCAGTCAGTTGAGCATCTGACTCTTGGTTTTGGCTTAGGTCATGATCCCAGGGTTGTGGGATCGAGCCCAGCATAGGGCTCTGTGCTGAGCATGGAACCTGCTTAAGATTCTGCCTCTCTCCCTCTGACTCTCTCACTCATGCTCTTGCTCTCTCTCTAAAAAAGAAAAATGTATTTTGTCATTTATTTTGCCATTCGTTTCTTAAACCAGTATTTAGTGGACACTAATATTTATTGACTGTGACATGCACTGGGAGTCTCTGAACATTCAAAAGAAGAGGGATAATGTTGTTGTAGGTGTTGTTTTCACTGCTGCTGGTGTTCCTTTTTCAGTTGACTTATTTTCTCTTGTCCACATAGCAGAAATGGGTGCTCTGTTCAGGTCCTTTTCTCTGTTACACATGACTTGGACACTAACTTTCTGACTGACACAGGCATAATCCAAACACAACATTTAAAAAATCAACACAAGAATGATTTTTTAAATATTAAAATCTAACAAGGAATGTCTCCCTATTGTACTCCCTCCATCCCACCTCCAAAACTCTCTTCCTCTTCTGTATCCATATAGAAAATCTGGGTCTTTTCCAGCTCATAGATGGTGGGAATATTCTAAGTATTTTCTTCTCTGGATCCAGAAATGAGAGAATAGCTTCTGATCCCAAATTTTTCTGCTGTTCCCAATCCGTATCATCAGTTCTTGGTTCCCTGGGAAATATGAGGTCCCCTGGCTGCCTCTTTTGTCACCTGATCACCTACCTGCCTGCCCCTGCCTACACAGTTGTACTATAAGCTCCTTTCCTATCAGATAAGGGCCAAAACAGAAAGCATAGAAATAGGGCTCACAGCAGACATACAGAGAGAAATAGAGGAGAGTAGGAATATTATGAAGGTCAGTGATGCAATGGGAACATAATTCTGTGATGCTTTCAACTCTTGCCCCAGGATAAATTATGGTTTGAGTGAATTCCGACAAATCAGCACATGAAACCTGTTTCTTTTTCTTTTATTTTCTAATCTCACTCCCTACTTGAGCCCTAAGAATATTTTGTACCTTTATGTTAAAACTTACAAATTTTATCTTGTATATATGGCTATTTTGGGATGGGTCTTATCACATTACTCAACTATCCTTGAAGCCCCATTATTATTATTATTATTATTATTATTATTATTATTATTATTTTAATTCAAAAAGCATCTTGGGTCCTAAACTATAGCAAAATTTAATGGCGTTTTGAGAAATAACCTGACTTCTCCCTTCTTTCTATCCTCCAATCTCACACAAGTAACTACAATTGGTCAAATCTTAACTAAAAGTTCAATGGACAAGAGATCTTGGGAGGTACAGTTTGCAGGGGTCAGCCACTCTGATTATAGGACAGAGTAGGAGAAAGCACAAAATGGATATAAGAATGACTGACATAATTTTGCAAATAATAGTTTCTTAATAACCACAGATATTAGATATAAGATAATATTACTGAAATAGAATCCTCATGGATTGTCTCACCATCTCTTTAGTACTCTAAAGAATACCTCCACTCAGCTTGAGCATAGGGATGCCTTCCTTAAATGCATATCAGATTATATCATCCCTCTCATTCTGACAACCTTCAATTCCTTCTCATGCTTTATAATATAAATCCTAGTTTATACAGTTGATCATACGGACCTCTGTGCTTTGTGCCCTGGCCACCAAAATATACCCCTTGGCCCAACCTAAACTAACCACTTGTAATATTGGATTGTTTCCACCTTTTGCATACATGATTTTAGAATATTTGAAATGTCCATAACCTCTCCCAACCCACGGCCAACACAGCCATTACCATTTTTTTTTTGGTCCCTATTAGAATAACTTTTACAGTTTTTCAAAACTTCATTTAATCTTTATGTTCATGGTATGAGCCTTTTTGTGTTCCTCTTGAACTCTAGGTATACCCCCACCAATACATTTCACTATAGCAATTTTTTTATATTTGATATCCAGTATCCCATGCAGGATTTTAAGTACATGAAAGTGAAGGACTATACCTTCCTAATTTTGAACCACTAATGCTCATCACATAGCTGGAAAACGATAAAAGATTGTTGAATTACTAAATGAATGAATGAGTCATCTCTTCTTTGACCACATTAGGTAAGTATATTCACTTCACACATCCCATAGCTATAAAGACACTCAACAAAGGAAGCAAAATCCCATTCTGTTTCCTTTAATGTAAATGGAAACTGTTCCTTAAAGATATTTTAAACAGTAATTAAAATATCTTACAATGGTCTCCGCTAAATAAAAATAGACTTAGTTCATTTCCTTTTCATTGAGGATCTGTTCTAAAGTAATCCTTTCCTTCTCTACATGAGTGTTGCTACTCTTTACCGTCTAAGGTTTTACACAGCTCTGTCCTGGATTTGAATTTCCCTTGATGACCCTGTTCCTTTAATGTTGCTGTTCTTGTTTTCAGAATAATTTATGTTTCACACTTAATTTGCATGTTTTTTTCTAACTTCATAAGTTTGAACAAGAGTATAGTTTTCTCGTCTCATATGACAACTCAGCAGGATAACATACTGTACAAAATATGTTCTGTTTTATTTTGTTTCTTCCCTGATCAAGTGCAAAAGATATTTGCCCCTGGTAACTACCTTTTTTTAAAAATTATATATTACTCAACTAATAGCAAGGGAATCCCTAGGGAAGAAGGTAGCAGAGGAAAAGAAGGAAGGAAGGGAGGCGGAGAGGAAAGGGAAAAATAGGGGAAGGCCAAAACAAATCATGTCTCTTCCCATTTGTGTTTACTTACCATTTTTTGACCATAAAAATCCTTCACAGCAATACCTTTAACAATGTTACCACTAAGCTGAAGAAATTAATTAAAATTAGGATCCCTGGGAGGATAGATATACAATAGATTTGTCCAAGGGCTGATACAGTGAGAAAACTCAGGGTATATTAAAGTCTTAGCCTCTAGATGACCAATGATATTGTAAAAGGCTATCAGGAAAAGTAGAGGGCATTCAATTTGTGTGACTGACACAATTTGAGCCAGAGTCTGAATTATATATTAATCCAAAGATGGATCACTTCAGCTGTTTTAAAATATTCTATGAAAAGCTGACAATCATTTCTGATATCTCTATTTGCTTTGGCATGGCATAAATTGTGTACATATGTATGTATTATTTTTAATGGAAGGTTGTCAAACATATGCAAAAGTATAAAAGGATGATATAATAATCTTTTATATATCCATCCTCCAAACTCAACAACTACCAACTATTGGTCAACAGACTCAATACATCCCAATTCTCCCACTTTTGTTGTCATTGGTAGTGTTACATAACTGGAATGTTTTAAAGCAAATTGCAGACATATAATTTTACCCACAAGTTCAATATAAATTTCTAAAAGGTAGGGACCATTTTATTTTTTTTTTTAATTTTTTTTAACGTTTATTTATTTTTGAGACAGAGAGAGACAGAGCATGAACGGGGGAGGGTCAGAGAGAGGGAGACACAGAATCCGAAACAGGCTCCAGGCTCTGAGCTGTCAGCACAGAGCCCGACGCGGGGCTCGAACTCGCGGACCGCGAGATCATGACCTGAGCCGAACTCGGCCGCTCAACCGACTGAGCCACCCAGGCGCCCCAGGGGGACCATTTTAAACACAACCACAATACCCTCAAATGTTTAAACATGAAACAATGACTTCTTAATGTTATCATTATCTAGTCACACTCAATTTTCTCTGCACTTTCTTAGATGGTGTGTTCAAATCAGAATACAGTCAAGGAAACTGGTTTGTTTTTCCTGTTGAATTTCTCTTACTTGCAATGTGTGTGATTATTTCCATAGATTGTCATTTAAGCTCTTTTTCATCTCTGAGTTTCCTATAAACAGGTGGGTGGAGTTAGGAATTTAAATGGAGTCATTTTAGTATTTTTGGTGGTATTTGTGAGGCAACAGCATCTCATGGCTGGTGCTGTGTGTTCCCTATCGTACCATGTCAGGATCCACTTAATATTCAGTGGTCCATTTGTGCCATTTTTATTTTTTTGTTTAGTGACAAATGATATTCAGTGAAGACTTATCAGTAGACTCTGGTGCTGTCAGCCTACTATATCCATTATACGTCCATTATAAAATTCCCCATCACAATATTCATGCAAGTCTTGCTATAAGTATTACATACGTAATTATTTTGTTGGAGGTTGCAAAAAGTGATTTTAAAAATTCTTTCTTTCCTTGTGAATTTTTTTCCTCTTATGCTAAAAATCTTGGTTTCTTTGAAACACATACTGGGGTAAACTGGAATGAACCCTGGTTTCTTTGAAACACATATTGGCGTAAACTGGAAGGAACCAATGGGCATCCGCATTGGGCTTAGAAAAAACATTCGATTGTGTTTTTCTTTTTGTTATATACCTGTGATAAGAACAAATTCAAAGTATTTGGTGATGCATTACAAATTAAAGTTTTTAAACTTTTAGAAAAAATCTTGTAAAATATTTATGAAAAGTTGAATTTGCTTCTATAACTTTAATCAAACTTTTTTGGAGTTGAAGAAAATGTAGATACATAAGAAACTATAAGCAATAAGACATAGAGATTTCATGTTCCCTTTACTCAATGGTATCATCTCACAAAACTATGGTATCATCTTGCAAGAGTATAGTACCATATCACTACCAGGATATTGACACTGATACAGTCAAGATACAGGCATTTCTATCACTACAAGAATCACTCATGCTTCTCTTTATAGTTTCCATCCCCTCATTCTTACACTGTGAAAACCACTAATATGTTCTCTAGTTATACAATATTGTCTTTTCAAGAACGTCATATAAACAGAATAATTCAGTATGTAAGCAGAATCATCTTTTTTCCACTCAGTGTAATTCTCTGAGATTCACTGAAGTTATTCCGTGTGTCAACAGTTCATTCATTTTTAACTGATAAGGAGTAGTCCACATACATCAGATTATTTAAATATTCCTCTACTGAAGGACCTCTTGGTTGCTTCCAGTATTTGGCTATCATGAATAAAGATGATAGGGACAGTTGTATAGAGGTTTTTGTGTGAATACAAGTTTTTATTTCTCTGGGATAAAGGCCCATAAGTGCAATTAATGGTTGTGCAGTGCTCGCATGTTAAATTTCCTTAAGAAACTACCAACCTCTTTATAGAGTGGCTGTACATTTTATATTCCCACCAACAATGTGTGAATGATCCAATTTATCCTCATCTTCATAAGCATTTATTTCATCACCGTTTTTTATTTTAGTCATTCTGATAGGTGTGTAGTGATATCTTGTCCTTCTAATTTGCATTTTCCTAATGGCTAATGATGCTGAATATTACTGAACACATTTACTTTTTGCTATCTCTATGTACTTTTCAGTGAAATGTTTGACCTTTTGCCTATTATCATTTTTTAAAAATATATTTGAGAGAGAGAGACAGCATGAGAGGGGAAGAGTGGCAGAGGAAGGGAGAGAGGGACAGAGAGAAAAAATGAATCTCAAGTAGGCTCCACACTCAGTGCAGAGACTAATGCAGGGCTTGATTTCATGACCCTGTTATCATGACATGAGCCGAAATCAAGAGTTAGACGCTTACCTGGCTGAACCACCCAGACACCCCCTTTTGCCTATTTTCTAATTGGATTATTTTTTTTACTACTGAATTTTGAGAATTCTTTACATGTTCTAGATATTACTCTTATAAGAAATGTTGTTTTCTAGTATTTTTTCCAAGTCTGTACCTTATCTTTTTATCCTTTCAAAAGTATCTTTTGCAGAGCAAAAGTTTTAATTTTGATCATATGTAATTAATTCATTTTCCCTTCTATAAATCATGATTTTAGATTGCAACTATTTTCTCCTATATTTTTTCTAAAAGTTTTATAATTTTGTGTTTTACATTTAAGTCCATGATGCATTTTGAGATTTTTAAAAATTTTTTTTAATGTTTATTTATTTTTGAGAGAGGGAGGGAGAGAGAAAGAGAGAGGGAGAGAAAGAGAGAGAAAGAGAACGAACCTGAGTGGAGGAGGGGCAGAGAGAGAGGGAGAGACAGAATCCAAAGCAGGCTCCAGGCTCTGAGTATCAGCCCAGAGCCTGACGCAGGGCTCGAACTCACGAACCGTAAGATCATGACCTGAGCCAAAGTCAGATGCTTAACTGACTGACCCACCCAGGCGCCCCAAGATAATTTTTATATAAGATGTGAGGTTTAAGTCAAGGTTATATTTTTGTCTGTGGATGTCCAATTAGTCTAGCATCTTTTGTTAAAAAAAAGTCTATCTTTCCTCCATTGAATTGCTTTATAAAAAATCAGTTGAACATATTTATGTAGCTCTTTATTGCTACATAAATTGATTTATGTATATCTTTACCTATGCTACACAGTCTTCAATACTTTTGTTATATAGTAAGTTTTGAAACTTTGGATAGGCTGATTCCTCTTTTTTTATTCTTTTTTTTTTTTTTTAATTTATGTTAACTATGGTAGTTCCTTTGCCTTTTCATATAACTTTTACAATAATCTGCTCTTTGACCACAAAACAATTTTGTTGGTATTTTAAAAATAAATGCATTTAACCTATATGTCAATTTAAGGACAAATGAAAGTTTTCTCTGTTCCGGTTATGGAACAATTTATATAGAGAGAAATTTATATATATAAATTATAGAATAATTTATATATATAAATTATGGAATAATTATATATATAATTATGGAATAATTTATATATATAAATTATGGAATAATTATATATATAATTATGGAATAATTTATATATAAAGTATATATATTATATATATAATTATGGAATAATTTTATATATAATTATGGAATAATTTATATATAAAGTATACATATATTTATATATATAATTATGGAATAATTTATATAGAGAGAAATATTTATTCTTTTAAGCCCTGAAAACTCCCTATTGTAATACCACCTGGACCTGAAGCCTTTTTGTAGCAGTTCTCTGACAACGTTAAATATTTGTTTTCATGACTTGAAAAAAAAAAAGGACAATTGAAATCTTTACTATGTTGAGTCTTCCAAATCCTTGACCAGAATAGATCTCTTTATTTAGATCTTCTTTATTTCACCAGCATGTCGTATTTTTCAGCATGTGAGTCCTGTACATATTTTTTTTAGGTTCACACCTAATTGTTTCTCCCTTTTTAAAAAATTTTAAGTAGGATTGCACTTTTCATCTTTTTTCTGTTTATCATTAGCATATAGAAAGACAATTGTTTTTTGGATATTGTATCCTGAAAACTTGCTGAACTCAGTTATTTTCCAGTTTTCGGTAGAATCCTTGGGATTTTTGCACGGACAATCACATCATCTGCACATAGCAAGTGTTGTATTGCTCCTTTGTAATCTTTATGAAATTTATTTTCTTTGCTAATCTTATTGCACTGGCTAGGACTTTCAGAACCAAGTTGAATACATAAGAGCAGATACCTTTGCCTCCTTCTTAGTCGTAGGGGAAAGCATTAAAATTCCTCACCATTAAGTATTGGCTGTAGGTTTTTTATAGATGTTCTTTATGAAGTTGAGGAAGTTTCCCTCTTCTCTCATTTTTCTAAGAGTTTGTGTTATGAATGATGTTGAACTTTGGTAAATGCATTTTCTGTACCAATTGATATCATATGGTTTTTCTTCTTTAGCTTGTTAATGGGGTAGGTCATATAATAGTTTTTGAGGACCAATCTTGCATTGCTGTAATAAACCCCACTTGGCCATGGCATACAATTCTATATATATTACCTAATTCTATTTGCTAATATGTTACAGATTTTTGGGTCTAATTTTATGAGGGATATCGGACTGTAGTTTTCTTTTTCTTTACTGTCTTTATATAGTTTTAGTATCAGTGTAGTATCCACTCCATAAAATGAATTTGGATATAGTTCCTGGTCTTCTCTTTTCTGGAAGAGATTGCGTACAATTAGTCTTAAATCTCTCTTAAAAGTGCGGTGGAATTTCCGAGTAAAATGATTTGGAGCTGCCTATTTCTTTCACGAGTTTTTCAATCGTGAAGGCAGTTTTCCTAACAGTTGCAGGACCACGGGCCTCTTTCCGTCTCTGGCTACGGAGTGAGAGGAGCTGCTGCCGTGACCGCCCACCCGTAACGGAAGGTGGCGCAAAACTGCTCCGACGTCCTGCCCCTGCCACAGAAACAAGCAGCCGTACAGCGCCAAGTGCCATAAGCTGAACTTGTAACTCCTTCTGCTACCGAGGGCTGATTCCCCACAACATGACTGGGCATGGAGCCAGGGGCCCAAGGCACAGGTGCAGTGGGGGTCATGAAATGTACATGGGGCCAGCGAAAACCTGCCACCTCCTACGTAGCTACCACCTGTCAACATGAATGCCCCGGCCACCCTCAGCAGCATCTGACATGTGATCCGCAAGAACAAGTACCGCCCAGATCTGTGCGTGGCCGCCATTTGCACAGCCAGCACCACCCTGCGCAGCCAGAAGCCTGTGATGGGGAAGAGGCTCCCCACCAAGAGCACCTGAGCACCTGCCCCCCACACCCAAAGCAATAAAGATGTCAACCACCTTGGAAAAAAAAAATACTTACAGAACTATTTAAGTTATCTATTTCATATTTAGTCATTTGTGGTAGTTTGTGCTTTTCAAGAAATTGATCTATTTCATCTAGGTTGTCAGTTTAATTTGAGTTATATACACAGTGTTCTACTGCTCTCCTTTTGATGTTTGCAGGATCTATAGTGATATCCCCTGTTTATTATTAATATTGATAATTTGCGCCTTCTCTTTTTTTAATCAGCTGATAAATTTTATTGATCTTTGCAAAAAAAAATTTTTGTTTTATGTTTTTTCCTTTCTATTTATTTCTGTCTTTATATCTGTCTGCTGGTTTAGGCTTATTTTTGTTCTTTTTCTAGATTCTCGTTTTTGTTTGTTTTGTTTTTTTTTTTTTTAAGTAGGTTTCACGCCCAGCACCATGCTTGAACTCACAACCCTTAGATCAAGGCCTAAGCTGAGATAAGAGTCAGATGCTTTACTGACTGAGCCATCCATGCACCCCTATTTTTCTAGATTCTTAAGGTAGGAGTTGAAGTTACTGTTTTGGGACTTGCTCTCTTTTCTCATGTGTTTACTGCTATAAATTTCCTTCTCAGTACTGATTTAGCTGTGTTACACAAATTTTGGTGTGTTCTATTTTCATTTTCATTCAATTCAACATATATTTTTTTTAACTTTCCTTCAGACTTTTTCTCTGACCCAGAAATTATTAGAAGTCTACTTAGTTGAATATTTGATGATTTTTCTGTTATTTTACTGTCATTGACATCCAGTTTGATTTCATTTTGGTCAGAGAACTCAATCTGATAACTTCAATTCTTTTAACTTTGCTGAAGGTTATGGCCCAGGACATGGTATACCTTTCAGCCCTGAGCTATTTTCTCTGTCCATCCAGGACTCTGATGACATGAATGTTAGATCTTCAGGTATAATACCAGAGGCCTCTTACATTTTGTCACCCAGTCTCTTTTCTCTACATTGTTCAGATTGAAAATTTTTTATTGTCTGTATTCAACTTCACGCTTTCCTCTACCCCCTGCATTTTGCTGTGGAGCCCATTCACTGAGTTTTTAATGTAATATTACATTTATATTTACATTATATGTAAATGTATATTGTATCCATTTGTATACATATTGTATACATTTTACATATACATATTGTATATGTATTTTTACATTTTACATATACATATTGTATACATTTTATACATATTATATACATATATGTATAATGTATAAATGTAAATTTATATTTACATTAATCTTATTTGTTGAGACTTTTTTTTTATTTGCTTCAGTTGTGTTTTTAATTGGTCACTGAAGCATTTTTATGACAGGCGCTTTAAAACCTTTGTCAAATAACATTTCTGTCCTCTCAGTATTGGCATCTATTAATTGTCTTTGTCTCTGTTCATTGATAGGTCTAGTTATTTTTTACTGAACCTGGGGTTTTTGGACATCATGTCATGATATCCAGAACTAATTTAAGTCTTTAATCTTTGCTGACCTCCTCTTATGCCGCTCCAGCAAGGAAATGTGGGTCACCACTGCATCACAGACCATTTGGGACAGTAGTTCAGATTCCCCACTCAGTCTCTGTTCACACAGAGGGAGGGGGTGAAATGACATAGTGCCCAGCAGGTATCAGTAGAGTACCAGTGGACAGCCAGAACTCCCACCTATGCCCAAGAGTATTAGAGAGAACTTCTATAACCTTTTATAGCACATCTATAATTACAATGATACAAGCACATTCCAAATCATTAATAGTCACCATTAATGAAAAATATCATGAAAAGGTGAAACAATTTTAAAATCAACTCTGACAACCATTCAAAAAGTTAAAACAGTTAAAATTAGTTAGCAAAGCTAAAGCCTTTCCACTCATTGATAAATATAGTGCTGAAATTCCCTTCAATAATTTTGATTCCAACAGAATGTTTTCTCATTAAGATCCAATTTAGAAGCATACATATTATTAGAGCAGCTACCATGCGGCTAGTGTGGCTATCATTAAAAGAATACAAATGATCCACAATAAGATAGATGAATTCAATATATATAAAGTAATGATGTAGAGCCTCCATCCTCAAGCTCTGTCTACTAAGAGTCCCCACCTTGCTATTCTCAACCCACTAAGTTTCCACCCTAGGTCCGGTTCAGACTATGCACCTTCCTTTTTGAAAACCTGAAAAAGGACTCCTCTAAAAGGTCCAAAGACCTTTATTCAAGATGGACACAATGAGCTCTGCAGCTGGCCACTGAAGTACTTGTCCAGCACCTTCCCTGCTGAGCCTAGAGCACCTGAGCCAAGCAGCAAATGCTGGATGTTAACTTACCCTGCTCACTGTCTGTAGGCTTTCACTATCAGACCCAACTTGACATGGCTGCTCAAGGGCCAAAGATATATAGCCTTGGGGTAACAGGCCAGGAAATCTAGCTGTTCTGGTCCTGACCAGACAGAGCCCCCCGAAACCGTGCTGCACTGCGCACATGGGCTTCCACCAGATCATGTAACGTCATGTGCCCCAATCCATACACAATCTGAAAAATGCCATCTCTTCTTCTGATGTTATAGAACACTCATCTCATGTGACAGGAGAAACGATTTACAGCAAAGTAAAAATTTTAAGAATAAATCTTGTTTGCCCACTGATAATTTATGGTAAGACATGGGGTATGTTCTGCAGGATGCTCACGGTGATGAAATAATTACAAGCCTTTCAAGATTTGATGAGAAAAAGACAGGGCTACTGGCCAGATCCACACACACTAGCCAGGCAGTATCAAGGGGGAGTGTGGAGGTTTCTACTAGCCTGAGTCACAGAGCAGATCACCTATTTCCAAGTGCTCTGAACCACCCTTTGCCTAGTTACAAAACCACCACCTCAGCATGCTCATGCGTTGGCCCCCTCCTCAAGTAAGCAGACAATTGACCCTTTTCTCAAATAGTGGTCCTTGGTATTGCTGGGTTGTCAACAAAGTTTTCAGGGGTTCATTTCAAACAACAACAACAAAAAAACACTAAAGACATTGTATTATATGTTTCACAGGCTATTTAAAAAAATTGGCATTTTTTTTCTACTTTCTTATTTTTTTAAAGTTCATACTGTTGGTGAATGAGAGAATTATAATAGAAGGCATTATATTTTCCATGTTCTTTTTATTAAATAGAAATATGCTAACTCTGTTCTTATTTTTATTTAGTTTTACTGGTCTATAAAGTACAAGTCAGAGAGCCACTCCACAAAATGAGTATTTTAGTCTTTTATAACCTTCAGAAACATAGGACAAAATTAATTTTCCTAACTCAAGATTAAAAAGAATGAGCTAAAAAATGCAACAACTAAAATAATGGAAGTCAAATAATATCATTTTGGGGGTTGTTTTAATATTTAAGAGCAGCAAAAAGCTCCTATGTGAAAGTATCTATAAAACCAAGTCTGAAACAAAAAGTAACATAAAGGCATCATGAGCCAAACCTGTTAGATGGCCTGAAATTTTATCCTATACCAAATGGCTGGTGTTCACTGGATACACACAACCCGATGCAATCCCTGTTTGCACAATATGGCAACTGGCGTTATACTGGCATTGCCTCAGGGGAGGCCCCATTGACAGCTATAGGAACAATTTAATTCTCACTTTTTTTTTTTTATTTTAGTTGTCACCAACAATGCCTCCACCTTCTGGCTTAGCATCTCAATATTAACTTAAAACCATGAAACGAGAACTTAATCAAGGAATGATTGGGGATTTGCTTTGCAGCAGCTGAGATATTAAAGGTGAGGTCAGAGCAAATATTTGTTGGTGGGGGACAGCAATTAGGTTCAGACAGAAGGTACAGAACTGCAGTGTTAGCTACATCTGTTCATAGCTGTGCCTCATCTCAATTAATGAAATATGTATACATTACATCATAAGAATGTATAAGGTTGAGGGTTCTTGCAAAATAGTCTAGACTGGGGCCCTCGTGTTGGCACTGTTGATATCTTCAAAGATTGCAAGTGGCTTGTTCCAGAAAAATGCTAGTTCTCTTGTGTTTTATAGCTGCTTCTTTCCTTCTTCTCCTTCACTATTATTGTTATTATTAATTGCTATCATTATTTCTTATTCTTATTCTTCTTTTAAACTATTACCTGCCTCTGCCACAAAGCCATATTCAAGAGTAACGTGTGACCCAAGTAATAGAGAGTACCACTTCTCAACACCATGAATGATTACAGGCTATACAAGAATTATAGTTCACTTATAAAAAGCAGTGCCATAGAAACGTAAGAAATAGGGCTCTGAGTTGAGAGACAAGATCAGTCCTAACTTTATTACTCTCCAGCTGGATAACTTTAGACATGTAAATATCCAATGCTTCTATTTCCATATCTGGACAATGTTGTCAATGTTCATTCTATATTTCTTACAAGGCACTTGTGAGTATTAAATTTTTATTAATATTTTAAGGTCTGAAACTTCTGAACTAAAATCTTTTTCCTCTTAAAAAATGGAAATTGTTGTCTTTTACTTTTTACGGCTATAATAGATAGGTCTAATTGGATCCCTACATTATAAAGATGAGGAAAAACTAAGATCTAGACCAGTAATTTTTCAAGGATCGGCACATCAGCCTCACCGGGAATGCATATACATGCCCTGCCCCCAGACCCCCTGAATCAGAATCTCTTGGGGGTAGTGTCCACCTAGGAAGCTCTACCAATGTTTCCAAC
The DNA here is from genome assembly GCF_046562875.1 of Panthera onca. Taxonomy (NCBI): domain Eukaryota; kingdom Metazoa; phylum Chordata; class Mammalia; order Carnivora; family Felidae; genus Panthera; species Panthera onca. The sequence continues at coordinate 85,656,716 of NC_138346.1, forward strand.
AGTCACTCAAGTCTAGAAAGCATGGGTCTAGACTGCCTATTGACAGAGAACAGAGTATGGAGGCAGATCCAGAACTAAATCCCATAGCCTCTAAAGTCTAACCCAGATCATTCCATCAATCTCTACTTTTAACCTTAGTCTTTAGAATAAATACTATTGTTTTCTATACACGTTTCACTATTTTAAAAAATACAAAGGAATATTACATTGTATGTATATAACACATCTTCTTTATCCATTCATCTATCAGTGGATACTCAGGTTGCTTCCATATCTCAGCTATTGTAAATGATGCTGCAGTAAACATAGGGGTGAATCTACCTTTTCATTTTCATTTTCTTTGAGTAAATGCCCAGTAGCAGGATTACTGGATTATATGATGATACTATTTTTAATTTTTGAGGTATCTTCATATTGCTCCCATTGTGGCTGTACCAGTTTGCATTTCCACAAACAATTCATGAGGATTCCTTTTTCTCCACAACCTCACCAACACTTGTTAATTGTCTTTTTATTTCAGTGATTCTAACAGGTGTGAAGCGAACTCTGTGTTTTGATTTGCATTTCCCTGATGATTAGTAATGCTAAGCATCTTTTCATATGTGTGTTGGCCATCTGTATGTCTTCTTTGGGAAAATGTCTACTCAGATCCTCTGCTCATTTTTAATTTTATGATTTGTTGGGTTTTCTTGGTGTTGAGTTGGATAAGTTCTTCATATAGTTTGGATATTAACCCTTTATTGGATATATCATTTGCAAATATCTTCTCTGATTCCAGAGGTTACCTTTTTGTTTTCTTCACTGTATAAAAGCTTTTATTTTGGTGTAGTCCCAATATTTTAATTTTACTTTTGCTTCCCTTGCCAGAGGATACATATCTAGAAAATTGTTTCTAAGCTTGATGTCAAAAAATATTGCCTATGTTTTCTTCTAGGAATTTTCTGGTTTTAGTTCTCATATGTAGGTATTTAATCCATTTTGAGTTTATTTTTGGAGCTACAAAAGACCTCAAATAGCCAAAGCAATCTTCAGAAAGAAGAGCAAAGCCAGAGGTATCACAATCCCAGATTTTTAGATACGCTACAAAGCTATAGTAATCAAAACAGTATAGTACTGGCACAAAAATAGATACATAGATCAATGGAACAGAATAGAAAGTCCAGAAATAAACCTATGCTTTTATGGTCAATTAATCTATGACAAAGGAAGCAAGAATATACAATGGAAAAATACAGTCTTTTCAACAAATGGTGCTGGGGAAACTGGACAGCTAATTCAAAACAATGGAAGTGGACCACTTTCTTACACCATACAGTTATGTTGGCTTTTAACCTCAATATTCAGAATAAGTACTATTATTTTCTTATACATATTTTACTATTAAAAAAACAAGAAGCACTGCAATCAGAAACAAAAAGATACTGGTTTTCTTTCTTCACTATTTCACAAGAATAGAGACCCTAGGTTTTGTGGGTTTTTTTTGTTTTTTTTTTTTTTGTTTTTTTTTTTTTTTGTCAAGAACTAAAAGCAAGAAATAGAAAAAACTATGGTATTTCCCTATCTTAAGATGTTGGCATCCTAAATTACTTCCTTAGTTCCCTAACTTTCGTATCATGTTGTCTCCTGTCATTGTGAAACACACTCTATCAGAAACAAAATAGAAAAATAACTGCTTAAGGATTCATTGCATGCTAGAAATTGTATCTAGTCAAATTTGAGTTAAATTTCTTTGCAAATAAAAACGATATGTATCAAGGACCCGACCAAAGTATTTTAAGGAGAATTTAAGAGTTACAAATAAAGTATCAAAATGGAAGTAAAATGGCTATATAAACACTATACCACTCTAAGTATTCATAACCTGATTTTATCTTTTTAGAGTATTCAAATTAAATACAAAGAGAATACATAACTCAATAATAAATAACTCAATACAAGAATAAATAAATGAAGAAGGGTGAAATACAGTAAGACAATAACAGGCAAGCACTTGCAATCAATTTATTAAAATGTTCTGTTATACCAAATTATACCCATGTATTTAGGTCTTTAAAAACTAAGACAGCTGGGGTGCCTGGGTGGCTCGGTTGGTTAAGCATTTGACTCTCGATTTCAGCTCATGTCATGATCTCCCAGTTCCTGAGATGGAGCCCTGTGTAGGGGCTCTGTGCTGACAGCGTAGAGCCTGCCTGGGATTCTCTCTTTCAAGATAAATAAATAAAAATAAAAAATAAAAAAAAACTGCCTAAAGTCTAGAATAACTGAAATCAGATGTGATTGGTTTCAAAAGGCTATGAGGATACTAAATAATTTAGCAGAGGTTGAGAGACAAAAAAATGAAGATTCAATCAATAATTTAAAGAGAGGATATGGTTAAAGTCAATAGTGTATGATATTCAATGCCAGCTCCTAGACAAAATCATAAGATGGCCAAATTTGCCACTGCTCTTCTCCTGGCCCTTGGTGACTATTGACTGTCCAGGGTCATCACACTAATGTCCTTACTGGACATCCATGTAGCAATCAGAAAACTTTGGTTGTATGTGACAGAATCCCAACTCATGTAAGCTGAAGTACCACAGTTAACTAGAGGCAGGGAGGTTCAAAGAATAAATAGTCTTGGGGTAGAGTTAGTTTTAGGCATGGCTGGTTTCAAGAGCTTACATGAATTTTTACTTTTACTCTGACCCTATCTCAGTTCTGCTTTTCTCTGAATTGACTTTATTGTCACATAGGCTTTTCTGTCATGAGGACAAAACAACCTCCAGAAGCTCTGGTTTTTATTGTGACTGCTCAACAACACTAGCCTAGAGACAGGCTCCTCATTAGCCCTAACTAGCTTCTTGCGAATTACACACTCATTGCTTGACAAATCACTGTGGCCAGGGATCTAATGGCTTTATTGAGCAAATCTATATTAAGATTTCCCCTAGGACTGGGGGATGTGAACCCCAACTGAATGAAGAGTGGGGGAGAGTTGGTTTTCCCAGGAAAATCAGGGTGACCTTAGCCAATACGAATAGAGGGCAAATGAATACTAGGTCAAAACAAGTATCCACTAAAATCTATAGTTCTGGACTGTCGTCTAGGATTTAGACCCTTCCTTACCAGAAGAGAGTCCTTAACAGAAGAGTCTTATATTTCACTTCCCTTGGTGCTCCTAAGTGAATAAAACTCCTCACATACAAACTAGCATCATAGCTTCACCATGATGGCCTGGGAAATTCAGCGAGGGAATATTTTGGTCTTACTTACTATTATCTATACTTAAACTCCTAGTAATGGTGATCATTATTGCTGTTAAGTACATGCAGTTAAAATTTTCTTTCTTATTTTGAGCTGGTTATCTGCCCCTCTATGGCTTATCCATCAATTTTTCCCCTTGGAGTTGTCCGAATTATGCCTATTATGTGTTCTACATAGATCTTCACCTCTCTAAAGACAGGTTTATACAACTGCTGTGCATAGGATATGATTTCCAGAAATTGGACATCCAACTAATTTTTACTTATGTCCATTTTGTCTCCAATAGAATGTCTGTTCTTCTTTTTCTCCTGGGCTTAATTTTGGTTGAACCTTAGATTGGAAGATATTTTAGTACTTCTGTCATCTTTATTTTGCTTGCTTGTTTTGTTTACATAGTCTCTAAAAGTCAAAGAAGTGAAAGTTCAACCAATAGTAAGCAAAGAATTGTTATCTCTTCCTAACACTTCTCATTGCCTATAGGCTTCCTATGTTGAACAGCAACAGAAATATACCAATTTCAGCTGTGAAACAAAAATATTCTGCATTCTTGTGTAATTTTTTTGTTTCATTTATCAGATTGTTTTACTTCAAAACAAATAAACAAGCAATTTGAGTCTTACAGAGAGTGTATACTTTATAATCTTGGAGTCTACAAAAAAATTTATTTATTGCTGCAAATGGTTGGATTCCTGCTTGTGTGCCATGGGAACTGAATTTCTGCCCTAATGTTTTGGCACATCTTCAGTATACTTACCTCTGTAGGAGTGGTGTGTATCCACAATTATGCTATTTGAAAAGAATCTTTGTACTGGAAAATCCCATTGAGATGTAGCATCGCGTTTCCAAGGGTGTCTTGGGACAAGAAAGAATGGGGCAGTAATATACAACCACTTGGTTACATCATTCATACCAGAGAAATTATCATCCTACTGCTGATGGGGAACACTTGTACTTCTCTATTATCAAAGATTTTGCAGAACTGCTCAGCCCCCTCTATTCATATCATTCCAGCTGTTCTAACACAAGGATTGAAACAGATTGTTTCATTCTCCAAGCGTACATTAAAAAGGACAATGCCATCATTGGGTGGGTGGGTGGGGGGGGGCTTTGAAGGGGTTTTTGCTCAATTTGGACTGTGTGTGGAGCAAGCTCACTGCCTTACAACAAAAGCATAAAATTCAGTGGTGACAGGCAAGTCAAAGGCTAAAGAATTCGTTAAAAGGAAGAAGCCCTAAATGTTCAGCCATAAACAACAAGAGACATCAGAAAGGAAGCAGGGAAAAGGTAAAGGAGACCGTGAGAAGGAATGTGCACTGGCTCAGCACTGCATCCTTTTATAATCCTTTGGGAAAACTCACTCATAGGGCTCCAACGGCTCTTTCCTGAACTTGTCCTACATCAAAGAGCCACAAACTTGCTCTTGCTTGAGTTGTTTTTAGTACCTTTTAAGTGTACATATTTTTTTTTAATTTTTTAATACCAAAATGTTAAAATTTGTTTTAAGCCAAGTATCTTGTAATTTCTTTCCATGTGATCTTGAAGCATCAGCCTTGTTCTGTCCTTGGGAATCTTTCATTTCTTCATATAATATTCCTGTTTCATTTTTACTTTCTGTACATATCACAAATATCTATCAGCCTTTCTTATTATGCTTTCTTTTCAATTCCTATTCCTATTTTCCTTAATGTCGAATAGAAAAATACATATTTTCACCCCAGTCTCCATACCAATGTCAGCCATTGCAAGTTAATCATGGAAAGTTTATAGTGAATGAATAATTTTCAATATATATAACATGAAGTCACCACCAAGGGTGCAGTATTGAAAAATGAGATAAAACATTTTCATATCCTGATCAGGACTGTGAAAACTCATGAAACAAGAAGGCTGTCAAAATATTTCTGCGATGTGAATTTTGTAAAGAACATATCTTTATATTTGGTCAACAGTGACAGCAAAATTGATTCTCAATTCACGATCATTGTAGAGGGAAATATTAGGGAAATATTTTATCTTCAGTTTGGCTCCCCTTTAATCCCCAAGTATATATGGATTTAGTTCTTAAAGACTCTCATTGATTTTTGCAAGTGGTAATTTTCAGACAATTTTTATTATATTTTATTGTAAGCTATAGAAATGGATATAGTCTCTGCTCTTCCTTCTTCTTCTTCCCCTTACCCACATTTCATACTTAAGACCGGTACTAGTGTTAGCAGGAGGATGTGGTTTCACCTGTGAAAGGGAGACACTGTTACAAGCTGTTACTTCTATTTGGAAAGTTCTCTTTTGGGTGGCTGGTCTATCAGATCACATGCCAGCTCACTTTTCCCTCCCACAATACTAATAAGTCTGAGGTCTTCTTCCTTCTAATTTAATAAACAAAAAGAATCCTTGAAGCTCACACACGGACAATTTGTTTCATGATGGGTAGACTACATAGGGCATTGGTCCTATCTGAAATTACTAATCAAGATATATTTATCTAGCATGTTCTCTTTCCTACATGTACTAGAAATCATGCAGTGGAGACAGGTGGCTATATTCAGGATTTAATGATCCTAATCATGGCCACATACACATATACCTCAAAGATATTGTGAGTTCAGTTCCAGTCCACTGCCATAAAGTGAATATCATAATACAGCAAGTCAAATGAATTTTTTAGGTTCCTAGTGTATATGAAAGTTATGTTCATACTATACTATAGTCTATTAAGTGTACAATAGCATTATGTCTAAAAAATGTATTTACCTTAATTTAAAAATACTTTATTGCTGAAAAATTCTATCATCTGAACTTTCAATGAGCTTTCCTTTTGCTGGTGGAGGGTCTTGCCTGGATGTTGATGGTTGTTGACTAATCTGGGTGAGGGATTGCTGAAGGTTGGGGTGGCTGTAGCCATTTCTTAAAATAAGGCAACAATGAAGTTTGCCACATCATTGGACTCTTCTTTTTTTTTTTACATGTCTATTTATTTTTGAGAGAGAGAACACATGTGCAAAGAAGGGAGGGGCAGAGAGAGAGAGAGAGAGAGAGAGAGAGAGAGAGAGAGAGAGAGAGAATCCTAAGCAGGCTCCACGCTGTCAGCACAGAGCCTGACAGGGCTTGAACTTGTGAACTGTGAGATCATGACCTGGGTCAAAACCAAGAGTCAGACACTTAACTGGCTCAGCCACCCAGGTGCCCCAATGGATTCTTCCTTTTTTGAATAATTTCTCTGTAGTGTGTTACCCACAATAGAACTCCTTTCAAAACTGGAGTCAATCCTTTCTAACCCTGCTGCTGCTTTATCACCTAAGTTTATGTACTATTCTAAATACTTTGTTGTCATTTCAACAGTTTCCATAGCATCGTCATCAGGAATAGTTTTCATCTCAAGATAGAAACTTTCTTTATTCACCCATGAGAAGCAACTCCTCAACCATTTCAAGTTTTTTCATGAGATTGTGGCAACTCAGTCAGATCTTCAGGCTTCACTTCTAATTCTAGTTCTTTTGCTATTTCCACCACATCTGCAATTACCTTCTCCACTGAAGTCTTGAACCTACAGTCATCCATGAGGGATGGAATCAACTTCTTCCAAACTCCTATTCATGTTGATATTTTGACCTCTTCCCATGAATCACAAATGTTTTTAATGGAATCTAGAATTGTGAATCCTTCCAAGGTCTCAAAGGACTTTTCCCAGATCCATCAGAGGAATCACTATCTATAACAGTGATAGCCTTATGAAATATATTTCTTAAACAATAAGAAAAGTCTAAATTACTCTTTAATATATGGGCTACAGAATGGATATTGTGTTAGCAATCATGTAAACATGTCATTAGCAATCATGTAAAACAGTCACTGTATATCTCCATCAGAGCTCTTGGGTGACCAGGTCTGAAAGCAGTAGTGTTCTGAAAGAAATCTTTATTTCTAAGCAGTAGTACAGGTGAAACCAAATGTAAGCAGCGGACTTACATTATTCAATGAAACATGTTTTAAACAAATGTGCTGTCATCCACGCTTTGTGGTTCCATTTATAGAGCATAGAAATAGTAGATTCAACAAAATTATTAAGAGCCCTAGAGTTTGGAGAATGGTAAATGAGCACTTCAAGTTAAATGAAATGCTTCAAATTAAAGTCACCAGCTGCATTAGCCCCTAAAGAGAGTCAGCTTGTCCTTTGAAGCCAGGTATTGACTTCTCCTCTTTAGCTATGTAAGTCCTAGATGGCTGCTTCTTTCAAAGAAAGGCTGTTTCATCTATATTGAGAATATACTGTTTAATGTAGCTACCTTCATTCATATTCTTAATTAGATTTTCTGGATAATTGGCTAAAGCTTTCACATTAACACTTCCTGCTTCACCTTGCATTTTTACGTTATGGAGGTGGTTTCTCTCCTTAAACCTCATGAACCAATCTCTGCTAGCTTCACATTTTTTTAATTCTTTTTTGTTGGTTTGTTTGCTTGTTTAAGCTTATTTATTTATTTTGAGAGAGAGACAGCATGCATGTGGAGACAGAATCCAAGCAGGCTCTGTGCCATCAGCATGGAGCCCAGCGTGGGGCTCAATCTCATGAAACCTGAGATCACGACCAGAGCTGAAATGAAGAGTCAGATGCTTAACTGACTGAGCCACCCAGGTGCCCCTTCACACTTTCCTTCTGCACTTCCTCACCTCTCTCAGTCTTTGCAGAATTGAAGAGAAGCTAGGGCCTTGCTTTGGATTAGGCTTTGGTTTAAAGGAATACTGTGGCTGGTTTGATCTTGTATTCAGGCACTAAAACTTTCTCTGCATCAGCAGTTAAGCTGTTTCACTTTCTTATTATTCATATGTTCACTAGAGTAGCACTTTCCATTCCCTTCAAGAACTTTGTCTTTGCATTCACAACTTGGCTCACTGGTACAGGAGGCCTAGCTTTTGGTCTATCTTGGCTTTCCACTAAGCTCATCATTTCTCGCTTCTGATTTAAAGTGAGAGATGTGCAAATCTTTCCTTTCACCTTTCATTCAGAAGCCATTGTAGGATTACTCACTGGCCTCATTTCAATATTGTTGTGACTCCAGGAATAGGGAGGACTGAAGAGAGAGAAAGATGGGAGCGGCTGTCTGTGGGGCAGTCAAAACACACACATTTATCGAGTTTGCCCTCATGTACGGGTTTGGTTCATGGTGCCCCAAAACAATTACAATAGTGACATCAAAAACTGCTGATCACCCATCACCATAACAAATAACAGTGAAAAGGTTTGAAATATTATGAGAATTACTGAAACCTGACACAGAGACATGAAGTGAGCAAATGTGGTTAGAAAAATGGTGCAGAAAGAGTTGCTGGACAAAGGATGGCCATCAACCTTCAGTCTGTAAAACAACAGATATCTGTGAAGTGCAATAAGGCAAAGCACAATAAAACAAGGTATGCCTGTAATCACAACAAATATGGCAATGTTTAATTGTGGTGCACACATACAAGTTATCTGTGGGAGGACACGGAAGAGAAGGATTTGAATGTCTTGACTGTGGCTACAAACTAAGTACTAGGCAGTAAACTGAGGTGATTCCATTATTCAAGGAGGACATTTAGTCTAAAAGTAGATACCTGGGGAAGTTCCTTGACTTGCTGACTTGGGTTTCATGATTATAAACAGAGTATACTAGACTCATTCTGTGATAAGTTAAGTTCCCAGCCTACAGAAGCTTCCTGGCATTTTTTTTCTAGATCAAACTGCCTTTATATTTCTATTGCTTTCATTCCAACAAACCCACCTCCTCGATATCTGTGGCCAATATTGAACACACACAGACATGCACACAAGACGAAAATCTCATTTAGGAGAAAAAAAATTAACCCCAAAACCTATCCAAGTTTTTCTTTCAAATGGTGAGTCATTTCTGCCTCTAATTTTTCATGTTTCCTGAATTCTTACTCATTATATTGCTACTGAAAGCTATACCTTTATTTTTCTTTTTAATTTTTAGCATTTATTCATTTTTGAGAAACACAGCAAGACTGAGCAGGGGAGAGGCAGAGAGAGAGAGAGGGAGACACAGAATCCAAAGCAGGCTTCAGGCTCTGAGCTGTCAGCACAGAGCTGGATGTGGGGCTCGAACTCATGAACCATGAGATCATAACCTGAGCTGAAGTCAGACGTTCAACTGACTGAGCTACCCAGGCGCCCCCTGAAAGCCATACATTTAAGTCTAGCTTTTGTTCCTCAAAGTCCTTTCCCCTTAACTCCCCACCTTTCCAAAATACCCACAACACATTGCTAATTTGGTTTTGTCTATGGAACTGTGAGCTTGTGAATCATAAAGCAGGGGTATTGTGTCAGCCAAAGAAGTTTGGATGTTCCTCTCCTTACATGCCATAGTGACCACCCTACCACTAGAAGTGGCTTCTAGTACATCTAGAAAGTACCAGGATGGGGGAAGAACAGATCTTACATTGGTCCATAGAGGATAGAGTATATTTAAACACATGATAACCATCAAAGCTGCAGTCTTTACATGTCTACCTGGCTCACTGATGCTTGAGGACCCAGTAAACAGATGCATCTATCCTTTCCCACCGAAACCTCTAATGCCTTTTCACCATAGTAACTAAATTAGTAACTTCGTGTTAAGGTGAGCAAGGCAGACCAATGGTTGTGTGAATAAAATACTAGCAATTATTTTTGCTTGTTTCACTTTCCCTTTAAATTCTATTGTCTGAGTAGCATATTTATAAATGTAATAGAAAATAAACACCCAAATAAATATAAATTGCAAAGGAATGACCCCAGTATTTTTATGGCTTCAAAATAGTTGGAAGTCTCAATTCCTGAATTACTTTCTGATAATATGCATTTGGGGAATGTGCTCAGCAGAGTGAAAGCTTCTTCCTCACCTTACTAAAACCTCCCCAGCAATAATGCGACTGGTAGGGAAGGGAGAGGATTCTAATAGGTTTTGTTTTGGTCTGGTTTGTTTTTTTCTTTCTTTCCTCCTGACCTACTTTGTATACAGCACCAACTTTTCCACCAGCCTTCCTTCTGTTTTTCCTCGTTCGAGGAGCTGAGCAGAACAAAGAGAAATCCTATGATGGAATAAAGTGTCCCCTCTCCTTCTGCTCTCTTTAAGAGAAACTGGATGTTTTGAGGTATGTTCCTGATCTGTGATATGAATAGGAAAGACAAATCCTCTACTTATTAAACATCTTGACATCTCCTGTCGAGACCCTATTCTTGGGCATGGGATGTAAGGCTCAAATGTTACATACAGGGAAATCCTTATATCCTGAATTGAACTACTAACCATTTCTAACCCAAAGGAGCTGGATTTCAAACGTAATGTTTGCATTACTTGACACAGTTTTTTGTTTTTTTTTTTTTTTTTTTTTTTTTTTTTTTTTGCCCTTCCCTACTTCTGTTTAAAGACTGTTGGAAATCAGAAAGAAACATCATGAGATCTGCTTTATTCTTTAATTCTCCATTCAGCTGCACAGTATCTTACATTTAATGGCCATTCAATGAATATTCATAGATTTGACAGGACTTGCCTTAAGATAGTGCTTTAAACTAAGGCTTTGGTTCTTCAGGATTAGCGTGAGTCAGAATCACCTGGAGAACTTGTCAAATCAAAGATTATTGAACCTCGACCCCAGAGTTACTGATTCAGGAGGTCTGGGGAGGGACCCTAGAACCTATATTTCTACCAAATTCCTAAATGATGATGATGGCTGCTAATTAAGGATCACACTTTAAGAACCACGGATCAAAGTGTAATATATATACATATACATATGTAATATATATATACATATATCCACATATTCTCTGTAAGCATAGACAAGGCAAGACCTAGAAATAGACTGGGGTAATAATTTTACAAGTGAAGAAAAAGTTCAGAAAGACTGTTCTAAGTGTTCAGGGAGGTTGAGTATGTTTGCCCTAAAGCCAAATAGCTCCTAAATCGTGAAGTTCATATTAGCACCCAGATTAATTGTTTTAATTCTATTCCCCGTCTTCCACCCCACATCTCTATCTATTGTTGAGGTTTCAGTTTTGTGATGTCCGCAGACTACTTAGAGGACAAAGCAAGCAGCCCATCATCAAGGGAGTGGGGCTTGAGCTGGAATTAGAACACCCAGGTTCTAGACAACTTTTTCTACTAATTACCTACCCCACCCTCACCCCACTCCCACCAAGATGCAAGGCCGCCTTCAACAGCCAGACCAACCTGGTGCTTTATGCCTCCTGACTGTACTTCCAGGACGACTTGGCCTTTGAAGCGCTCCGTGGGTCCTTCCCGCACCAGCCCCTGTTGGAGAGGGAGGAGAGGGAACTCCCGGGGGGAAGAAGACCAGGTGGCTGCGGTATCTGCGTGGCCGCATAGCCTCCGCAGAAGCCAAGCTCCAGGACTGCCCGCTGCAAAGCACCGCGAAAGCTTTGGCTTGCGCCTTCCAGCTGGAGAAGCTAGTGACCAGCTTCCTTTATCAGCAACAGCTGGCCACTGATGGGAACGACTCCCACCTGTGGCAGCTCCCGAAGCGTCCCTCCCTCCACAAGCAGGTCAAGTCCTTCAAAGAGTATGTAGCTCTCACCAAGCTGAGTTGGATGGGGGCCTTGCGCAGGATGGCAAGCCCAGCATGGTGCACAGCAGGAAGAACTTGTCCACCTTCCACGTAGCCACAGGGTGACTCCCCCCACTCCCCCCCCATCACCATGCTGGGCATGCATACAGCAACATTGCCCTTGAAAAACATTCACTTAAAATTTTCTTTCTTCCAAGTTTACCATTCCTTTCAATAAAGGTATATGGTTCCTAAATTTAAAAAAAAAAAAAAAAAAAAATGGAAGCAAGAGAGGTAATCTTTCCCTGCCTGCGATTCATTCATGAAAATGATAAACTCTGCTTTATCTTCCTCATAAGATTGTGTGAAGATCAAATTTCATAATGTATTTGCAATTAAATCTATTTGTTCATACCTACCTCATTACAGAAAGAATGTAATAGTTTAGTATATAAAAAATAATTTAGAAATCTAAAAGTGCATTAGAGATTTAAAGTCTAATTTAGGCAGAGTGATTACAACTTGTATTATTTTAGTTTAAAAGTCTATGAATTAAATACAGAGATTAGATTAATTGTTAATATTTAAGATACTTAGAGTAAGTTTTAAAATAAAGAATATGGAATGACCCAGCTAGGGATATAATCCACTCTGGAACTAGTAAGAATGAAGGAAAATGCTACAAGTGCTTCCATATTCTGAAATAAGTACACAATTCTGGTATGAGGAAAGGAACATCAGTAATGCAGCTGTTTCCCCAAAGGGGGGCGGGGGGAAATTTTGATTCAACCTTTCTCCTACCGACTTCCCTTCTTTCTTCTCTTCGATTTCTTTCCAAAAAGTTTTGAAATATCTGTCTTCTGAACTTCATATTTGTTTGACATTCTCATGTAATTTCTTTCACATCTACTAACAGATATTCTAAATGGAATATAAATTTAAGGAATTTCTCCCAGTGACCCCAATAACCTGTACTTGCTAGGGAGTACATGAATGCATTACTTCTAGAAGCCCAGCCTTCATCTGGTTACGTTCACTTTCATTTAACTCAATTGAACCACAGAATATTGAAGCCAAAAGCTACCTTAAGACAACACTGCATCCCCACTCCCTCGTTTCACAGATGAGGAAGAAAGGAACATAGACTAGCGGTTAAGATCACACAGCTACTTAGTAATGAGGCTTGTACTAGAAATAAGGGATCTACCACTCCCATGACAGCTTTCTCTTGGCCATACCATGCTACTCCCTCTGGAGTCTGCACCTTTACCTGGGAAACTAAGAAACAGGTTAGAGCCAAATCAAAGGCCTCACTTTGAGGCAGAAGTTCCAGAAAAAAGTGCAGAAGGTACAGAAAAAAAAAATTCGATGGAACCAGACAATGTGCTGTGGAACCCTGAACTGATTTACTTAACACTGACCTGAAACGTGTGGCTTTACCTCAGCCCTAACTCAATTGTTATGAAGTGGGGACCAAAAATACCCATATTAGAAGGTTGATGGTGTAACAGACTATGGTCCACTCTGCCCACAATATCGTAGGGAAATAATATATCCTCACTCTGTTCCTTATTTCTCACACTGTTCCATCTTTCTTCAAGTACTATCTGCCACCAATCAATATTTCTCTCCTTTGCATCTATAGAATTCAATTCTTGGAGGTCCCTTCTTGCCTCTGTGACTTTTCCTTTTCCACCCCCTATGATAGTTTTCCCTTCCCTTTCAGTCCTTCTCGTTCACCCTTCCCCTTCTCCTCTATGCTTTCACAAACTTCTTTTGGGGCGCCCACAATGAGTGGGGATTGCTTACAGGGAAAAGGCGATGCCAGCAGTACCCTCTCCCCCACCCCATATCACCTTCCTCTGTAGTTTGAGGACCCTTTCAACAGTGCTTCTAATATTCTTTTAGTAACCAAGAGCCATTATCCAGGCATTTGGAAAACGGCTAATGACATATACTCAACCTGCCTGAAAATGCCTCAACAGAGTGAATATTAAACTTCAGGGTTTTTATTCAATTCTTGTTTCATCCATTGTATGTGCAGTTTTAAAAAGCCTTCATTACGTACCTGTTGCCTCAGCAAAATATGTGACACTTGTCTGAATTCCACTTTGACCTTCCACCACTGTTGAAATACCAAGTTTGAAAGAACATGTAGAAAGAAAGAATATTCTTAAGAGATCCAGAGAATCATTCACTTGAAAATTTCTCCATTATTTTGCAACTCTAAGAAGTCGCCAACATCATTGCGAGATTTGGCTTGTACACCTGGAAAATATGAGACTTGAATATTTCATGTTGACACTCAGGCTTCTCTTCCCTTGGGGATGGGGAGAGAGGCTGAAGTGCATGTGTTAATCTTATTGCTGGACTGTAACTCAGCATATGCCACAGGGGCTTCCTGATGGCCTCTTTCTTTCGATATTTACCCCCTACCTTTTCATGCAAAATGAGTTTATGTAGCTGTTCATATTATTGGAACAAAGTATTGCTCAGGGTCAGCTTTAGCCCCAGGTAAAGGAGGCAGATGTTTTATAGGTGTTGTTTTTTTTTTTTTTAAGTCCAAAAGCCTCCTACAAAAAAAAAAAAAAATTTTTTTTGTAATAGCTCTCTTGAAATCCCCATATTAGTCACTTCTGTGGAATGAAGCAGTGAGAAAAAAATTATCTGATAAAATATACAAGCTATCTTGAAGACATGACACATAAAGCCCCTTTTACTTACTGATCAAACTAGATAGTCACTTAGAAGAACTGAAGAGAAGAAAAATGTGATAAGAAAGAGGAGGAAAAACAAGGCTTGGAGCATGTCCAAACTTAGAAAGGCAACAATATCTAAACAGTTGAAGGAGATGACAGAAAGGAGATACCCCCAGATATACATGTCCTGATTTGAAAATGATTGCTTAGGACCAACCCTGATGCTGTATAGTTCTACTTCCATCTGTCCGTCCATCCACCCAGCCATCCATCCATCCAGCCATCCATTTAACAAATGTTTATGGAGTAACTTTGAATGAAACACTGTGATGTTACATTAAGAACACGGAAGATGAAAAGTGTCTCAAGGCATTACTCTTAAAAACATACAAAGGAATAAAAGTGTCTAAGTAAAATTTACATATCAGAGTCCTAGATGCTGTAATACATATCAACTGATGGGGCTATAATAAGAATGAAATTTCTTGTGACAGACATTGTTCTATAGATGAAGTATT
Source organism: Panthera onca (assembly GCF_046562875.1). NCBI lineage: Eukaryota > Metazoa > Chordata > Mammalia > Carnivora > Felidae > Panthera > Panthera onca. The sequence goes on from NC_138346.1 coordinate 85,671,723, forward strand.
CATTTACTCCTTCCAATAATGCTTTCAGGTAGATACTATTATTAAGTCCATTTTACAGATAAGAAAATGGTGATAGACCTTAAGTAACTTGCCCAAATCCTATGGATAAAAGGAGACAGGATTAGGATTTTGAACCCCGGTTCTCAAACTCCAAAAGACATTTTCTATATCTCTTAGCTCTCAAGAGTACCCAGGGTCAGAGCACAACTAAATAAAATCTTACAGAACTAAATATGAGAAATATTGCCCAGATTCTTCACGGTCTTCTCTACTTGAATTTTCAGTGAGTCAGGAAGGAAATAATATTTCTTCACCTAAAATTGGGAAGAATGTATGGTTATTATAGTCATTGCTTCATTCCCTGCTGCCACAGTATCATGAACATGACTGCTTGCTAGCTTAAACATCAAGGTTATTCATTGTCAAGCTATATCCTCATGGATGAAAAGGGTGGGTAGGACATCTTTGAGCTATTACGATTTGGTCATTTTCATTATGAGTAGAGATAAGCGCTTGGACATTTCTTAGGCTCACAAAAGAGATAGATGATAAAAAAAAAATAGTTTAGGGAGGCCAGTGAAATTTGTGAGCAAGACCACTTTTGTCAGGGTATGGGGAGGAGACCTAGGAGACTGAGGCATCTAATTTGATACACTTATAAGCCACAAACATGTCTGAATGACCAAGAGCCAGCCATCACCACAAAATAACCAGGATAGGTCCGGAGTCAGCAGGGAAGAGCTGGGAAGAGGGCCAGGCCAATAATGAAAGGGGGCATTAAGGTACACATTAAACTCTCCAAAGGGGGAAAAAATAAGCAAAATTTCCAAGACATCCCTAACGAAAAGTTGAAGTATTAACATTTTTGCTAAAGTAGCAAAAATGGCAAATTTGCTGGTTTCACTAAGTACATTATATTGCCACCCCCTTTCTTTTTCCTTGAAGTGGGGAGGTGGAAAAGCTTCACTGAGCAACAGTGAAGATGTAAGAGACTTTTCAGAAGGGGTGCATCAACCAATTACTTGGAGTTTGAAGGGAGCAGTTTATTTTTCTGGCACTGAGAAATCGGCATATTTGGAGCTGGCATCCAATGGCTTAGTCCCGCTCCCCGAGCGATTTGGGATTCCAGATGGGAGAGAAGCTGTCTTCTTTCAAGGAGTAAAGCTGCCACTGGAACCCAGGGCACTTGATTGAAATTTCAGACATCTGATTTTGTCAGAGTTCGGATCCCTTTCCTTTGAAATGCCCTGCCTTAATAACCGCTTTAACACATTGCCAATCTCGCCCGGCAAGCATGCCTCCCTATGATTGGGAAAATTAATGAACAGGCACTGGCTAATATAATTAAACCCAAACACTCCTGATTTCAGTATTGAGAAAAAGCCATCGCCCTGATTTTCTCTTGACAACACACAAGTCTTGCCATCCCCGAACTGTTTAATTATTGAAATGAACTGTAACAGGACACCGGATAGGGGCAGAGGTCGCGGAACAGTACTGGAAGTCAGAAATCAGGCAGGGGCTGACACAGAGCCAGCCAGCGCCTCCGGCTGCAGCCTCAAACCCACACGCTTTTTCTCAGGCAGCCAGCCTCTGATAGGTAGGGTGATAGCGGGACTCACTTGTTAGGATTCCAAAGGTCCAACGGTGCTTGCTTGTTTTAAGACAAGCCAAAATATGCTCGGTGACCACCAGGACACTGCGATTCCCATGCCCTGCCACATTCCTCCTCTCCAATCCCAGGCGGGTTTTTTTTGTCTCCCTACGTGCAGTCCAGGATGTAGACAAAATGAATTCCAAGTGACCTATGTGGGGGTGGATTTTTTTTAGAAACAAACAGCAAATTAAGAGGGGGGGAAAAATCCTGTTCTCACTTTTTTTTTTTTTGGAAGGGAGTGTATATGTTTATTTTCTCAGAGACACTTTCTGGCAATGACAACAGAACTCAGTTGTATTGAAAGTATCTTATTTTCCCCCAACTTGAACATACTAAATATCAGTCCCCTATTTTGTTTCACTTCCTTTTCTGCCTCCCAGGCCTAACTGAACCTATGACAATTACTTTCTTTAAACAGAGATGCCCAATTTTCTTTTTTTTAAATTTTTTAAACATTTATTAATTTTTGAGAGACAGAGAGAGAGACAGAGAGTGAGTGGGGAAAGGACAGAGTGAGAGGGAGCCACAGTAATGCAAAGCAAGCTCCAGGCTCTGAGCTGTCAGCACAGAGTCTGATGTGGGGCTCGAACCCAGGGCCGCGAGGTCATGACCTGAGCCGAAGTCGGACGCCCAACCAACTGAGCCCCCCAGGCACTCCGAGGTGTCCAATTTTCTATGATTCTAGAATAGCAGCATTTCCTGGAAAGGTAGGGATTTTTTTTTTTTTTCTAATATGTCATAGTAATATTTAAAGTATTACCAAAGATGATTGGGGAAAATAGCTGGAAAAGCTTGCTGGCGACATTAGATCTAGGCAAATCAGAGTAAAGGTGTAATTTTCAAATATGTTAGTATTTAATATTCAAGATTATTACTTAACAGTTGAGAAAAGTTATAAAAATAAGTGTATTCAATGGTTTGATAAAAAGATAATGTTTAAATATGTTGTGTGCTCTGAATTACAAATAGAACTTCTCTTTTATTTTTTATTTTTTTTAATTTTTCTTAACGTTTATTTATTTTTGAGACAGAGAGAGACAGAGCATGAACAGGGGAGGGGCAGAGAGAGAGGGAGACACAGAATCCGAAGCAGGCTCCAGGCTCTGAGCTGTCAGCACAGAGCCCGACATGGGGCTCAAACTCACGGACCGTGAGATCATGACCTGAGCCGAAGTCGGACGCTTAACTGACCAAGCCACCCAGGCGCCCCTAGAACTTCTCTTTTAAAGAAAAAAAAAAAAGTATCAGAAGTAACAGGGTTTTCTGTAGCACCAGACATGGCCTGACATAAACCTGTCCTCAATCTTTGTATCCTACACCATTCTCTTGGGTGTCATTCCTCCCTCACTCCATGTCTAGTGCCAATGGAACCTGTTATTTCTCTCACCTTATTAAAACTCGTTCTAAGGCTAAGCAATGATAAAGCCTTAAAGGGGCTTACTAATCTTTTAATTATAGAACTTGGATATGTGGTCTCTTTTTAGGACCAGCAAAGGTAACAGGAGGACAAGATATTACTGGATATGCATACCATTTTTAGCCAATCGGAACACATAAGCAATTAATGATTGCACTGGGACAAGAAGCTTAAGGAGAACTATCCCAGGTAAAAGGGACGTCTTCTGTACTTAAATATTGGATAGTGAAGAAAGTCATGTTTAGAAATACATTAGATGGCTGTATCCTGTTATTTTCCTAACCAAACTAACTGCCCCCTTTCTGTTTTATTACTGCCCCCATCCCTTAAGCTGAACTCCCAGATCAACACTGCCAGCTTTCAGGGTCTCAATTCAACCTTTGCCATCTCCGGACATTCTCCAGTCTTTCTGGATAGATTTGCTGGGAACAGGTGAGACTTTGGTGTTTCCAGGCCAGCCTCCCAGAGTAAGAACTCTCTGCCATCACTCAGATCCTCTGTCCCCATCTAGCTGCCTGGGAGCTAAGAGTCCCCATGTGATCAAATCTTCATAGATTATGCATGGTCCCGTGGGTGAAACAATAAGGACATGTGAAATGCAGTAGGACTCTGTCACAAGCTGAGTAGTACAAGAATCTGATTCCATTGGAAGAAGTCTTATTCAACATAGTATGACAGTGCCTAGAGAAGAAACCGGGCACAGTCATAGTGAATTTAGTTCTAGCCATCTCCAGATACAAATATGATAACAAAAACATCCCTAGCAGTTCCATTCGATAAGTTTTGTGAAAAGGTAAAGAATGGCTAGCAGTGATTTCCAAACTTTAGTGTTTGTAAGAATCAATGGGACCATTTGAAAGAGTTCCTGGGTTCCATCCTTTAGCAAAATTGATTAGATGCCCAAGAATCAGTATGTACAATAAGCACATCAGGTGATTTGGACATCAGGGGTCCATGGAGCCAAAAGCACTGGAAAAAGTCTTGTTTCTCAATTCTCTTGCCAACACACAGAATGCCCTGGGCCTGTAAGTAGCTGCTTTTGTTTGCCTACAAGCCCTCCTGTATTAGGGAGGATGCACAGACCTACCTAAGGCTGGAAAAGAGACTTCCGCACTCCTATGCAACTGGTATAGTGTCCATCTGGGAAAAGGGACCACTATTTGGCCCAGACTTGAAATGAAGGACTAAGATCAATCTCCAGAGAAATAATGTTGAGTATAGCCTAAACCCCATTCAAGGAGAAACTGCTATTCCCTTTATGATTCTGCTTTGGCAAACAGAAGTTAGAATGCAGCCCAGCTGCCCCAGCCATGTACAGGAACAGACTACAGAAAATATGAATGGAAATTGCTGGTAGGGAGACATCTGAATTTTTCAAACAAGGTGAATTTTCCTCCTGCTTCTCTAATTTAACATTCCAAGATGAGAAGAAAGCTGGCAACTGAAAACTGTACTTAATCCATTCTTTAAATAGCATTACAGTGTTTTTCATTTCTCTCCACACTGCATTTTGTTGTTTTTGTCTCAGAGGCTTTAACACAGGGCCAGGACTTGCACTGGGAGGCCTGCGGATTACAGGAAATAATGACCTGTATATATTTAGTTGTTCAAAGGAAATTAGAGTAGCCTGATTTTTATTATTCCCCATTGCCCTCCGTTCTCTGGTGTAATAACTTGCCCTGTTCTCTAATTTACTTTTACATCATCAGAAATGTATACCATTTAGTCCGGATTCTCCCATGACCAATCAGGACCTGCTTCTAGCTAGGTTAACAAAACCTTCCATAGAATGGGACGCCTTCATAACACAGGCCAGCCAAAGACACCGAAGAGCTCATCTTTCTGGAAAGTATGTGACCTGGAGAAATTTACCCACTTCTTCCCTTCGGTAGCCAGTGACCACTATATGCCCCTGCTGTTGAATGTGACAGCTAACCTTTTTGGGACTGGTGTCGTTTTAGATTAAGCTTCTCCAGTAAAAATGTGTAGGCAATTTCCTTCTATTTAATCTTTTAATTGTTTATCAGTGTATTTCCAGTGGTGCTGCCTCCCTGTGCCGCCTGTCCCTCTCACCCCATCTCTTATGAGCAATCTCGTATATTCTATTTAACGTTGATATCCAAAACCTAAAATTCATCTGCTTGTAGTATTTAATTTAGAGGAAAAAGCTTATATATTTGAGTTTTCTTTAAGAATCATAATTAGATGTTTAAATTATGATTTCGTTGAGGTTTTCTAGTTCCATAGCACATATCATCTGAATTTGCCTGACTACTGGGATGGGGAGGGAGGGGCACAGCTGAAAATACATCTGTGTTGGAGACGAACATCATAATACCTTCAGAACATTTGAAAAAGTTCCTGGGTTAGTTTTTCTTTTCATTACAACTCTATATATGGTTTATAGACTCTTCAAAATGAAACTAACATTTGAAAGGTAGGCGAAACAGATTTTTGTTAGTTTCAGTGTGTTTTTGTGACAATTGATGAAGTTTTGTGGATTCTCTAAATTCCATTGCCATAGTGTGAGTTGTGTGTTCTTTCACTGGCAGGGTTTGGCAGGATAGAAATGAAGTAGTAAGTAGTTTTAATAATCACAACTTCTGAAATTCACTCCAACATGATCATATTTTAAGAGCTCAATAAATTTGGCCTTTATAAACTTTTCTTCATCCCTCCCCAAACATTTCTTTTCAGTCTGGGCAGTTGCCTCATTATTAAATAGGTTCTCTATTCCAAAACAAACTCAAGTCACTAGTATTCATTTTACTTTAATTGCCTTCAGCCTCATATATTATAAGATTAATTATTGGTTTCGTTCAGTCCCCTCCCCATCCCTTCTGAAACAGCAGCAATCTGCCTCATTCCTACTTAAAATTTCTGAAAAAAGAATATTTTTCCTTATCATACTCTCTCAAATTTGGTGCCTCTGGATGTTCCTCACATCTTCCTAAATCTTAACTGAATCCTCTCAATGTTCCTAGTTTAACACAATTTTTAAAACAACTGCTACTTTATAGCAACTCTAACAACCAAACCATAGTTTTATTACTGGAGCTTAGGCAGTTTCTCTTACCAAGTCAGCTGCCTTGCTCTGAATCCTAATCCTAGGTGACATGGTAACTTGGCTGGGTCTGGATTCAGAGGTCACAGAGATGCTTTTGGAATACTCTGGCTCACTAACCCTCCAAGGACCTTTGAGCCTCAGGAAAATTTGGGATATGAATAGTTTATACCTCAGTGTGTATTTAAATCAGCTAATGTTTACCCTTTCCAGAGAGTTCACCAGGTGGTTGGCCATGGGGCTGGGGGCGAGGGAGGTGGATAGGGAATAATGTAGTGGAGTGAAAAAGAGAAATACTGACTCTTTTCTCTGCGGTGACAAAAAGATTCAATTGACAAACTTCAATCAGAAAATATTTATTCCAATTGATTATATTTATTCCAAAATTATTTCATAGGGAATCATGAAAACAAATATGATAGCAGGATAGACAGATGATATATTGAAGCATTTATCTCAAGATAGAAATTTGGATTTTGCTCTATGTATTTTTCTCTCTCCCTTTTCTTGGAGGTTTATTTATGGATTTTCAATTTGATTCCATTTATCTGTGTTTGTCCTTACACCAGCACCAAGCTGTCTTGACTTCTACAGCTTTATAGTAAGTTTTTAAAATAGGATTGTGAGTCCTTCAACTTTCTTCTTCTTTTCCAAGATTATTTTGAACTATTCTGGGTCCTTTAAAGTAATTTTAGGACAGTTTGTCATGTTCTGCAGAAAAATCAACTCAGATTTTGATAAAGATTGTGTTGAATCTATAGGTCAATTTGGGAAATATTGCCATCATAAAAATATTAAACATTCTTATCTATAACATCAAACATCTTTCCATTAATTTATTTTTTTAAATATGAATTTACTGTCAAATTGGTTTCCATACAACACCCAGTGCTCATCCCAAAAGGTGCCCTTCTCAATACCCATCACCCACCCTTCCCTCCCTCCCACCCCCCATCAACCCTCAGCTTATTCTCAGTTTTTAAGAGTCTCTTATGTTTTGGCTCCCTCCCTCTCTAACCTTTTTGTTGTTTTTTTTCCTTCCCCTCCCCCATGGTCTTCTGTTAAGTTTCTCAGGAAACTTTCACATAAGAGTGAAAACATATGGTATCTGTCTTTCTCTGTATGGCTTATTTCACCTAGCATAACACTCTCTGGTTCCATCCACGTTGCTACAAAAGGCCATATTTCATTCTTTCTCATTGCCACATAGTATTCCATTGTGTATATAAACCAAAATTTCTTTATCCATTCATCAGTTGATGGACATTTAGGCTTTTTCCATAATTTGGCTATTGTTGAGAGTGCTGCTATAAACATTGGGGTACAAGTTCCCCTATGCATCAGCACTCCTGTATCCCTTGGGTAAATTCCTAGCAGTGCTATTGCTGGGTCATAGGGTAGGTCTATTTTTAATTTTTTGAGGAACCTCCACACTGTTTTCCAGAGAGGCTGCACCAGTTTGCATTCCCACCAACAGTGTAAGAGGGTTCCCGTTTCTCCACATCCTCGCCAGCATCTATAGTTTCCTGGTTTGTTCATTTTAGCCACTCTGACTGGCATGAAGTGGTATCTCAAGTGTGGTTTTGATTTGTATTCCCCTGATGAGGAGCGACGTTGAGCATCTTTTCATGTGCCTGTTGGCCATCTGGATGTCTTCTTTAGAGAAGTGTCTATTCATGTTTTCTGCCCATTTCTTCACTGGGTTATTTGTTTTTTGGGTGTGGAGTTTGGTGAGCTCTTTATAGATTTTGGATACTAGCCTTTGTCCTATATGTCATTTGCAAATATATTTTCCCATTCCGTTGGTTGCCTTTTAGCTTTGTTGATTGTTTCCTTTGCAGTGCAGAAGCTTTTTTATCTTCTTGAGGTCCTAATAGTTCATTTTTGCTTTTAATTTCCTTGCCTTTGGGGATGTGTCAAGTAAGAAATTTCTGAAGCTGAGGTCAGAGAGGTTTTTTCCTGCCTCTAGGGTTTTGATGGTTTCCTGTCTCACATTCAGGTCCTTTATCCATTTTGTGGATGGTGTAAGAAAGTGGTCTAGTTTCAACCTTCTGCATGTTGCTGTCCAGTTCTCCCAGCACCATTTGTTAAAGAGACTGTCTTTTTTCCATTGGATGTTCTTTCCTGCTTTGTCAAAGATTAGTTGGACATACTTTTGTGGGTCTAGTTCTGGGGTTTCTATTCTATTCCATTGGTCTATGTGTCTGTTTTTGTGCCAATACCATGCTGTCTTGATGATGACAGCTTTGTAGTAGAGGCTAAAGTCTGGGATTGTGATGCCTCCTGCTTTGGTCTTCTTCTTCAAAATTACTTTGGTTATTCAGGGCCTTTTGTGGTTCCATACAAATTTTAGGATTGCTTGTTCTAGCTTCGAGAAAAATGCTAGTGCAATTTTGACTGGAATTGCATTGAATGTGTAGATAGCTTTGGGTAGTATTGACATTTTAACAGTATTTATGCTTCAAGTTTTCACTTTTTGCAGATGACATGATATTATACATGGAAAACCCAATAGACTCCACCAAAAGTCTGCTAGAACTGATACATGAATTTAGCAAAGTTGCAGGATACGAAATCAATGTACAGAAATCAGTTGCATTCTTATACACTAATAATGAAGCAACAGAAAGACAAATAAAGAAACTGATCCCATTCACAATTGCACCAAGAAGCATAAAATACCTAGGAATAAACCTAGCCAAAGATGTAAAACATCTATTTGCTGAAAACTATAGAAAGCTTATGAAGGAAATTGAAGAAATCATAAAGAAATGGAAAAACATATTTCCATTAATTTAAATCATCTTTGGGGAGCCTAGGTGGCTCAGTCACTTGAGTGTTCAACTCTTAGATTTGGCTCAGGCCATGATCTCACAGTCTGTGGGATTGAGCCCTACATTCGGCTCCACAGTGTCAAAGGAGCCTGTTTGGGATTTTCTCTTCCTGTCTCTGCTCCCCGCCTCCCCTCGCTCACACACACACACTCTCTCTCTCTCAAGATAAGCAAAGTTGAAAAACATCATCTTTAATTTCTTTCAACATTTTTTTTTTAGTTTTAAGAGTAAAATTTTGTACTTTATTTGATAAATTTATCCCTAAGTATTATTTTTCATTAAATTGTTTTCTTAATTTTGTTTTCAGATTGTTCATTGTTAGCATATAGAAATATAATTGAATTTTGTATTTTGATCTTGTACGCTGTACCTTGCTGAACTCTTCATTTGCTCTAAAGTTTTAATGGATTATTCAGGATTTTCTATATATATGACCATGGCTGCTGCAAATATAGAGAGTTTTAATTTTTCTTTTCCAATCAGGTTGTCTTTTATTTCTTTTTCTTGCCCAATTTCCCTGGCTAGAACCTCCAGTAAAATGTTTAATATAAGTCGCAAGAGTAACATCTTTGTCTTCATATTAGGAGGAAAGCATTCAGTCTTTCATCATTAAAAATGATGTTAGCTAATAGGTTTTTTCATAGATGTCCTTTATCAAGTTGAGGAAGATCCCTTCAATTCCCAGTTTATTTAGTGTTATTATCATGACAAAATGTTGGATTTTGTCAAATCCTTTTTCTGTATGTGTTGAGATGATCATGTAGTTTTGTCCTTTATTCTGTTGACATTGTGTATTCTATTACTTTAATTGCAGAAATAAAACCATCCTTGTATTCCTGGTATAAGTCTCACTTTTTCATGGTACACCCTTTCTTTTTTTTAATTTTTTTTTTTTAATGTTTGAGAGAGAGAGAGAGAGGGAGAGAGAGCTCAAGTGGGGCAAGTGTCAGAAAGAGAGAGAGACACAGAATCTGAAGCAGTTTCCAGATTCTAAGCTGTCAGCACATAACCCGATGCAGGGCTTGAACTCACAAACCATGAGATCATGACCTGAGCCAAAGTCAGACGCTTAACCAACTGAGCTACCCAGGCACCCAGCACCAAATCTTACAAATGGTACACTTCATTAATGAAGCCATCTGGGTTTGGGTTTTGCTTTGTAGGAGGACTTTGAGTTACTGAATCAAAGTCTTCACTCATTTATATGTTGCCTTCAGCTGTATTTTTGCAGTTTGAAACATGGAGGCATTTTTCTCTTATTTGTAAAAACCAAACCTCATTGAAAAAATATCTTTGGTCTCATGATAACAAAGGAGAATGAGGATAATTTCTCCAAATGCAGTAGTAAATAAGGAAGAAGGAGAGACTTCCCTGAACTGGGGGGAGTAGGTGTACCAGGCACAATTTGTGGCATAGTCCTATGGAGGGATCAACACATTATGGCAGGGATGTGACCAACTAAAGATACTGGATACGAAGTTTGGACTCCCACAATCTCCAGCTTTCTCCTACCTCTAGAAACCCTGGGATCTGCAGAGTCACGAGACCCGCAGGTACCTGTATAAGCTGATACAAACGGAACCTCAGTAAAATGGAATATGGATTTATGACTGATTCCTGGAGGAACTCCCTGACATTTTAACTTTAGCTAGAACCCATGGTAGAATAGGGGCTTCATGGATTTAAATCAATTTAAAGAAAATTAAGATAAACATCTTAATTTGTTGACTAAAATTTGTAAGACGTTGTTAACATTCTACGTGTTCATGATTCTCCACAATAGACTAGCCCCACCTGACCAGTCCTTTAGCAGAGCTGAATTATCTAGAAATTCTTTTAGGATGTTAGTCCCTTTCAGTATAATATAGAGATTATGCTCCCTGATTCGGGAGCCAGAGTGCCTGGAATTAATGCCTGGTTCAGCTACTTAGTAGTTATGGGACCTCAGGCAATTTACTTAGTTTTTCTGTATCTCAGTTTCTTAATTTTTAAAATAGGGATGACATAGAATACCTAATGTAGTACCTACCATGAATGACAGTCGTCATTTATTCCTTGTCTACCAAGATAAATGATATCGTTACCAAAAATAACTTGCTGAAGAACTAAATTCTATATGATGTGTACTTTTTATTGAAATGATCGAATATCTTCCTTCTTCACTACTCGTGCCACTGATATGGCATCTCCGTCCTTGCTGTCACCCATTTTCAACCTATTAGTTATCCTTTATTTTTCCTTTACCACATTTTTTAAGACTTAGAGAGTTTTTTTTTTTACATTATGTTTCATATTCTCTCCTTTGTCTCCAAGCCCTCCTGGTTTTCACACAAATTATTGAGAAATCTACCTCCAATGTTGCCTTTCTTTTTCCAGTGAATGAGTCCTGAGTGCCTGTATATGTCAAGCTTGGTACTGGTCTTTTAAATGCAGTATTTGGGGCAGCTGCGTGGCTCAGTCAGTTAAGCATTTGACTTCAGCTCAGGTCATAATCTCAGAGTTGGTGGGTTCAAGTCCTACTGTCAGAGCCTGCTCCAGATTCTGTGTCTCCCTCTCTGTCTCTCTTTCTCTTGTGCTCCCTCTTTCTCAAAAATAAATAAATAAACATTTAAAAAATAATAAATAAATCCAGGATGTCAAATCCATATCAGAGCCCTGCAGGAAAAGTACTGCCATACCCATTTTACAAATGAGGAAATGGTGAGGAAAGATTTGGTGACCTTCCACCCCAGTTCACTCAGCTAATACATGACCGGTCTAGCACACAAATTTGGTCTGAGTCTCTAGTCCACACTGCTGCTTATCTTTCAAGCTGCTGCCAAAGTAATTTTGGTGTAGTGCAGCTTTGATTATAACACACTCAGCTCAATGGGTCCTTATTGCCCATAAAATAAAGCCTAAACTCTTAGCTTTAAAATTCAAAGCCTGCTATAATCTGGCCCAAATCTCCATTTCCAGCCTCTCTTCTCATTGATCCTTCGCACACCCACTACACTCCAACCAAAACATATCACTTTTCATTTGCAAGTATGTTATGTGCTTCCCTGCAAGGATGCCTTTGCACATATCTGTCCCTTGTACTAGGATATTCTACCCAGTGCCACCCCTGCCATAAGGGCCTTAAATCTCAGATGGGATGTAAAGTCCCCTGCTCTCTTCTCCCACAGGAGTTTGCATTGATCTGCTTCATGCAAAATGAATGCCAGTGCTGCTGGGTTGGTGAATACATAAAGGAGCTGGAAGGATTCACATGGCCTTTTGCATTACCCACATAAGAAGCAGCCCTGACAGGGGGCCCATCAGGGTAAAGAAGTGTCTTGCTACTTTTCTGCCCAATCATCCCATCATTTCAGTAAGTCTAGGTGAGGACACCTAGCCTATGGGTACCACCAGTGCAGCCACATGGGCATCTGGGTCAATCTTGCCTATTTCACAGGCTTATATTAAGATGATGGGAGTCAAGGGCCTTAAACAGATCATGGAAATTGCTATATTAATGTCAACTGCATGGCCAAGTGATTAGAAAAATACTATAGTGTCTTTCTCAGGGGCCCAAGAGGTTATATGGCCCATGAATTTGTTATGGACACAAGGAACTTAACAAAGCCTGTAAATATTGACTGTGGATGTGGCCAGAATGCTCCAAGATTATGCTTCTATAACCTGACAGTAGAATTCCTTTCTCCCAATTCTATCTTCCAACTCGTGGCTGAGTGGTGGATGACTCAGGAGAAGAGTTCATTTCTTAGATGCATTGCCTACATTATACACCTGACTAGTATCATTTGTGGAAGGGAGAGGGAGAAGGGGCTAGGAGAGAAGTTGATGATTAAAGTTACACGCCAAATTTTCAGGTCATATTCTATCTCCAGCCTTAACATTCTTTTCATGTTTGATAGAATGATTTCCACACTTGCTCAAAGGGTAGGATTGTTCAGGTACCTGACCTATAGTAGGCACTCAGAACACATATGTTTAATGAAAGAAAGAAAGAAAGAAAGAAAGAAAGAAAGAAAGAAAGAAAGAAAGGAAGGAAGTTTGAGAGAGTTTGACAGAAAGGATTAGAACTGGCTGATCAGATAAGCCCCTCTGGGTTCAGCTACTACAGACAAGTGAAGAAAAAACCAAGAGCAATGAGGAGGAAGATGGTAATGCAGAGTAGAAGTGCACTTTCCTGAAAGAGGAATCAATTCTTTTTTCATTCTACCATTCATTAAGACACAGGAATTATTAGGTGGAGGTGAAGGATATTGTCAGATAAGAATTTTGGCTACATAAAAAAATTGACTTCCATATGGAATTACTGGCTTGGTGTGTTTTATACATTATTTCCGGATGTTAATTTGGTTTCATTCAGATCATTTTTGTGAGAGTGCCTATCCAGAATTTAAAATATCCCTGGGGATTAAGAGGGAGGGAAGTGGCCAGCAGTATCCATATTCCATGTAATTATTTGGACAGATTCATGTCATACTATACTGATACAGATTTATGTAGTCATCTCTGAACACATCTTACATTCCATGTTAGCCTAAAAAAATAGATCATGGAGAATATGTCTTATTCAATGTGCCTAGCTTAGTGCCTTTCATATATTGATGCAGGGTTCAGATTTCATTGACAGTGTGTTTTCAACATAGAGGATTCAGAGCCTAGTACTACTTTTACCTACTAGTGGTGAGTTAGAGGGGCATTGAGTATCTGTGTAAGAAAGGGGAGACACAGACTTCCTTGAGCCAGAGTCAGGTATTACCTTATAATCTTAAAGGCCATGATGTGGACAGTTTAAGGCAGGATTTCTCAAACTTGGCATTATTTACATCTGGGGCCTGTTAATTCTTTGTCACGTGGACCAGTCCTGTGCCTTGTAGGATGTTTAACAGCATCCCTGGCCTCCACCTGCTAGATCCCTGTAGCATTCCTCTAGTTATGACAATACAAATTATCTCCAGACATTGCCAATATATCCCATCCCTTATGGGCCAAAAATCACACCCAGTTGAGAACCACTGGCAATGAGCCAAAACAAAACATCTTGGGAGATTTGAACCCCCAAACTCATGGAAACCACCCAGCTGAAATGCCACTTTGAAGGAGCTTTCCAAAGAAGGAAAATCCAGGTATAAACAACAGCAACAACAACAAACCAGGGGCAACGTTTTGAAGAGAAAGATAGGAAGTGAAGCCTAGAGCAATTTCTTCACCCAACTAGCTTACAAGCTACTGAAGCCACAAGTCTGTTTCTGTAAGACTTAGGAGCTGATGATCATAGAAGTCCTGGCAGAGGTTAACAGTAGGAAAAACGTTTGTCCATAGAATATAGCTACACATATTCATGATACAGGCCTAGTTCCAGTGTTCAAAACACAGTGGAACTTGCTAAGCGATAGTCACGATGTAGCATCAGGGAAGCAGGGATGGATGGGGTGGGATCTGAGCTAATGGTACTCAGATTTTGAGCCAGGACAGCATTCCTGTCTAGGTTCAAGAAGTACATGTGCACACAAAAGCAAGTCTGGTCCTCGTTACTGTGTAAAGATAGGGTCCTGAATGATGACTAAGGAAAAGCCAAGTTCTAAGAACTATGGCACCTAGAGCGAATTTGACCTGAGATTTTATATGACTGAAGGCACTACAGGGTTTATGGGGCAAGTTAGATTCTGGCCTCAACTATGAAGCCCAAAGGTAAGCAGGAGACATGATGTCATGGGTGAGATAAGCATCAATGGTGATTCAGACTGAGAAGCATCACCACTGGTGCTCCAGGAGTATACCCCTACGCAGTCCTATTAACCCAATAGAGTGAGTCAGGAGAGGCTAATACTCCCTGTCTGCCCCAAGAATCATGTATTGGAAGGTTTTGCAATGACCTGCAATAACCTAAAATATAACCTAAAAAATAACCAAAAATGTGAGAATAAAAGGATACAAAATTGCATATATAGTGTGGTCTTACTTTTTTAAATTTTTTTAGCAATTTTTTAAATGTCTATTTTCTTTTTGAGAGACAGAGCACAAGCGAGGGAGGGGCAGAGAGAGAGGGAGACATGGAATCTGAAGCATGTTCCAGGCTCTGAGCAGTCAGCACAGAGCCCCAAGCGGGGCTTGAACTCATGAACCGTGAGATAATGACATGGGCTGAAGTCAGACGCTTAACCAACTGAGCCACCCAGGCGCCCCTGATCTTTTATATTAAAAGGGTAGAAGATATATCATAGCTAACTAGATACAAATATTAACACATAGGAAAACTCATGGAAGGAAAGAGTGGAGATATGCTTTAAGATGTAGGATGAGAGGGGATTGTATATTACTTTTATTGCTTCACACTTGTCTTTATCTTCTATGTTCTGGGTAATGAGTATGAAATAGTTTCATAATCATTTTTTAGGTGTTCTCAAAAAATGAACTTCCTGTCTCAAACCAAGATTGGTCTAGGAATTAGGAACAGCTGATTTCCTAAGTAGGACAAATATTAGGTCTTGTGAAAAAGCTTGGGAAGACACAGCTTGAGGAAAGAGTGGGAAATGTGGAAAATATGGTTTGCTCAATGGAAATGAACACACTCCTACATAAACTTAACAAGAATTTAGCATGTGTCATCAGAGCACTTTCTTCTTAACAGACAACAACTTTATAGTTTTGTAATAGGAAGCAACATGTTTTCTCTCCCTCCCCCTGCCCCCACCCCACCACTAACTGTTCTCTGGGAAAAAAAAATCCTCAACTCTTTGGCCACATGTAACTGTATACTAGGCTATGGAGTGTAGGGTTTGTTTGGAATGATGGATGGTTTGACAATATAGCACAATCAGACAAGACCAGCCATCAATCACTTTAAATCAATGATAGACCTTGGGTGTGTTTTGTGCCATTTTCATTCATTCTAGTGCCCAGAGAGTTGCACAGAGCAACCTCATGACCTCACATGAGCAAAGAAAATGGCTTTTAAAGTTGTTTCCAAGCTCTATTCATCACTCATTCCTGGGTGAGATGCCAGGAAATAACTTTCATGATTTTTCTTTTCTTTTTTTCCAACTCATCTTTCTCACCTCAAAGCCTGAACGAAGGATATGCACATAGACAAAAAAGGGCAAGAACCCCTCTGAGTGGGCTAGGTTTTCTATCATGTGAAGGAAATTTGGTCCTTATTTATTGCATTTTTTTTTAATTTCTCTTACTCATCAAACAATCTGCTCAGAATTCCCTCCTGTCTTTTAGAAAGGAAGTTGTGATTTAGTCATGATTTCCTCTTGGGTCATTCCAGAACATTTGGAACGGAGCACTCTGGCCATCAGTGTATGCTAAACTTTGCTCTTACATTCACCAGAAGAGACCATGAGAAGCCTACTCTGCTGGGCACAGGTACTTTTCACTGTGACCTTCATGGCCATGCTTACTAATGTCTTGTCCCCACCTTCAAAAGGCCTAAACCACCCCAAAAAGTGATACTGACATCTCTTAGGGTTAAGACTATCACTGCAGGGGCTAAGGAAATATGAAGTCTACCCCATAGCCTCAGAAAGACTTTCAACACCTTTAAAAATATGCCTCTTTTCCAAAGCCCCTTGTAACACATCTTCCCCAACTCAAAGCACTAGGTCAGCTCTGGCACTCTCAATAATCCCTTTCGATGGTCCTAAAATACAAAAGTATTTTTACTTGTCCTTATCCTCCCCTTTTCTTGTCACAGAGGTAAACAGGGAAATAATTGCAGTTTAGCCCTGCAGAAACAGAGGTTAACTCCGTCATTTTAGGGTGAAGCCACAGGAATGAATAGAAAAAGCTAGCTTTTGGCTCATCTTGCTATATACAAGATGCTTGCAGCAACTAGTAACATTTTATTTATTCCCATAACAAATGGACCCACCAAAAATTTCTTTAGATTTTTCATCTCCAGGAAAATACCTTAATATCTATCTTGTGATACTGTCCTATAAATGCATGCTGCATACAAAATTTTATCATGATGTTCATAGGATTCTGTTTAATAATGGAAGAAATTTTGTGCATTTTTTTAGAGTGTCAAGTTCTATTACTATATACACATTACTCAATAAAAAGGCAGTGGAATTGAACACTAAGGAATTTGGAAACTAGTATTACTGGGATCTAAACACTTCAGGTTACAAGACAACCTGAAATAAGAGAAACTCACTGGCCTAAAAATCAAGTCACTGATTAGTCCCCAGATCACTTACTAGATAAAGAAGGCAAGATGCCTTTTGTCAAGGTACCAAGCCTCTCTTTGGGCTTCAGATTCCCAGCATTTTGGTAGAATGATTTGGGGAATCTGTGTGGATTAAAAGCTATTTCTCTTATAACTGCGTCAAATTCCTCTTTCCTCACTTATCTATGACAAAAATCTTATCTTCAGTGACAGTTACAGAATAATAACACTGTCCTCATTATTTTTGTTCCTGTTGTTATAAGGACCAAGACAAATAGGAATATTTTCCATTAAATTATATACATATGTGTTTATTTCTGTGTGTGTGTATATGTACATATAGGTATGTATGTGTATGTGTGAGGGTATACATACATACACACACAGACACACACACACTCATACACATAGTTTCCCATTGTGAAAATTATAGATCTAAATATGATACTGTCTTACTCAAAACGATCAACATGTGTCTGTGGCATTGATAAAACAAGGACTAATGTAGACTGCAGTAGGAAGAGCTGACCCTTTTGTCACTAAGCAAGTTATAGTCATTCATGGATGTGAGGAACTCTGACCACTTCAGTAGTGAGATAACTATGTTCCTTGTGTTAAAGTAATTAAACAAGGAGGCCACTAGACTGAGGTGGCTCTATTGCCCGGGTAGCCTCTGTAAGCAAACCAAAATCCAAGCCAGAGCCACACACTTGAATCCAAAAGATGACAGTTAAGAACAACCAATCACAAACAGCCAAATAGATTTCACCAAATCAGGTGACTGTTTAAGCTACAACCAGTCAAATGATCTCCTTACCTTGCTTCCCACCTTGTCTATAAAAATCTCTCTCCCAGCTCCTGTCGGTGGGGCACTCCTAACCACCTTTGACTGGGTGCCATCAAATTTGAATTGATATATGCTCAAATAAATTTTTGAAAATTTTAATGTGCCTCAGCTTATCTTTTATCCTTTGCATAAAGAGAAAAAAAAATATATAGCCTAAAACAGTTCAACTCTAAAATGTACATAGGGGAAAGTGTGTGTATTAGTAGAGGAAAGCATTTTTATATAAGAGAAAACACAGACCATATACTCCTCAGTCTCAGCCCTTGGAATGGAAGCAAACATCAAAACCCCCATGTGCACAAGCTCCTTTGGTGGGAATCTAGTGGCAGACGAGAACATTGTTGTAGAAGAAAGAAAATCAAGCAAAGTTTCACTCCTCTGGGGCAGACCAGCCAAGAATACCAAAGTAGAGCTGTATTTTTATTTTTCCTGTTACAGCACAGATCTGTTGTTTGGCTACCAAATTACAGGTTGGGTCTGGTTCTCACATACTTCTGCTTTTCATGTGCTGAACAGGAAGAGTAATAACAGACTGCTTCTTTTACTTGTGGGATTTAGGTATTCTTCATCCTAGAATGGGTCATTTTACTAAGAAAACCTGCCAGTTGAAAGACTGGAGGTGTATGCCATTCATGTGGGGGTGGAAAACCCATAAAAATGAGAGGCTTTTGGCTAAAAAGAGTGGTTCTAGTTACTTGTTCCCATGTTTAAATGACATGTTTATGAGTCATACTCTTATTATCTAATCCCAACAGCATCATCCAGAGATCACTATCATTTATATGACTACTTCAGAGAAGGGTCTCTGGGAAATTTGACCAAGGAGAATATAATACATACCCATTCAGTTATAGAGCAGCACTCTGCACACACTTTTCATTCATTTCTTTTAAATGCTCTATTGGTAATCTATAAAAGATAATTAAACAAAGTGTAACAAATGTTGTACAAATGCATAATACCGATATCCTGGACAGGAGAGCAGTTAAGTATAATATAACATATATTGAAGGAAACTACTGCACACAGATATTACCAATTAGTATTTGAATCAATTGGCATTCATACAAATTCTGTTCTCTTCGTTGTTTAGTTAATGGCTTTGCTCAGGAATCAGTGGGAACTAAAGTGACTTATTGGGATAAGATTTGGATACAGGGAATCAACTGACCATTGAGAGTATTATAGAAACATTTTAGCGGGAGAGTCCTTATCACTCTGACCGCCAACATGGGAAAGAACCTTGGAATTTTGACTCATCAGAGGATTTTTAAGAACTCTGTTGGCAGACAGGACCTATCTTGAGGACATCTGGCTTTCTTCAAATGAAATTGACTTATCATTTTTTTCTTAAAAATGAAAGAAAGAAGAAAGAAAGAAAGAAAGAAAGAAAGAAAGAAAGAAAGAAATAGGTGTTTTCTTACCTTCAACGCATTTATCTTGTCTAAAGATTAAAAAATAAGACATTATCATTTATATCACCCTTCATATTTGTGGAAGAAAATGCTATCAGTTTGTTTTATTCGAAGAGGAAATGGAAGAACACAGGATCTAAGTGATTTCTGCTGAGGGAAGTACAGAAATTCAGCAGAGGCAAGTAGTCTCAGGATCCATGATTATGTCAAGAAGAGGAATAACCAGCACTGAAGAGAACTCTAACTTTCCTATCCTAAGAGAATGCATATTCTATAATCTCCACTTACAATTTTTCTATATGTGGGTATGTTTTCTCCTGTAGTTAAACTACCAAGGTCTCTTTTGGACCTATCAAAATTCCATTGTCAAAATATTCTTGGCCTATTAATTAAAGGGGGAAGCCCAGGTTTCTCTGACCAAGAGAAGAACAACCTGAATTGTCTACCTTGCTAGGTGCATAAATTATTCCACCATACATATTGTATGATTTCGACAAAATCGGGATTGGATACCCTTATTCAAGAGAACAACCAGTGATAATGAAATATGACTGATGGGTTAACAAAATCTTTATGAATAAAATAATAATAATAATAACAATAATAATAGAAGTAAACATTTCATAGTATAATCTGGTTGCAATAATTTGGGTGGACATAACTAAAATCTGAAAAATATCAAGCCTCAAGGTGGGATGGAATTATTGCCAATATCCTCAAGAGTAGTTGAACTTTTCATCTTTAAGAAGAATGTTCTAACTATGCATATTCTACCAATTATCAAGTAAATTTCCACTCAGCACTTAAGCAACAAAACAAGGAAATTAAAAAGAAAACAACACACTTTTGATCTCAGCCACGTGTAGTGCTTTGTTTGGCTATGGTTTTGGATTATTTTCATAAATAATTTAAATCCCAAGATTTCCATTCCTTTTTTTTTTTTAACTATTTGTTGACTTAATAATGCCATGTGTGTTCATCTTTGTTTTAAATGTCTTATGCACATGATCTTGCTTAAAGTGAAAACTCCTGTTTCTTGGCTTATTGAGAGAATAGAGCAAGGTTACATTTTTACTCACAACCTTCCAAATACTCCTACCTGTTCTTACATTTTCTGAGTCTTTACTGTCACAAATAACCATAAGTGATTGCCTCAAGCTCTCGAGAAAGCAAGCAGATCATGTTAAACACCAGGTGGGGTTTAGTGACCTCTTATAGGAAGATGCCATTTCCTGATGCTCTGTGCTTTGCAATGAGGTGATTAGATGATCTCGTTGACCCAGAGTTCCTCTACTTAATCAACAAGAGAGGATTTTGGAAGCAGAGGCTTCCCTTTAAGCAGCTGACGTCAAAGCTGCAGCAAAAGCAGCATACAGCAGCAAGAGCTGCAGGTGCACTCGCTAAATCACTATGTCTTTACTTTCTCAGGACAACCTCCAGAGCGTACTCTGGCTCACCACACATCTGGTTGATATTAATTGGTCACTGAAAAGAACATATGAAGATGCGGCATGTATAATTACATATTTACCAAAATGTCACAGCGTTTGATAGAAGCTGTCCCTGTGGCCATTGCTGTGACAGGGGCAAGTGGAAAGAAGGGAGTCACAGGGAGAGCTTTGTATGACTTCTCAATGCTTGACTGTAGCTTTCTCCATGAGGGAGGTGAACTAAAGCTCTTAACTGTGGTAACTAGAGAAACATTAAAGATAGCTGAACATTCTTTTCATGCAGACAGTTACATTCGCCTTGTAAATGATCCCTTGGCCTCCAGCTTTGCCCTTCTCCATCAGTTCCCCCTTCAGATGCTCTCATTAGACCCTAAGTGAGATGCTGATCTTCCCTGCTCACATCCCCTCCTACCCATGTCCTGCAAGTAAAATGCAGAATCTTTCTGAGGGTCTAGGAGGCCCTCTGAGATCCATTCTAACCTTATCCCTCTAACTTCGTTTCTTGTGTTCTTTCCTTGGCTCACCCTTCTTGTCGGCCCCGCTCTTCCAGGAAGATGCCAGGCATGGTCCCACTCCCAGGCCTTTCCACTGGTCCTTGTCTTTACCTGCACTGTTTTTCCCCACGTACCCCAGGGCTCACTTCCTCGCTTCCTTCAAATCTGTGTTCAAATCCCATCTTCTTAGGAAGGTCATCTCTGGCCTCCCTATTTAAAATTACAACTCTCCTATACTAGCCTGCATCTGCCCTCTCTGTTTCACTTTCTCCCCGTAGTCCTTACTGTCTTTTAATATTCTACCTAACTTATTCATCTTATTTATGATCTGTCTTCTCTCATGAGAATGGAAGTCCAATGGACAGGACTTTTTGTCTGTCTCGTTCACTGTTATGAACAGTGCCTGGAATGAAATAGGTGCTCAAAACATTAGCATCCGGTCGGTCAGTAGTCCATGAAGTTTGATGGGGGATCCAAGGGGTTTAATTTAGCCAACTGCTTCTTAGAATATGAATGAGGCTAATCATCTGTTCAATCTGTGGACCAATTAGCCCTACAGAAAGAAAATCTTCATTCTACAGCAAAGACGTCACCCTAGTGTTATCCCTCCACCTAAACTTTGTAAATAAATCACAATAAGAAAATATTGATGACACCATGCAATTCAGGATGAGCTGAACAAGAAAAAATCCCAGAGCATATATCTACCAATAGGGTGTATCAGTAAAAACACCTTTATATATAGCATATTTATTTATTTTTTTAATGTTTATTTTTGAGCAAGAGAGAGAGACAGAGCACAAGTTGGGGAGGGGCAGAGAGAGAGGGAGACACGGAATCCGAAGCACACTCTAGGTTCCGAGCTGTCAGCACAGAGCCCAACGTGGGGCCCGAACCCACAAACCATGAGATCATGACCTGAGCTGAAGTTGGTCACTTAACCAACTGAGCCACCCGGGTGCCCCAATATATAGTATATTTATTTAGATAGTATAGTTCCTTAGTCCAGAAAGATATGATAGTTATAAGGAAATGAAGACATAAAGTATATTTTAAAGCCAAATAGAACTAGAAATGTTTGTTTATGTTTTATGAAATATGTTAGCAGCTATCCACTTGCCAAAAACAAGACATTTTATTTTACTAATATTATTAGTAAATATGTGTTTCTCTGGTTTTAAAAATAAGTCCTTTAATATAAAAAATTAAAAGGAAATAGAGTTCTGTAGTTAGGTAGGTTTGTGAATTTTCTCTTAAAAATATGTAACCATATTACTTAATACTCCTGACACTGGCAATCAAGAATATTTGATTTTTTTAAAAAAGCAATTAGCCTTTAAGAAAAACAAAAGCTAATTAAAAGTGACAATCTAGTCATCTAGGCAAACAACAGCTCAAAATCAGTCTATACTACCTACTATAAACCGAAAAGCAGCAAACTATAGCTTAAAATGACTTGTTTTGGGGGCCCCTGAGTGGCTCAGTCGGTTGAGAGTCCAACTTTTGATTTTGGTTCTCATGATCCCAGGGTCATGAGATCAAACCCTGTGTCAGGCTCCATGCTGAGTGTGGAGCCTGCTTGAGATTCTCTTTCTCTCTCCCTCTGCCCCTTTCCCCCACATGTGTGCTCTCTCTCTCTCTCTCTCTCAAAACTAATAAAAAATAAAATGACTTCTTTCCAATGTAGTTTTTTAAAGTTCTCACAGCTGCAGAGGCCTCACATCATTTTTCCTGCCCTGCTCTGTTGATTTATTCTCTGAAGTTGGTTAAATTCTTATGTATGGAAGGCTACAGCCATACATAACTTCTTTTAGAAACTCATTTGTGCTTAAGTCAATCTATCTTCAGTTATCCATGCTTCGAAAGCTTAGAGATTCAAAACCTCAAAAATAAAACAAAGGCATTTGTAGAAAGAATGTAAGATCAGGCTATGGCTGTGCATTATTCCTACGAGGCATTAATTTAGCAACTAGATGGATGTAAAATCCACCGTGAACGGCATAATGGACATAAAAGAAAATCTATAGTGAACAGCATAATGGACAGAAAGGAAGAGGAGGGAAGGGGAGGGAAGAGAGGAGAGGAGAGGGAGAGAAAAAAGAAAACAAGTATCCTATTGAGTTTCCTCATGTAAAATCGAAGAAATTCCGTAAAACGCTCAAATACAGAGGACGAGAGCAGCTTGTAATTGAGCATACATTTTCCCCTAATTCCATCGTCTTTATTCATTCCTACGGTCTCACATTTTTTTCGACCTCATCTTTTCTGTTCTTTGCGCCTGTGTTTATGCAACAAAACTCTACGTGTTTTATTTTCCTGTTCTCTTTTCATTTCCTTCCTTGTTCACATCCCTTGTTTTGCAAAAAAAGAAGTTGCAGATGTGACTGGACGAGCAGAGGCAGGGTGCAGTCTCCAAATCAGCTTGATTTCATTCAGATAAGACCGCCCAGGAAAGTGATGAGGGAGGAGGCACAGTGTATTCCATGTCTTAGAACCACGCCCAGGAGCTCGCACCCTGCCATGTCTGTAAGTGGCAGGGCCAGCTACTGGGGAGTTAAGGCCTGGAACGGGACTCCTGATATGTCAGGAAGTTCTGGATGACTGTATTTTGCTGAATGATGAAGTAGCAACTGCTGGAAATAATAATAGGCCTTAAAATAGCAAAAATTCCTGAATGACTGTATCAGGGAGTGACCAATTTCTATCATGTGTTGATGTCAATTTAGCGCATGGATGTTCCCTAGAGAAAAAAGAAATGAGATTCCAACCTACATTTTTTTTTTTTTTTGCAAGTGATTTAAACTACATACAAAACTCCTTCCAGGCACAAGCTATAGAGCATACTGGAAATGTCAAGAGGCCAAGTGACAGGAAATGCATTTGGTAGAATCATGCTGCTCTCATGTTTAATGTGGGAATAGGAATATCCTCAACAGCACAGCATTCCTGGATGGCTCTGAAACCACAAAATGCCACAACTACAGAGTTAAGGAACAACTTCTGTAGACGAAAGCCTGAGAAAAAGTTTCAGAAACTCTTTGAAAGGAAAGTGCATGCCACGTTAATAGCCCTTAAGGTGGAACTGAATGTATTTTATTAGAGATCCACGATCATGAGCTGCTGGTTTGTCCTGCCACTAGTGAGGCATGTCCTGCCATGTTTTGATTCTTGAAAACATGGAATTATTTACAAACATTCAGAAATCAGAAAATGTCGGGACACCTGGGTGGCTCAGTTGGTTAAGTGTCCGAATCTTGGTGTCAGCCCAGGTCATGATCCAATGGTTTCAGGGTTCAAGCCCCACGTCGGGCTCTGTGCTGGCAGCAGGGAGCCTGCTTGGGATTCTCTGTCTCCTTCTCTCTCTCTGCCCCTCCCCTCAAAATAAATACATAAACTTAAAAAAAATTACACTATAAAAAATCAGAAAATGTCATATTTTAAAAAGAAAGATTGGTATTTTTCTGGGGAAAACAAAAAAGATCTGCACCACTGGAAATATACGCCTCTCTGAGACCATTTTTTCCAGAGCTAGAGCTTGGCTCTTCTGTCCATGAAACAAAACTTCCAGTCTCGGCCACTCATTGTGGTGGCTCTTACACCAGATATGCTTTGTTCATTTTCATTACCTGCCTGGCTTTGAATCTGAGACACTTGTTCTAAATTCTCCAGCTGGACCTTAGCCCTCTATATCTGAAGACATCAATGGCAAGGAATAATGAGTTTAGAGAAAAACACTTCAAGAGAGAGACGGAAAAGTAAGAGTTTCTTACTCAATAAGAACAATGTCATCTTTCCACCCAGGGTTTCTTAAGACATGTCCCAATCTAAAAGCTGGGAAGGGGAAATGATGATAAAAGTGTCCAAAAGGACCAACCACAGAGTGAGAGAATGAGAGAGACAGAGACAGAGAGACTAGTACATTAGCAGGTGTCAAAAATGTCTTTGTCAACATTAACACTTCTCCTTGGGAATCACATGCAGAAAAGGACAGAGATTAGAGAGAGGTCTGAAGCTTCACACAGAGGCCATAATCTATAATCCTATATTCACTAGAATATTTCTCAGATGCTAATGAAGCATAAAATTCTGGTAACTCATTAGGAAGGGTTCTTTCCAAGATCTTTTTATATTTGTAATTTTGAATTCTTTTTCTCAAGGATGGTCTCCCAAATTTTATATATTTCAGGCCTCAAAAACCAATATCCACCTCCGCCCATATCACCATATATAAATGTCTTGGCCAAATTTATCAGTCAAGGGAACCAAATGAAAAATGCATAAGGTGCCAAGTGTGTGTGTGTGTGTGTGTGAGAGAGAGGGAGAGAGATAGAGATAGAGATAGAGATAGAGATAGAGATAGAGATAGAGAGGGAGAGAGGGAGAGAGGGAGAGAGGGAGAGAGGGAGAGAGGGAGGGAGGGAGAGAGGGAGAGAGGGAGAGAGGGAGAGAGGGAGAGAGGGAGAGAGGGAGAGAGGGAGAGCGAGAGAGAGACTGGCCAAGCCATTCAAGAAAGGGAGATGACCCAGTGGTTACTAAAACCATATTTCATAGAATGGGGGAGTCTCAGAAATTGCTTATTTCATGCAACACCTTCTGAGTCATTATTCCATAAGATAAGCTATTTTCAAAGATTTAAAAATAAAATTCCATTAAAACATGCTTTTTATGAATAAAATCAGAAGCACTGATATATATATTCTCTCTGTAGTTTAATATTCTATATCATTTAAGACTCGAGAGGAATAATCTGACTTGTTTCCCTGATCCCTAGTATATGGAAATGTTTAGAGATTTACTATAACTAGGTTTTAGAGGATTGTCCACAAAAATAATTATTAAGAAAGAAATCCTAGAGGTATCAGCTAAAGTCACAGGTCTAATAAGTGTTGGATCTGTTCTAGAATCTGTAATATAATCACTTATTCTTTTCATCTTTATAGTATCATCTTATACAAAAATGTAGGTGATAAAATATTGTAAAGTTTTACTTTTAGAAAACAATGTCGGAAAATATTATCTTTCCACTCATTAAGATCAGAGTCTTATATCCGACATATAATGAATCTGTAAGCTACTGGTATTCAAATTATATCTAATGGCACACAAAGAAGTGGGTCCTAGAGTTTTGACTATCTCTAGCTTCTCAGAGGTTTGGTACTTTTCATTCCAAAATCAATTTTTCTAGATTAAAATGGAGAAGTTGGCTTTATTTTGACATGGAAATTTCAAACCAGTCATGGAGCAACAGGTTGGTATAAAGGGGATTCCATCTCTCATTAGGAAATTGAATATAATTAAATAATAATCCACTGAAACTTGACAATATGCTTCCCTTACATCCATGCTATAGGTTTGTCAGATAGCTAACATGGATGAAAAGAAGGGACATTCTGAAACTAGAGTATAAAGACCCTTGAACTAGGTCCAAAAGAAACAGTCTTGAATCAAACGCTTCACCATTATCGGCAATGTCCTAATAAGATTCCTTTTGAAAAAATATATATTAGCCCTTCACTGTTCTCTTCTTTTCTTTTTCTGTTTCTTGTACATTCATGTTTTGGCAAATTAGTCAATAACAACATTGAGGACACATTTATAAAGTGATGGATGAAATAAACATGAAACTAGAAATGTGTTTTACTAAAATTGGTTTGACTTATTCTTGCCATATAAATCAAGCAATATATTTTCGATAGCAAGATTGCACCTACTTAGGTCTACTTGGATTTCTACTAAATTTAAACACTCAAATCTTCAGATTTATGGCTCTCCACCAAAAACAAAGTTATATTTTGTAGCAATGAAGCAAATAAAATATTTTAGCGCATGCAAAATAATTCATTTCTGTATAGTATCTCTAGTTTTGCTCAGTCTTTGCTTTCATAGACAAATACACACACACACACACCACACCAATCTCTTCTTATGACTATTATCCCCTCAAATCGTTTTAATTAGAAGTATATGTGTAACAAGAAAATGGCTGGAGGCATTGAGATCAATGAAAGGTTGCGTGTGTGGGTGTATGTGTGTATGAATTTTCTTTCTCCTAATAGTGTATTTAGAGTGATACTTTATTATTATATTTTTGATTGTCATTCTGTTTTGTTTTTGCTTTTGTGAGAAAATTTCTTTTCTTTTTGATGCAAAATCTTTCCTACTAGAAAGCTATGTCTTTGATTGTCAACCTTTGAATTAATTTAATAGTATGAATACCTCCAGAAAATTTTAAAGAGATTTAGAAAATAGTGTGTTGTTCTATAGAAAGGACAGAACCTCAGTCTTCAGATAAATCAGGAATTTGTCTTTGTCCAATTGTCTTAGAGAAGCTATGTTTTTTCCCGTCTTCTTTTTATTTTGTGAGGTAATGAAATATTTAAATAACTGATACTTGGCAGAAACACTTATTCCCACAGTATTTCTTGCCAAAACGAAAGAAGAAAGATCCAAATATCAAACAAGGGACGCCGTATTTGTGAGATTATGAGGCTGATTTTCTACATGACCTCCTCTTTAAAATAAAATAAAACAAAATAAAATAATCAGAGGAGTGGAAATCCAGAAAGCTTTTTGCGAAATGATATAACCATCCTCAGTTGATGACAGAAGCTGAAAATAAAAAAGGATATAGCAAGAAACAATCTTACCCTGACAGTGAGTGGATCAGATAACCAAATCAGTTTCAATATTTGTTCAATTTTTAAAAGGAACACAAAAGTTAGGACAACATGACCCATAACTTGTTATTATCTAAATAAAATTAAATGCCTTTAAAAAGTTTTCCATTGGAGGGGTGAGGGGGGCAGAAAACAAGCTAGGTCAGAAATAATGTGTTCACTGGGCCTTCTTTTATGAAAGGAAAATGCTCTACCAAAGAAAGAAGTAATCACATTCTACACAGGTGTCATTTTTATAAACATCAAGCTGGCAAAAATACCCTTTCTTTCTTCCCCGAGATTTGCTTTACAAAATTTAAGGAGGAACTCCCTTCACTAGGGCTCCTCATTTAATTATTGCATCCAAAATTTATTAAAGAAAGAAAACAAAAACATTTGTGAGCCACAGGGACTGGTGGTAACACAGGTACGGGGAAACCAGGAGGATCTGCTGATTCCAGATGGAGTGGATATATCCCCATGGCACCTATTACTTGCCAAATGTTTCGTAAAGCAAACACATGACCTAAAAGATTTTGCAAGTGTGGGGTCTTCAAAAAAAAAAAGAACAAGGAAAAAGAAAAAAAGTACACACTTGCAAAAAAAAAAAAAATTCTGTTCTTATTTAAAAGTCATTTCTTAATTCCTAACCATAAGTTGTTTTTAAAAACACACACACTTTTAATATTTTTCAGCTGTCATGCCCACTTTAGTGAGTCTACATGTGTGGGTACTCCATAAAATCTCAGTGGTGGTGGCAGATGTCCTCTCTGAAATATTTCATGTGCTGCTGGGGGTGGGGGAAGTGTCACTTTTGTGCCATGAACACCATTCCTTCTGAAGGCTCTGATCTGGGACAGCCCCTCTAAAGCAAACGCTGCACTGCTTGATGTCACTCAAACGGGTGGTAAGCAGCAGAGAAACATATGACTATGTCAAGATGAAAAAAGGAATTTTAAATAATAACATATTTATGAGGCCCTTTACAACAGCAAAAGAACGGCTGTAAAAAGAAATCAATAATTGTTGTAATTCCGGCGTGGCTATGGGAGAATAAAAATTTATATCTGTTGTCTGAAGTGAACAAAACCTATGTTCATGGAAGCTCTACTCAGTCCAAGGAAGAGTCACCTGGTTGTTGGAGCCTCAGAGTACCTCTTCCTTTGCATTCCTCTAGCAGTTTCATGATGTATCACACATTTTCACACTTAATTGCATGCTGTCTTCCTTTCTTCTCTAATTGTTTAGAGGTTTAGTGGTTTAAGAGATGTTTTTACGTACTTTGAATTAACTTGTATTCTTTCTCCTTCAAGATGATTACTGTGCTGAACAGAAGATACTTGATAAATATTTAATTGACCCATTAATTCATTCAGTAAATTTCATTAAGCACCTACCTTGGGCCGGATTTAAAAAATGCCATGCACCCTTGCCCTCGGGTAGCATACACATTTCCAGTAGAGAAAGCAGAGATTCCAGCTAAGAATCCCAGGAACAGAAGTAAAACTACATCCAGTGATATGAGCTTTGAAGGAAGAATACCACTTGCTGAGGGCGTCTATCTGGGGATCTCATGTCAAGGGGGGATGGGGAGAAGGTAAAATTTTCTAAGCAACTGATACTTTAAGTCCAAAGGGTAAGTTTATATTATCAAGGGAAGAGAAATAGAAACATCTTGGGAAGAGGAAAGTGCAGGCTCGGATGAATAACTGAAATAAGACTGGTGTATTGGGAGAGTAACAAATACTGGGTGAATAGAGGAAGATTCTGGAAAGGTTAGCAGTGGCCGTGTTGGCCCTTACAATCTATGGTAAGGATTTTGAACCGTGAAGTCATTCAGGGTTCTCAGCCCTACAGTAGCATGATAAAATTGACTTTTTAAGATGATTCTCCCTGCACAGAGAATAATGATATAGTTAACAGATAGGTAAAACTTAATTAGAAAGAATAAATATAGAGACAGGGAGACCAGAGGAAAAAAGATTTCATTAATCCGGGTGAAAAATGACACAGCCTTGAACTAGGGAGCAGTGGACATGGAAAGACACAACAGACTTGAGGTATGTTTGGAAAATCACATCTTTAAGACTCGATGATAGATTTGATGTGGAGTTTGAGAGCAAAAGGAATAAAAGATGGGGAAATAAAAGGGAATGTGGGACTAGACTGAGGAAGAGGGGGAAATCAATAGCCAGCTTCAGTTGTAAAATTTCAACTGACCTTGAGTTATCAAATTGGAAGTGTTGAACCAGCAGTTGGACAGATCTGGAGCTTGGAAGAGAGTTGTGGGTTTTTTTGGTTTTGTTTTTTGTTTTTGTTTTTGTTTTGAGAAGACAGTTTGGGAGTCATTAACCTACAGAGAATTTTTGGAAACAGGACTGGCACATATCACCTAGGGAAAGAGTAGGTGAGGAGAGGAGCAGAGGGCCCAGGGCAGAATCTGGAAAAAGTCCAAACAGGTCAAGGAGACATAGAAAACAGATCAACATAGAGGGAACAGGAGGAAAGCAGTGAGTGGAGTGTGAAGTAGCCTAAGGAAAGAGAATCCAAAAGGCCCCACCTGTTGACCGTCCCTTAAGAGAAGCTGCACAATCACCAATCAGTACCTTCCGTTCAGGTGTGTGCCTTGGGTCATTCCTGTTGGAGTTTATGATCAAAACACAGATTTCTTTCTCTGTCACTAATGTCTTCATTTTTACATCATTTTTCTCCCAATGGGTCTTTCATGAGCTGTTCTGGAAAACACATTTCTCTTTGTGAAACTGCATGGCTACAAAAGGAATTCTTGTATGCCAGGCGATCTCTATTTTTAGGTCAGACCATCTTAAACATAGAGTCCAAATTTGGTGAAAATGTATCTAGTATATGATGTAGTTAACAAACAAGTAAATGGTAATTTACTATTCCATTAATAAATATTTTTGCCAACAGATGTTAAATGAGCTATAATTTATCTAACCAGCCTTCCTGCCACCTTCTTATCACCAAAAAAAAAAAAAAAAGATACTTTAAAAAAGTACCAGGGAGCCTGGGTGGCTCAGTCAGTGAAGTGTCCGACTCTTGATTTTGGCTCAGTTCATGATCTCATGGTCATGAGACTGAGCCCCAAGTCAGGCTCCAAGCTGGACATGGAGCCTGTTTAAGATTCTCTCTCCCTCTCTCCCTCCTCCTCCACTCATGTGTGCACACACATTCTCTCTCTCTCTATCTCTCTCAAAAAGAAAAACTGCCAAAAATGTGTAAGGGATGCAAGAAAATTAAAAACAAGTATATTTTATTAGAAAAATTTCTGATGGGGTGCCTGGGTGGCTCAGTTGGTTAAGCGTCTGACTTCAGCTCAGGTCATGATCTCACAGTCCGTGAGTTCGAGCCCCATGTCAGGCTCTGTGCTGACAGCTCAGAGCCTGGAGCCTGCTTCAGATTCTGTGTCTCCCTCTCTCTCTGCCCTTCCCCTGCTCATGTTCTGTCTCTGTCTCAAAAATAAATAAAAATATTTAAAAAAAGAATGAATTCTGATGAATGTATATTCTTTTTAAAATTTTTCTTTAAAGGTCTATGTGAAATATATTGTTGGTGGGAATGTAAACTGGTATACTTTGGAAAACAATATTATTTTATCTTTTTAAACTTTTTATTTAATAATGTAATGTAGAAATTGCACGTAAGTGTATAGTTCTCTGAATTTTTACAAAATTATCACACTTCTAAAGTCAACACTCTGATCAAGAAACAGAACAATTCCAATACCTCAGAAAGTGCTTTGATATTATATTTTTTAAAGTTGAAGCTTCACTAACCCTATAGCAATCTACTTATTCACACACACATATGCCATATATACATATATATATATATATGTATATATATATATATATACACACAATTCTGTTCATATACATGTATACCCACATGTATATATGTGATACTGTATATATATATATATATATATATATATATATATATATACACACACACATATCAGCAATTCTGTTCATATACATGTATATACACACACATATATATACACATACATATATATGTGTGTGTGTGTATCTACAATATAAATTCTTACACGCAACTCTCAGAATTGTACCAGAATGTTCATAACAAATCTGGTTATAATAGCTTAAAATTGCAAACAATCCATATAACAATCACCTGGAAATAACAACTTGCAGTATATTCGCAGGATGGAATATAATACAGCAGAGAAAATTCAAATGAATAAACAACCTCTAAGCACAACAACATAAATAAATCTTAGAAACAAATATTAAAAACATAATGTTTATGTAGAAAAAGCAAATTCCAGAAGAGTAGAATTAATTGTATGACACCCCTTTTATAACATTTTAAAATGAACAAAATATATTTAGGCATATACAAATGTGTGACAGAAACAAACAAGCAAATAAAAACACAGTAAATACAACATTAATAATAGTGGTTTCCTTTTAGGTGAGGCAGAGGGAGGGGACAGGAAGAAGCACAAGGGTGAGTGACAGTGCAGTATATCCTCGAGACCAGGGCAATTTTGAAAGCAAAAGGGGGCACTATTAATAAGTAAAGCAGGGAAGTGATGGTAAGTAGAGACTGTCCCAAGGCAAACCTGGACTGCGGATCACCCTAGTTATTCACAACCAGTTGTTAGATTGATTGGTAAGTTCATGGGCATATTAATTAATTAATACAATTAATAATTATTATTATTATGTAACTAATATAATTAATATATCATAATAATATAATTAATAATTATAATAATTATAATTATAATATAATTAATTAACATAAATTAAAGAGGGACATTCATGAACCAACGATTTATGACTGATTCAATTCAGGAATCATCGAGGTCCAAATATAAGTAATACTTTGTCAATTTAAAAATGTTAATTATTTAGTGTCCTGGGCTTTAATATTAATCCTTGGGGGCATGAATGAGAGGGATGGAACAGAACAACCATTTCCTAAAAGAGAGTCTAACTCAGGAAAGGAGGTGGAAGAGGGAACAGTTAGCCATTGTCCAGTCCCCTCTCTCCCAAGATCCAAAGAGTCAAAGTTCACAATGTAACAAATGTAATGAATGAAATGATTATTTGATTTTATACCTTATTGAGGTTAGGCTAATTACTTAACGAATTTCAGGGCACTCAGACAGGTTCAAGTTCTACCTAATTATTAAGCCAAAGTAATTGGATCCTGACAAAGTAGCTGACATTGCTTTATAAGTGTCCTTCAATAGCTAAAGGGAGTTTTGAAATTCAGTTGGATCTTCAGGTTTGCATGGGAAGATATTCACAATACTTAACCACCAATAAAGCACAAGAAACACCAATCCAAACAGGTCCCAGCCATGGCACTGGTGTAGGATTCTACAGCATTCCTGTTGCTCTGGCATGACCTCTCCATGCTGGATCATAAAGAGAGCCAGTGATCTCCAAGGAGAAGCCACTACAGCTTGAGTGGGAGGTATGACCTCTAAGGACTTGAGTTGCAGCTCGTAAATAACCAGTTATGTGAGCAGGTCAATGTTTTAAAAATCGGTAAAACTACAGGTGTATAAAGAATTCATTCTGCCTAAAATTAATATAATTTGGAATATATTCATGAAGAAAGTGAATACAAATTGCCTTGCTTTCTCAAATAAATATGAGAAAAAGGAAAATAAAACAATCACGACTGAGACCTCCCTTGGGACTTTGGAAGCCTAAATGTGATTAGTTTTATGAAAATCCACCTCTGGCTATGACCACAGTGGAGCATACCAGCTGAGTGTTTACCTGAACTTCACACTGAATATTACAGATCCTACAGATGTGCAGACTGAACAAGACTCTGTCAAGACCTTGTCACTGTTGACGACAATCCCAGCATAGACACAATCAGTGTGTTTGACTTCCACTTTTTGGTTTGTGCATGATTTAATTGTAAATTAAATTTGACTTACTACATTAGGATTCTAATCTTCAGGAAATACCGAAGAGGTGCCTAAAATATTTTTAGCAACTGCAGTAGAATACAAAGCAACGTTGGGACAATTCTCTCCATGGTACCAGACTCTTCTATAACTCCAACAATTTCCATTACCCCAGTGCCTAAAATAGGCATATGCTACATGTTTGTTGTTTAATAAATGAAGGGAAATCTGGATCTTAATTATGGCTTTACCATTTAGTGCTATAGCTTTTTTTTTTTTTTACTTGTCTTCAAAATGGGAAAAGTAATAAAACAGAAGCCTGCTGTGAGGTTTACTGACAAAAAAGAAGAATCAACATGGGAGGTGCCCAGAAACTTATGGCCTTCCGCTTACACCAGAATATGACTAAAGAACCTGATTTCTGGAGCCCATAAGAAAACGATGGGGTTTCTCTACTAAAACAGTCCCTAGAGCCCAAAATGACCAGGTTTCTCAGTGGTGTCAATGTTCTAATTAATATAGTATCGATGTGTTGACTAAGTCCATATCACTCTGACTCAAGCTCAAACTAAATGCTATTAAAGATTGTGAATTCCATATCAGTATTGAATTGAACACACAAGGGAGAATGGTTTCTTTCTTTTTTCTTTTCTTTCCTTTTTTTTTTTTTTTTTTGAGAGAGAGAGACAGACAGACAGACCAAGCAGGGGAGGGTCAGAGAGAGATAGAGTAGCCCAAGCAGGCTCCATACAGAGCCCGAGGCAGTGCTCAATTTCACGACCCTGAGATCATGACCTGAGCCAAAATCAAGAGTCAGACACTTAACTGCCTAAGCCACCCAGAAGCCCTGTGGGAGAATGTTCTATATATGATGGTTTTAAAGGAGGGAAAGAGAGAAATCACAGCAATTAGTCCTAACTAATAGAGTGAAAAATGGAACACAAGACTGCTAGGACAATACCCAAATTATTAATGAATTCTAGATAACAAATAGAAATATATTTGTCATAAATAATTATTGGAAAAAAAGAGGTCATATTTAAACAGGATACTAAAATCAAACTAAGGAAATTCAAGAGAAATTCCAGTTTTGGAAAAACAAAAAACGAAAAAAACAAAACCAAACTAAATAACCTTCCTTGTGGTTACTAACACCATTACTGTCATCAGTGATTACTGAATGGTTATTATCATCACTGCATGATGTACAATTTCAAGTTCTTATAAGCCTTATACCTTATATATAATGAACATGGTAATAAATGCTAAATGTGTGAACACATTAACAATATATGATAAGTTTCTTTCTAGGAACTAGCTCATGGATGTCAGAAGTTTTATATTTGGTAGTTTCAATTAATTTTGCTACTTAATTCTAAGTACTATATTAAGTTACCTCAGTTCACCCATCTGGTAAAGAAATTTTATATGTAAAAATCAAGGCTTTTCTTTTCAATCATATTTCTTTCACTTTCTGAACTCCGCTTTTTATAACCCTAATTATGAACAAAGAGATCATGAGAAGTAAATCCATTTCAACTTCTAGCTACATTCAAAATATGGAATATTGAGTCTCCATGGAATGCCCAGCCTCAGAAAGATTTTCCCCTGGGCCTCACAGGATATATTTTACAGCAGTTTGGGAGAGGAACCAATATTTTTTACGGTTCTCTGGAGCTTTGGATGGGCAGAAGACCACCAAGAAGTGGGATAAGTTTTCAGTTCTGTGGGTGTTACTAGAAGGGATTTGCTAAACCTACAAATTTCCTTCTCAGGTCACTATTAAGTCAAGGCGACATATATATAATATCTGTATGTGCTGGTGATGTAATTGCAAAACATATGTCTGTCAAGATAAATTTAAAATACATTTTTATCCCAAACATTTCTAAGAATACCCATGCAAATAATATTTTTCAGTTTATGAGAGACCAGTTTGTTAGTTTCTATAGAGGCTTTAAGGATAATGTGAGATCTAGTTCAGAAGAAAATTTGTTTTTCTACCTGTAATTGTCTTACATTTACATTTACATTTTTATACCTATAATTGTCTTAAATTTACACCTCATTGTCTTCAAAGGGCAACATTTCTTATGCATATATTGTGAACATCAAGAGTCCTTGCAAAACAACAGAGAAAATAACATTGACACAATGGGAGTTGACTATCATAAGGATGAAAAACAGATTAATCATAGCAGTAATAATAATATCTAACTTTTAAAAAAGTTTTTCTTTGTGCAAGGCCTGTGGTACATAGCAATTTTATGCAGCATCTAACATAATTGTCATGACAATCTTATAAAGAGAAGACGGTCAGAATTGGAGTTGGAATCCAGATAAGTGAAACGCTATAGAATGAGGGTGGGAATAAAAGAATAAAGAATCTTTTAGCCTTTCCTGGTATTCTGTTTTCCATAACAAATTGTTTCTCAAAAAATGATCTTGGGTCTGTTCTCCATTTCTCAAGATAATTCTCACAGTTGTAGTTTGGCTATATGAGTCAAAAGGCTTAAAAACCACCATGTTTTTTGAACCAGGATTTCAACCTCTGAGAATTTTAACCTAAAGAAATATCCTGCAATTGCATAAAATACAAATGCACAGATGTTCACTAAGGCTTTCTGTAAGATAATAAAGACTTCTAAACAGCACAAGTAATATGAGATTTGTTAAATAAACAGTGGGAGACCTGTGTGATAACTGACTATGCCCCATTATAAACTGTACTATAGGAAAAAAGCCTCTGAGCACACAAAGAATAGATTCACAAAGTATTGCTGACTTTAAAAAATGTATCCCAGTTTGTATAGAAACAAAGATATACCTATAATTTTGAAAAGGTCTTAGTGGGGGAAACACATCAAAATGGTAACCCATGACACTTCTCCCAGATGTGTTCAACACCAAAAGCATCAGTAGCAAAGGTGAAAGGAAGCAACACAATGTCCTCATAGACAGAACTCTGGTGTGATTCTAGATATTGTTCTAAGTAGGAGCCCAGTTCCCTGGCCATCAGTTAACGCCACAATGCCCTTTGGTAACTCCCTTTTCTTCTTGAAATATCCAGGGCTTATTTCTGTGGCTTGCACTAAGGATCCTGACAGATGCAGGTCCTCGTTTGAGCCTACAGTACAGTCCTGTGTGAAACACAAAGTTTTGCTCAAGCCAGCCTTTTGGGAGCATATAGGGAAGAAGCTCGGGTCATCACTTTAAAATGACCATAATAAATTATTCCTATGATTTGTGGAATTATAAAATGCAAATTCTCCATCCAGAGATAAAGTTTTGAGTAATGGTAGAGACACTGGAAAATTACTGAAACAAATTGGAACTATGGGGGGAAAAAAGGGGACTGCTAGGAACTGAATTCCTCAGATCCCATCTAATGCACGCTTTGACTAATAAAGGCCTCAGTGATTTCTCCTGAAAGAGTTCTTCAGAGGAATTCAACTTCAAGGTTAAGGTCTAGATTCAAGAAATAAGACACCACAAGATACAGGTTTATTCAGTCCATACAATGCGGAACTACCAAGAGCTTCAGAGAGGATTCTCGATTCCAATTCCCAGGCCCTGTAACTAGCACCCATGTGACGCACTAAAGCTGTTTCTACCCCGAAATGTCCCCACAGCCCAGTGATGTGGTGACTGAAAAGAATAGATAAGCAGGTAATTCTCAGGAGCAAAATGAAGAGGCAGCCATTTAAAAAAAGTCAAATAGAACTGATTTCACTTTTACATTCAGGACCACACTATCTCTGCCTCTCTCAAGCCACACAATCCATACACAATAACACACCTATTAGATAGTTCCTATGGTCATTTGACTAAGGGAGAAAAACTCAGACCTCGTTACAGATGGGCTGCCTGATATGCCAGTACCAGCTAGCCATGTATTCCACTGCAGACCCACTCATAAGTGGCTCAAAGAATATGAGTCCCCACTAAAAGAATATGATAAAGGGATATTCTCTCTTGTGGGCATGACCTGGGGCAGGAAATCTGGTTACCTAATTTGCTTAGGAAGAGAAATGGCTTAAGGAACACACTGATTTATAAGCAGTCACTGGTCATTAGGCTAGTTGGCCAGGAATTAGAAACACAGCACTGGGAAACTGGTGAGTACTGTCTGGGGCAAAGTTAGACAAATGTACCAAGTACAGACACACAGCATGAGGGTGTTTGTATCCCATGTGAAAAGCTCAGTGAAAGACATCCACTGTTGAGGAGGCCCGCATATCATAGGGGTAAAATCATTCATGCAATGGATATCAGGCAGCATCCTTTCCTAGGCACTACAGTACTTATTCAGTGAGTCCACATACAAAGGTACCACAATACCAGAAATAGAGGCTGCACAAGGGCTCAATGCCATAGATTTTACTTCTGCTTACCTCCACGGCATAGCAATGACCAATGCTTAACACTTGACATAGCATCATTCCCAAAGAGACCAACAACTTCCTGATAGCAGATTGAAAACACTGGACATCTATAATTTTCAAGGGGCATTTACCCCTCCAGAATACATACCTATTCTGTAAATGGGCTTGCTTTACATCTGCCAGTACTATCATCCATGAACTTGTAGACATATCTTGCTAATCATCACAGAATCGCACAACATATTAAAGCTCATTTTACAGCAAAAACCAATGGGTTTACAACCATGAAATTCACTTGTATTGCAATGCACCCCATTGCCCAAAGGAATCTGACCTCTTCAAATAGTGAAAGGCTTACTGATGATTCACTTGTGAGCTCATTTGGAAGATCACATCTTGATAGTACTGGGTGCTTTGAGACAAGGAACTAGTATCAGGTGCTGTTTCTCCCATGGCCCGTACATAAGAGTTTGGGAACAAAGAAGTAGAAGTAGGCATTACTGTTTTCACTGTTACACCAAATTATCTATACCTGCATCATTTTTGTTTCCTACCCCTATAACTGCTCATTCTGCAAGTTTAGAGGTCTTAGTTTCCAAAAGAGAAATACTTTCATTAATGACACAATAATTTTGCCATTGAATTCTAAGTTGACACCACTTCATGGATAGCTTGGGTTTCTCCTGCCATTAAATTATCAGGCAAAGACAAGGGATGAGGGTTTTGATCCTGCTTACCAACAAGACATCAGTTTGTCGAAACATAATGGAATTCACTGGGATACCCTTCCCACCTTAGTAATCTTAAACACAGTTGTCAAATCCAAAACAATTGCCCAATAAGACCAGAACCACTAAGTGTTCAGACTCTTTGGGAAAGAAGTCTTGGGTCACCAACCAGATATAGAACCCTGACCCACTGAGGTTCTGGTTGAGGGCAAGAGGTGAAGGAAGCAATTTCATGATTAGAGACAAAAAGAAGGGCTGGCTATGCCAGCTCTGTTCATTTTTGTTATGCATATATTAACAAATTATGCATATTTTATCCTTTCCTCTTTCTTTACTATCTATAAGAAGAGTGTCAGTGATACTTAAATTTTCATTTTAATTCATAAATCACCATACTTTAAGGAACGACATCCAGATGTCCTGATGAAGATATTTTATCACCTAGAGACCTTTGCCTCTGAGAATGAAGAGTAAATAATGAGATTTCAAGTGACCCTTTTGTGGGGGAGGAGTGGGAGAATTTTTATTTGTATTTGGGTTGTATTTTGTTAGATGGCAACATGTAATTGTTGTGTGGGAATAAGTTATATATGGTTGGGGAGAATACCTGGTGTATAGCAAAAGAGGTAAACTGTGTGACACTTGTTTGTACTTGTGCTCATAGATTCATTCTCTGCCCTTACTCTGCTCTCCAGGAATTGGCTTTTTGCAGACATCTCCAAGGCTACTTTCGTCAACTGACTTATAGCTAGGTAGGGTAAATGGGAAGCTATAATATGAGTTTGCGGCCCAAGGAAGGAGAAAGTCAAGCCTACCACACCAACTCTCCCCCATTGTTTCATGGTTCTAATTCTTTTTTTTTTTAATGTTTTATTTATTTTTGAAAGAGACAGAGCACAAGTTGTGGAGGGGCAGAGAGAGCGAGAGATACAGAATTCGAAGCAGGCTCCAGGCTCTGAACTGTCAGCACAGAGCCTGATGTGGGGCTCGAACCCACAACCATGAGATCATGACCTGAACCGAAGTTGGATGCTTAACCGACTGAGCCACCCAGGCACCCAGCCCTTCTCACCATGATTTTACCTCCTTCTCAGCAGCTCTGCTCCAATGGCTCTTTTTTTTTTTTTAAGTTTATTCATTTACTCAGAGAGAGAGTGCATGCATGTACATAAGCTGGGGAGGGACAAAGAGAGAGAAAGAGAGAGAAAGAGAGAGAGAGAGAGAGAGAGATATATTGAATCCCAATCAGGCTCTGAGCTGTTAGCAAAGAAGCCAATGCGGGGTTCAATCTCAGGAACTGTGAGATCATGACCTGAGCCAACACCAAGAGTCAGAGCCATCTAGGCACCCCCATTGGCTCTTTTAATGTCATATCCTCCCTCTGCTCTCCAGTCCTGGATGGAAGTGCTTTACTGGTATAGCTAATGTTAGGGCTGGTATTCCATCATTGTTTGGCTTTTCAGTTTTTCTAATAATTTGATAAGAAGCTTTATACTCCTAATGTCCAGCTACCAGGCACTGACTGTTTTCCTCACTTGACCCTGACTGAGTCAATCTCAGGAGTTCAGGTGAAAGATGATGGTGGTTTAAATTAGGGAACTAGGGTGCTAGTAGTAGGAATCAAGAGATTTGGACTGGTTAGAAGATATGTAAATTGTAGGTGATAAGGAAGGGAGGCATCAAGGAACATGCTTGGTTTTCTATTTTGAGCATCTGCATTATTAATGCCATTATTTATTAAGATGCACTAGATACGGGAGGAACAACTTGGAGGTAAGAATTAAACATTCCACTTTAGACGGGTTCATCATGAGATCCCTGTAGGATTGCCAAATGGATTTCTTTAGTTGGCAGATGGCTAGTGGAATCAAGAGATTTGTGGAAAACTCTAGGCTCCTGAATGCCATCCTTAAGTTCTACGCCCTCTTTTTCACTTGCAGTTAACATCAGAGTGGTCAGATTCCAGCTTTATTTGTGGTTCTTAGCCCACAGTGGCTGGGGGGTGGGTCGGATGGAGTTTCTAGGAATATATCCATTTAAACTATATTCCCACAGAACAAAATTAATTGACCGACTGCTTCAGTTTACTAAAAAGCATCTTACCTTATTTTGAGGTGACAAAACGAAGTGAGCGTCTAAACAGCAAAAACTTGAGGCAATATTTAGGTGCATATTTTAATACTCTGAGAGCAATGGGAAATCTAGTTACCCAACAACCAATCGCACTTACCAACAGCTTGAAAGATTGCCCTCAGTCAACATTTTCTTTTAAGACATCATCAATTTGCTGCTTTAGTCTCAACTAAATTTCATCAGATGGAAAAAAGGGGAAAAAACAGGCAGTCCTACTGACCCCAGAAAGAAATCATGGCATCTAAAGTAGAAATTTGTTAGCACTTTGGTACACAACTGAAGGATGTAAAAGAAGTATTCGTTAGGATTTGGCTTTGTGAATTTAGTGATATTCCCATATTTCTATACTTACATAATCATCAATCATTCACATATAAAACATAGTCAGAACTCAGGAACTATTATTAAACAAGAATGGGTAATAAAACTTGAAAATATCACTGCTATATTTTGGAAAAGGAAATTAAGTGTCAAAATGTCATTCCAAAGTTTCACTCACTTAGGGTTAACTACTATGTTCTCTTGAACATATTTTTTAATTTAGCTAACCTTTTAGTGATCGTGTCTTCCAGAAACGTTTGTGGAGTGTGACATAAGGTGGGAATCCAATCCCATAGCATAGCTTTTCTCTATACTTCTGCTAATACTCTAGGTTTCCAGTAAATGTGTTTGAGATTGGTGTGTGTATGTGCGTGTGTGTGTATACTGAATGCATTATTCCCACTGATAGCTGGCTGCGTGTGTAGGGGAAAAAGCAGTGAGAAATGGAGAGGAATGGGTTTGGGGAATTCCCCTCCCAAGAGGTCTTAGGAAACCAAAGCTTCCCATGTCTTGAAAGGTCAAAGAAAGAGTATAATACACGTATGAAAAAGAAACTGTCTTATCCAGTGTTCTTGGCCCAGTCAGCAGATGAAATATAAATGCTGTCATCGCTTACGTGTGAGATAAAGGATAGAAAGTGGGAATGTGTTGGTTTACTGCAAATACCATTCTTTCGGTTTGAGAACATTGCTGGAAATAACCTGCGCTGAGAAGAGCTCCCTATGAGGAATACACGTTATGGGAAACGGTTAAAGGCAAACTTTGGTCACTGACCTTCTCGATGTAGTTTAATCAAGCTGCAAGCACCACACCAAAAAAGACAGCTGCTTGAAGAAGGGAGCCATCACGAAGCCAAGACATTTTACCTTTCCTCTATTACATGAGTCGGGGATAAGACACAAGCGTGCAGTAAATCTCTAGTTCATGCATTCAGAGGCTGCACTGTAATAATGATAGACTATAAATCACTCAGAAATGTTACCTTTATTTTAGGACAGTCAATAGCTAGAAATAGTACTCACCAATAGCACAGATGTCTAGGAGATATAAAAACAAATGCTTGGCAGTTGTTTAAAAATGGGAAGTACAAGAATCTGACCTAAAATATATTAGAACACAACAGCGGTTTCATCGTTTTGTCCAGTTTCCAGTTTTGCGTCTCACTATTTTTTTTAATCCCATGTTCTGTTGTTGAAGGTAGAACTGTAATTTTGGAGAAGTGAAAAAAGTGTCTGTCATGCGTTTCTTTAAAAACCTTGTAAATATTTGTAAAGCGCACATACATCCATGAGCTGTTATGTAAATTTGTTTTTCCTTGCAAGTTTCAGGATAATTGCATGCCGAGAATTGAAGTAAGATGAGGCTGTAAACAAATGGGAGGCTCCTGCAAGGCCCCGAGGGGACGGAACTAGGCTATCAATGTGCCAAATATTAGCTAATTGTGAGGATGACACTGCCTGGCCAGACTCACAATCTGCATCCCAGTGTCTGCCTCAAAAGAGCTGTTACAAGAAGAAAATGCTCATTTGTTTCAACTGTGACTCAATGTTCTGAAATCCAGTCATGGGCTTTGGAAATGGAGATCCTTCTAAACAGTGACAATGTTAAGGGTCAAGGAGGCTTTTGATATTTCTCCAGGTAGGAAATGCACAGGGTTAACAGGCTTTACTTTACTTATCAATTTTTTTTAATTTAATATGAATCTGGACAAACTGGAATGTTATGGAAAAGGGAATCACACTTTTAAAAAAATCTTCTTTTTATGTGTTTTTTTTCTTGCATCCCACTTTTTTTGGTGGGGGGTGGGGGGGGCGGGTGGAGGGGTATTGTCAGGAAATAGAACAAGTTGATTTAAACAATTGAAACTCTAGAGAAATCTGAATCTTAACTTACCGGAGGTTTCAAGTAAAGCTCAGTTTCCTGTGACTCTCCATTTCCTGGGTTTAACAGGGACACAGATCTCAAGAATTAAAATACGGTGAGAAAGTCTGTCCTACTAAGATTTTCTCACCCCAGCAGGAAAGTACCATACCAGAAATTTCACAAGAAAGTCTGCTCTCATGAGACTCACAGCCAGACTTTTAACCATTTTGATAAGTTCAGAAGAGCTTCAATCAAAAAGCTTTCAAATCCCTGTCCCAAATGACCCCACAAATCCCTTTGAGAGCCACCCAACACCACTTCATAGTTCCCATAAACACTTGGACCTTTCCCTGTGAAAGCTGACAAGTTTTCCCGAAAGTCCTTACATACCACGCTCAGGCTCATCTTGCCAAATGTGCTATCTCAGTGGAAACTGCTGGAACTTTCCAGACAGATTTTATGCTAAAGGCAAAAAGTACCTCAGGCACCAATATGCCCACAGTTTTCTGGGACTAAAGGTACCTAAATATTTCAAATGCTGTGTATAGAGTCTCATACCTTTTTTCTCCCTGTGTGACCAAGTATTGCTGTCATAATACTTTGTGAGAAATGTCTCATAACTGTAGTAATTACTGATGTCAACACCCCTGTTAATATTCTGGAACTGCAAGCATTTCACATCAAATCTCCACGTGGAAAAGGGACTGTTCACCTCTACTTTGTGAATTAGCTATATGATTTATCTGTGGGAAACATTTCAGAAATATAGATTCAGAAAGACATCTACCACATGATGGCTTTTCCATATGGCATCTCATAATTATTTTGCTGTGTGTGAACATGATGAAAACAGTTTCATAATTCTCCAAGGGTCAGAGTAAATTATTTCAATTAGACATATTTCAGAGCAAACATTACCTTAGGGTTTATTAATAATATTACCTGAGAAGGAACAGCTGCCTTTTATGCATAAAAAGCTGTCAGCTTCTTACCACTCCTTACTATAGAAACCCTTTTGTGACTTTCAAAAAAATGGCAGATTTTCTCATGCTTTACCTAAACA
Source organism: Panthera onca (assembly GCF_046562875.1). Lineage (NCBI taxonomy): Eukaryota > Metazoa > Chordata > Mammalia > Carnivora > Felidae > Panthera > Panthera onca. The sequence goes on from NC_138346.1 coordinate 85,716,141, forward strand.
CAAAACTTGGCAGTAGGGACCTGGTTGTAATCCTCAGCATGGGAGCTAGTGGGTGGATTTTTTTTCTCTATAAACTCTTGTATAAACCACACCAGTCTCCTGGTATTTATTCTGGGTAATGCTGGAAATTGTACACAGATCCAACAGGCCATGTAAAGGAGTTTTGTAACTTCCTGAAGCTCTTTCATGCAAAATCCTTACTCTGAATGCAATTCCAGAAAGATGGGGCATTTCAGCAGCTCAGAAGGAAAGGCTTATTCTGTTGTCTTTTCCTCCTTCTCGCTGGAGTCCTGCAAATATGAAATAGGTCAATTGGGGCAACATAATAACAGCAATTAATTTGACATTAATTGACCTATATTGAAAATTCAATGCCCATTGAAATGTCTTTAGAGATAAATCACAAGGTAGCTGTATCATAATAATTAAGGATTGGAATTTTTCTCTATAGGTTGGTTGCCACTTTATAAGAGTTAGTTGGAGCTACAGATTACTGCAGGACATCAATTAAGCTTAGCTTTATTATTACCACTACTAGTCTCTGAACATGCATATTAAAAAATCTCAAGACACAGGAGTCTATGAGGTATGTGGAAAAGAGATTAGAAATCTTCTCTGTGCCTAAGAAACGTATTGCTTTACCACAAACGTTCCTTGCCTCCCACCCCAAGATAATGACGGTTATTGACAATGTCACTGATGATCAGATGGTTTGGTGAGGGCTTCTCACCAACATGTTCTGCTTTTGGCAAAACTTTCCCAAGGCAAATGCACATTTGTCTTAGTAGAACTAGCCAAGACTTTATTCTTTAGGCATTTGTTGCTGGTTGGATGAGGGTTGGTATGGTAAGTGGTAGAGTTAGTCAACTTCAACTCCTCAAACATTAATCTCTTGGCACTGAGGTTCAGTGTGGCTTCAAATTCTCAGGGGATCCTAGCTGGCACCCTAACTGTGGCCTTATGACTGTTTCTTGAAACAAACAGACTTTAAGCACTGTGGCTGAAACTTAAAAGGAAACTTAAATGTAAACATAACCTGTCAAATACCTGCAGCCCAAGTTCCTTCTCACAAACATACATTAAGCCACAATTAAAGCAGTCCTCCACCCAAGGCAGCAAGGAAGTGAATAAGGAAAAGAGGATTATTGGGAGATTGACTGACATCTGCCTATTTCGTGACTGAATACATAGCCAGGAGTGAGGCGCTATAATTTAAGAAATAGAAATGAAAATTGCAAGCAGAAAGGCTATTTGCATAATTCTCTCCTATTTTATTTTAGAACAAAATATCAATTTAAAAAGTGGGGATATTATAGAATGTTAAAGAACCCTCGTGTTGTGCTTTTTATATTCCTCATAGTGGGGCAGAACATCTTTCTTGCTTTGCTGTAACCATTCCAGAAAGAAAAAAAAGTACAAATGCTCTGCCCTAAGTATCCCCACCATCCTACAATCTTATGCCTTCTAGATCTCATTTTTCCTCATTTGGCGTTCTGCCATGTCACATTCTTATTTTGTACTTGCTTTGACCCCAGCTAAATGATGAAGGACTAAAAACCAAAAGCAAAGCCATAATTGGGTAAGAAAAGATTTGGAAACTTCATTATCTCATGCATGAACCATTGGCAATAGGTCAGTATTTACTTATGGTACATTTTATTCCTTGCCATAGTGGCCTCCATATCAGTAAATGGTACCATCAACCACTTAGTTGCTCCAAAAAAACATGGAGAGGCAATATTGACTGCTCTCTTTCTCTCACACTCCACATCCAAATCATTAGCAAATCCAACAACTTATCATCTCCGGGGCTATCACCAAGCCATTATATTCATTTGTCTGCATCACTGCAATAGTAATGAGCAATGAGCTACCACAATAAGCAATGCTCCTCATACTGCTTGCTTCTACTGATGCTCCCTCCTCACCTCCACACAGTTGTTGGTGATCCTTTTAAAAGATAAATCAGAGTATATAATGTCCCTGTCCTCAATCTTTCAATGCCTTCCCATTATACTTAGGATAAAATTCAAAATCCCTACATGGCTTCTAAGTCCACACGAGATCCATCTTCTGGAATGACTGAATTGATTTCCTACATATTTCAGCTTACTCATTGCACTCCAATAACACTCGCCTTCCCATCTCGGGGCTTTCACACTTTGCTAGGAGTACTTGTGTGCTAGATATTTACATGGCCCATTCTCTTACTTTATTCACCTCTCTGTTCACCATCAACTTCCCAGAGCTCAACCTTTACCTATATATATATAGAACAGCCTATGGTGTCACTATTCTTTCATCCTACTTCATCTTAATTCTTAAAACTTACTTGACATTATAATATATGATTATGGCTTATATTTACTGATTTAATTAATCAGTTTCTTAATTATTGCTATTTCCTCTACCAGAAATAATGAGCTCCATGAGGTCAGAGAGTTGTGTTTGCTGATCACTATATTCCCAGTGCCTAAAATATTGCCTCGCACAGAGTATATACTAAATAAGCATTCGTAATCTAAATGGATATTTTTCACTCAATTTGAAAGTTTGAAACATGAAAATAAGGTAAGTGGCAGGATACATCATATAGTTTCATTATCCATTTTACATACTAAAGGAAGTAAATGTGTATCGATAACTAATTAATAAAAACTGGCTAATTAGCATGAAAATGGTTACACCTGATTGTCTACAACATTCATGGTTCATACTGATCCCCAGTACCACCTAATGCATTGACTGTCCTTGGGTTTATCTACTTGTGGCCCATCTTGTCCACTTTTCTTATTTAAGATCATAGCTTCAAGTTCTACTCATGTACCGATTAAAAAGGTTGAACTACATCATCTCCAAGTTCTCCTCTAGTTACATAATTTTACTGAAAATGTAAAAGATATGACAAAAATCTTTTAGAAAAAGATGGAAACTTAACGGTGATTCTCAATTATTCAATATCCCTGTATGTTTTAGTTCATTAGCTACCCTACACTTAACTTTGTTTTTTATTAAGTTTATTTATTTATTTTGAGAGAGAGAAGAGAAGAGAACATCGAATCTTGAGCAGTCTCTGCAATGTCAGCACCCAGACCAATGCGGGTTTCGAACTCATGTACCATGAGATCCTGACCTGAGTCAAAATCAAGATTTGGACACTTAACCTACTAAGCCACCGAGGCATCCCTACATAACTTTAATATACAACTAAAGTCACTTGACAGCCAAGATTTACACTAGCCTATGGAACTGAAACTTACAGAGTTGACATTCTTATTAAATATCCCTGGAAAGTCTTATAATCAGATAGATGAGAGGCTAATACGGAGATTGGAAAATCATAGCCATTGCACCTAATATGTAATTCAGTTTGTCCCAAGCAAACTTTTTGTACTTTAATTGCTTAATCTGTAAAATAAGGTCCATGCACAGAACACTTACTAGAAATCCTCTTAATATGGTCATATTCACAGGCTGGTTTCTCTGGAAGTAGGAAATGAGACTGAATTTGACAATTACAAAATGTCAGGAGAGGAGGCAAGGTGGTGCAGAGGGAGAATTTGAATAGCCATAGAAGCACAATAAACTATTGGTCAGAAGCTCAGAAGAGCTCTAGTACATATATACCCCTTCAGAATTACTCTGTCTTGGGCAGAAATGGCTGGATATTTATACATGTCTCCATCAGTCATCAGATAGGGATGGGGTGGAGGCAGGAAAAGCATGCCTGGGAGGAAGGAACCCATAGAAAGTTTGGCAGGCCCTGAAGGAGCTGACAGATGGAGACTCTCTGCTAGAAGTTAGGGCAATAAGTCCCTTCTTACAGGGAATCTGGGTGACACATTTCCATTCTTTGCAGTCATAGTACCATCTAGCAAATCCTCTTACGCCATTTATATTAACATGAAAGAATAATATATATCCCATGTGAGCACATTCCAAAAGACAGTTACTAACAGGACACCCTGTGTGTTACTATGTATTCTAGTTTTTCAACCTGTAATGAGCAATGACAGTAAAACTTGGTGATCTGAATGGAAGTTTACATGTATGTACAAGTGCCCATGGGCTCGTGGGGATAAGAAAAAGAACTTGAAGCAGGCAGAAGGTCATTTATAGGCTAATATTTACAGTACAGAAGAACAATTATCAGATTCATATGTCGTGCTTTGGCTGGACTGCCCCTTACTAGACTTATCAAGAACATTGGCTTGGAGCGCCTAGGTGGCTCAGTCTGTTTAGCGTCCGACTTCTGCTCAGGTCATGATCTCACAATTTAGGAATTCAAGCCCAGTGTTGGGCTCTGTGCTAACAGCTCGGAGCCTGGAGCCTACTTCAGATTCTGTGTCTTCCTCTCTCTCTACCCCTCCCCCGTTCACACTCTGTCTCTCTCAAAAATAAACATTAAAAAAAATCTTTTTAAAAAGAACACAGGCATTAGCTATAGTCCTATTCAATCGGCTGTGTTTAAATTTTACAAAGTTTACATCTCACACCATACTGAAGGGTTCATCAACATATTCATATATGTAGCTATTTCAAAAAGTAGAGGCTTACTTAAATAGAACATAATTCTTGAATTTTCTAGATAATTCTTTACTGTCATTATCATCTGTCCTGGAACTGCTAATCATAGACTATACCATGATTTTTCCTCATTTTCTCCCTTCCCAACTTAAATACTTTTAACATCATGTTGGCTTTTATTATTTTTTTTCTTGTTTTCTGAAATACTCCACCAATTGGCTTAGCCTTCTTTTTTTTTTTTTTTTTTTCTGCTGTGTCACCTTTTAATACAGGTTTTCATCACCTCCGCAAAAGAGACTTTTTTTTCTCCCCAGTGAAAAAAGATGGATTGGTAAGAGGTCCCACAGCCTATAAACTGTTTCCTTTTAATTCAGGCCCTAGCAGTTTGGCCTGGCTCACGTTCAGATAGTACTATAACTTGTCTGAACCCCTTCTAAAGGGCCTCCTGCTAGTGTATTTATGCCTGAGCACTTGGGCCAGCCTTGAAATAGCTTCTCTAAAGAGCGATGGGATCTGTTTGCTCACCTCCAGCCCACATTGTAATGAAGCATGACCCTTGCTTTCAAACTCCTGAGGTTCTGACCTCACCAGGTGAGGCTTTCCCTGGAAATGGCCCCCTGAGGCTAATCCTAACTGCAGTTCTGTGTAGGACACTACTAAGGGTGTTCACTCTTAAGGGTTTTCTTTCTCTTAGCCTTGTCAGCCGCTTTCATGTACAGCCTTAAAGTTCTGCGTAGGAAGTATTAGGAGGAGATTTCTGAAACTCAAGCTCAATCTGTTAAAGCTGTCCTTTAGGATTCAAAATACTCAGGATTCGAGGGCAAATGGCAAATTTTGCAACCGCGTGTTCACTTTAAGTGGGGTGGTATAATATGCAAAAGAACAAAGAAATCTTTTCATCGTTAATGTCATTGCCAAGGAAAGGAACTGATGTTATCTGAGCTTTGATCTTTGTTTTCTTCCCCTCCCCCCACTGCTTAATTCAATTACAGATCTCTCCTTTATATAATACAAGCACCACTCCTCCACAACTCCTCCTTAATTACAGACTATTCAGGGATCCTAGATGTCCTGCCATGGCATTGTTTTATTGTAACCTCTACCAGGTACTGCATATTGCAGACAATTGCTTTTTTAAGGCCCCCAAATATCAGACTGCATGGATAACAACTCATTCAGTAATCAGTAGATTATGAAGTGGTTGAGACATAAATGGAAATTAATGGATAGATTGAGACAAGAGGCTACTTAGATTCCTTTGATGAGATGATACAGCAACTTACAGCTAACCTACTACTCCCTCTCCCCAATTACCATGCAATTGCAAATTTATGAAAACATTTCAAACTAAATTTATATTATAGGCCTTGTCAAATGTAGCTCTCAAATAATTGTGGGCAAAAATTGAAGATTTTAACACAAAATTAAAACTTCTTTCATCTTTATGCCTCACTGCTTTACCTAACGCTTGGACTAGAATCAATTATTATTTTATGCTCTTTTTGGGGAAAAGAGAAAGGAGGCACAAGAATGGATGCATAATGTTCATAAAAGGAAAGGACTGGCACATCATGGTAGAGTTTTAAGCATCTGTCTGCGTTCAGCCTAGTACAGAGCAACCTCAAGAAGATTCCTGTCTGCTAGAAGCTTACCATCGGTGACTGGAGAAGGAAGATACAAACAAATGAAAAGGAATTAAGCAAGGATTTGTGTAAGTAATGAGATGTTAAATATATATATATATACACATATACATGTATGTATATATATATATGTATATATGTATATATATATATACGTATATGTGTGTATATGTGTGTGTATATATATATATATATATATATATATATATATATATATATGTATATGTATATATATCAGTGTGAAAGGGAAAAGCTACCTGGGGAATCAATTGCAATTTCTCTTCCAGAGTGTTGTGGAAATGGGGTTTTAATTGGGATGATGAAGTATGAGTTTAAGGAGCCAAAGCTGGGAAGTTCTTCCAGACATGCAGTCTTGTCTGAGAGGAAGACCAGAGGATGTGCTAATCAAGAGGAGTCTTCCTTCGCTACAGTGAGCCAACATTGCATTGCCATTCTCAGTAGCAATATTTTGAGTTTTCCTTTGGTTCAAAACATTTCCATAAATTGCAATTACTTCCCACAGTGTCGCATACATTTTCCCTGACAAAGGTGATTATTAGGTATTAAAGTCTAATCCCATAAGAAATTTGTGAATTGTTAAGCCTATTTCTTAACTAGTCAAGAGCAAATCCTTCTTTCTCATACTCTTTCATGCTAATGTTACATGTTATCACCTGCATGTCAGGAGAAAATTCTTCAGGCAAAGATTTTTCCCTCCAGAAAGAAAACAAGGGCAGTTACCTTGCTCTAAATATATCATGAGGGACTTTGATCTTTCAGTTCTTTTCATATAACTTTTATTTTTACCAAGAAAAAGTGGCCATAAGTTCAATTGTAGGGATGAAAATATGAGGGCAAAACCAATATATATTTGAAGGGGAAAGTAACCAGATTACAAAAGGCCATTTATACAGAAAAATGTACTTTACAATAAAGTGGTAAAAATGTCATAAATCTTTATGTGCTAAACAAATAGCATTAAAAAACATTATGTGAAAAATGGATAGAAACAGAACTTCTGTAGAAGACTTCAGTAAAAAAGAAAAAGCAAGCCCAAGGTCGAGTCATTTTCCTCCAAGATAGCAAACCAAGACTTAATTACAGTTTCAACCTATTCAAGGAATGTGACCTTATAACAGTCAACCTGAAATTTCCTGGTCAGCACCACATGATAGAAATCCACATGATAGAAACCCTCCTGACCCGTTCTCACCAGAAAAGACCTCCTGGCCTGAAACAATCTTTTTTTTTTTTTTTTCTTTTTTTTTTTTTTTTTTTTTTGCTAATAAGTTCTTGCCCCACCCTGCTTCTTATAAAAACCTTCCATTTTTGTACAACTGCTGGGAGTTTCCTCTCTACTTGACAGATGGGATGCTCCCTGATTCATCAATCACCTAATAAAACCAATTAGATCTTCATATTTACTTTGTTGTATTTTGTTTTTTAACAACTTTAATACAGTTCTGTCTTTGATGTTTCTAGGTTAAGAAACCTAGATGTTTCTAGGTTAAGTAGGTTAAGAAAAAAAAATTTTAATTATTCAAAAAAGTAATATGGTTGAATAAATATATTTTAACTATAAATTCTATAAAAACATAAAATATATAATATTTATATAACATGTGGAAAAAAATAGTCATCTATAGTTTCACGAAATATTTCAATATACTCTACAAAGCAGAAATTATGCAGGGTACATTTTCTGAAAACCCAGAAAATGTAAGAAATAATAACAAAAAGCTAAAGAAACAAAGAAAACCAGCAAAAATTCTAAATATTAGGGAATTTACAATAATTTTGCTAAATAAATTTAGACCAAGAAGAAATAAAAATTAATACATATAGATTATTTTGAAAATAAAGAAATGAGTATATTACTTTTTAACTCTTATGAGATGCCACCAAGGTAGTATCCAGAGACAAAATACCAGCCTTGACATATTTTTATAATTACACAAGAGAAAAATGAAAATGAACCAAGCATTTGATTAAAGAAATTAGAAAAAGAAAACACACTTAAGGAAAATAGGAGAAAGATAACAGTGATGATAAGGGGAGAAATTAATTTATTATAAAAGAGGAAGATCATAGAAATATTATAAATAAATTCAAGAAGTATAAAAGAATGGAAAAAATTGAGTGAGAAATAAATAAAAAAATTAATACATGCATACATACATACATAAATTTGCAAATGAAATTGAGAGGGAAAGGATTATGATGATAACTATAATGGTAAATAGTATGTGTTGTGTGTTTCTCTGTAGCAGATGATCCTTAGAGATTTGTATATTATTTTAGTTAATCCTTAGAGCAAAAGTCTAAAGTGCTTATTTGTTTTCCTGTTTTTTACAAATTTGGCCACTGAAATTGGGGGTTTAATTTACTATAATCACAAAACTCCACATGTATCAAATATGGATTTTAATGTAGCACCTCCTTGCCTTGACTCCGAGACCTGTGCTCCTAACAGCTATGTTATTTCTAATAAAATCATTAGATAAATGGTTATAAGAGGTAAGAATGCATAATTCTTAATCAGTTTGATAAATTGAAAGAACTGGGCAATTCTCTGGTAAAATACATATTTCACAATTGTATCAACTTTAAATAGGCATCCCATGTATGTAAGTAACCATTGAATACATTGGAAATGTTACACCACCCCCAAAAAATCTCTAAAGATGGCTCTAGGCCAACATAATACTTTATTTTAACTAGTGAGCATTTGTGTTTAAATTTTCAGAGAACAAAATCAGCTCTGTATCATTTATTCTAGAGCTCCTAACAGATAAAAGGTACTCTTTTAATTTTAAAAATGAAATACTTAATATCAAAATCTGCTTAGAGTAACAAGAAAATAAAAAAAAATATTGTGCACTTATCTCAGTTATACAGATGTGAAAATACCAAATACAAGTACCAGTAATCAAACTCACCATTATAAAGAAGTTTCATTGGATAAAATGCAATCCTATTACTTATTAAGCATTGTACAGAATAGCTTTTAAATCATTAATCAGCTTTACCTTATTTTAAATTTCTACAGATATTCTCATTAAGCTGAGGAACAAAGGAAGACTTCCCACCATCATCATTATTGCACAATAATGTTGGGAAGGTCCTGGCTAATTAAAGAGCCAGTGAAATCGTTTATACAAAATAAATAAAACCTTTGGAAAGGAGGAAACAAAGTTATCTCTATGACTAGACCACACTGAAAACAAAGCATACAACTTAAAAACACTTAAAATTAATGAATGCTGGTAAGATGATCAAATGCAACAGAAAAATAATAAAGTCTTTAGCTTCTTAAATACTAGAAGTAGCCAACATAAAGGAACAAAATCCCATTGGCATCTAAGTATATTGAAGATCAGAAAAGAGTTATTAGATGTCCAGAAGTGGAAACCTCCGTGGCCCACTACTACCAGTCTGAAATTTCTGTCACTTCTAGCACTCATAAACAAAATGCAATCACGATCCAACTAGGCACCAGGATCTGTCTAGATGCAGAGCAAACAATACAGGAAGAGTCCCACAGGTTGCCTTTCTTAGGGAGTTTATAATTTATTGGGATGAGTGGAGTAAGAGATAAATAAAAAAAAATACACAAGGATTATCCGAGGGCAAAAAATACTATACAGACTAAAATCGACTGAGAAGCTGGAGATTCACGGACTACTTTGGGTTGAGAGTTCAGAGAAGTCCTTCATCAGGTGACATTTGACATCTGAATGATCAGGGCCAGATATATAAAGGTCGGATCAAAGAGAATTCTAGAAAGAATCTCCTGTTTTAACTTAAATCTCCTGTTTTAACTCCTATTTAACTTTTATAGTGGATTTTATAACATACACATGCTTCTTTTAATGTAAATATGCTATTTTTTTCTCCAAATATTAATGTGATATTTATGAAAAAGTCCATTTCGACTTAGTGTTCTCACCTTAGTTGCTTTGACTTTAGTTCACTTTGACTTATCTCATGAACTAAAAGTTAGATCTTGTCCCCCTTCTCTTATACTATCTCCTCTTCCTCATTTCTTTTCATCTTATCTCTGACTCTCAGCCCCATCTGAACTCATTACTGAAATGAAGAACAGGGTGCTTTGTTGAGATATTACTACAATTTGTGATACCCAAATGGCCTCAATAAGTTGTGTCCCACTTGTTACCAATTAAGTTAATATCAAACTTTCTACTTCAGATTGTTCTATTTCACCCCTTTTCAAGTTGGTATTCACCTCTAAAGGTGACTTCTTCAAATATAAGAATATTAAAAATAAATCAATTCTAAATCTGGTAGAAACATGGTAGGAGGTTAAATCTGAAACTTTCCTCCTCTCTCTTGGAAACTATACAAGAAGGAAAACAGCAAGAACAAAACCTATGAACTGCATTTCCAGGGAAATTTTGGAGACAGATTTCAAATTGTCTAAGTGCTGATTAAGGCAGCTGAGACTGACAAAGTGTTTGGGTAATCGGTAATCCTTCTAGAAAGAGGCAACACAAGTAGTAGCAAAGAAATGAAAAATGGAGCCAGGATAGCTAATGATAGCAGACCTCTGAAAGTGCCAGAAAAAAGGAAATCCTTCCATATATGGACTGTATCCATTGATAATGGTGGCCAAGAAGGGACTAAAGAAACACAGAACTGGCTGCAAAAGCAGTGAGGGAATGGGTTAGGTTCTGAGAGGCAGAGGAAGCACGGACCACAGAAGGGGCACATATTAAGAAAACTTTCATCCACAGACAGTATTTATGAGACTTTTAAAAGCATTGTCCTTCAGCAATGTCACAGGAAGCCTAAGATAAAGAAGGAACTATTCTCAAAGAGATTTGTGAACATGGCTTTTATCTAATGAAGTGAATGATTAATTGATATTTTTTTTAAAAAAGCTTTTTTAAAGTGATTATATTAGATTGGACTGAAGTTGACATGTACAAAAACTGTACAAAATAAAAAAGATCTTTGAACTTCAAAAATTCTATAGCTACAAAGCATGTTGAGAAAGTTACATACATACTAGTATTTGCAATTTCTAATGAAAAAGGTGGGATGAGTTGGAGGCAAGAACCAGAAACCCAGAGGGTATAGTCAAGACTCTCAAAGAATCATTTTTCAGGGAGCTGAATTAGATTATAAAAACCGCTGAATTTTGGAATTACTCTCAACCACTAGTACCTCACGTTCTCCTTTTTTGACTTGAGGGCCTATTGATTCTATCTCTACCTCAACGTTGCATGTAGGGATGGGGAGCAGAGAGTACATAGCCCTAATTTAGTGGATAAAATCCTGGAATACACACAGATGTAATAAGGGGGTGAAAATTTGCAAGTCTTGGGAGGAGATGAAAGTATTTCCTATGTTGTAGAAAGTAAATAATTTGTGGCCAAAGGATGAATAGCTTAGATTAGAGATAGTCATGAATTATTTTCTACTCTTTTCATTGAAATTTCCTTCCCCTTAAATCAGGCCAGACTCCAGTGATTTTTCGGCTCAATAGAAGGTAGTTGAAATGTCATTCAACTACTTCTGAGACTGAAGCAAGATCATAAGAAGCCTTTCAGCTTCCTCCCACGGCTCACATGATACTATTTGTACCATGATTTGCCATGTTTGACTACCCCCGCCCCCCAGAGACATACAACTTGGAAAGGTCCTCAGATTAAATGGGAAATGAGAGGATCCCAATTGAGCCCAACCTCTTGACCATTTCCATCAAAGCACTAACATGTAAGTTAAACCATTTTGAAACCTTCAGACAGCCAAGCTATCAGGTAAATATTAACAAGTGAAACCAGTTGATGAAATATGGAGTAGAAGTATCACCCACCTGATCTTTATGTGAATTTCTACCCACAAAATTGTGAGATAAAATCAAATATTGTTTCATACCACTAAGTTTTAGGATGGTTTGGTAGGCAGCAATAGATAACCAGAATATCCATAGTAGAAAAATACTATGCTGTCTTAAAAAAGAGAAGACTAAGGGTCTTATAATGAGGTATAATCATAAAGCTAACCACTGGAATATAAATACAAACCTTATGAAACATCAAAGCCCCAGTGAGAAAAAAAGCTAAGAAAACAGACCACATTGTGAAAGGCTTAAAATGCACACATATTACAAACAGACAGTGATTTTGCAAGGAATATATGTTTCTGGACAGCAATTTGCCGATATGTATCAAATTTTAAAATTTACAATATATAGTTTGATCTGGCAGTTACACCAGAAAAAAAAAATCTTCCAAAATATATCATGAGAAGTGGTTGTAAAATTTTATGTATAAGGTTATTTATTGAATGATCATTTATGATGTTAGAATTTTGGAGTCATCATTATTGCTTCAAATGTGAAATGATTTAATAAATTGCAGTCCATCATATAACAGAATAATATATAACCACTGTAAAACATGGTTTTGAGAATATTTAATAGCATGGAATCTGCTCAAACTATCATGCTAACTGCAAAAGAGCAGCAAAAATTATAGAATCCCATTTTATAGGAAAACAAAACACAAATTGCAAAAAACAGCAGCAAAAACTATAGAAAACCATTTTAGAGGAAATAATGTCATTTTATCGGAAAACAAAACACAAATGAATATATGTATATCTATATATCTATGTATACATCTATACACACACGCACACACATGCATATATATATTGAAAAGATAGAAAGAAAACACCCAAATGTCAATAATGTTCAACTATGAGTAATGAGAATAAATGTTTATTTTATTCTATATATTTTGGAGATACCTCTTCTATTTCCATATATTACATTGATATTGTGAAATAAATTATTTAAAAACATCAAATAAATAAATAATTTTATTAAAATTTTTTTAATGTTTATTTATTTTTGAGAGAGAAAGAGAGAGACAGAGAGATCGGGGGAGGGGCAGAGAGAGAGGGAGACATAGCATCTGAAACAGGCTCCAGGCTCTGAGTTTTCTGCACAGAGCCCGAAGCAGAGCTCAAACCCGCCAACTGCAGAATCATGACCTGACCTGAAGTTGGATGCTTAACTGACTGAGCCACCCAGGTGCCCCCAAATAACTAAATTGTTAATCAAACTAATGATCTGCCATCTTCTGCAAGGTGCACCTCTCCACCCTCTCTTTTATAGTTATGGAGAGGATTCCAGAAGAAGTAATGGTAGAAGTAACACAATTAAAATTCACAATTCATGGGGCGCCTGGGTGGCTCAGTCGGTTGAGCATCCGACTTCTGCTCAGGGCATGATCTCTCGGTTCGTGAGTTCGAGCCCTGCGTTGGGCTCTGTGCTGACAGGTCAGAGCCTGGAGCCTGCTTCAGATTCTATATCCCCCCCCTCTCTCTCCACCCCACCCCTGCTTGTGCTCTGTCTCTCTCTGTCTTTCAAAAATGAATAAACATTAAAAAAATTAAACAATAAAATAAAATTCACAATTTATAGCCTAAGGAAATATTTTTAAGCAAACTTCTTAAGCACAATTTATTCTCTAGATTTCTGGAATACCTATTGTTCCTGACGTGTCCATAGATGCTAGAAAGTTTTTCTTTAATTACATATCATTTACATGTATTTTTGCTTCTTCAAAATCAAAACCTTGCTCCTTGCTCCTGGAACCATCATTTAGCCAGGTACCACTTCCTGCTAGACATTGAAATCTGAACATGTATCACTCAACTACGTGCAGCATGGAAATATCTTACCTCTGACAAACTATGTGATTTCTTTGATCAATGGTGCCTAATGAAACCAAGATACTTTGAATAATACCACCAAGATCCCTAAACATTAAAGAAAGTAAAAAAGAAAGTTTTCTAAAACACTATTCTCTCTCTTGTGTGTTTACTTTGCTTTGTTTTGTTTTTAATTGTTGGTTCAGGTCCTTTTTGTACATTAGGTATGTTTGTAAGCTATATTAATTATTTTAGGAAGTTGTGTTACTCTTCTTTTTTTTTTTTTTTTTTTCCTTTCCATTCCATGGTCTCCTGGGATCATGAAACAGTTAAATTCCCCTCCGAAATCATCATTTAAGAGCAGTGTCCACAGCAGGAGCATCTGCTCATTATTAGATTATGTGGGCACTAGTCAGGGTAGAACTCTGAGCAGACTAAGGAATAGCAGTGGAAGCATAGTTGTGGCAAAGCAACCCACAACCTGAACTGCCAGGACACAAAATTACCCTTTGGTCTTGGCACGGAGATTGCCTCCATTTTTTTTTCTGTGCTCTCTTTTTACTTCACACAAAAAAACATTCCAACTCATTACTTTACATTACTTTCAGTCAAGGAGCTGAAAATATGAAAAGATTAATTTCTAAATGTCTAGATATTCCATCTTCCTCTAGTTTTCTCGTACCCTACTTTCCCACCCAAAAAGGAAGAAGAAAGTGCTTCGTATTTAACTGGGCCTGAAATCAGAAGAGCCTGAGTACCACAAGAAAGTCCGCTGTTTTGATATTTTTGGCGAGCACCAGGGGCGGATGTTCTAGAAACGTGGCCAAATTTTCAACCCTATTTTGCCGACTAACTTGTGAGGTTCTGAGCGTTTGGAAGGAAACAGATAAGCAACTGAGCATCGCGTTTTATTTAAATAGGACCTGATATTAAGGGCCTTCAGGTTCAACAAAGGTGACATTTTTGCAGCTCATAGAGTCTGATTGCCTGACTCCATTGACTAGTTAGAGGAGAACGCGCGAGCAGCTCAGATTACCCACGCTAGGCACAGACATACCGCAGAGCCAGAAGTGGATTTCCTGGTGGCTCAGTGAGGCTAGTAAACGAACCCCTGCTCACATCTACACTTCACATCAGATGATTGATAATCCGGCTCCATGCTTGCTTTTTTGAGAACACAAATGTGAATATGACTTAACTTTTAACTGTAACTGTCCTTTTCATTAAATAAGTATATTCTTGTTAGCAGAACACACACACACACACACACACACACACACACACACACACACTAAATAGGAACTATGGGAGTGTGTAGAGAAAATATTTGATTCATTTTTTCTAAATAAAACAAAAAAATAATCCTAAAATATTTTGCACATTATATGTTTCGCTTGAATTGAGGAAAAGAATGAGGTAATTCTTTCATACATAGAGGGGCAACACCATGCTGAAAAGTGGGCAACTGTGTACTTTCCATGAGTTGAAGATGACTTTTCCGAGACCGACTCCAAACTGCCTCCCTATCAAATTTGTCCTCATACCTGACTTCTCATTGAGATATAATTCAACTTTTTTTCTTCAGTAGCTATTCTGTGCTTCCTTTAACGTGTAGTATTTTGAAATGGAGGCTATTAGGCTACTAGATGTTCAAAACATTAATTTGACTTGTTCTTTGGATCAGCTAGCAGAACACAGGGAGTAGATCACTGAATAGATGAAGTTTCTATTTCAAGGAAATAAGGTTTAGATACTCTTTAGATCAAGGTGTATTATTAGCTATAATAAGTGGAGGCATGGTCAGGGAAGTCAAACTTTAGCTTGGCCCTGCGTTCGTATATGTATTTACAAAGGTGAATGACTGTGGTGAGCACAGAAAAATCAAATAAAAGATAGGTAGATTCAAAATAGAGATTCAGATTAAAAATAGGATGTATTAGCAAAAGACCTAGAGAGTCCAGGAGGTGGTGAAAGTTAACTGAATATAAAACAAATACAAGTATAGTGAATTAAACAGCAGGAATTGCCAATATTGACTCATATTTGTCCTCTTATATTGCTGAATTGTTTACCAAAATACTTCCAATCTAGAAAGATGGAGCTAAAGAAAAAAGAAGGGATTAAAAGCCCCATCGCAGATATCATGATAGATAGATCTCATCTTTTATTGTATTTTGAGTGAAACCAATATAGTTAAAAGACCTTGGGGGTACTCTTACTGTAATTCAAAAGATCAATAGCATCTAACATAATTGATTATCTTTCTTCCTTAACACACTATTCTTCCCTCACTTTCTTTGACACTTCTCTCCTTCAATTTTCCTCTTATGTCTCTAAATGCTTCTTCTTCAATGTTTCTTTTATTTACTATGCTTCTACCTGTGGTAGTGTCCAGAGATCAAGCCTTGGATCCTCTCTCTTCTTGAGGTGATTCCACTAATTTCATGACTTCATATAACATCCATTTGTTGACAACTCGCACGTATGTCTGCATTCCTGATCTCCCCCTAAGCATCAGATGTATGTATACTATTGCCTGTTAGTGATCTCCATGTGAACTACAAACCCAACTCCTTAAAAACATGCTTCGGACTGCCCTGTAAAACACATAACCTTCCTTAGCCTGCTCCTACATCCATATCCACTCCAATCTCCCATTCTTCTCATTGCTCAGGCCAAACCCATGACAGGTATCCTTGCCTTCTTTCCCACAAATCGCACAACATGCACTTTGTCAACATACCCTATGGGTTCTACCCAGAGGTATTCAAAATCTATTCAGAAAATGTCCCATTTTCTTTTCCTCCATTGCTACCACACTCACACAAAACCACAGTCATTTCTTTTTTTGAATTTTTGCAATTGACTCCTGACTGGTTTCCCTGCTTCCACCTCTCTTCTTAGTCCCACTCTCTGTTCTTCTTAGCAGGCGTACCCTTTTAAAATTCAAAGTAGATTATGGCATTTCCTGACCTAAATTTTCCAGTGACTTCTCATCCTTTTTGGAGTGAATGCCAAAGTTCTTCTGCTCTCCTATAAAACCTACAGGATGTGGCTCCTTATCCAACTGTCTGAGCTCATCCCCCTGAATTTTACAACTCGTTTCTCAGCCCCCATCATCTACACTGGTCTCTCAGAAACACCTCTAGCCTCAGGACCTTTTCACTCACATACTGTGTCTCAGGGGAACACCACTCTTTTTTTTTTTTTTTTTTAATATGAAATTTACTGTCAAATTGGTTTCCATACAACACCCAGTGCTCATCCCAAAAGGTGCCCTCCTCAATACCCCTCACCCCCCCTCCCCTCCCTTCCACCCCCCATCAACCCTCAGTTTGTTCTCAGTTTTTAACAGTCTCTTATGTTTTGGCTCCCTCCCTCTCTAACCTTTTTTTTTTTCCTTCCCCTCCCCCAAGGTCTTCTGTTAAGTTCTTCAGGATCCACATAGGAGTGACATACTTCCTTTAGGTCCTGCTTTTCTGTAGTACTATCAAAAGGCTTCCTTGACTACTCAATATAAAAATAAAATCTCTCTCCCACTTCTAATTCTAATAAGGTTGCAAGATTGGGGGTGGAGGAGCACCTAGTTATATTTATATTTCAGATAAACAATAAATACTTCATTTTTTAGCATAAATATATCCCAAATAATACACAAGACATACTTCTACTAAAAAAGTTAATAATCCCCAATATTGCACAGGACATGCTTATACTAAAAATTTACTTAATGTCTTGTGAAATAAAAATTGAACGTAATGCCCTGGCAAGTCGAAACCCATCCCAATACTTCCTCTTGTTTTATTTTGTTTTTTCTCCATAGTAGGTATCACCACATGACTTATGACATCTTTATTTGTTCCTTGTCTGTCTCTTGAACTAGGCTGAGGGCAGGGACTTTGTTTTATTCAGTATTGTATCTTATTACCAAAAACCATGCCTGGCATGCAAAGATTTGTGGAATTAATGAATGAATGTTGATACATTACTATGTAGAGCTTGGGGATGTGGTCTACTTGCTCTCTGATCATCTCCCATGTTTTTCCTCTTTATCCCTACCCAGCTCCTACTGGTCCCTTTCCAGAAAAGGGTCAGGATCTGAAGGCCTGGTTCGGCAGCTACGGGCTTCTAGGAAAATTCTGCCTTAAGCCTTCCTGTCCTCTGCACTGTCTTCTTTACCAAGCCTCAGCCAGCCTGTTTTGGTTTCTCATGCTTGCCTGGTGTCTTAACGCGGGAACCAAAGACGAGGGGATGCTTGGTGGGCTGTGTTTTCGGAAGGAAAAACCCTGTTGGATAGTGAATGTCACTCTGAATTCTTTAGAGGTCAGGGCAGAGCTCACAGAAAGTCATTGTTTATGTCTGAAACAAATCTTTATTATGTGATTGAAAATGTTCTCAGTTACTCTAACTTACTTTTATTAAAAAGTTTAATGTGTTTTTATTTCTTAACGGCAGTAGATAAAAAGGTGTCATACAAATATTGATTTAAAATCCTAGCAAGTCTGCCCTCTTTTCTAAATCTTTTTCTGCTCTTTGAACACAAATATATGCATTCATGGACCTGTGTGTGTGTGTGTGTGTGTGTGTGTGTGTGTGTGCGTGCACATGCAAGTTAGGAATACTTTATGTAGGAAACAAATCACTGTTCCCTTTATTTTTAGGAAAAAAACCTTATTTTCCAGTTCTATGTTAACAGTGAAACGTAGCAATGTAATGTATTATCTAATTTATTGAAATTAGTGTTAAGAACTACACATCATATAAAAGTGTGCATGAACTCAACTATATCCCCTGAGAAAACCTGCCACACAGAAATTATAACACATGAAATTCTACAGCTTGAAAATTTAACCAGAAACAAGGTTAAAGTGAGAATATACTTTAATAGTATCAGAACCATTTTACAGGTAAGAAAATATAACAGTTCATACACATAAACATCTACTACAATTCACAAAACTGCTGTAATATTTTAATTACGAACTCCAAGTTTCTCAAATTCCAAACAACCAGCACTGTAAAGTTGACGATTACAATTATAAGTACTGGCCATGACATTTCGTGAGAAATAATCTGCTAATTGTGTTCAGTGGTACTTCAACGGCTAAAGTGAAAACTCCACTAATTCGTTCATGACTTTACAGACAGCCTGTTTCCTTGCCAGATATATTTCCAGACAGCACTACCAATAGTACTTCTAGCCCTTCAGCATGTCTTGCTTTCATTCTTCACTGAGGGCTATTCCCAAACTCACCGTCTCTTTGAGCCTCACGACTAACCTGATCCCCATCCTCATCTCCAGGAACCTCATTTCACTTCTTAATTTACAGACAACAAAGAATCATCCCTCTACTTTTAGTTCTACCACATGTAGCCTTCTATAATCTCTAGGCATGCTTCCTTCTCTGAATTTACCGTAGCATATTGTCCTTATAATAAAAAATAAAGTAAGCGAAAACTTATTAAGTAAGTATTGTATACCAACTACTTTTCTATGCAGCTTACCAATAGTAACTCATGGAATCCTAATATAGCCTCCGGCATAGGTCCTATCCTTACCCCTATTTTTTATAAAAGGAGACTGAGGCTTAGAGAGAGTAATCCAGCCAGAGCATAGCTCCAGAACCCTGGCTCTCACCTACCAGGGCTCCTTCCCTGACTCTGTGTATATGTGTCTCCCCACCTGACTGGGAGATCCTTTAAGTTCAGTGGCTATTTATTAATAAGTCTTGCATCTCTAGTGCCAAGCATGATTCCTACATCATAGTAGGAATGACTTAGTTTCTTGCTAAATTAAATGAAGGAAGGAAAGAAGGAAGAGAAGGAGGGAGGGAGAACTAGAGGGGCACATTACCTTTTTTTTTTTTTTAACAACGCACTTGTTATGTTAAACTGTCAGCATCTTCTGAGCCCTCACCCATTTATTCTACCAAAGAAGCAAACAGACAACAAAACAAAACAAATCCTCACGCAAGCAAAGCAAACAAACAGATGAACTAAGTCCTATTTATGCATAATTCATTTCTTGTAGGATATTGAACACAAGACATACTGAAGTTTAAAGTACTATTCATTCAGTCAACCACTAATGTAATAAATGTTTATTAAATACGTATTTAGCTACCCAAATCCCAGGGTCGGCGGGAGAAGAGCTTGCCCTGTTCTCTTTCCTTCTTCCTTCCTTCCTTCCAGAAAAAGTCATCTTCTAACATATATGATTTACTTGTTTAATTATATTAATTGGTGTTTTTTAAAGTTTATTTACTTATTTATTTTTTCTTTGGAGAAAGAGAGAGAAAGCATGGGCCAGAGAGTGGCAGAGAGAGAGAGAGAGAGAGAGAAAGGGAGAGAAAGAGAGAGAAAGATTGAGAGAGAGAAAGAATACCAAGCCGGCTCCACACTGTCAGTATAGACCCCGAGACCCCGATGCAAAGCTCACGCCTACAAACCATCAGATCATGACCTCAACCAAAACCAAGAGTCAGATGCTTAACTGACTAAGCCACTCAGGTGCCCCTAATCATACTAATTAATTATTTGCCTCATCTTTCTGCAACGTAGTAAAGTCCACTACTTTGCTTTATTCCTTGGTGTATCCTGGCCACATACAACCATGTCTGACACAGATAACACATTCAACGGATATTTATTAAATGAATGAATTGGTGTTGAAAAAAAGCATAGAAGAGCATGAAAAGAGTATGGTGCATTTAGTAAGGAAAAGGAATTGGCAGGACTGGGGTCAAACTGGGCACATACAGGAAAATGTATATTCAAGAGTCATTGAGAAATATGAATGATATTGCCATTAACCAAATATATAAGAAAAGTAACCTAAAGTTTGGAAGGAAAAATTGAGAGTTAAATTTTGATAAGGTTTTAGTTGAGTTGCATGTAGAACATCCATATGAATTTGAGTAGGCAACCAAAAATTCCTAGCTACCTAGGACAATATGCTATGGTAAATTAAAAAAAAAAATGATGCCTAGAGATTACAGAATTACTAGTATGCAAAGCCATAAGGATGAAAGTATTCAATACCTAATTATGAAAGCCAGTATTTGTGATTTATTTCATAGTTGATTTCTTGCTTTTTAGCCTTCTGTTTCAAAAATATAAATAGGTTGGAATACAGGATTGAAACTAAAAATGAAATAAAATATATTTGTTAGAACTTAGTATGTGTATATGTATATGTGTCCATCTGGCTAACAGTAAGATATTTGGAGTATGATTTGAATGGTCTCTCATTTTGCTGATAGGAAGATTGAAAGGAGCCAACTAATAACTATTCTGTCCTATACATTAGGATTATGTTCATTCATGGAGAAATGGAAAGACTAGTATTGCAAGAGAAAATAGGTCGAACAGGTCCTGTAATGAAGAAAATTATGGAATCCAGGAGCACGAATGGAAATTTAAATTTTGGCAAGAGGAGGGAAAATAAAGAGCAGATATATAGAGATCCTTTAAGGAACAGTAAAATATTGATGGAGTATAATTTTATGATTTTGATATTCTAAGGCAAATATAAGGCCAGTGTTTCAGTCAGGGTTCTCCAGAAAAACATTTCTATATTTCCACCATTTGTGTGTGTATGTACACATACACACATAATTATATTTCAAATAGATGAGACCCATCTACATTATCAAGGATAATCTGTTTTGCTCAAAGTCAACTGAGTATAGATATTAACCACAATCTAGCAATATCTACATTTGGTTCTGATTAAATAACTGGGCACCATAGTCTCACCAAGTAGGCACATAAAATAAACCATCACAGAAAGATCCTATGCAAAATTCAGGCTGAATAAGAAAGCAAAGAATACAGCTGGTCCCAAGCAGCTCCCAGTACATATCTTACCATTTGTTGAGAAAGATAGAGGAGGGAAGAATGGAAGAGTGGGAGACAGGACAAGACCCTAATTGAGAAGACAATGGCCTAGTTAGAGTATAAATCAGGACACAGGCATATACTGGGAGGCTCACTGGACCAGGAAACAGAACACCTGGTTCCCAACTTTACATTTAGTCGTGGTTTAATTGGGTCATACACAACACCATTTCTCTAAGCCTAAATGCAAATGATTACACCTCCTTCTCCTGCATTAAAAGATCATTTTTCAAGTCAAATAAGATAATGCACATGAAAGACTTTAAAATATATACATCTTTATATATACACATCTATTATTTCTATTATTGCCAATATAAAACGTTATGAGCTGAAGTCTGTCACTCAAATAGAGGTGGAGCTGAGTGAACATATGAACTCAAGAGATACAGCAAATTTAACATTGAAAGGAGATTGTCACCAAATGCCACTGTCCACCTTATGCTGCCTATTTTGTTCCCTCAGTCTTATCTATTGGAGCTGCTCACTTAGAGACCACTGTTGCTGTAATAAAGCATCAATATCCAGTTTAAAGTCAAACTGTGATGTGAGTGAATATGTATTGCTTTTACTAGGTTATGGTGATCAATATGGAATTAAAATGTACAAGTTCAAAATGAGACTTAAGTCATTCTCTGAGTGAAGATTTAGCAACAAAGACTGCCGAGTATTTAATCAAAAGGTGATTCATAGTTTTAATCCTATGTTATTATTCCTTCTCCTAGCTTTAGGAATGTTTTAGTAATCAAAATGTCTACACAGAAGACAAATAATTTGAAAGTCTTGAGTTATTGGATGTTCACAAATTATATAAGCAAACTGCATTTAAGCATAATTAATAGCATATATTGTATTGTGATTAATGGGTGAGGGAACAGCAGAAGAAAAATACTTAGTTTTTTCCCAATAAAAAAGAAACTTCTATGTGTATATACTACTTACTTTAACAAATCTGTGGATCAGGGAAAAGCATTATCATTACTATGAGAATGGGAACACAATTTCTACGTTCAAGTGAAGGGCATTAGCAACAAGGATTAAAATCTATATAAACCTGACATAACAAAATGATAATCCAAGATAAAATTTATGAAAATACACATGCTAGCAAGTAACTGTGCTGTGACTGGCAAAGAAATTCTTTCTTTCTTTTAAATGTTTATTTATTTTGAGAGAGAGAGCACTAGAGCATGAGCATGAGTGGGGAAGGGCCAGAGAGAGAGATAGAGGGAATCTAAAGCAGGTTCCATGCTGTCAGAGCCCAATGCAGAGTTAGATATCACAAACCGTGGGATCATGAACTGTGCCGAAATCAAGAGTCAGAGGCTCAAATGACTGAGCCAACCAGGTGCCCTGAAATTATTTCTTAAATAGTTCCTTTAAATAACTACATTGCTAATACATTTGAATACTTATTTACAGATGATTCTTTGGTACAAAAGCTGGAAGATACCCTAGGTAAAATGCTAAAAGGGTTAGAAGACTATGCCAATTAAAGTTTGACAACAAAATAATGAGAAAACATTTCTAAAACCGAAATGCCAATCAATGAGCAAAATACTGTTTAGAATGTTTTGAATTACCCATAAAATTTCAGAAATATCTTAATTGGGTAAAGTCAATTCTGTGAACCTATATCAATCCAAACAAAATTCTCCTTCACTTGGGTTCTTCCAAAAAGCAGCCTCCTGAAAAGGGTTTTAGGTCAGGTCCTTTATTTCGGGAAATTCCCCCCAAAGAACAATAGGGATGGGAAGTGGAGAAAGCAAAACAGACGAGGGGCAGGAAAAGTAACAGGGAACTGATTACCACTGTAGAGACCGGGGCTCAGTGTTGTGGGGGACGCTGAGGGAAATCATGTCGAAGTAGTTCACCAAGGGATTGCTTACCGGAGGCCAGCGGAGAGGAGAGTATTCCTTTGTGGTTCCCACGCCCTAGTGGTCAAAGTACCCTTGAGGATGTGAATTGCCTACACTTCCAGATGTTCAGAAGCTCAGCCTTTAAGTCGAAGGCTGTAGAGAAACCCTAGGGTAGAAAACAAGAGAAACAGGATGCAGCTGAGGCCAGATATTACCAGGTGCACCTGAGCTAGCTGGCTACCACGGCAATGGCAGATAGGTATGCTGCCAGAGGATGTGAAATAGGGCACCGTGTCGTAAGATTCCCCTTCTTCAAATATTATTGACACAGTTTAAAAATCAACGTCGATGGCAATAGGTTTTTCGAAAAGGCCATTTTTTTTTCAGAGAAAAAAATCTGCTCCACTGTTTTGAGCAGAGTTAGCTGAAAAGAGTCACAGAACTTTAGATGAAAAGTTATCTTGGAAGTCTTCCTGTCAAGGCATAAGCCCTTCTATATTATGGAAAAGGAAGCTCCTAGGGGTTTTAATACCACATGACCCCGAGCAGGACAAGACCTAAGTTGTTTTGGTTTTTTTTTTTCTAATTCAGAGATTTCTGGTTTTTATTTCATACCTGAGATGCATCCATTTGTTCAGCAATAATATTGACTTCATTCCTCCACATACTACATACCCGATTCTGTTTATCTGTCTCAAGTTAAAATGGTACCATTAGACATTTTTTAGCATCTACCACTACCACTAACGGAGCCAATAAAGAAATATGAATTCAGTTTTACCTCAGGATACATAGCAATTTATTATGTTGTATTTTCATTTTCCTCCATATTTTTAAAGTATTTTATTTTATTTTATTTTTTTTTTATTTTAGAGAGTGAGAGAGTGTGGGAGAGAGGGGCAGAGTGAAGGAGAGAGAATCTTCAACAGGCTTTGGGCTCAGCTCTGACCCATGACCCTGGGATCATGACCTGAGTGAAACCAAGAGTCAGATATTTATCCCACTGAGCCCCCAGGTGCCCCTTTTTCCCTCCATCTTGAAACATTCTCCTGCCTCCGTATGACAATAACATTATACTTTTTTTCTTTTCCTCCCACGTTCCTGACCACTTGGTTTGACTTTTTGGCCTTTACCTCTTTCTTATAATTTCAATATGTGCAGGGTCCTGGGCAGACTGTGTCCCCCTCCTCTTCACCCTCTATCCTCTCCTTCGGCAACCTTATCCACACCACCTGCACACAAAAGCTGTGCACGTGCTTATCTGTGGTCTAGCTCCCTCCTCTGAGCTCCAGGCCTCATTTCCCACTGCTCTCTGGATATTTGCATTTGCATATTTCAAAGGCCATGGGCCATACCACACATATGGTTTTACTCCAATCCTGGCCCTCTTCCTCGGCTCCTCTTTCCTCATTGAAGAGCATCACAGAGTACCAATTGTACAATCAATGAAATCAGTGGCCTCTTGTTTTTTAAGATTATGTATTTATTTATTTATTTATTTATTTATTTATTTATTTTGGGGGGAAGGGTAGAGAGGGGCGGGGGAGAGAATCCAAAGCAGGCTCTGCACTGTCAGTGCAGTGCGGAGCCAAATGCAGAGCTCGAACCTGTGAACCGTGAGATCATGACCTAAGCCCAAATCAAGAGTCAGACACTTCACCGACTGAGCCACCCAGGTGCCCCTCAGTGGCATCCCATAACATGCCCTCTCCCAAACTCCTAATCCAAATCAAACTCCCTGGATAGTATATATGAATATTTATATTAATAATAGAGATATTGCTTATATTTATAAATAATAAATCAACATTTGTTGTTTATAATACACTAATATTATTGGTTTATTATAATTTTATCATAAATAATTATGTGTTGACTCCTTTCTTCTCTCTTTTTTTTCCACATCATCATCCCAATACAAACTCTCATTCCCCTCCTTCTTGGAGTACTGGAGCAAACTCCTGTTAAAAGTACTCGTTTACAGTCAGTGTGGTTTCCCATAGCACAATCAGAATGTTCTCTCTGAAATGCAAGTGAGGAATGCCCTATTCTTTTCTTGTGTCCTTTCCCCTTAATCCTGATTCAGATGTCAGTGGCTGCCCGTTGCATTCAGCAAGAAGGCTAAAACCCATAGCCTGCCCTCTGCCTGCTTCTCACGCCTCACATTTCCTCATCCCAGAGCTGGGTCATTGCTCCTTCCTCCTGTCCCTCAATCTCCTTCATGCCAGAACTCCTACTGTTCATTTAGATGTCAGTTCAGTCCTGACTTCCTCTGAGGAGTAATTCCTGACCTCCCTAATTAAGCAATACTCTCGTAACATTTTCTTCTTCTCCTTTAAAGCTCTTATGCCAACATAGATTGATACTTTCTTATAGATCTCTGTAATCCTTTGAAAAATGCTGTCTGCCTTCTAGAATGCAGGTTCTCACATCAGGGGGTCTTTTTCACTCACATTACACACATGCGTGTATGTGCACATGCATGCACACAAGACACACGCACACACACACACACACACACACACACATACACACAGGCTCTATTCTGTCCTTCGGCCTTCTGATCCCACAGGAGTGTTAGATACAGAATGGGCCATTAATACTTAGTTGAATTAACGAACAATATACAGACTGAATTCAAACATGAATTTGATATCAGCTTGTTCTCCTCAACATTAAATGAACCTAAGTGAATTAGATTTTGTTCACAGTATATGTAGATAGTGAGGATGAGTGGAAGGCGGTGGTATACGCATTCAATTCAGCCCAAAGTGTGACTGAATATTTCCTGACATAAATCAAACACAGATTTTTCTGATCCCAGTCCTAATCAAAATTTTTAAAGTTTAATTAAAATAATTCAATCATAAATGCTGGCATTTCTAACACCGTATATCAAGGCTAAGACTAGAGTCAACTTTGTTTAATGGGATTTGGTTATAATTCTAGCCAAAACAAATGTTCTTTACTTTTGCCACATAGAAGACATAAAGCATGGATCTTAGTGATCTTGTCATAATTATCAGTATGAATAACTGGATTTTATATCTTTGGGAAAAGGTCAAATGTATCTCGTAGCTTCTCGTTTCAATCTTTTCCCCATCTCTTAATAGTAAGAAAAGTAAGTACCACATGTTCAGAAGGTTGAGTGACATTATTTAAATTCCATTTAGATGTGCACTACGACGATCACAGATTCCTGGAGCCGTGAATATTAAAACTAAAGTTCTGCTGGTTGCCACTACTTTGGCTCTGTAAGTGTGAGGGGAGAGAGGGGAAGGGGACAGAAGAAGGGAAAATTTTGCAAATAAAAAAAAAAGGTAATGAACAAACTAGTAGAGATTTCAATACATTAGCAGCATATGATTTCCCTGATCTTGAAGATAACATTTGACAAGGCTCCCCTCCAAAGATGAAGGCCTATGATCCTTGGAAGGAAAAGCATATGAGCACACCCAATTCACAGAGAATTTTTCATTATTTTTTTTACGTGGTCAGCCCACAAGGTGATACTTACTTTCAGCTGATGATAAGGGTTGCAAGTGTGCTCTCGAAATCGTAGTATTCTTATAGGCATGAAAATAAAAGAAAGCAATGCAGGAAGGAAGGGAACATGCCTTATTAAAAACCATCCACATACCTAAAATAGATGCTTCAAAAACCATGGCTTTCTTCTTGGCTTTTCTCTTTCAAAACTGGAAAGGCAGGACAAATGCCCATAACAATAGGGAATGGTGAGGAAACTATAATATAAATATGTATTTTGTGGTCTTTCCTAAAACCTGCATTTTGAGTTGTACTTCATGGTGACTGCTTTAGAAATGTCAATGCCACAACAGACTCAAACTTTTCAAATTTAATCTGTTGCTCAAGACTGACGTGGTGTTCATATAACTATTTTTATTTCTTTTAATAAACTATTACTGATTGCTTCTGCAATTTAAAGTATTCCAAATATGAATGAATAATTAGTATACTTTTCCCTTTAGAGGAACTAATGTGGGAAAGATATGCAGGAATTTAAAGCAAAGTGGCCTTTTCCCAACACTGAGAAGAAGCCTCTGGAATTATCCTAACACATACACATCAATAGAAACATCCAGGGAAGTTTCTCCTCTGCATCTACTTAAGCTGTAGTAAAGGTACTAGGCAATTATTTTAGGAATACCAAATCATGTTGACTGACTTCCTCTGTAAATAAAATTTATTTGCTGAGTCCTCAATATTGCACCTGATTTTTTCTAGACATGAGCTTTCAACTATATCAAAGAACTATCAAAAAGAAACTATCAAAAAGGAAAGTGGAACTATGACTTGGTATTTAATAAATGTTGACTAGCTACAGTTTTATCTAATGTGTGTTCAATAAGTGTTTAATGTTTTTTCAAAGTTGTATTTTATATTATTTGATCAAGTTATGCCTTGATGATGAAATTGACATTTACCTTGAGAGGAAAATCCAAATTAGATCCACATTAAAGGAGCGTAAGCAGCCATCATTTATGCCAGGTGATCTATTAAAAATGCACCTATATTCTGTTGCTGCTAACTATATCACTTTGATGCTAGTTATATAGATTGCCCCCGTACACACACACACACACACACACACACACACACACATGCTTGCATACACACACAAACACACACATACACAATCTGTATCAATCTACCAGTCTTATCTCTAGGGAATAACTGACTAGAATGGAAATATTTTTCTCTGTTAATCTATATGTTCTATACAGTTGGAAGAAGATATTAACTCTAGTTTTCAGTTTCCAGAACTGAATGGCTTTTCTTGCAGGGGTGATAATATGTGGTTTAATGACCTCTGTACACACACACACACACACACACACACACACACACTTGGGTGACACACGAGATCTCTACAGCCTCTATTTCTCTCTTCAGCAACACACCTTGAACCTCTGTTTAGGTCAGTGAGAACTACAGACAGGAAGTAGGGCTTGAGGAGTAGGAATCTGTAGCAGGTAATTTTTATGGAAACAGACTTTAGAGAGCAACTCAGAAGAATCAAAGGCGAGTTCACCTTCAACCTCTGCTTTGATCAAAGAATAAAGTAAAAACCTTAAAACATTCTTTTTTAAAAAAACCTTACTTTATAACTAAAACTCAATACTAAGAGCAAAATAAACTTCCGTGAGTCTTCATCTCTTATTTCAACCTTGTGTATCTGGTGCAGTCAGACTCAAAACATTCGCAGGACTCGACCAATTTGCCAGAAATTCTTCATTAATTGAAATGACTACTTTCTCTCAAGAGATATGTTCAAATCTCACTCAGATCAACAGTGGTTTACAAAAAAGCCTAACGGTCTAATTTTGTATTTGTAAATTTCACCTCATTTTGTATTAAGAATGTATTAAGTTTGCAAAACCAGGGAAGAAAGAAAAGGCTCACCAAAAATTGATTGCAACCAGTAGTTTTCAGAATTAGTAATGGGTAAAATAAATCACCTAAGTTTCTTCTTGAGGAAATGGCAGGGCATGTCACAGAATAGTAACAGCATTTGAGGTGTTTTTTATTTGTCATTTTATTTCTTCATTTATTGAACAGCATGTACTGAGTAGTTGGTATGTTTCAGGCAATGTACAAGGAGCTAGAGACAGAGCAATAAGCAAAAAGAT
Organism: Panthera onca; assembly: GCF_046562875.1. Lineage (NCBI taxonomy): Eukaryota > Metazoa > Chordata > Mammalia > Carnivora > Felidae > Panthera > Panthera onca. Next base: position 85,745,406 of record NC_138346.1, read on the forward strand.
ATCTGTGCTTTTGTCCAGCTTATATTTTATCAGGAGGGACAGCATTAAATGAAACTGCACAAATAGTTGTGGTGGGATATTTTGAAATGCTAACTCATATTTTGTATATATTTTCCTGGGGCCCTAGGGTTTTTCTGACTTAATCCATTAAGGTCATCTATGGTTTTACTTCTGGGAAGGTATGCCACCACAACGTAAAGAAAAAAATAATGAAACTAAACAAGTCTATTCGTACATTTTCCTCAGGATGAATCAGCTCAATAACCCCCAGATAACAGCGGCTCCTGGGTGGCTCAGTTGGGTAAGTGGCTGACTTTGGCTCAGGTCATGATCTCAGAGTTCATGGGTTCAAGCCCTGCATCGGGCTCTGTGCTGACAGCTCAGAGCCTGGAGCCTACTTCAGATTCTATCTCCCTCTCTCTCTGCCACTCCCCCACTCATGCTCTGTCTCTCTTTCAAAAATAAATAAACATTAAAAAATCAAAAAATAAACCCCAGATAATAGAAAATGTATTCACTGATGAGTTAGAACCAAGATATCATATTTGAAGTTGAAAGACAAAATTCCCTAGAGGATTACAGAGTATACTTTAAAAGCTAAGATATGAATGGGTGCCTAAGACAGATTTCCACTTCCCTTTCCTCCTCTACCCAGTCAGTTTCTAGTAAGAAAAGGACAGCCTACTCCTAGAGTAGGCTGGGAATTAAGTGTGGGGAGACTAGTGCCCTTTCCAGATGGAATCTGAGATGTCAGCAGACCACAGACTGAGAGGTGAGGCCAAGCAGGTGGACCCAGGTCAGCTCAGAAAGTTTTTTGCATCTGATGACAGTAGAATGATTCTCATGTGTGTGGCACCTGGGAGACTCAGTCATCTATAAGTGGTGGGATCAGAGCCCTGTGTTGGGCTCCACACTAAGCATGGAGCCTGCTTGGGATTTTCTTTCTCCCTTTACCTCTGCCCCTCCCTGACTCACACCTGCACTCACTGTCTCTCTCTCTCTCTCTCTCTCTCTCTCTCTCTCTCTCTCTCTCTCTCACACACACACACACACACACAACAACAACAACAACAACAACAAAATAATAATTCTCATGTGTTTAAGTATAACCAAAGCTATAGCAAAGGGCCTCTCAGAGATTCCCATGACCCCAGTGGACCATGGGACCAGCAGGATTGCGTTCAGTGATCTGAGAAAAGGCTAGAAAGAAGTTAGAAAGAGAAATTCGGAATTTCGGAATGGGCTTGGCAGGCAGGACTCAAGCAACTTGTGTGAACTTGGGGGACAAAGACTGAGACATGGGACATCTCAGAAGTTCTCTTCCTTGATGAGACCCTGGTCCTCAGGACCCTGCTGAAGCCTTGGATCTGTGCAAGCTTCTTGATACTTAGACTCCATCCTGCTTTGGGTTGTCCTACATTCCCTTCCCCTTACACATCCTGCTTCCCACCTACCTACAGGCGGCCAAAGAGACTGGGACATGAGTCTTTTTCTTTCCTTGGGATCCTCCTATCCTAATCTCTTAATGTTTACTTTTCAACTTTCATTGTGCCCGAGCCTGAGACAGTTTTATCTAATGGCCAACAATGCAGCTTGGCTCTTTACTTATCAGGTAGTTTTTCAATTATTTTGCTCATGCCCTGAGTTCTCTCTGCCTCTCCCAAGGAGTATGCTCTTGAAACTCAGAGGCTAGTACTTTACTCATTTTTCCTTTGCATTTGATGTGTTATCTCTTCTCTGACTTTTCTGGAAAAGGCCAAGGTGTACAAGGAAAAGGGAAAGCATCAGTTAATATTTCAAAACTTCAACCAACCACATTATTCTTTATACACAAAGTAATAAGCCATGAATATAATTATAGTATTTACACAGGGTATAAACTTGTGTGAAACAGATTCAGTACTATGAAAGAATTATAAGGAAAGAAAGAAGGAACAACAAAAAAGATCAAGTAGAAATTGTGTATATGTGTTCAAATATGTGCATGGGAGATCTGTATTCTTTGGTGTGGCACTGAGCAAACATAATTGGTAGTATAGACCATAAAGTTATCTGAGATAGATCTCAATGTTGGAAGAAATCATAGAGGTGCCCTATTGTGACCTCGGAATTATTTTGTTATGTTTAAGCACCAAAATTTATGATACAGGACAGTTTTTCACATCACTATATAAATACAACGTTTTAACTGCAGTTAGAAAAAACATTGTTGAATGCAATTCTAAAATCTTCAAAAAACTTCCACGAAGAAGAATACCCTTCTGTCCCGATTCTAATCTTCTTCAAGGGTTCTTTCTCCAAAGCTCACTTAGTGTGTTGGTCACATGGCATAGATGAAGAAGTAGTGTACCCAGAGTCACTAATGTTTCACGCATTTTCATTTTGCCGAGTTCACCAGTTGTTAAGATAGCAAGAGAAACACGAGTCCCAGTAAGAAAACACCAAAGAGTCCTGCTAACTGTCTCTTGATAAACATAAGTCATTGAAAACTTGTGTGAATAGATGACATTTTAAAAGGCAAAATCTTAAGTATTCTTAGCTGACAAATTCTTTGGAAGCTTCTTAAAGGAATAAACTGGCAATGCTCTCGCATTTCAAGTTTAAAATGAAAGGCATCCCTGAACTTTCCTTCTTTAGCAACAAACTCCCTTAACCCCTTCCCTCCCTTCCATAGACAAAACAAACAAAACAAAACACAAAATCAAACAGTACAAGTTAAGATCTTCGGGGTGCATGTGCGTATGTGTGCACACATACCCACACACATATCCACCTCTTTGCCTAGAGCAAGGTATAACCTGGAATATGGATTTACCCTTCATATCTCATTAGTTAAATTATTAATACTTTTATTTTCCTCCTTCGTTTAGATTGCATTTTCGCATGATAAAAATGGATGGTTGGAGCTTAGAAAATGAGAACCTGAATCCACCATGAACTAGAGCAAAGTTGAAGACAACTAAATATCTCGGGAGTATTTTCGGTAACCCCATGAGCTTTCCTGACAGTTGGTCACTGTACCCTCACTACATCCTGTGGTGTTATGTTACACACCCCAAAGTCCGTGATGCAACACGGCACACCTCCAAGAGTAGTGGTAGCTTTCCTTTTTCTTTCTTCTTTCTTTCTTTCTTTTTTTTCCCCCTAATTAAGTGGTTTCTCCAAGCAAGTCGAATGTTTTAGTCGTGTGTTGTAGTTCTGGAGCTGTATGTTCGTTAAAGACATTTGGGGGTATTGTTTCTGTGAAGCTGAGATTCATGTGGCCATTGGATCACATATCCACTTCCCTGCCATGTAAGAAGAAAACATCTTGGAATATAACTATTAGTTGGCTTTGTGGTGTTGGGTTAGTATGCCAGTCTGAGGTTAGAGCACAGATGAGATCCCAAGCCCTGGGCTTTGTATTATATAGTATTGTATTTTTGATGTTGTACTTAAGGGTCAATTACTGTTTCCATTATAAACCCTGTTTTTCAAAGGTTTATAACTCACCAATTTTCATTTTGGTATGCAAGCTGCATGAATATACAGGTTTTAAAAATAGTTTAAATTGAGCAGTGCCATTTTTAGATATAAAGAAGTAAAATGCACTTCTCATTGGTTTCAGTTTGTTTTGGAAGTTTCCAATCTAAAAGTTTATTCCATCTTAAAATGCAACAAGGCTCGTTTTTTTCTGTGTGTGTGTGTGTGTGTGTGTGTGTGTGTGTGTGTGTGTTTTAATGTATTTTCGTAACAGCTATTCACAGGAAAGATGGTAAAAGGGGGTCAGGGGAGATATCAAATGAAACTTCAAGGAGGAAAACAAAATATATTGTGCACATTTGTGGACAGATGCCATTTTAGTCAAAGTTCTCTAAAACCAAAAAACTAATCAATTAATATTCCTTCAGCATGGACGCTATTTCATGCTACTATTCTGGCAGGTACCGTGAGGACTAAAAGAGCTCCCTGCCTCAATGTGCTCGAAATCCTAGTTAGAGAAAAATAGAAGGACAGCAATATTAAGGATAACATCAACCTACGTTGAAACATCGGAGTGATAATCATGTGGCTAAGATTTTCAGAGGCAAAGGCAAAGCCGCTTACAGAGTTGTGCAACCCACTGGCATCCTGCAAAAAGAACGAGAGATTCCAATGCGTGGGCAATTGCCCAGATGTGGAAATTTACCCATCTCGGGTCATGCAAGATTTAGAACTCTTTCCCTGGTCATCGGAATTAGAAAATCTCTGCTTAAGGGCAAAATTGTTTTCTCTGTCATTCTCAATGTTTCCAGATGATAAAAGCAAATTTCCCCTTGTATTAATCTAAGCTAAACTTCTTAAAATGGTTGTCTACACTAGCTTTTTTTCTTCTGTCACCCAGCTGTCACCCCTCCGTCGATTCCAGTCTGGTTTACAGCACCACCACACTGCTCATATTACTCTTGCCAAAGTCACGATGACCTCCTTGCTGTTGCTGCCAATGAAGAAGTCTTTGGGTTTTTTTTCTCTTTATCTAAATTTATCTCAATTTATAAGATTACCGTAGTTTTCTAGCTTTTGTCTCATGATGATATTTGCCATTTTTTGTTCTACCCAGTACCCACTCCCCTCTCCTTACCAATGTTTCTATTTCCCTTTTTGGGAATGTTCCATTGGAATGGAGTTTGGGTGGGAGTTAATTGTCACTTCCCATTATGAAAGTTGAAGGGGTATAATGTTTTCTTTTCCCCGGCACAGGGAGTAGAGCTGTAAGCAGGGCTCAGCCAATCAGATCCTTTCTTCTGGGATTTCAAAGTTTGATCAAGTCAGGCTACAGGGATGATTAAAAGTCATATTCATGCACTGACAGTGACAGAAGACCCCCTCCAAACCACCACCAATTTATGCTTATTCTAGTTTATGCTATCCAGCTCTCCATAGCTTACATTAATGTCCATTTTCCAAGGCTGGTTTTCCATGTTTTCTGCCTTTGTATTATCTCCAGATATTTTTTGATATGTTTAAATTTTGCTTAGGATAGATAGTCAGTCTCTGTTGCTTATAAAAAGAATATAGATGGTTGTAATTTCCAATTCTCTGGGTCCTCTTTTTTATAGCTTTTGGAGATTCATTTTCCTCTGCCTATTCCTTATATATAGTTGCAATTCTTTCAGGTACTTGTTAATTTCCCTCCTCATTCTTCCCTATACTAACTATCCACCCGGGTTATTTCAATTAATTCCTTGACTTCAACTGTCACCCACATGCTACTGACTTCTAAATCTATCCGGCCATTCCAAATCGCTCCTCTGATACTCATAGTTCTTTATTCATGCCACTTGCACTTTTGTTTATTCTATAAATATTTAGTGAACTTCATAAGTTTGGAGCAGATATGATAGGCAATGGGGTAGCAATTAAGAAACAAAGTATGAGTTTTCCATTTCATAGTGGTCAGTCTAATAGAGTCCATAAGCCTGTGAACTCCATAATTCCATAAAACTTACGTGTGATTTCATAGGTGACATCTAATATTCAATATCTCCACCCAGACATTTCAAAAAGAGTGAATTCGTTATGTTTCTCTGACATCTGCACTTGTATATTCCTCCTACTGGGCTCCCTGTTTCAATGAAAATATTCAATTGCTTACACAAGGAACCTGAGCTTCAAACTAACTTTCCCTCTTCACTCCATCCTCATCTCTGCACCAATCATTGAAGCCTATTTGAGCAACTTTCTCAGTACCTCTAGAATTTGTTCACAGTTATCACTTCTGCTGCCATCCTATGTATTTAGCCCTCTATCCTCCTTCTCTAGGACCAACATGACACAAGTCTCGCCTTTTGTGTCCAAACTGCAGCCAGAATGATCTTGACAAAATTCAAGCCTCTTTGTGATCACATTTTGATCATAACCTTTCAAAGACTCCATAAACAATCTCAAAGTTATTGATGTAAATGAGTCAGCAAATGAATTGTGGTCTCTCTCTACGCTCCTTCTACTTGGCAGATCCTTCCAGTTTCATGTGAATGCCAACCAGGCCAGCTCCACTCACTCTTCAGGAAACTTCATTTTCCCTAAGCAGCTGTACTCTTCCTGCAAAGACCAGGTTATGTCCCCTTTTATGGGTTCTTAAAGCATCTTGTTTCTCTACATCCTAACATGCATTACTCTGCATCATTAATTGCTATGTTTTCTGAGTAGATTTCATTAGACTGCAAGGCATTTGAAAGCTAAAATAATGTTTCTTTCTACATTGCTTTATCTGTAGCACACAGCAGCCCAGGAAACATGGGGTAAAACAAATGAATTTTAACATTTACATGATCAAAAACTCAATGCCAAACTGTGAAAATACGCGTGTTGCTTTTTTTCTAGGCTTTAAATACTTTGGGTAGATTGGTTTGACTGTTGACAGATGTAATGATATACATCTGATAGTTATGGCACTTATGTTTATAAGCTGTGTTGTATGGCATCAGTTCTCAGATGGTGAAACAGTAATAGGTTCTAGATTTATCCTTCAATCATACCTCAGACATACCACATGGCACCCTATGCACACCCTATTTGTTTTAAAATTAGTATGTTTGTGAAAATAGTTTAGAACCCATTAGGACTGGCTATTTAAGACATGAAACATAGAAATCCAGAATCCCAGGTGTGTGATTTTGTTCCTCATAAGGATCCCAGAATGCTGTTTTTTCTCCCATTCCCATTTTCCTCTCCTTTTCTGCCCTAACCTTCTTCAAGGGCAAAGAGAAGTGACCTAAAAGGAGACCCAGAGTGAGATAATGTTCTTCCCTGCATGAAAAATCATCAGGATCTGCAGCTATCTGAGCCCTGAGACACAAATTTAAAAGATTTCCTTTGAACTAGAAAAGAATAATTGGAAAAGAAATTATATTGAGTACCTAATATGTGTCAGGTGTTCCACTGAACTCATTGTTTGGCAAGGGGGAGGGAAATGGACCCATGAATTCAACACATTCTAGAGCAATATTGTGATACACGAGGCTCCTTGAGGCTTCCTGAGAACCTTTCAGGGGGTCTGCAGAATCAAAAATATTTGCCTAACAATATTAAGACACTTTTGCCTTTTTCACTTCCATTCTCTCTGGAGTCTACAAGGGGGTTTTCCAAAGGCTACATAATATTTGAAAAGACAACTAGCTTAGTGAAGAAGCAGATGGGAGAACCTAGATATTAAAGAGATTTGCTAAAATGTAAAACAGTGGCACTCTTCTCACTAAACGTTTTGTTTTGGAAAATGTAGCTATCTTTCATGAAAAGCCTATTTATGGCACAGTGATAGATTCATTATTGTTTTTTTTAAAAAAATAAATTGATAAGTATTTTTTTAATCTCAGTTTTAATTTTTGGTAGGGTAAATATTGATAGATATGATACCCAACTGTTAAATGTCCTCAATAACTTTTGTGTGGATCAGAGTTCTGGGACCAAAAAATTTGAAAACTGCTGACATGGATAATGAAATAATCCAAAGAAGAGGCATCTATTCATCAATGATATTGCACTGAACATCCCTGGAGCTGAAATAAGTCCAGGTACGGGTGATGACCAAGTGTGGGCCCCACACTGGGGGCACACTGTGGGCCCCATTCTGCCATGTGTCAGTCAGTCTTCTAGGACTGTAAGTACTAAGATAAAGAGAGGCTCATAACCAGTACATCCATGTAAATATCAGGAGTAGGCTTTCTCTGAGTGGTTGAGGACACGCCTTGCAGGACATTCTGTTGCCTCTTTTTCAGATCATTGATTCAAAGAGCATCATCATTTAAAAAAAATTTTTTTAATGTTTATTCATTTTTTTTTTGAGAGAGAGAGAGAGAGCAAGTGGGGGAGGGGCAGAAAGAGAGAGAGATACAGAATCTGAAGCAGGCTCCAGTCTCCAAGGCGTCAGCATAGAGCCCAAGGCGGGGCTCGAATTCACAGACCACAAGATCATGACCTGAGCTGAAGTTGTTCTCCAATCTGTTTGCAGCTAAATCTCAGCAGTTGTTTGGGTATCATGCCAAGCAGGTATGTGATCAATGGTCATAAAGTTACCAACTGATCAATGATCTTGCCTAAAGACTGGCAGAGAGCATGACTTCATTGTTGGTCGACTAGTCTATTATCCACGTAGCAAATTACTTCTATGAATAAAAGCATTCAGCTACTCTCTTACTCAATGTAACTGTCTCATATTCTGAAAGAATGAATACAAGGTCAGTGCAAGTGTCCTCAGTGCCTTGGGAGAGGATTTTAGGGTTTCTCTTTTTAATAGACTTTTGCTAAGAGTAGCAAAGGCACCATAAAAAGAACAGTTAACGAAACTTGTTTTCTTCATTACCAAACTTAATATAAATACTTCAACATGAATGTTCTCCTTTTTTTTTTCTTTTTTAAATTATTCATGAAGTCTTTGCTTGAGTTGGGGGGGGTTGGTGATATACAAGAGAAATCTCAGAAATGATTGCAATAGGAAAGCAGTAATACGATAGTTTTGAACCCCAACTAATATAAGGATGATGCATAATCCAAAAAAATATATAAGAAAATAAAACTAAGAATGCAGGTTAGTCCTTAATTTGACCTACATTAAATAATTATCATGTAGAGGTAAAACCATAGCTAATTTCAAGGACTCCAGAAGGCTTCAGCTGAAGTAAATGAGATCTTAGATTTTACACTCTGACATCCCTTGCTTTTATTTTTCCCTCAGGTGCAAACTCACATCAGGACCTCTTTCTGTGCAATTAGCAAGGTAACTGCCTTACCTAGCTGGCATTGCCCCTTTTCATTTTGGGGTCTGCAAGCATTTGCCACTTACACTCAGATCATGTTTTTGTGAGAGGCCACAGAGTGACTTTCTTTAAAGCTATCAAAGCCTTCCTCATTATCCTTTATGGGCTGTGCAGAAAACATCTCAACTATTAGGCATTTCACCGAGCGCAGTAGAATGGGGTTTCTGGCCCCCTCCAGTTCCTTGGGTAAAAGCTCTGTTCATAATCAGTTTCTGGTTTTGTAAATGACCCTCAAGAGGTTCCTTCCGGTCCCACTTCAGTTCCCTTTTTAGTGTCCCATTGATTTTCCAGACTTTAGGAACGTGTCCTTAACTGCTGCTTTTCCACTGGCTCTCTCTACTGAATGCTAAAGGAACACTTTGTTACTTCATACACTGAGACTGGAATATCTTGAAATGTAACACACCATTTATAACAGTACAGTTTACAATAGCATTTCCTGCAGAAAGAAGGTGCTTTTCTCAGAAAGAGAAGGACAATTTCTGCACCCCATTTATTTTCAAAACTACAAGCAACACCCTTGTTTCTTGTCAATAAAAAGGAAGATAGACTAGAGTAGCAATCACAATACATAAATGATATTATTTGTCCCCAGAGTACATACCAAATAGTAATTCACTCAAAGAGCTTGCATGAATTATAAATGGCAGGAAAGCACAGAGAGGGAATCTTGGTCCAGACCTACTCCACACTGCTGTTACACGAACATTTTAAAGTCAGACTAGCCACACCATATAATGAGCTTGCAAAGGTATATGATTTACTTTTGATTCCCTTCCTGTCCTAATCTCATTTTAAATAATACAGGGACACTATAGAAGCTGTGAATCCAAAGATACATTGATTAAATTTTAATATCAAATAAGCTAATCGATATAGAATCTGAAAAACCTCTTGGGAATGGTGGGATTTTTCAAAAAGATGTCCCATTGGTCTGACCCACCGCTAAAATAATAACAAAAACAAAATCATCAAGAGAACAACAAGAGAAAACCTTGGATCTTTAACTATATGCAGAAGTGGAAGACAGAGAGATAAGCTTGCAGAAAACTTGGGCATTTATGTAGCATTTGGTAATGTAATGATGTGCACTGAAGGACTCTGCTTTGACCTGACACTCGGGGCAAAGCCATTATTGTTTCTGTTCCTGAGAAAAAAAAAAGAGTATTCATGTTGTAATATAACATATTGTTATATTGTCCAGTTCTTTTCTAGCCTCTATAATAAAAAATCGTAGTCATTTTCCAAAGACAAGTCATAGAATGATCAGACCATAAGCTCTATAAATAAAAATATCCCAGAGACTTTCAGTCTTGTCTCAGAGTACAGTATTCATGTGTCCTATTTTCTTATTTTTTCCCTCAGCATTTTCCTTGAGGTTCCTTTGAACAAAATAATCAGGGGGAATTGGGAAGGTAAAAGGGAAGAAATCTTTTCCTCTTGCAGAAAAGAACAATTGTACAGAAGAATTTCTTACACACACGCACATGTGCGCACACACACACACACGCACACACACACTGAAAAGCAATAGTTCAGTTGAAACAGAATCGTTATCAGAAAGCCTGTGTTAGGAGCAAGAAAAAAAGATATAAAGCCAAAGACTCATCTGAATGATCCTAGTTAAGGGTCTTACCAAAGAGACAGCTTAAGTTATCTTTGAAAACTGGTGAGTTGCCCTGCTTGGCTGAGTTTGAATTGAATGTTCCCAAAGTAACATTTCACAAACAGGGATACCCTTCCATTTCACACTGCTCTTTCTCGAAATAGCAACACCATTTAGCAATATTTCATATCAAGACAATTACATTGCAGAATTATTATAGTCTTAGTGCTTCATTAAAATTAAAAAAAAAAGTTAAATCCCTGTTTTGTTGAACACAAGAAATGAATAGTAAATATTGATTTAGAATGAATGCAAACATTTCCCTAGGAGTGGATAATTACTGCCTTTCTATGCAAAACACTTATATTTGAAGAAGCACTTCACTTACTTTGCCATGCGGTATACATTCTTTAGTACATTGTAAATTATACGTTGTCCTGGACAGTGTCTGCTCTATAATTTCTTATGTCTCTACACCAGAGTCAGTATGTAATTTTAAACTACAAAGTTTCTGCCAACTAGGAGAATAGGCTTAACTCTTTCTCTTTGCTGGGTTCTCAAATCCTTACATGAGGAGATCTGGAAAGCCATAGAACAGATGATCTCAGATCTGGGGCAGTTTGGTCTCTGTTTTTAGACTAACAGAAATGCCACTAGTTAACTGGCCACAGACTTACAAAGTAGAGACTAAATGGAATATAGAATGTAGGTACCTAAGCCAGTTTACAGCCTATCTAGAAGACAGTAATTAAATAATTAACATTAGAAATGTGGAATGAAGTGTTTCAAATACTTGTTGCAGAAAAGGTTTAATTAAATACGGGGCTGTCGTAGTTAAGAATGTCTTTTGTCAAAATCTTTGATCTTCATGGTTTTGTCCTGCTGCCAAGATATTTGCAACATAGCACTATTGAAATTATGTAAAGGATTATATTTTAACCATTTCAATATCATCTAGATAGATGGCGATTTGGTTCAAAGGTTGATGTTAGAATACTTTTAAATGGATTTCTTAATGTAGAAATACTAAATAGTAAAAAAATTACAAACGATCGTGTACATCATACCATTTTTACCTATAAAATTACCCTTCTCTAAAGTAATAAAATACTCGCAAAATAACATATTAGAAAGATTTAAGTTTCACCATTCAATTCCCAGTTTTTATAAAATTGGTTTTTGTTTATTTGTTTGTTTGTTTCTTCCACATGTAAATGATACCATACAGTATTTGTCTTTCTCTGTCTTACTTATTTCACCTGCCATAATGCTCTCAGAATGATGGTTGCCAGGGGCTGTGGTGAGGGGAGAATGGGAAGATGTAGGCCAAAGGTTACAAACTCTCATTTATAAGAAGAATAAGTTCTGAGGATCTAATGTACAGTATGGTGATCGGACTTAACAATATGATATTGTATACTTAAAAGTTGCTCAGAGTAGATCTTTAGTGTTCTCACTACACACACGCAAAGAGTTAACTGTGTGAGATGAAGATATGTTAATTATCTTGATCTTGGTAATCATTCCACTGCCTGTGTGTGTATATATACATTACATATAATATATATTTTACTCATATGTATATTCATGCTGTACATTTTAACTACATACAGTTATGTTTGTCAATTATTCCTCAATAAAGTGAGAAAATATATAATTTTTTGAAAAAGAAACATTAAGGTATATGAAGAAATAAAGTCAAAGAAATGCAAAATTTGGAGTAAAGTTACTCTTTAGGAGGTAAATGAGATGAAACCAAGTACTTGTTTATGTGTGTGGGTACAAAAGTACATCTCACTTCTATAGAATCCTCACGTTCAAATCCTGTGGGATTTAGTTATTTATTCTCTCTGGTTTCAAACTTCATATAACTTTCTACGTCTTGGACATATTAAACTTTACAATATAGGAAAGAGAAACTACGAGGGCAACAATAACATTTCAATAAGATTATACCATTCATAAATGTGTTTGGAAAAGGTCGATCAAACTTTTACCCGTTTCCATGTCATGCAATATTTTGTGGCATCCATTGAGCTCTTATGTTTATACCCTCTTCCATTTTTGGCTTATTTTAGACCAACTTGCCTGGTCATAAGAACTGCCTGGGGAGTTCATTAAAGAACAATTCTCAAGACCTTATTTCAGAAAGTCTGACCCGATGAGTCTGGAACCGGGCCCAGGAAACTTTTTTTTTTTTTAATGCTCCAGATAATGTTTTATGATTAAGTTTACTAAGCATGACTCTAGGCCTTCAGCTAACTTATCCTCAATTTTATGTTTAATCAGTGTGAGCAGTATTTTCACTAGTTGTGCTTTAGGGGAGAAGGGGAACATCTTCTCTCCAGCACGCCTGTTGCAGCATTAAAGGAAAGCACAGCTAGGATACAAAAGTAAAACTAATTAACAACAGATCTGTTCTTCAAAGAAGGTATTGACAGAGGTGCGTGTCCAGAAAAAGGAAGATGAGTTATTCAGGTGCAGATTGAAAAGGAAGTAGACACAATAAATGGACACAGAACTCAGGGGTCTGGATGGAGAGAAAACAGCTAAGTCAACCATGTCATAAGTGAGTCTGAGCTCTGCTCCTTGCAAATAAACTAATTCCTACAGTTCTCTGAAAATGGACTTAATCTGCATAAGATTAGGTGGATTTTGAGGATGTTAATTTTTTTAAAATGCAAATGACAATTTCATAATTCCATAGAGGGGTGCCTGGGTGGGTCAGTTGGTTAAGCGTCTGACTTCAGCTCAGGTCATGATCTCACAGCTTGTGGGTTCGAGCCCTGCATCAGGCTCTGTGCTGATAGCTCAGAGCCTGGAGCCTGCTTCAGATTCTGTGTCTCCCTCTCTCTCTGCTCTTCCCCTGCTCGCATTCTGTCTGTCTCTTTCTCTCAAAAATAAATAAAAACATTAAAAAAGTAATAATAATTCCACAGAAATTATGAATAGAGACCGTATTGACGAATTTACTAGCACAGATAAACTTTTAAATGCCAGATTTGATCAGAATCATGTAAATCAAGTCTAACTTTGACTGTGTCTCTGTAAGTGGTATCAAGAGGTATTTTGGAAGAGAGCGGGGTAGATGTCCTAGATGATGTCAATTCTAATGTAAATGGCATTAGTGAACATCAAAGGTATTTTTAACAGTAAATAGTCAAATGTTACAAGTTGTAAAGGTAACAAACAGGTATGTTACTGTGTTTGATTTTGTCCATTTTGTCCCTCCACATTCCTAACCACTCTAATCAGTGAATATTGTAGAATTTTTTCCCTTCCTTAGGGTGCTTGTTAATACATAGGCAGTAGAGGAGGTGTGGGCAACACATCAAGGTTCTTACTAAAGGGAAAAAGCAAAAAAGCAAAACCCCAGAACAGGTCTAGAATCCAGCTCTTGACAGCCCTTGACTCCACGTGTTCACTGGCTTTAGGAACATTTCCAAAATGTGAAAAGGTAAAAAAGAATGTGCATCTTAGAATCAATAACATGTAGAGCGCCTCAAGTAAAACAAACAGATCGGCAGCCCCCTGAGGTTTTAAAGATGTTTATCTTTTTCCTTTTTTTTTTTTTTTTCAACATTTATTTATGTTTGAGACAGAGAGAGACAGAGCATGAACGGGGGAGGGTCAGAGAGAGAGGGAGACAGAATCTGAAACAGGCTCCAGGCTCTGAGCAGTCAGCACAGAGCCCGACGCGGGGCTCTAACTCACGGACCGCGAGATCGCGACCTGAGCTGAAGTCGGACGCTTAACCGACTGAGCCACCCAGGCACCCCTAAAGATGTTTATCAAAGAAACTCAAAGACTGATAAATAAAGGTCTAGGAATGGCCAATCCCCAAGTCAATCACCAGGACGCTGATACCATGTCCGGGTGACCTGAGTTGCTTGAAATCACTTTGCCATAGCAGGAGAACCTTTTCCCTCTCAGATGAGGTCTTGAAAGACAATGGACAGGAAGCATATCTCAGAGTAGCCAGACTGGGGCCATGAAATGCTTTCTACCACCAGAACAAAGGGATCCTGCTCCTCCAGTCCAACGGAATACGGTATATGCCAAAAACTCTTGACCACTCCTTCTCGCCTTTACTGAATAGTAATCTTAGTGAATTTATCCACTCATTCCTTCTCCAATGTCCACGGAGATGGTAATTGAAAATACCATTTAGCAATTGTCATTAGGTTATGAAATTGCCACATCTGTGTCAGATTCCAGGCAAATACACATCCCTCAAATATCCTGAACCTGCATTTTGGACGTACTAAAAAAGTAAGGTGTGGGTTTGTAACTCTTGTGAAAGGAGTGAATATGTTTATAGTATAGAGGAGGGTTGCATTATTTTAGGCAAGGACATTACAAAATTGTTCAGATATGAAAAAGAGCATATGTAGAGAAAAATGGCCCACAATTGGTAACTGGTAAGTGGATATCCACTAGACATATTTGGAGGAACAATCTAGCCTTCATTATGAGAAGGCCACATCATTTTGATATGAATCCTTTAGGAATTCTAGCTGTCAGATCACCTACACTGGAGAGCATATTTGCCAGCATGTGTAGACAGCCTGCCTAAAATGAATCCATTGCAGAGGAAAGTAAATCCTGGAGAGGAAAGGGAGATAGTAAAAAGGAAGGGGAAAGAGGGCACAGGGGAAGAGGAGATAACAGGAACCCATGGATCAGAATTCCTAGAAACATGAGAAAATGTAAGAAAAAGTTTGAGTTGGTTTCCTGTCATGGTCAATTGAAAGAGGCCTCATTAATACAGAATAAATTGGCTTTTGATTCAAGTTTTATAATAGCTTTGCAAAGGTGGGGTCAAATAAGAAAACTCTCATTGACTCCCTGTCATTAAGTCAGTGAGAGTAGAAAGAGGAAGCAGATGTTGTATTTTTACTTCCAGAGAGAAATGGATCTAAATTTACCAGGATGTACAACCAGGAACTATCCTGTTAATGAGGTCAATACCAAACAGCCATAATAACTAGCAATTATTGAATTCTTATTATGGTCCAATCATTACACAACATTAATGATATATCTATATTAACCTTCCCATCCCCTCAACAACCAAATGAAACAGTTTTACTTGCTCCATTGTACAGACGAGAAAACAGACCTAGAGAAGAGAGACAATTTGCCCACGGTCACACAGCTAGCTGGGACTGGAACCTGGGCTCCTTGCCCTTACCCATCTATTCCCTTAACCACCATGCCCAACTTGGGACAAGTATACCAAATGGAATACTTCCCAAATACCAATGAAAGTCTTGTATTTATCTTTATCTCCTGTCCAAGTCCAGAATGAGAGAAAAGTGTTTTCCCTCTGCCAACAATACCACTAACATTGCTACATTGACATTATTCAGCAAATAACTTTCACTCAGTAATCATGGTGAGAACTTTCTGCCTAAACATTACAGACTGTTTTCCAGTAAGCACAAATCCAACTAAAAATAGACCCCCCAAATTCAAAAGTAGTAAAAGAGGTGGCATTTAATTGCTATTAATTCTACTTCGTGATTTACTTCAAGACCTGACTGACTGTTGGACACTAGAACAGAATGTAATTTGCTTGGCTATTACTCAGCATTGATGTTCAAACTTACCCTACTTCCGTCCTTGTGGCAGGACACCATTTCAGAAAGCTGAGTGTTCAAAGGAATGTTACTTCTGCAAACAGCGTTCTTAACGTCAGAGGATAAAGCATCACAGTTATGGGGAAAGTTGTGCATCTATCAGGAAAATATTCATCGGCCTACCCAGTTGGCCATTCCCTTTCCCTTTGGCTATCTGGATATATTTTAGTCTGTATTAAAACATCCATGAGATCTCCAATCTTAATTATAAACCTTGAGGAAAAACAGTCCAGTGAAAGTTATTTTCAGGTATAATATTGGAACCTCCTTCTAACTTCTTTGCCTCAAGATTTGCATAACTGTGAGGGCAAAGAAATCAAATCATAAAAATGCCAGATACTACAGATTCGAAATGAAAAGTAAACCAGCCCCATGCCAGTTTCTTGCTACAAGTTCCAGCGGAGACCAAAATCAACGTGACTGAGAGAAGATGTAGTGTAGAGAGAAAATCTCCCAGGATAATCAAGGGATAGATTTCCAAGTCTATTTCCCCCCACAGAACTGTTTTGTTTTCTCACATCAATGAGCGAGAATAAAATGTGGATCCCATGATCAAGCTGGCAGAAGCCATGCTCCCTACCTGGATGCTCGCAAATTGTAAATCACAACTTTACAAGGATTTAACTTTTCCCTTTCCAAAATAATCAAATGTTGTGGTGAGGGGGCCACTAATCATGACAAAAAATATACTGCAAATTCTTTCTTTTGGTGCCAAGTCCAATAAGTTCCCTGAGTGAAATTAAATGCACGATCTTATTCCAAACCACAGCTTCCCTTGGGGATGTTCAAATCTCAAGTGGGGGCTGAAAGGCCAGTTGTATCAAAGCCCAGGGTTACACCCATTTTTTTCAAGTTTTTTGTTTTTTTTTTTTTTCCTTTTTTAACTACTGCCTGTAGTGTAAATGGCTCAGGCCCCTGCGCTTTCCAGCCCTTACAGTCAGATCAGCGCTTCATACTTTCCATACTCTGCCACAAAAAAAGTGGGCCGGTCGCTGACTTCTCTTAGTTTCTCACAGTTCTTGTTTATTTTAAGAGATTCTCTGTTGAACCCCAGGGACAGGGGGGAAAAAGAGGAGGGGGGGCGAGGGGAGACAGAAATCTGTTATGTTGTAAACAATCACTGGCTACATCTCTTAGATCTGCAGTATCACAGGAATTAGAGATGGAAAAGACCCATTAGCTCATCCTGTACACCCTATGCCAACACAGCACTATTCCCTACTGCAGATTATCTCTTCTGAGAGCTTTTAATATGTTTAAAGGGCAGCCAATGATAACATAGTTCCATTTTATTTCTTTTACTGCTTTGTTCTGTCCAGTCTACAACATGCCATCTCTAAGAATGGCTCCAGGGTGACTTCTCAAAGGACGTTTGACTGCCCATGAAGAATTAAAACAATATTTGTGCGATCCAACAACTATGTTCCATAAGTTCAGCATGGAAGCATCCATAAAAACAAATTTAAAAGAGCCAACATTTAGTCCCAGGGATGGAAATGTTACATGAAAAGCAATTTTGCCATAGACATAGTCTATATAGCTAGTACATTATACCCCAAATACACTGTGTGAGTATGCATATATGTTCACATAAAGTGCACACAAATACTCCTCAGTACCCTGGAGTGTTTCTGTTTCCGAAAGTTTGTGCCAAATGCTGCATAATCCACGAAAATGTGATCCAAAATATTTAAGGTTATGTTTCTCACAATTTTCTTCTTATCTCTCTTAAGTCACACATTTTAAATGTCAACTTGTATGGAGAAATATTTAATTTCAAGGATACGCCTCCATCAGGAAAGTCTTTAACTCTTTCCTAAGGAGTTTTGTTTTCTCTTCTTTGTTCTTACCTTAAGATAATACAGAGTCTCGGCTTCCTTTTTACATGTCAAGCCCTGGTATCCTTACATATTAGACTACCAGTCCTATACATCAGGGAAAGAAACATGAAGTGAAGGGAACCTAGAATGATGAGCGAATGGCTACCATCTCAATCTATTGTCTTTGAAGGCTAATTGGAGATAAATCAATGTTAGCATTTGTAAGCATACCACCTTATGCTAGTGATTAGAATCCATCCTAATAGAATATGTATTTTTATTATGTTACATTCTAAGGTATATAGGGTTTTTTTTTTTGGTATAATGCAGAATACATTTTAATTTTTAATACATTCAGTAAGTTTTACCATCTTTGATACACAGAGTAGAAAAATATAATTTCTTGGTATTCTACTAAAAGGCAGGATAGTTTAGTAATCAGGAGCCCGGAGCATGAATTCTTTACAAGTTTTGTGATTGTGGGCACTACCAGTGACTTTCCTATGTGAATTTGGTCAAGTTATTCATCATATTTAATCAGTTCTGAGATGTCATGGGCTCTAACACTGAGGATTATTTTATGTACTATTAAGAAATTAAAAGTGATGCTAATTAAATGATGACAGTATGCATAGAATTTTTTAATGCAGTAGCATTATATATGTCAGAGGAATACTGATGCCATTTTGTTCTTTAAGAGGGTTATACCATTGCCTCTAACTTTTTCCCAAACCACTTGAAATCAGTCTGTAAGTTTTGATTTTATGATTTTTGATCTGAACACAAGGCATAAAACAGCAAGTTTTGAGACTATAAGCAGGAAAACACTTTATAAAGCAATTACAGGAAGGTGGGTAAAATCAGTAAAAGGGTTTTAGAGGCATAAATTTCCAGTTATAAAATAAATAAGTCATGGGTATATAATGCACAGCATAGGGAACACAATCAACAATATTGTAATAATTTTGTGTGGTGACAGATGGTAATTGGACTTATTGTGGTGATCATTTTGTAATGTATAAAAATATCAAATCACTATAATATACACCTGAAACTAATATGCTGTTATATATCAATCATACTTCAATAAAAAAAATAAAAATAAGAAGCAATTAAACTAAACATATGTAGTTGCAACAATCCACATATAACTCAAATGAAGTAAAACAATATAATTATCTATGACCAAGCACATTCATAAACAAACAATAAAAACTATGCCATGACAACAAGCAAACCAATTTTTTTAAACATCAGAACATTCAGCAAATTAACAGGGGGAGTTATGGGAAGAAAATAACTGAGCAATTTTTGAAATCATGCAAACCAATTTTTTTTTAATTCAGGGGTTGCTACTAACCAGTTGAGTGGTCTCAGGAAATTTAATCTCCCTGGCCTCAATGTGTTAAATTATTTAATTATACAACCTATTGAAGTGTGAGACTTAAATGAAATAAAATATATAAGGGTCTTCCCCTGAAGCTTGATACATAGCAAACACTAGTAAATACTAAATACATTTTAGTTTAGTTTTTTTTTTTTCCATTAAAGTGCCAAGGATCAGTGGAGGTCATTTATAGCAAACATGATTATTATGAAGGTGGGAGCAGCAAGTGTGGTGATAGAAACAATAAAATAAAAGGAGCAGAGATTAAGGACAAACCTAATAATTTCTACAAAGGTCTTTATTAAAAGGCAAAGGTCTGTTTATAAAATCAGTGATTGATGGTTTATACAGTACTCCAAGAAAACGAGCCTCACTTATTCCCAAACAAATGTATATGATAGAGAAATTCAATGTACTTTTTGTAGTTTCAAGAATAGAATTAAATTGGAGAACTTTGGAAGAAGAAAGTTTGGGCTCCATAAGATTCTTCTCCATTCTTATTTTGGAGGGCTTTGAGCTTGTTCTTCCCTTGACAAAAGCTCTTCTGATGGCTAGTTCCTAGGAATACTCCCACCCTTCAGAGTCCTCCCTGACCCCCTGGCTAATGGGGCTCATGAAGCCTTTTGCAGAACCCTGCTCATTTTCTTCATAGCTCTAATAAGAATCAGTTATTGTGTTGTTCACTTATTTGTTTAGCTGGTGACTTAAAGAGTGGCATGGTGCTAGGGTGAAGAGCATGGGCTCTAAAACCATCACACCTGGCTTAAATCCTTGCTCTGACACTTATTAGCTGCTTCTCTTTGGCAAGTTACTCACACTCTCTTCCTTACCTATCTATGAATGGGGAAAATAACACTTCCTACTTCACAGACTTGTTATGAGGAATAAATGAGTTCATACGTATAAGGTACATGTTAACAAACCTGTAGTATGGTCCCAATAAATAGTAGGTGCTGTTGTTTTGTATTATCTTCCTTTGTGTTCCAAAGCATATCTTAATGCCTGGCACATGATTGGCACTCAATAAATGTGTATTAAAGAAATGAAAGAATGAATATTCTGAAGAATGTTCCTTATGAGGAGATTTCCAACAATGGAAATCATTGCTCTTTGACAATCTAAGTCTGTCAGCCGACAGAATTGCTGAAATAATTCTTAGAAAGGTTTTAGACGTCATTCTACAATTATGTCGGAGATGTAACTAATTAATTACTAAGGTCTCTTCCAACTGGAAGATTCTGATATTGATCTAAGATAGTGCTCTTATCCCTTCCTCTGTTTGGGTGCTAGTTTTCTTAAAGGTAAAGTTTTTTGACTAGATACTCCTTAGTGTCCATCCTATTCGAACATTCTATGTAAGCAAGTTGAATCTGTTATTACATTTTTCCTTCAAAAATTCCCATAGGAGAGGAGTTTTTCATTTGGCAACTCAAACAACTTGGTTCAATTAGCACCTGGGACAATTTTTCTACCCCAGGAGCAGAGAGCCCTGGCAACTTGTGACTGTGCTGTAGTCACTGCCATTTGGTGACAGAAACATAAACAATCCATTCTCCATGCCTCCTCTTTCCATTACTGGATTCTCCTTTACTTCCCACCTACCGAAGCAATATAGCCTCATCTTATACGAGCAGCTCGAAAGCAGAGGAATTTCACCCACACAGCTCTGCAGAAATCAGAGCCAGAAAACTCCTATTAGGTCCCTCAAGCCACATCCCTTCCAGAACAAGAACATCCTCTTCAACTGACATTTCAGATCTTCTTCTGGCTCCAAAATAGGGCTGTGCTTCAGTGGTTCCTGTATGTGGTTTGAATAATAGTTTATAAGCATTCTGGGATCCTTCAAAAATAAAGGTTCCATATAAAGTGATATCGCTCTTTTGTTTGTTATAAAGGTTTGTGAGTGTGTGTGTGTGTGTGTGCACGTGCATAGGTGTGTTTGCTTTATCTTCCTAGGAATAGTCACAAGCTTTCTCAAAGAGAGTGTACCAGCAAGTCTTTGACCTGCTTTTTTGTCAAACTTCTGATGGTCTGCCATTCAGAACCTGGCTGATTAATGCCCCAATTGCCTTGCTGTCAATGTACAACAGAAAAGTTAGTTTTGTAAGTAGTTCAAATATTATTTAAAGTATTACATGTTAATTATTGCTAATATATTTGCTCACATTTTTCTCATCTTAAAGTGTGTATTTATTTATTGTCAATGTGAACTCTGCTTAATTTTAATTACATAACAATACTTTATTGCCTTTGGATATGAAGGCTTGTAACTGTTAATTTGCTGAACATTCAACATTTAAAAACTCTGCTTGTTTCACTGTGCTGAACATACAAATTCAACTTAACATTACTCCAGGTGACAAGAAAGTCAACTGATTCACACAAATGTCAACTACCATTGGGGATGCCGCCCAAATTCTTGACTGCCATCCAGCTTCTCTTCTCTCTCAGGGATAATTTCATTACTTTTTTGTTAGGAAAGAAACATGAGGATGGGAAACGAAGTCCAAGATGACATGGTAAGTGCTACCTTGCATGCTCCTTAGGGCTTTTTTCTCTTGAAGAACTTAAGGCAAATAGCCTAGAAAAAATATTTCTTTCTACCACACGCACAAACAAAATAAGCAACATTGCACCCACTTTACAGAGATGAAAGCCTGATTGTGGAGAAATAGGGTCACTGGTCATTGTAACTTAAATCATAGTCACAGAGATGGGAAAGGGCCAAAATCTGTCTCCTAAGTCCCAACCCATAATCATAGCCAAAAGACCACATTTTCTTGAAAATCACCAGAAATAGAAACTACAAAGCACTCTCCAAAATGTAAAATGCTACCAAAAGGTACAATAGTAATAAAGTTCTGAACTGGGAGAGTTTAGGCCCTCCGTCTGAAACTATATTAAAAAGAAGAATTATTGCAAGGAGTAATGCAATATATTCTTAAGAAATCGCTATTATTTTGGATGATACAATAAGTTACATATATATCAGGGACGTTTCATAAACTAAAGATAATTTCCTGATTTTAAAAAGCTGCTATTCACATCGCAAGGCTCTGGATAACAGCCGTCTACTCTGACATGTAACTAATAATGCAGAGAAACCCAATTGTGACCCATAGTTGGGAATGAACCTCAACTTCTAAAACATTCCAATTAAACAAGAGTTCAGAGAAAGAAACAGACAGATATAGACTACTTGGAAATTGCTAATTTCAAGCTCTGAACAAAGTAGAACAAGTCTTCAAAAGAGCAAACAGAAAAAAGGGGAGCTCAAGGGATAAATAGCTATTGACGAGAACATTGGGAACACAATTTTTGGATCAGTTTAGAAGAACAGACACTGGGTATAAACTAGCAGAAAGGTTATGTTGAATAAGGGGCCAAGTGAACAACTAAAGGAAAATAATAGGTTCAGCAGTTTTAAAACTATAACAGTAAATAAATAAACTAGTGTGAAAGGATATCAAGATTTCCCTAAAAGGAAGGATTCCTCATAGGAATACAGTCATTGAAAGTAACATTAAGACACCAGCATTGATACTATCTTCACCAAAATATGAATTATTTTTATCTGTCTCTCCGTTTAACACATCTTCCCATTTAAACTCAGACAATGCCTCAAGGTGGGAAAGTATTAATCCAGAATTTTTGCAATTTAGGGACCATCGAGGTGCTAATAGAGTCAGTGAGTCTCATTTCAAGTTCACTTTGAGTAAGGAGGACCACAGAAAGGCTGCTCAGCTCACGGCATTGAGAATTCAAAAGCCTCATATTGGCTTAGCAGGAAGTCTGTAATCAATTATTGCTGCCTATCATGGCCACGGGAGTGGGGGGAATCCAAACCCACCTGCCATTTGTTTGATTTTCTGATAGTCCAACCCTCTGAACTTACCGTTGAGGAATCTGAGACATAGGGAACTTGCATTTAAGAAAAAAGAGCTGAAGTAATTGGCCTAAGGGTATATAGATATTGGGTTTGTTATTCTTTACTGAATGCAGGTACACTGATGTCTAGTTCCTTACCCCTCCTTTCTTCCACTGCATTACA
This sequence comes from Panthera onca, assembly GCF_046562875.1. Lineage (NCBI taxonomy): Eukaryota > Metazoa > Chordata > Mammalia > Carnivora > Felidae > Panthera > Panthera onca. Next base: position 85,768,686 of record NC_138346.1, read on the forward strand.
AATGCTGATTATTTGGCATTCTACAGGAGATATAAATCATGCATAGTTATACTTCTGTAATAATATAGTCTTAGTTTATGCTACTATAAAAATCTTAATGCTTAAATATATTCTTAAATTTTTTCAAGCTACTAATATCTATCTTTCTGAAAAAAAATTCTTACTAAAACTTAATTTCTCTCTCTAGGACATTTAATCCAATAAGTGTACTGATTTTCCTAGGTCTTGTTCCTTTTTTTTTTTTTTTCTCTTTCCTTCTCTCTGTATAGAGAGCTTATAAATCTAACTGACTTAATCCCATTCAGTGTGATACTAAAACTAGTAATGAAGTGTAGAGGAACCATTAATATACCAACTTCCTCTAAAATGCACAGCAAGGTGCCCTTGAGTAATCTCAAATTACTAGCCATATTCCCTTGAAGCTTACAGCAAGAAGTATGGAATATCCATTGGCCCAGCACTTACCTTCTATAACCATACCCAATATAGAATTACTTTTCAGAAATCCAAATGAAATGTTATGGGTAACCAAATCGTTATTATAATTATAATAATTGGATATCTCATATCCATACCAACATAAAATAACCCAGTACTAACCCAGTTGTTCATCACTTAAATTTCCCCACATCATTTGGGTGTTTTTTTTCACCTTGTGTATAGGTTATATTTATTACCTAAAACTTACTTGAGTGCACTTGCAAAGACAAGAAAAGCAAATTTCTCTACAAAAGGCTCCCGGTGAGAAAACACACAGACACTGTGAAGATGGGTTGTAACCGAAGTACCTTATGTGCACTTAGATTTTTTTCAGCATATTTTTCTGTCTATCTTTAGTTGAGTGGTCACTGGGAAGTTAATGGTACGTCACTGGTATGTGAGCCTTCCTCTGAAAAATCCTTTAACCCAGGCTACCCTTTATAAACTATAGCAGGGGATAGGAAAGTTATAGAGCGTATTTTATGACTGTTACTTTTGTCTTTCAGCTGCCCATTGAAGAGATATTTTGGCATGAGTTTACCTATCATGGCAGCGTGGGCCCATTGATACCCATGGGAGGTTGTGATGAGAGGCTCCATTAACCAGTTTCATTATCTCAGGAGGCCCAAAAGAATGACACACTCACCAACAGTATGGCTGCTAAAGCTAGAATGTCCAATTACTTTGCTTTGGGGTCAAATCTTATCAATTTCATATGAAAACCCTTTCTACCTCATGCTGATCAGGGTCTCTGATTTGCAACTGTGTATGTGTTTGATTAATAAAATGTGAAATAAAAATGAATGGATTATTCTGTTTGAACATTAAAATAGTTCAAAACACAGAAAAGACTAATTTATATTAAGGGCTTAAGAATCAACCTCATGTTTTTCATAATGATGATGATGACAACGCACTAGCTAAAACTTTTATAGCATTTACTAAGTCTCAGGCATTGTTCTAAGCATTATACATACACTTATTCATTCAATCATCACGACAACCATTACAGGAAAGAACAAGTATTAGCCCACAGTGGAGCTGTAAAGTAAGAAGTGAGAAAACAGGGACCATCAAATGACATTCCTGCAGTCATATGGACGGTAAGTGCTGAAGTAAGCATTTGAACCCAGGCAGTGTGGCCTTAGAAACCATGCTCTCAACTTCTACAGGGAAGTACTCTGCTTGGAGCCTTACTAGTTTGCTTGTTTGTTTGTTTGTTTGTTTATTGTGAGAGAGAGAAAGAGTGAGTGAGAGAGAGAGCACACCTATGGGGAGGGACAGAGAGAGAGAGGGTGAGAGAGAACCCCAAGCGGGCTCTGCACTGACACCCAACACAGGGCTTGAACTCATGAAGCGTGAGATCATCACCTGAGAAGACATCAAGAGTCCTATGCTCACCTGCTCAACTGACTGAGCCACTCAGGCATGGGGTCTGACTATTAATTACACCAAAGATAACACAGCAGGGTGACTTCCTTACATGTAAAATTAGGGATATTGACAAGAGTTTTCTCAAGAGTTATTGATAAGATTTAATAAGTTTTTATTTGTAAGATTATACACCAATACTTGGCACAAGGTGAGTTCTGTGAGGTGTTTGCCAATATTAATAGTAATACTCTTTTAAACTACAAAGCTTTTTTTCTTCACTTGAGTGCAAATCAACCTTCTTACCGGTGTTCAGTATGGGTAACAAATTAACTTTTAAATGACTTTGCTTTTCTCTAGCTACCAATATGCAAGGAAATTCAATTGACTGCCTAAAAACAAACCATTAACTCACTGTATTAATAAAAGTTCAGGTGAAACACTCCCTTTGCAAGCAGGGAGGGGGAGGGGAAGGGGAGAGGAGGCTATACATTGAGCAGAGGTGCCTGTCACCAGGGGCCTCGGTGCTGCCAGGGACTCTTGTTGAGTATTTTTTTTCCCCTACCTCATCACAATCACTCCTGTGAGACTGGTAAGTTACCACTAAATCTGTGTGCATAGAAACAAATTCTTAAACTATAACATCCACCACATGATCTATACATTCTTTGGGCTAGCCTATCATTGCATAATATTATGCGGTTTTAATAAAACTCCACCCTTTGAAGCTTTGCTGCGGAGGAGAATAATTCCACAGCAGCTTTGAAGTATGCTCCCTCAAATAAAGGAAGAGAAAAAGCCATTGTTTATTTCACTACTATTTAAGAGTTAATGAGAGATTTGCACCTGTACAGCTGTTGTGGACTGAAACTAGCTCACAGAGTGAATGTGTTTTCTGCTTGAGACAGTTGTAAATGCCTTGAGTAAAAACACTGAGGACTGCTAATGGATAGGTTTATTTTAAAGCATGCCATCTGCTATCAATCATAGAGAAGTATAGGAAGCAAGTTTGGCTGGGCTCCCTCCTTGCGAGCCTGATAAAGACAGGGCTCCAGGACTCAGGAACATTGAGTCCTCAAGAGAATAAAACATCAAACCTACTCAGCAGCTCCACTAACAATAATAAAAATGCCTCTGCCTAAAGGTGACATTCTGAATTTACGATTATTTGTGTCTATAAAGTGTATTCTTTGGCTCCTGACTCATTCTGACTGTCTCACTCTGAGAACAATACATTAAGCCTGCCTGGAGTAAATGGAAATCCTATCCTTTTATTAAACCAGCAGCCAGTACCTGAGACGATCTAATGCCCTGTACGATCGCAGAAGATTTTCAGCTCTGTTCTGTTGCTTTTTTTCAAAATTTTCAGTAAGAAAATTACAAGTGAAATCTATGTCAATGTACAGAAATACATAAATAATGTAGGCAATTTGTGTTTCCTAAAAGACAAAATAAAATGAGATAAAATAAAAGAGTAAATTGGAAATCATTGTACTATTCTTATATCATGTGCCTATGACAATGCCATTGGAAAACTACATATTAGAGATACGTGTTAGTAACATTTAGAACCGGTTGCTTAGAGTTATTATGTTTTGTATGCCGTATGGACCAAGTATGTTTTCCAGAGGACAAAACATTATTTTCTCGGAAATCTTCCAGCTGTGGAATCGTAACCAATATTGCTTTCAAAACTGGATCCCAAAGTATTCCTTGAAAAATGTCGAGCCTGGCTTATTAAAAGTGCTGCCTGCTGAAATCCTCAGTGGATAAAATGAGTTGTAGTGGCATTGGAACCTTCCATAGCTTATAATGTTAGATTCTGCCTCAGATCTGCAGCTTAACTTAATTCTACTGTTAGCCTGGAAAACAGAGTTGTGGGTATTTAGGGAAAACCCACCTGGCCAGCAAACTCATGAGCCTAATTAAAGTTAATAGAGAAATTAAAAGAGGAAAACATTGGCTCAGCAGTGGTAAGAAGAAATGTATAAGGCAACAGAAATTCAGGGCAGCGACTTACATTTTTGTATTCTGCATTTGGTAGAAGCATTTCTTCCTAAAGACATGAAAGAGGAAGTGATATTATTTGACTTAGTATGTTTTATGGGTGATCTCTTACAGTTCAATAAATAATTTTCATGCTGAAGGAAATTAATGTTTTAGGTTAAATAGTAAAAAAGTGGAAATACTGATTCAATCAATGAGTACACTTGCAGATCCGCTGTGTGCCCAGCGTTCTACTAGGTTCAGTAATATGAGGAATTTTAGTAAATTAACACTAGTTTATTAGCAGTGATATTAGTAAAAATATTCTCATTGTATGTGATATTAGTAAAATGCTTTATCCTCACCCTTTGTGGAGAAAAATGTCTAGCTTTGGACTGGATTGAATTCCAGAGCAATACTATAGTGCCAATCTTAACTAAATTCTTAGACACAAAGCATACTATAAGAGTTCAGAAAAGAGGGAGAAAAGCAAAGTTTGCAGTAGCCCAAAAAAATGGGTTAGGAAGCCTCGTATCATTTCCTTCAAAATAGAAAGAAGTCATAACGTGAATAAAAAAGAGCCTATAATTTATACTTACAAGGACATAAAAGATAATTACCTACTGAAATTTCAGCATACTTTCTGATGCAATAAGGGGTTAGATGTTGAGTCGAGTAACAACATACACCTAGGGCAGAAGGAAGCACCGACAATGCTTTAGTCCTTTGATAGCAGTAAAAAAAAAATTCAAATATCCATACTGATGAAGCTGGAAATGTCTGCGTAAAGCAGGTGAGGTCAGAGTCAGCACAGCCAGTAAAGGGCACCTGCCTCATCTACACAGACAGGTGCCTCTACCCAGCACACACCAATCCTAGGGTTACCAGATCCTGCAATGTAGCAAAGGAAGCTAGATACCTGGCTTTTAAGTAATACTTCCCAATTTGGTAAAAGACTTCACAGCCAAACTAAACACCTTACCACTGGGAGACAGTTCCAGCAATCCTGCTCGGGGCCCTTCAATAGTCCATGACATAGAGACTCCTTAATGGTTAATTTCAAGAATCCTGAACTTGAGTCTAACTGCTACTTAAAGCTCCTGTATTACACTTGATGTCCTTCTACCTGGTGGACTCACCTAACTTTTCATGAGGCCAGCCCTCATGAATTATTTTAGAGGAGTCAGTCTGTTTCTGAATGTGCTGAAGGTTAGTGTGTTTCTTACACCAAATTTCGAATCCCTGACAAGTAATAGAGGGGAACACCAATGAAACCAGCACTGTGGTCGAGCCTGTGCTACCACACTTAGACTTTAGTGGTCATATCAGGAAGAGAAATACCTGAAGATCAGTGCACCAATTTGTTTCTTTAAACCCGAATCAGTTAATCTCTTTTCTTGCTAAAGCAGTGGTCAATGAATACGGTAAAATAATTAAAACGGCATTCATAAAGTAATTTCTAAAAGATTTTAATGCTTTCAATAAAAAGAATGGAGGAAGAACTCATTAACTTAAATATCCCTACTAAGAAATTATAAATGCTCACTGAATTATAAGAAAGTTAGGGGCGACTGGGTGGCTCAGTCAGTTGAGAGTCTGACTTCGGCTCAGGTCATGATCTCACAGTCCGTGAGTTCGAGCCCTGTGCCAGGCTCTGTGCTGACAGCTCAGAGCCTGGAGCCTGCTTTGGATTCTGTGTCTCCCTCTCTCTCTGCCCCTCCTCTGTTCATGCTCTGTCTGTCTCTCTCTGTCAAAAATAAATAAACATCAAAAATTTTTTTTAAAAAAGAAAGCTATAATACCAGGTAGGTATTATGTGATGTTTTCACAGTTAATATTTGCAACATAATATTTGCAACATAAACACGGTGATAAAGGGAAGAGTTTAAACCAAAAAAAAAAAAAAGCCACTCTTGAGTGTCTGGAAATCTTATTTTACTATACTATTTAAAGAAAGACCTATGTGAATTATTTAAACGGTAATGCCAGTTTTAACTACATATAATTCTATGGTAGGAAAATGTTTCCAAAAACATTGTGCATTTATTAATTTGGTCAACAGCTAGTTATTGACACTTACAAGGTTCTGTATTTGGTGCAGGAAAAAAATACCTAACTAAAGGATCTTTGTGTTATTGGATTGGAAATCATTTCTTTTAGTTTATTTCCCTTGCATTTTTGACTAGTCTCAAGTTCAAAGTCATCTATGTTAAAAGTGAGATGCATAAATAGCAACGGATTCAAAGACAGAAGCTCTTGCTGCATACCAACACTTGTCAGACATTGTCTACACAGCATGCTAGGCTATTATTAATATTGTGACAACCTTTTCCAATTTAGAATGTCAAACCACCCACAATATGGAGAAACAGGTGACCATTTGGGAGGTAAACATGCCAACCAAATAATCCAACCACAAGCAAAATCAATGACCTACATGTAAACAAAGAAAGAACATTAACAATAAAATGCCATCCATTGCCTGTTGGAACAAGCTACGGGCTAAGGCTTGTTCTAGCTCTATCATAAAGTTACTATAACCTTGATAAAAGAGATATCACCTCTCTGTGTTTCTTGTTTCTCCCCTGGGAAAACAGAGAGAGAAACTAGGTGATCTCTTAGCCCTCTGCCCTATCTAAAATCGCTCATTTGTTTCAAGCTATTTCTGTGTCTGAGATGGTTACACTAATGAAAAACTTTTTTAAACTTTGATACGGATGTTTTCATAATTTATATTACTTACAGATTAGGTAAGCATTTTTGCATCTAACAAAGAGCATTTTCCTCCTTACAAAAACAGTTTTACCTATATCTACCTAATTATCTACCTATCCATCCATGTGTCCGTCCACCCTATCTGGAATGCCAAGCTACAGACAACATCACTGCTACAATTTTGGTGTGTTCCCTATGGATCATTTACTTGTGCAGTTATGCATATATGTATTTATACAAAGCTGTCATTAAACAGTGTCAGTTTCTTATTCTTCTTTTTCCTCCCGTCTACATTATGCCAAAAACCCTACCCCCTATCTTCGCAGACTTTTTAAAAACACGACTGCAAAATCTTCCATTAGATGGACATATCACAGCTGATGAACCACTTCCCAAATGTTGGACATTTGTTTTCACTTTTTATTTTGTAGTGAAAAAGCCTTGCTAATAAATCTTAGTGTACGCTCATGAACACTTCCTTAAGATCAATTCCTAAGTACAGACAGACGATTTTTAAAGCTTTTAACTTGTAATGCTACACTGCTACTCAGAAAGTTTGTGTCAATTCACTCTGCCACCAGTGTAGAAGTTTGTCTACGTTTGATTAACACAGTGGTGCATATTGCATCAATATGATAGGTGGGCCATGACAAGAGATTTTACGCTGCTTCCTGGGGAGCAACAGGGGAAGGAGTGCCATCTCCATCTCTAATTTTTTCAGTCACCATCTTTGAGTATTCTTGAAAGCTTAAAACTGGGCTCTGTGCCCACCCTTTACACACACACACACACACACACGCATGCATGCACACACAGCTCCCGTGGTCATACATGTAAGATGAACCTTCTGATGACAGCAAACAGACGCCCGCTGACATACACAATCAGGGAAAGGGAGGACTTTTCTGAGACCCCTTGGTTATAAGCCAGCTGTCAAGGGGCCATGGAGAGCGAGAGTGAGTCTTTGGGGGGATCCTGCCTAGTTGAGAAAACACTTTTTAAGATGATAGGAGTGTTATATGGCGTAGATGGAAAAGATCTTCCCCTTTATCTACTAGAGAAAGAAAATTGTTGCCAGGAAATGAAGTATTTTCAAAACCAACAGCAACAACCAAAAAGAAAAATTTGTGAGTTTTGCCAGCTTGCACAAGGAACTCGGCCACCAGTCAAAAGGCTCCGTATCCAACTCAGAACTGGATTCACTTTAACAAAAATTTCCCTCTTCAGCCACTTAAGTGTCTGTTGAATTAGGCAAGAAGCCAAGCTGGGGTAGAAATAGTCACTCACATGAAATGTCCGTTTCCATTTGGATCTCTGTGGCCCTTTCCCATGTCATGGTGAAAAAATGCTTCCTCTGCCTGGATGCTTTCAGGATGCCTTGGTTTGAGGAGGAAGTCAGATCTGCTGTTCAGAAGGCATCCACAGAAGTGGAAGCCACAGCTCTGCACGCTCAGACCAGGCTGTCCACATTTAAAAGAGAAAGAGGGAAGGGAAAGGAAAGGAAAGGAAAGGAAAGGAAAGGAAAGGAAAGGAAAGGAAAGGAAAGGAAAGGAAGAAAGAAGAAAGAAGGAAGAAAAAAGAAAAGAAAAAAAAAAGAAAGAAAGAAAATTTTTCCTCGCCCACTCCTACCCATGGTTTTGATGTTGAAAGAAACCTGTTGTGGTTTAAATGACTCGGTCAGTTCTTTTGGGATTTTCCAAAGTTTCCTATAAAAAGAAATCTGTGGGAAATGAATGATTGCATAATCACTAACATATGCCAATTTCTCAAAACCTGTTATCTTTTTGGTGTTTTGAATTGTATTGTCCCAGCTAGTGAATTACTGTCTTCTAATAGTTTTAAGCAGTGATGCAGACTGGATAGTCTCTCTCTCTCTCTCTCTCTCTCTCTCTCTTTCTCTTTTTAACCTCTGAAGGGTACCTAGTTAAAGAAAAAACAGATACCACAAAAGGTAAGACCAGGTTGTTTATGCAGCAAAACAAGTGGACAGGGTGATGAAGGGTGGAGAAATGAGGCAATTATCGAGATATATAGTGGGTGGAGGGAAAACTTGATTTCTTCAATTTCCTGTGTACCTTAAACAACACAATTTTTAGCCTGACTTAAGAGAATAAATATTTTCTTCTTTGGTAAGTCTAGACTTGGATAACTAGTAAAATTATTTTTTTTTATCCATAGTAGACATGAAATTTGTTCACTTTTGCTTAAAGAATATTAAAGTGTCTGGGCCCAGAAAACAATCTTTAAAATTAAAGAAAAGTTGAGGATAAAGCATAAAGGCCAAGGTGTCACACAGAAAGGAGCTGGTGAAGGAACGAAATGGGTACTATTTACTTTCTATGAGGATGAAGATCATTGATGCCTGATAGGTAAAGAATTCCCGAGGCTGCTGTTCTGTTCCTGTGGCTGTACCACAGAGAATCTAACTCACTGCTGGGACCACAAAAATGAATGCTAAAAGCAGACCCATTCTTTATTACTGTTCCTTGTGAAAAGTTGAAGACTCAATGAGATACTGACATTTAGCCAGAGGGACATGTGTCAATACCCTATAAACTAAGGATCCCCAACAGGCATTCAGTTAAAGGGGGGACCAGTGGCTCTCAACCCTGGGTGTATATTGGAATTACCCGCGGAACTTTGAAAGTACTAATGCCTCAGGTCTATTTTACACCAGGTAAATCAGAGTGGGGGGCATGAGATCAAGGCATAGGTTTTGTTATTTGTTTGTTTGTTTGTTTGTTTTAAATCCTTGGGTGATCAAGGCGTAGGTTTTGTTATTGTTCATTTGTTTGTTTGTTTTAAATCCTTGGGTGATTCTAACATGAAGCTAGGGAAGGGAGCCATTCAAATGCAGTTAAGGCATCTATGACTTCTCTCTCTTAAACCACACCCTATTTGATTGTGGATACATTTTGAAATGTACTATCTGTACAACTAGGTTGGGCTATAAGAGAGTTCATTTGCTACTTCTATGCTCATAATACCTAAAATGATACCTGATTTATAATAAATGTTTAATGCATATTTACAAATACTAGTGATGAGTGATTACAAGACAACATTTTTAAACAGTGAATGATTATTTTAGAAGTGATGAATACATTATAAGAGGAGAGTTTTGGCATAGGACATAATCACAAAGAAAACTTTGTGAAAATGCTGAATCTTTGAAGGCAGTGTGAAATGTGACATGAAAAACTGCATGAGCAGAGATTGAAAAGCCAGTGTTAAGCATTTTGCAGGATGAGGAAACTAAATTCCCGCTGATATCTAGTATTGCCCTCTGCATTCATATCAGAATATTTGAATATGTGTGAATCCACTCAATTTTTTAAAAAGTCTAGAAAATATCAAAAGCTAAATGTGTTAGAAAACATAACGAGCAGTCGCATTAAAGAAGGAAAGGACAGCTAGAAGTTAGCAAATATCCACAGGTAATAAATAATATTTCAGTAGCCTAACTTCATTTTATGGAAATGTTTCCAGTTTAGGGAAAAGCAAAAGAATAATTTATCTTTGTTCCCATCAGAAATTATACATCATTTCTTCACTGATGAGATGGAGATTTAGGTTAAGTCATGGTACAGTTAAGGGAAGTTGTATCTTACTGAAGGTTTCACATTTCATTTGTAGCATAATAATACCATGTGGCCAAAATTGCCTTTGAGATTGTTTTCAACATGTCTGTCTGTCTCAGTAAGAACAACACGGCCGGTTTTTCCCACAGCTATGTAGCTAATCATTTTTTCTATGAGCATTATATGAAGTGGTTGGCTCATATTTACAAACCATATTGTATATCCCCCCAAATTTTTAAAAACTAGAACCTCACTCAGTCTGACAAAATGATCAAACTCAATGAACATTAGGAATCCTATAAGAACTGCAACCACAAGGCGTACATCACTTAAGCAGAATGAAGGGGAAGAGCCTCTACTATGTACAGTGTTTTCTTTTTCTCTCTACCTCTCCCAATTCTCTAAAATCGTCCTTATTGTTTTCATGGGGACAATATAATGCAATTAAGTTAAATTTGTCTCTGATGAAATATGAATGCAGGCTTTTGATCATTATCATGCTAAGAAGTAGATTTGATGTGATATACCTGGGCTTCTGTTCTTTTACGTCTGCTCAAACAAAGGTTTTGTGAATGGCTTAGATTAAGAGATGCAGAAGGAAGTATATATTCCTTTTTTTACAATAACATAAAGCTTGGAAGAGAGCGAATATTTTGGAATACAGAGTCAATATACAAACAGATCTCTATAATCTAGAATTGCCAAGGAAGATAAAATTTAACACCATACTATAAACCTGTGGATTTAAGTTCCAAATATTAGTTAGGCTCCGTATAACAAATACCTAAATTTATATGAAAAAGACCACCTGTTGAATATGAGCCCCAAATCAAAAACTAGAGTGGTAAGAACTCTATTAGAATAATAAATGCATAGGCTAATTAAAAACAACCACACAGTAGAAAAGCAGTTTTAGATTTTATGTTTAATTATACACGTAGAAAAGTAGTGATAAGTTGTAATAAAAAATAAATCTGGGGCACCTGGGTGGCTCAGTCGGTTGAGCGTCCGACTTCAACTCAGGTCACGATCTCACAGTCCGTGAGTTTGAGCCCCGCCTCGGACTCTAGGCTGATGGCTCGGAGCCTGGAGCCTGCTTCCGATTCTGTGTCTCCCTCTCTCTCTGACCCTCCCCCGTTCATGCTCTGTCTCTCTCTCTGTGTCAAAAATAAACGTTAAAAAAAAAATTAAAAAAAATAAAATAAAATAAATCTGAATCCCCCTGTTCATATCTCCAAGTCTCCAACTATTTTTAACAAAATAAACTTTTAACAAAATACATTTTACCAGTGATTGCCCAATGGCATTTATCAAGGTAAATGAATGAGTCTCACGGCAACTTGGAACTCCTTAAAAGGAGTTTAAGAGCTAGTATCCTTCATAGCTCTTTCACATGATTCAGACAAAACACAACAAGGAACACTTTGTTGTGGAGCAATGATCATGCATTCACCTTCCAGTGATGGAATTTTAGATTTGGAAAGGACTATAAGCAACCATCCTGTCTAAATTCCCTCTCAGTGAAATACTTCTTTGATAGTGTATAGAATCCCAAACAGGAAGAAATCTTACAAGTTTGTTAATACAATTATCAGTAAAGTATTTGAATCTCTTTTAAAACATGCCCTCTTGGTACTCAAGTAGCCAATCAGCTAAGTCACTATTTAAACATGAGTTTGAAAGATAGACCCTTAACTGTTAAAAATTCTAGTGATTCAAATTGACATTTTCAGCCTTGGTCTTTTAAACTCCAAACTTCAATAATCATGTGTCAACTAACCATCTCTACTTACCATATGGAAAACTGAATCCCAATTTTCACTCTTTCCTATCTATTCCTATTGCAGTTTTCTTTTCAATTTATATTGTTAACCATTCTGTCATCTTACTTTTCAATGGACTATGTTTTTTAAGTGTATTTATTTATTTTTTGAGAGAGAGCACAAACAGAGGGGTAGGGAGAGGTAGAGAGAATCCCAAGCAGGCTCTTCACTGCCCACACAGAGCCCGATGCAGGGCTTGATCTCATGAACCATGAGATCATGACCTGAGCTGAAATCAAGAGTCAGACAGTCAACCAACTGCGCCACCCAAGCGCCCCTAAATGGACTATTTAAAGTAATTACTGATATTTGGATTTATGTCTGCCATCACATTATTTGTTTTCTATTTGATCCACTGGTTTTATACTTTTTTCTTGATTTTTCTTTTTAATAAATCACATATTTTTAATCATTTTATTTTAGCCTCTGTTAGCGTGTTAGCTATACATTTTCTAGCTTTCTCTTTAGTGTATTCCATGTAGATTACAACATACATCTTTGGCTTATTACTATCTATTACAAATTTCCTTGTCTTCATAAATGGTGATTCCGTTTTTATAGCTACATAAGCCCAACCCTTGGAGTTATCCTTGACTCTTTACTTTCTTTCTCCCACAAATACAACTCATCAGGAAACCCCTTTGGTTCAGTTTCCAAATATATTTAAAATCCAGCCATTCCTAACCACATCACTTTTAGCCCTGTAGTATAAGCTATTACCAGCTTAAACTTAGCCTTTCGAACAGCTTCCTCACCAGTCTTTCTGCCTCATTTCCCCACTAGAATCTGTGTTCTACTTACTGTCAGAGGGATCCTTTAAAATACAAACCAGATGGCACCAGTACTACTCTCCAAACTCTACATGGCTGGCCATCTCACTTAGAATAAACTCTTGAATCCTTACTTTATCCTCCACAGTCCAGCACAATCTGACCCCAACCCCCTCTGTAGCCTCATCTCCTACAGTTTTCCCTGTTCCTCACTCCTCTCTAGCCTCACTGGGCCCCTTGTTACTCCTCAAATGCATACCACACAGCCCCTGCCTCAGACATCTGTATATCCACTACCATGGCTTGGAAAAGTCTTCCCGCAGTTACCACTTGATCTTCTAATTTCAGCCATGTCTCTGCTCAATCATCACCTCCTCAAAAAGGGATTTCGTAAACACCTTTTTTAAATCAACATCCCCTCCCTCCTTATCCCCTTCCTCTATTTTATCTTTCCTGTTAGAAAATCTTGATGCCCTAACTATTTGTCTACATGTTTATTATCTTTCTATTTCCCTTTAAATACAAACATCATAGAAACATAGATTTGGCTTCTTTGGTTCCCTCTTTACTATCTAGAAAAAGGCTTCAATAGGCCCCAATAGAAGCTCACTGGATATTTATAGAATTAAAGAATGAACTAATAAATGATTTCCAGTTGTTGGAGAGTTACATCCTTCCCACGTATTCTTATTTCTCCATTCACATTCTCTGTCACAGTTTTTCCAAAGAACTCCGTATGCTGCATTATACACATCCAGGTTGTACCTGGAATTTGCACTCCTGGAGAATGTGGTCTACACTATCCACAGCTCACTGTCCCTTAGGCACAGTCCTCAGGCCAGGCAAAGGCATCCTCTCCCATGTATCCCAGCTGAAATGCCATCTTTCCCTTTGTAATTATTGGTCTAGCCACCCAAGAGATGCTTGTTCTGGGATCATGCCTTATTACTTATCATCTCAGAATTGGTAGCTGCCTAACCTGGTTTTAAATGAAATTCACACATGGTCAAAACTGTGCTGCTAAGGCAGAGTACAGCTGAAAGCAACGAGATGTGATATATTATTTTCTCTTAGTCATGTGTTTCTCTCGCTCTTTCTCCCCACTTCCTTTCTCTCTCTTTTACTCTCTCTCTCTTTCTTTTCTTTACAAGATGGGACAGAGCTGTCCAATGGGAATAAAACGTAAGCCACAAATGCAAGCCATTTAAGTTATTTTAAATTTTCTAGTAACCACATTCAAAACCTAAAAAGAAAAAGGAAAATTATGATAATATATTTTATTCAATAAAATATATATCTGGGCATTATGAATCTAATTTGTAATCAATATGATGATATAAGTTCTTGTATGAGCTATGCAGGGATTGTAACCACCTGGCTATGTCATGAATCTTAGAGTGTTAAAGAACAGGTTATTCCCACGCAGAGTGTTCAAAACTGTGATTCTCAAGGTGGTGGGGGCCACGTGAGGGAATGAAAGGTGTGAGTTGGGATAATCTTAAAGATTTTTAGAAATGTTCATGTAGAGAGAAAAAAGCATGCATGATTTGAAAAAAATGCCCCAAACAGTTTAGAAGTCACCCCATTTCTTCTCCCAAGCTGAGAACTAAAGTGGAAAAGAGAATCCTTCCAGTAGGAATAGATAATTAATAGGGACTCTTTAACTTCCAAAATCCAAAGATCATGTGACATGGAAGTTTGGCACCCTCCCAGCCCTCTCCTAAATCATCGTACATCATGCGACACTCATTTTTCCCAAACAGAAGTGTATGACGACATCCTTAATGTCCATTTTAGCTAAATACATCCCTTTTGGCCTAATGTGTGAAACATATCTAGATTAATGATCAAAGGTTATGAAAAAAATGACAGCCACCTTCCCTTTATTGCCCTTTCTCTGCTGGCTGTTCTCTAGCACAAGATTTTCCACTGGATAACACCTGGTGTCTGTGTCCTTTTAACTCAGGTTTTTAACCTCTTTAGGTTGAAGTGGAAGGGGTGGCATATTAGAAAAAAAGTTACGGGGAAAGCCAAAATCAAATCTCAAAGAGTAGTCATGCCATTGTGGGACAATTCTGATTTGTATTTGTTTTCCCACATTTGATATCCCATGGTAGAGCTGTCATGGGTAGGGAATGGTCCAATAAGTTGACCAATGGTCTGTGAATTCATGTATTGGCATCACCTTAATTCTGCTCTGTGACTTGATCCCTCCAAGATTTACATTGTAACAGTAGTCTAGACATTTCTAAGTTGTTCTGTAAAGATACAATAACCTTATGCAAATAAATATTTTCAAAATGCTTCGGGAAAATAATTTAAATATCATCAAAAGGATTTGTTTTTTATCATCAGATGCTTTCTCATTTTCAGATGATGAGCAAAATGACAGAGACGGAATGTTCCTGAATTTTTTTTTTCATATGCAAACTGCTCGATTTGAGATTAAGAGTTTAGTGGCACACAACAGCCTATGTAACTTTAAATGCCTTCATTACTTCAAATCCAAATTTAAAATTCAGACACCTAGTGTTACTTAAATGTACCCAGGTTTTTGTGGTTTAATAATAACATCTGTTTTGGTTTTTCAACCACAAAAGTGCGTTTAATCTGTTCTTCCTTTAGTTGAACTTTTCACATCTGCTTCGGCTTGATTCCCATAAGCTAAAGACCAGATCTTTTCCAAAAGTAGGAAGTCTACCTGTACCACTGTTGTTCCAGCTCAAAAGATCTGTTTTTAATACCAGCTGAATATTTCAAAAGAATAACAAAAATAAACTGCTTACCCACAATGCACTTCTTATGCTTTTTGGCTTACAAATCAACGTGTGGTCATTTTATGAATGCAATGTTGGGCAGAAATTTTAAATTAAAACAGTGAATTGTCGGATCACACATACCCAGGTAGTCCCCCCCCCCGCCACCCCCCCAACTTTTTTAATCATGGAAAAAGAGTGTATTTTATTAAGTTGATGATTTGTGAGAAAGTTACACCAAGGATGGACAGTGGCTTAAAAACCCCAGTGGTTTATTTTGGACACATACCTAATGCTTATCTAAAGCCCATGGGTCTTGAAAAGTAGGCCGGAAAATGTTGCAAGGACAACATTACTTCACAGATTTTCCACAATTGTTGCTGCTGCCGCACTTCAACTCTCCTTCTGTCCTGTTTATAACCACTCCTGAGTCACATACCTAAAATCAGACTCTAAAACAAAATCCTTGGAAGATCCTTTGAAAAACAACCATGGAAGGCACTGAGAAGAAAAATTTGTCTTCACTGATGAATTTGGTTGAGAAAGTTCTTGAATAAATGAGTGCCTGGGTTAGATATGTGTTAATTGTTTTTCTCAAGTGGAAGGATTAACTCTCTTTTATCAGCATTTACATGAGATTGAACAAAGCTGAATGTTCCGTCTTTATTTGGACAAGATTTAATTGATATCAAGTTAGTCTAATTATTTTATTTTAGAAATTTATTTTTGAATATGTGAGATGCACGTAATTATATATTTTTTCTGACACTTGATTATGTAATTATATTTGGTCCTGTTTCCAGGACAGAGTAACACAGCACACTGCAATTAGTAGGTGTTCAACCCGTGTTTGGTGAATGAGGCCTAATGAGGCAATATAATGGGGAGAGCCTGGTACAGTACCTTTGTCTAAGCAACCAAGACGGTTTCGTGATGTGAATAATTTCCCAATGTCTAACATAAGTAGAGGCTGTCAGTGGAGATGATTCGACTTCATTCAAAAAATATTTCTTGGTTGTACAATATGCACAAGTCACTCTGAGAGCCACTATAAGAAAGACAAGGGTGAGTAGGAGCTTTACAAGGTTAAAGGATAAGCTGAGCATGCAAATTATTAAAAATGCTTTAAGAAAAAAAACCAAGCAGTGCTACGGTACAGCTAGCGTTTGACACAGGCCTTGAAAGAAAAGTCATCAAAACTTTCAAAGTTTTGAATAGGACACGGGCAGGAAATGAAAAGCAAGAAGGGAAGTGATCTGGTAAGAAAGCAAAAGATTTCAGGTCTAGAGAACAGTATTAGGGAAAGTGGGGAATGACAAGCAGTCTAGTTTGTCTGGAGCACAGGCTTAGAGAGAAAGGATTAGGGGAGGATAAAGATAGAAAAGTGGCTCAGTGGCGTGCCGTGGAAAGCTTTAAATGCTATGCCAAAGAACTTGTCCATAATTCAGTAGGAAATGAGAACCTAGATCTTCAAATCAGGTTTTCTTAATGTGATATTCAAATAATTACCACAAAATTTCAACCATTTTGCCAGCATAGACAGGACCAAAGAATTAACATTCTTTTCCAAACTCGGTCAGATACATTTGGTATAGTTCCTCATTCATTTTTTGTTTAAAAGAGAATTCATGAGCGTGTGTGTGTGTGTGTGTGTGTGTGTGTGTGTGTGTGTGTGTATGGGGGGTGCCTGCCCTATTTCCTGACCGTAGGTTAGTTACTGGGCTTGGAGTTAAAACAGAGAAGGCTCTTCTAAAGTTCATGAAGCAAAAACACACATTCCCTGACAGAGACAAGGACATCCTAAAAAAGTATGAGTAGAAAAACCATACTTGGAGCTTCTTGTGCCCACTCAAAATTACGTGCCTGTCATGATCTATTAGATTATTGGCAGCTGTAAGAAGCTCCATATATAGACCATTAGTCAAAAGACAGTAAACACAATATTATTAAAAAGAGAAGAAACAAAGATCATTTAAATTCCTTTTACTTTGTTGAGAGAGTCATAAAAGCAACTATATAAATCATAATTGAGAAAAGATCCATGATATAAAAAATAGGAGTGATGGCATGCTGAGAAAAGTAAAATTTTGCTTTTTCTAATCATTATGCCATATACTCTGAATGTAGATCATACCTTTACTAATTAAATGATTTACCTTTTACTGAGCCATCACTGTGAGTTGAGTCTAGAATATAAAGATGAAAATTATTTGATATGTCTCAAATGTCTCAAGCCAATTTACTATTTTTAACCCCATTTTCTCCACCCCCAAGCTGGCCCCCTTCCAATGTTCTCTCCCAGCGAAGTAATACAAAGCACCACTCCTGATCCCAACCTCATTTCCTCTCCCATATCCACCTCATCATAATGTCTTACAACGTTACTCATGTATTTTTCACCCCCATCCTATCATCAGTTCTACCTTCCTAATCCAAACCACCATCATACCATATGTAGACAATTGCAATAGAAAACCATCTCATATACCTGCCCTTCTCCAATTCATTCTCCACACAGCAGGCAAATTGATAATGAACTTGTCAGCACATTCTCCCCTAGTCTCTATCCTTTCCCCTTTCTCTCAGGATTTTACTCACTGTTGTACCTCTAACATTTAGCTATCAGTAAAATTATTTCATTATTTAATTTAATTTGATTTGATTTAGAGGTACCTGGAGGGCTCAGTCTGTTAAGCGTCCAACTCTTGATTTCAGCTCAGGTCACGATCTCACAGTCTGTGAGATCAAGTCCCACGCAGGACTCTGTGCTTACAGCGTGGATCCTGCTTGGGATTTTCTGTCTCCTCTCTCTCTGTCCCTCCCCCAACTCACATGTTTGCACATGCTCTCTCTCTCTCTCAAGATAAATAAACATTTAAAAAATTATTCAATTTAACCAAAAGATGTGCTCACTATCCTCAAATGGGAAGAAAGACTGATAAGCAAATCATGGGATAAAGGGGGTAACTAGAAATGGGGAAAGGTTGGCAATTTTGCTCTTACTCCCAGAGTAACTAAATTTCACAGGGAAAATAAAGCATTCTCTTCCACAAGGCAACATTATCTTTGCTTCTTCTCAGGGTTCCCATGATTGCTCATCGGTTTGGTATTCTGGAGTGGACTTGATTCAGAACATGAGAAACCAAATTCTTTAGAAGTCAAAAGTAAGTTTTTAAACCTTCATTCATAAAAAATTCCCAAATATTTTATAGCTTTCCCTAAAAATCTTCCACAGTTCATTGAGTACAGTACTTCCAGAACTGTTATGACCTCAAACCTGGGGGAAGGCTGCTAGTGAGGAGGCTACCCACACTCAATTCTTAACTTCTATTTCATAATTCCACAATGCATTTTTACTTCTCATGAAGGATTAAAACCGCATCATGATAGAACAATCTGTAAGAGTCATAATGCTTTTAACAAGTAAGAAATGGATTAAAAAGCACTTTATGTCTTGTTAAAGAAATCCCCCGTTCCTCAGAAGCACTTTTTAGCATCTTATTAGTGGCATTTGATCTGACTGACATATTGACCGGCAATTTGAACAGAAGACAGATCATTTCCACTTATATCACAAAGGGAATATAAATTTGTGACTGTAAATTCAAGAGGGACAACTTCCAAAGAATTTCTTTAGAATAACACATCTTACTTTAAAGCAGGTTTTAAAGTTGTTTTGGATTCTGCCTCAGATTCTTTAATATATCAGTGTCTACAACTATACTTAGTATTAACCTATTGTTTTTTTTTTTTGTTTTTTTTTTGTTTTTTTTTTAATTTTTTTTTCAACGTTTTTTATTTATTTTTGGGACAGAGAGAGACAGAGCATGAACGGGGGAGGGGCAGAGAGAGAGGGAGACACAGAATCGGAAACAGGCTCCAGGCTCCGAGCCATCAGCCCAGAGCCTGACGCGGGGCTCGAACTCACGGACCGCGAGATCGTGACCTGGCTGAAGTCGGACGCTTAACCGACTGCGCCACCCAGGCGCCCCTAACCTATTGTTTTTATTTGGCTTTGCAAATAGACCAAAGTAGAATTGGTCTTAAAGTGAAAGTAACTTAAAAATACCTGCCCTCTCCTGGTATCAACAGGAATACTATATGAGTAGTTACAACATTACTGGGTAGTGTTGTTGTTCTTTATCTTGTGTTTTTGTGTTTCCATTTTTGCTATTTTGTCCTCCTCGCACATCAACGCTCATTGGGTTTTGGTACCATAATCTCACTGACTAATGACTCCTCAGGTTGAAGATGACACAGTTATCACATCTCTTCCTAAAACTCTTGTGAGAAATGGCCAAATAAGTGTGACGGTAACACAATAGGAAACGTGTCACCATTTCACTGTTAACGTGAAACAATGAGCTACCAGTCAGCCCAACAGCTATAGGACATACTCAAGTATTTCCTTTCTACCATACTATGAAAGCTCTCAGTATCTAGATTACTACCAATATTAATTACTCACATACTATTTGGTTTTATTTTCATTGCTTAAAGAACAAGGAAGGAATTAACTGCAGGTCTGTAAAAGAAAATATGTATGTGTGTGTGCATTTTTTTGAGTTCCAATTCTATCCAAGAAAAATCGCATTTCAGATCACGATGTTGTGTGAATAGTTTAAAGCATCCAACTTGTTTTTCTGGAACTGTAACCACACAAGAAGTAACTTCTTTGTGGCACTTAGGGATTTATCACCTAAACCTATAGGTTCATGCATTTCCAGTGTATTGATCTTTATTTTGCAAATGTTTCAGCAGCATTTACTATCACTGAAGTAGTGGCAACATGTTCTACTTAAGATCAAACAATCTCCCGAAATCTGGCAAGATTTAACAGAAATTTAAAACAATACTTTCCAGGGAAAACGCTAACCATCTGCAACTGTTATTGTTAACACTATTCTTTTCTCTTTTTTCTTCCTATATTATTTATACTTCCTGTTGCTCTCAAAGCTTTCTATCTATCATTAGCAATTAATTGTAAACAAATGGTTGGAGAGGATGTTTACGTTTACAATTTTTTTTTCCTAAGTCAAACAAATGCTGTATCCTGTTTCAGTCACATGAATTTCCCGTCCCCAGACAGGTCTACCTGAGCTCGGCTGAGAAAAATTCATGGCAGAACACAGAAATGATTGCTCTCAGAAAGGAGGGGTCTTTTCTACAATAACATTCTTGGTGGACTTTCAGCAGTTGGACGGATTTTTTAAAGGAAAAAGAGCTAAACAGGCTAATAAGGACTTCTTTAAATTAATAGTTTAAGTTAGTTCTATTTAAAGTAGAAAACACAGGCTCAGATACATTTGCACGTAAAAAGAAATTGAAAACATCAGAAAGTACCCGTTTGCTTCCTGTTACTTTGTCCTAAGCACATAAGCCCAGCTACACTGGAGGAAGTGGTCTTACACCAAATTATGTCCCCATTTCTTAGCTTTTGTCATAACCATTGGGATCCGTCATCCAATGCCACCCACTTGTATCTCTGCCAGAGTGAGTGCACAGTTACTTGTTCAATGCTGCAGTAGAGTTGCCTCTTTGATGTTGTTCAGCCACCATTTCCTTTCCATTCACTTTTATCTCCGTCCTGGCTCTCATTCCTGCAGCATCCTCCTTTCCAGATGGTCTCCATCTCCCCTTCAGAAGTGCCCAAAATACTCCAGCTTCCTCCTCTTGATCTTTCCCCACCGACAGCCATGTTATCCTTCAGGATTTTAATACCAACCTACCCCCTGCTTTAATTATTTTTATTCACTGATTATTTTTACGGGGAGAAGAAGGGACACAAGAGAAGATCACAAAATCCTTAGGAAAACTGTTGCATTATTAGTCATACTTCTCAACTATTTTCTGGGATGTCTGGTACCTTTTTTACCCAACATGTTTTCAGTAACTATTATTTATTGGGAGCAGTAAATGAGGATTCAGGTATAAATAAAACACGATTAATGAGAGAAGGTAAATGAGATCTGGACATTACATGCGGGACGGGCACTGAACACTCAAAGGTTGAACAGTCAACTGTGCTTACAGGAATATCATAAAAAAGTTCATGTAGTTGGGTCTTGTAGGCTGACTAGGAGTCCAGCAGGCTGATCACGGGTAAAGGCTACTCCAGGTAAGGAAACAGTGTGGAGATAAAGATATAAAGCAGTATGCCATGTGTAGAGAACTGTTAGTAGTGTGTATGACCATAGTGCATCTTCTAAAAGAAGGCGGGGGAAATCCAACGGATGAATTTCGAAAAATAGATACCCAAAAAAGGGTCTTTCGTGCCATGATATTCCAACTTTTCTGAGAGGCAACGGCAAACATTAAAATGTTTTAAACAGGCAAAATATGTGATAATATCTGCACTTTTAATTAATTTTTACGACTGCAGTGTGGTGAATGAATAGAAGAGAAAACAAATGGGCAAAGAAACTTCATAAAACACCTATATAATAGCTCCAGTGTGAAGGGCTAGGAGTCTAAACTAAAGTAGTATCGATGGATTAGGAGAAGAGAGAAGATACAGTCTAGGATTTAGGCTAGAAGAGAGCCTAAGGCCATGTTGGGAGAATAACACAGAAAAAAGAATCTGAAAGTTTGCAAATCTTTGATTTGGGAAGTAGGGGATGAGATGGTGTCAGTTCTGATTTGAAGACATTGAACCTGAAGTGCCAGTAGGCCTCTGAGTAAATCTGACCAAGATTCAAATAGAATTTAGGAGCAATGACTCGACCGCAGGCAATAATTTGGGGAATATAAGTTATCTGATGACTATGGGCCTCAAATGTATAAATTAGGAGCCTGGGAAAAAGTGTGAAGAGAAGAGGCCAAGCCTCAGTTCCCTAAAAATACCAAAGTCTTCTGTCCACTGCAAGCTGGGGGGTCTACAGTGAATGTTAAGAATGACTGAGCACAACTTCCACAAGGTAGGGTGGAATTAACAAGGTCAAGTGCCTTTGAGAAGTATTTTGAAAAAATGAATAGAGAATGTTGGTTGGTAATTAGAAAAATAAGGAAGGTAAATAATGAAACAGTATGATATATTACTCTTGAATTTGAAGGGAACAAAGTGATAAAAGATGATGATTCTCATGGGTCAATTATTTTTTAAGACAAGAGAAACTGTAACATCAGGAATGGGAAAAACCAGCAGAATTTAATGGAGGACAAGGACATACAAAACAATTACCAAACAGCATAAGTGCTACGATAGAAAATAGAACTGCGGGAGCCCCGTGGGAACTATAATCATCTCCCCCCTTCCATGAAAGTGGAGGCCAGTAATATTTAACTCTAAATTTACGAATAATAACTTTCAGGGGGTAGTGTTGGCATGTGCACACATGCACACCAACACGAAGAACAAAATTCTATTGATGTCTTATTAAAAGCCACCACAGGGCTCCTGGGTGGCTCAGTCAGTTAAACGTCTGACACTGGATTTCAGCTTAGGTCATGATCTCATTGTTCAGGAACTGAGCCCCGCAATAGGGCTCTGCACTGTCAGCTTCAGATTCTCTCTCTCCCTCTCTCTCTGCCCCTCCCCTGCTTGTGCTCGCTCTCTCTCTCTCTCAAAATAAATAAGTAAACTTAAAAAAATAAAAAAAAGAAATTAAGTGATCCACCACGGTGTTTGAATTACCTATTTTCCGAAACAAAGTGATTCCTAGAGAGTTAGAACACAAAGACGTGTTAGGAGTAGTGCAGTGAAGTGCTCTCCTTCAATCAGATGCAGAACATAAAGCCTTGCAGAGGTTCCCTGGGGCGCTGAAGTCAATCCAAACACGGGGGACAGAGTTGCACAACAGTACAGTCATTTGAACTACAGCAGGTTTATCCTCATGACTTGTCGCCTTACTGGGTCAAAGTCTAAGTTTTAAGTGTATAACTCAGATATAAGGAAGAAATGTGTTGTGATTTGGATTTATCCCAGGAACCCTGACTGCAGACACTGTTCTTTGCCGTCAGTATTGCTTTATCTTACTTGAACAGACACTTTTCAGAATGTTGACTTGTAACCAGATTCAGCTATGTTACTTATTGAGTATTAAATACGCCTTGCCCATCATAAGTTTTGACAGAAGAAGTTGCGACGATTTTCTTATTACCCGAGAAATATAAAAATATATTTGGAATTTTATTCTCTCCCTGAAAATAGTGTAAAAAGACACAAGTTTGGTTTTCCTGTTGCTGTTCTCTTACTGTTCGCGTTGTTTGTGTTTTTCCAGGGGTTGGAGCAAGGGGGGGGGGGGATCTTAAATTTAACTTTCCTTCCTAACTAAGCAAAAACAAAGCTTTAGTTTTCAGCCTCAATTCACTTCAAATCTTTCACCCTAGTCCCACTGACACTGTCACTTCAAAATCACAGCATAATGCGGCACACTGTTTTCCAATGTCAGTAAAACAAAAGCTTTATTGAATAAGTATGTGTGAAAATGGCTGCAAACAAAAACATCTCCACAGGCAGCACCTGATTGGCTCACAGCAATGCTCTCCATTGTCATATCAGAGCTCAGCAAGTAACTTCCTAGCATATCGGACTAACGTTTCTTTCAAAGTGGTTTGTCTTTTTCAAAAGAAGAGAGCAAACAAAGAAAATTAGGATACATATTTTCCTAGCCAAACCTGGGAATAAACTGTCTTCTCAATGATAAGAAGATAGACTGCGAAGATACATACTGGCCTGATACCTCTCCTCCTTGTCTACATACTTTTTAATACATTTTTTGAAAGTGACTTCTTCCCTTTGTAAAATCTTCAGGGGCCCGGGCTAGAGTTTTGCTTTTAACCCAGGGATAAACACGGGTGCATCTGTTCAACTACATATTTTATGAACATTCCGTCTCCACCTACCTAACAGAGAATTACAGACTTCTCTCTTTTGCTCCTCACCCTTGTCACCCAGTGCACTTTGCCATATCCCATGGCTAAAACAAAAATTACTGCAGTAATACAAAACTCAGCACTACTGTGGTAGCCAAGTCAGAGAGGACACAACTGTGCTAAGGTCTCTATCATTTCCTATGTTCTCTCATTTTCCCTCTGCTTCCAGGGCAGCTACTCTCCTAAGTGGTTAGGGCACTAAACTCTGGAATCTCACGAATTACAATTAGTTTTCCTTTCCCCGACCTTAGCAGCGGTGCCGGCAGCAGCCAAGCCGCGGTCCCTACGTAGTCAGAGTTGCCTCCAACTGCTCACGTGGTCATGCTGTCAGGAAGACTGTCCACTGAGTTTTGCCTGAGCCGAGTTTGAATTTCTGTGTTTCAGGGATCTGTGTCTTGTCACCCTGCTATAACCTCATATTTTAAATTACTTAAAAAGTAGCTTCAAAAATCATCTGTGATAGAAACAATCTGATACAAACAAATATATTTTTTTCCAGTGAGTTACCTAACAAGACTTCTAGATGCAAAAGCTGACTTTATAAAGACTACACTAAAAGTGCTTCATGCATGGTTATTTCCACTCATTACACATCTTTAGAAAAATATACAAATGCCTTCAAAGCAATGGCTTAAAAGGAATCCATTCAGGCTTGTGAGGCAAGAGCAAAAGAGTGGTATTATAAATAGTGGGAGAAGCTAAGTGCTATTAACTGTGATCAGGTGCTTAATCTACAACAAGAGATAATACTTCCAAAAATACAGACTTGGATACAGATCTTACATGGAGTTCATGGAATGTACACTTAATGTTTATTCATTCATCCAGCCATTCATTCATTCAACAATTATTTATTGAGCATCTACAATGTGCCAGACACTGAACATAGATCTGGAAAAATAACAGACAAAGTTCCTGCCCTTCTGAAGTTTACATTCTAGTGGGGAATAAAAATAATTAAAATTTCAGATATAAAACAGAGAGAAGTCACATTAAGTACTAAAAACAAAAATAAGTGGGGTCATGGGACTAGAGATAAAGGAAATACTATTTTAGATAGATGATCAGGGAAGGCCCCTCGGAAGAGGTGACCTTTGAGTAGAAAACTGAATAAAGAGAAAATATGAGTCATGCAACTGACAGGATTGAGAAAGAGGAATTGAAATACACAACCCGTAAGCAGGAAATGGGCTTGGAATGTTTGTGTAACAGTAAAGATGTAGGAATAGAGAGGAATGAAGAGGAGATAAATTTGAGGTAAGAGAAAGGGGCTTGAAGGCCATAGGAAGGATGCTGGATTTTAAGTTAAGTGAGTTGGAAAGCCCCTGGAGAATTGTGACGCTCAGGGGAGACATGACCTAATAATAGACACACACACACACACACACACACACACACACACGTTCTCTAAGTTCTCCAAACATTCCTGTTTCCAACACACAGGGATTTGTTGGCAATTTATGCTTTCCATCAGCTACTAGCTTGAGCATTCAGTGATGCCAATTTCTGCCCTTCAATTTATTGAATGTCTATTTCCTTCAACAGAGAAAACAGAACAAACAAAAGGGTCAAGGGAAAGATCATTACACTCATTCATTTTATATCATCTTCTTACACATGCTCTCACGTGGACCCCCTAAAAACTCTGTTAGGAATACAGAGGAGTTCCTCCGTGAGGAAACTGTGGTTGTCCTTATTTTATACATAAAAAAAAAAAAAAACAACGAAGAGTTAAATTTCCTTGAACAATGACACATCAGTGGAGAGTGGAAGAACTAAGGCTACAACTTAGATATTCTGCTGCTGAGTCCAAGACTCATTCCTATACACAAGACAGTCTCTCAAAAGAAAATTAAATCAGGTCACTCTTCCACCTCCTTCCATATCTCACTCAACAAAAGCTCAAACTGGACAGAAGTAGAAGAATTCTCATTTAGGAAAAAATAAACTCATTGTGAAGTGAGATGAGAGCAGGTATATTGTATTGTTCTCCTAGGACCGTAACTATGATATTTGTAATATGCCCGACAGCACCTTGCAAAATCCTGAGCAAACACATCCACAGTACGGCTCACTGACTAATTGAAAGGGGGAGGGGAGAGAGAGACAGAGAGAGAGAGAGAAAGAGAGAAAGGGAAATAGAAGATGTAAAAACTTTCATGTCAAGGAAAGAATAATATTCATCATCCTCATAATCTCCTTCATACTTCACAGAGATAAAAGTAACATACATTTACAAATATTTTTCACATACACTTCATCTTTAGGTAATAATCATACACTTTATGGACAGGATCATGTAACACTATTTAGGAATAAATAACTTCCTTGTGGGAAAGTTATATATTAAAGGTCTGCATTAAGAACCACTTATATGATTAGATCATTGTCATTTCTGTTCAACATATATTGAACACCAGTTAAGTGCTTAGTATACTTTGTTAGATACTGAAATTACAAAGATGAATCAGATTGTCATACAGTATTTTTGGTAGACCATGTTATTTTGTAATATTAAGAACATGAGGGGTGAATAGAGGAAATAACATTACCTTGGGCACGACTCAATAATTTTGCTCACCATTCCCCTTTTCCTGTCCTTCCCAAACCTCCATCCCTGAAATCTTCACTTAAAGCCCATTAGGGCCTTTTCCTGTTTTGCTGTTTCAATTCCACCACCCAACCCATC
Source organism: Panthera onca (assembly GCF_046562875.1). Taxonomy (NCBI): domain Eukaryota; kingdom Metazoa; phylum Chordata; class Mammalia; order Carnivora; family Felidae; genus Panthera; species Panthera onca. The sequence goes on from NC_138346.1 coordinate 85,795,731, forward strand.
CAAACTCCGCTTTACCCCTTCTCTATCTTAAAAAAAAAAAAAAAATTAGGGGAAGAATACTGTGAAGTAGGTTGTTATCTCTGCCTAAATAGATCCTTAATTCTCCATGTGGTAGAAAGATAAACACAATTTTCTCAAAATAGCCTCTGGCCAAAGCACAGGAGATGCCCAGAGTCAGTAGTTCTGAAACTTTCTCATAGAGTAGCCAGAAGATATTGGCAAGAAGATATTAAAGCCTCACTAGACTAGCTATATCATGAGCCATAGAGAAAAGGTCAGCCGTGGAGGAAGAAACTCCAGCCCAAAGAAGCAACTACACTACTAGAGGCCAGAAAAAACAGACCAGGGGTATTCCATATAGGTCTTTATTGTGGTATTTTTAAAATTCTAAAAACACTAAAGCAAAACCTTTGAAACTGACAAAAATAACTTTATAGACACTCTCGAATTCAATCAGAGATCTACAGACACCAGGCAAACACCCAACCAAGAAAATCCACACACAAAATAGTGGAGAATTTCACAATGCCTTTACTCATGCTTGTCCCTCCCTCCCAGTCTGGGGGTAGAAGCAGTCCAATCGGTCTCCAGTTCCTTTCGGTGACCTGAGAACCAAGTGGGAACAATTTGAAACTTTCTGACCTGACTCTAAGCTGCCTGAGGCACTGTTCCATGTGTCACCCAACTTAAAGCACAGATGGACAAAAGTGACTCAGATCTCAGACTACCAGCAACTGCAGAAAGCAACAGTCATGACTTGTAAAAATTGAAAGAATTCTACAGGCCCACAGACCCTCGAGGCAAGAGATTAAGGGTGGAGGAAACAAAAACTCTGGATCTGAAAAATATAACTGAATGAAAAGATATACAAGAGGGGTTCCACAGTAACCCAAACAAACAGAAAAAATGATGCAGTGAACTTGAAGACAGGTCACTTGAAATTATAGAATCTGAAGAGTATAAAGAAAAAAATGAATTAAGTAAAGTGTACAGATTCTAAAGGACTTGTGGGAAACCAATATACACATTACGGGCATCTTAAAAGGAGAAGAGAAAGAAAAAGTTGTAGACAGCTTATTTAAAGCAATGATTGCTCAAAACTTTCCAAATTTGACAAAAGACATTGATATACAAATACAAGAAACTCAATGTACTCCAAGTAGAATAAATTCAAAGAAATGACATCAAGACACATTCTAATCAAGTTTGAAAAAAAAAAAAAGACAAACACAGAATCTTGAAACTAGCAAGAGGAAAGTGACTTGGAACATACAAGAAATTTTCAATAAGCTTGTCAGCAGGTTTCTCAGCATAAACCTGGCAGGCAGGAAGGCAGTGGGATGATCTATTTAAATTAATGACAGGGGCACCTGGGTGGCTCAGTCAGTTGGGTGTCCAACTTCAGCTCAGGTCATGGTCTCACAATTCGTGGGTTTGAGCCCCACATTGGGCTCTGTGCTGACAGCTCAGAGCCTGGAGTCTGCTTCAGATTCTGTCTGTCTCTGTCTCTGTCTCTGTCTCTCTGCCCCTCCCCCCTCACACTCTGTCTCTCAAAAATGAATAAACATTAGAAAAAGTTTAAAGTAACAACAGAAAAAAAAATCAAGCAAGAATTCTGTCTCTACAAAAACAGTCCTTCAAAAATTAGAGAGAAAATAAGACATGCCAGATAAACAAAAGCTGAGTAAGTTTATTACTACTAGACCTGCCACTAGAAATGCTAAAGAGAGTCCTTCAAGTTGAAATGAAAGGCTGCTCGACAGTAACTCAAAACCGTATGAAAATATCAAGTTTTTGGTAAAGGTAACTATACAGACCAATATACAAACCTCCTGAAATCAACATTAATTGAAAAGTTACCAATGTGTAGTGAAATCACTTGTCAAAGGAACATCATCTCCACTCAAAGAGTTATAAATAGTGTTAAGACCACAAATGATATAAAGTTGTTCTCACTTAAAATTAGTCTTCTAAAATTTCATAATACCCTGGAAGAGTTAGAAAATGGGAGTAAATAAAGCAAAAATTATACTGCACAGATAATTACTGAACAAATGTGATGCCAACAGACCAGTGTTGGTATTGATAAAGTAACCGTGCATTGAATTTTCCATCTATATGCAATAAAAACAAAGAAAATGAAGATGAACCCTAAATGCTTTCTTTGAAACAAAATTATACATGGCTATTAACAAAAGGATTGGATGAAACTCCAGGGAGAAAGCTTATAATGCTCTCCTAAAGTTATCAAACAAAAAATGATCTTAAACAATGTTGATGTAATTACTGTAATATATTTGGTTATAGGCCTATCTCCTTGATATGTCTCCTAGTAGTAAAGATTCAAAAATAATTAAGTCAGCCACTGAAGAAAATTTCAAAAAAAATAAAAATAAAACATACATAATGGGCACCTAGGTGGCACAGTCGGTCAAACATCTGACTCTTGATTTTGGCTCAGGTCATGATCTCAGGGTTGTGAGATCCAGCCCTATCGGGTTCCATGCTGGGCATAGAGCTTGCTAGGATTTTCTCTCTCTCTCTCTCTCTCTCTCTGCCCATCCCCTGCTTACACTCTCTCAAAACAACTCCTTAAAATTAAAAAGATGAAACATATCCTCTAAGATTACTTTTAAAAGATCAACTAATTTTTGGTAATTTTATGTAATTGTCTTCATTTATATATTTTTTTATTTTTAAATATTGCTTTATGTATCACTTTAATTTTCTGTGTTAGAGTATATACATAATATTGATAGTTTTATAAATTTAAATTTTATTTATGTTTTATAATATTTAGAAATGTTTGTATTTGAGAAGTATTAAATATTTAGTTTTATTAATCTTTTTTATTTAAAATATTGATTGATGGACATTTCGTTTTTATAAAATACAGTGAGAAAAATAAATCCTGGTATATGATCCTTATGCTCTAAATTGATGATTGTTATATCCTAGAAAAAGTGAAAGAGACAGACATATGAGATGATTTTAATACAAAGTCTGAGTGATCTGAGGACTTCAGAACCATATGGTGACACAAAAAAGTCAGGAACATCTATGATATTAGTAGGCCCAATGCACTACCAGTTTTTGAGGTCCTCTTTCATATTATAGCAAATATATTGACATGCTACCACACATCACAAATGAATGTAATTTTTATGTAACTCAAATATGTAATATTGGAGTTGAGTTGCAATAGCAGTTGATTGGTTGATATAATGACATGTCATGTTCTTAAGTAATTAAACATTTATTCATTTCAAGTTTGCAGTTTTTATTTTCCCTCCTTTTGGTTGTTAACTTTTATAGTAGGTCTTTATTGATCCCATAGGTCTTTTCCCTGTGCCAATACATCTAGAGGTTAAAATCACCCTGGGAAGAATTCTTAGAAAAAGAGGTAAGATGCTTGAGATGACTTCTGAAGAATAAGTCTTGGAATAGGGATTCAAGATTAGGAGAGTTATTCCAGGCAAAAGGAACAAAATGAGCAAAAGCACGGAGTCATATAAAAGTGAGACGTGCACATGGGCGCCTGAGTGGTTCAGTCGGTTGAGCCTCAAACTTCCACTCAGGTCATGATCTCATGGTTGGCGAGTTCGAGTCCTGTGTCAGGCTCTGTGCTGACAGCTCAGAGCCTGGAGCCTGCTTTGCGTTCTATGTCTCCCTCTCTCTCTGCCCCTCCCCCACTGATGCTCTGTCTCTCTCTGTGTGTCAAAAATAAATAAACATTAAGGGCTCCTGGGTGGTGCCCAGGTCATGATCTCGCAGTCCATGAGTTGGAGCCCCACATCAGGCTCTGTGCCTACAGCTCAGAGACTGGAACCTGCTTCAGATTCTGTGTTTCCATCTCTCTCTGTCCTTCCCCTGCTCTCTCTCTCTCAAAATATATAAATGCTAAAAATTTTTTAAATAAGCATTTAAAAAACATCTTAAAAAAAAATGAGATGTGCCCAGGCAAACTACAAACTTTTTCATGTTACTAAAATGGGAAATCACACAAAGGGGGCTGGAGGGAAGGGTGTGAAAAGCTTCAGATGAGAGGTCTGAGATTAGTCTGGCAGAGGCTACCCCTGAATTCAGTGGAATGACAAGGCCAAGTATTCACATGGCTCACCTTGGCAGCTAAATAAAGATGAATTCAAACGAATAAGTTAAAACGCAAGAACATGGATTAAAATATTTCTGCCATATCTCAGGACAATAGTCTTGAAAGATGGGTGCATGGGATGTACTTCTCTCAAGGAGAGTACCAGACAATTCATTTAGAGAGAAAAGGAATTGAGATTCTATTTCTAATTGTTTTTATATTTTCCTTCAAAAACTCTCACCTTTTGGCATTCATCTTGTAATGTATAAAATTATACATTTTATGATGTATATAATAAATTAATATACCAGTTCATTTATAAGCTATATAAACTGGAAACCAAGGCTCAAAAAGGTTTAGCAGTGGGGGAACTGAAAAACAAAAGCTCAGAGACACCATTGTTCTGGGTAAGAGTGACTAAAGTGTGTTCTAAGCCATGGAGAAATACAGATAAAATTGTGAAATGTTTAGGCGCTAACAGCATCAGAGTGTGCTGCTTGTTTGGATGCAATGGTTACGACTGTCACGCATACACATATGAACATTCCTACATGTTAGTAGGAAAGCAAGGCTAGAAGTGAATCTAGGGTTATGAGGTGAGGCAGAGTAAAGCAGCTCTATAAAATAGGAATTAGATCAGTGGAAGGCAGAGGTATTCTAGTAGCAAATTAAAAGCAGATGGGGAAATACTATGTGAAAATTCTTTCTGCTATGAATCAAAAAATACTTTTTGATGGGAATTTGAAAACAAGAAAAATGTTCTTGCACTGCAGCATCAAATATTTAGGTTAGCTAACAGAAAGAACCTTGTCAGTGGTCATGGTCAAAAACTAGGTGTTAACACAGAAGGTAATCATTTCTACTCGCTCTGGTGTAAAGGTTCATTCTGGGTCTTTGTGGAGAACACATTGAAATATCTTCTCTTAGTTTAGTGTTCTTCTCAGCTGTCAAAGAGTTTACATGGTGCGTTTAATACCTCTAAATCAGAATCTTCCTTTCTCTAGCTTATCATGCATGAACATCTTAATTAATTGTTTGACAATTCAGGCTTATATGCCATACGAAGTAAAAAATTATAGATACTTAGGAAGGACATGTGTTAACTATTGCAGAATAGAGGACTAGACATTTTGCAGAAATCATACATATGTTTTGATCCAGCTATCAAAAACTCTAGATTCTGTAGGAATTAGGGTATGTTTCCAAGCAATATTAAATGTTCTGATATCATCAGGGTGAAAACCACAAGCTCATTTTGAAGTGATTGGTAGATGTGGCTGCCTCTGCTATGATACAATTCAGGACTAACAAAAGTAGTCGCACGCCCAAAACACATTCCCCAGCGATTTGCTCCCACACAGTCTGATATTCTCGCAACCAGGGATATTTTATTTAGAAAACGAAAACAAGGTCCTCATCTTCTGAAGGTCACTGTTAAACTGTACATTACCCTGAAAAAGAAGAAAGGCCTTGGGGACTGTCTTCTGTCTTATCCCTTAACATATCAACATGGGTAACTCATTTCCATCAGCCAGTTGTAAACTTGGGAGGCATGGAAGCCCAGCCTTGAGAAGATAAGATGATGGGGGATAGGTAAGCTAAGGGAAACCTTTGCCTCCTTTTTCACAACAGCCAACAGAACAGGCCTTGAGCAAATTACTGTGAGCTCTTCACTCAGGATATTCTACGTTTATAAAGACTATAAGTAAACCTATAAAAAATGAATGTATGCACAGCAGAAACTCAGCTAGGAACACAGCTTTCTTATATATTGTTTGTATTTGGGTTTTTTTGTTTGTTGGTTGGTTTTGTTCATGTTTTTTAAGAGAAAGAGAGAGAATGCAGGTAGGGGAGGTTCTGAGGGAGGCGGAGGGAGAGAATCCTAAGCAGGCTCCACACTAAGTGTGAAGTCTGATGCGGGCTGGATCTCACAACTGACCATGAGGTCATGACCTGAACCAAAATCAAGAGTCAGGTGCTTAACTGACTAAGCCACCCAGACACTCCGATTGTTTGTATTTTGAAATAATCCAAGACTAATCTAGTTTTTACATTAATAATTAATGTTATTAGTATTCAGTATTAATATTATGAATGGCATTAATGATAATATACTATAAAATAATCATATAATTTTAATTATAATATAATTATGTTATATTATGGTATGCTATAGTTATGTTATATGCATATTATAATATTATTTTAGCAGGATAACAAACATTGAGTATCTATAGCGAGTATCTAGAGAGCAGAGTCCAGTATAAAGTTTAATTTAATTTTCTTTAAATTTGTGATCCTAAAAAGTTAGGCAAGCTTATTTGTATTTTATAAAGTATATGTTGATATTGAATATGCTTATGGGGAACTTACAATGCACGGCACTAGTTAACAATGCTTTTCTATGAAATTTATTAACCCTTGGTACCATATATAGATGGCTAACTGCACCAGAGACTGTGTGTTCACTACACTTTCTCATTTCATCCTCACAAAATTCGCTTTACAGAGGAGAACACTGAGGCTCAAAGAGGCAAAAGTCACATGGTCCAGGTTGCACAAACAGGAAGCAGCACCACTGGAATTTGAACCTAGATCTGAATGCTCTGAACCAGAGCTCCTTCTTGGACTCATTATGGAATTTTTAATTTTGGACATATCACTTGTCAGTCTCAAAAGTGTGTAATGTCAGAGGGAAAAGCACAAATTGATATAAATTGGATACAGCTATTGCCTTCAAGGAGATTATAGGCTAACTGGAGAATTAATATATATAAACATGTAGACATATTAGATAAATATGCATATACGAAGATACAAATTGCAAGTCTGAGTTGAGGGCCCCATGATTGTGCTAATGAATTTGAGACATTTATCTTCTATCCTGTATAAATTTACAGGCTCTCTCATGGCAGAGACTACAGGCATATTCTGTTCACTGCAAGAGCACAGATTCCTGGATTCAAGGGTATGAGGTTGAATACCTCCAGTATAACATCCTTATGAATGGAGTTGTATTTCAAGTATGGTAACATATTACCAACTGTGACAGTGTGGATCTTTTGAGAAGCCAAGGCAGAATGTGACATGCAAGATTTGGGGGAGGTTAAACTTTTCTCCTGGGGAAAGGGGACAGGAACTGTAATAAGCAGGACAAGATCTCTGATCACATGTCTGGTCTGATACCTGTGAACAGACCGAGGAAAGGGAAGTTGGGTAAGAAGGCTCCCAGATTGCAGGGCAGTTCTGAGAAATTATCAGGTCAGAGGAAGAAGCTCTGAGTCTCAGGGAGAGGGTCCGCACTAATGTCCTCACCATACTCAGCCGCTGGTGGGAGCAGCCAGGGAATGCATGGTCTTGGAATTCACAGTGGGAGCAGCTAGGAAAGCCTGTCAACTCTGCTCCAAGCAGTAGGCTCTTCTCTTGAAGGAGACCTGAGCTGCACATATCCATGGTTGCCACATCTTAGAATCCAGCATGCAACAAGGACCTATAAAATGATGCTTTTAGTGCCCCAGCATACTTGACAGTTCTTTTGATGGCAGATGAGTAGGCCTGAAGCATGACCCTGCTATCTATTTGAGGCTAGACCACTCAACCTGCTATAATACATGGTGTGTGTGTGTGTGTGTGTGTGTATGTGTGTGTTTTATTTTGAGAGAAGAGTGGGGGAGGGTCAGAGAGAGAGGGCAAGCAGGCTCTGCACTGTCAGCACAGAGCCCAACATGAGGTTCAAACTCATGAGCCGTGAGATCATGACCTGAGCTGAAATCAAGAGTTGGGCACTTAACCAACCTAGCCACCCAGGGGCACCTATATAGTGTGTGTTTTAATCATGAGAAGAATCCTGTGTTTGTCCTTTGGGAAATACTCAAACTCTTTTCTGAGAATCAAAAGGTATTTGGTGGCAAAACAGGATGTTATTGGCACAAGAGAGGCGTGAAGGAAGAAACAAAGGGAAGTAAAGGCTGTGGGGTGCTAGTGCTCACTGGCCAAGAGGGTGATTGAGCAGTTTACTGGCTGACCTCTACCTTAAGGAACCGGCTCATTCAGACCTAGATGGAGCCTGCCTGGTGTCTTCTCTACACATTGTCATATGCAAATGTTTACCTTTATTGATGACCTATGGATAACACATCTTTTTTTCTAGATCCATGAACCCGGTGAGATATTAGAAGCCATCCCCATCCTAGATGCCATTATAAATGACCACCCAGACTTGTAAAGAGTCTGCAGTTGGCAGACACATTGACATTATTTTGAATAGGTGGAACTTGTGAGACAAGATATATGCACATCATATGTATGTGACGGCTGAATTTTGTTCAACAGTCAATGCTGGACAGTGATCCCAGGGTGTCACAGTGAATATCGTATTTAATCAATTCAGCAGCACTTTGCAGTGCCATTATTCCTCCCATTTTACAGTTCAGGAAACTAATAATCCGATTAAGGGACTTACCTAAGATCAAACAGCTAGCAAGAGAAAGAATAGGCTAGTATTATTCAGCTACCATTTACTTAATAATTTCTAACTGCTACACACCAGTAAGCTCTTTGGATGGATGGATGGATGGATGGATGGATGGATGGATGGATAGAGATAGTCTGTATATATAATATGTAGTCTCTCTCTGTCTCCTTATCTCTTTGCTAGCTGTTTGATCTTAGGCGATTCCCTTAATTGGATTATTAGTTTCCTGAACTGTAAAATGGGAGGAATAATGGCACTGCAAAGTGCTGCTGAATTGATTAAATACGATATTCACTGTGACACCCTGGGATCATTGTCCAGCATTAACTGTTGAACAAAATTTAGCCGTCACATACATATGATGTGCATATATCTTGTCTCACAAGTTCCACCTATTCAAAATAATGTATCAATTATTCCTCAAAACCGACGGCTTGGGGTCTAATATGCCATCACACTCAGAGAGACTAAGTAACTTGCCAAAGGTCAAATAGCAAATAAATTGTTAGCAAAAATCCAAACCAGAACTATTTTCACTCCTAAACTAACATTCATGGGGCGGCTGGGTGGCTCAGCTGGTTAAGCGTCTGACTTTAACTCAGGTCATGATCGCATGGCTCAAGAGTTCAAGCCCTGCTCGGGCTCTATGCTAACAGTTCAGAGCCTGGAGCCTGCTTTGGATTCTGTGTCTCTCTCCTTCTCTGCCGTCCCCTAGTCATACTTTGTGTGTGTGTGTGTCTCTCTCTCTCACACACACACACACAAAATAAACATTAAAAAAAATTTAATAAAAAAATTTTTAAAAATCAACGTTTATTCTACCGCATGGCAGTACCAAATTTCATAAGTAATTTGTGAGTTCTCAGCCACTACACAGGGTAGTGAATCAATGTCTACACAGATATTTAGCAAAGAAAATGGAGCTTCTAAAGAGAAATTGATGCTGTGAAGTTATCCAGGTGGCTATCATTTTTAAGTCTAAAACATCCTCACATCTGGCACTTGAGTGGCTCAGTGGGTTAAGCATCTGACTCCTGATTTCCACTCGGGCCATGATCTCACAGTTTCCTGAGTTCGAGTCCCACATCGAGCTCGGCGTTAACTCTGCAGGGCCTGCTGGGGATTCTTTCTCTCCCTCTCCCTTTCTCTCTCTCTGTCCCTCCCCAGCTCGCACTCTCTTGTCTCTCTCAAAACAAATAAATAAATAAATAAAAATGATTTAAAACATCCTCACAATCCTGATAGTTCAGTAGATGCTGTCATATGACAAAATCTGAGTCTTCATAATTTAGTCTGGGAAAAGTTTAAATCTACAGAAAGTTTACCAAAATCATGTTTTCTTGTAATTCACTTCCCTAAAAACTAAGAAATAAGGTTCAGTATAATGAAATTTGGGGGAAGATGTCCCTGAATAAATACGAAATTATTGACAAAACCCAAAATCATTAGACATGAACTGGTCAATTGTTCTTACTTATGAACTTTGGTTCACTGAGATATGATTGAATACATTCACTGAATTCAATTCAACAAATATTTATTGAGCACTTACTACATAAAATCTGTTGCCAAAACCTGGGAGAAAGAAGTTCCAAGATTGATCTGGCAGAGCCCCTGACCTCAAGGAACTCTGCAGTTTTATACAGGAGAAAAGCTATGCACAAATGGAAACAAAAGCAGGCAGAATTTGAAAGGTGCCAAAATACCAGCACCCACAATGTATCCTAGGAACACAGAAGAGAGATATGAGTTCTTACTAGAGGAATCATAGGTTGCAAGGATTTAAGCCCGACTCCTGGTACCAAAATCTATATTAATTATCAATTACTATATAACACATAGCCCCCCAAACGTCATGGCTTAGGCAACATTTATCATCTCAACAGTTTCTGTCACACTTCCTGGTGGAGCTTGGCTGGATGCCCCTACCGATTTCTCACAAGGTTGCCATCAAAGGGTCATCTGGGGTGCAGTGTCTTCTGAAGGCTCGTCTGGGAGACAGTCTGCTGACATTCATGCCAGGATTCAGTTCCTCTCAAACTACTGGACTGCGAGCCTCTGATCCTCCCTGGCCATCAACTGAAGGCCTTCCTCAGATCCTTGCTATCAGAGCCTTGCCATAGAATAGCTCCCAGGATGGCAGCTGGCTTCCCTCAGAGTGAAAGAAGAGAGCAAGAATGAACAAGATCTAAATCACAGACTTCCCACAATTTAATCTCACAAGTGACATCTCATCCTTTCTGCTATCCTATGTTCATTAGAAATGTGTCACTCGGTCCAGCCCACACTCAGTGGGAGCCACGAATGCCAAGAGGCAAGATCACGGGGGCCATCTCAGAGGCCGCATGCCAGAGTAGACCTTTAAAGGATAGATAGAATTTCAAGTGGTAGAAATGCAAAGAGTTGAGGAGCACAGGTTTCAGGAAGACAATGCACGCATACGTGGAAGGGAGTACATATGGAGCTTTGCTTCAGAAGAGCAGGTAGCCACTCCAGCGTAGTGAAAACCTGAATGCATGATGTGTATGAGAAAAGAAGTCTTTATAAAGTAGGTCAGAGTTAAAGATTGTCATGCTAACAAGTTAGAGCTTTCTTATTTTAAGTTTGGGAAATTTTTTATTCTTTTTCAACTTGACGGTAACAGAATCAGGTATGCCTCCAGAAACAGTCCAGAGGTCCCGTGGAAGACAGACTCGAAGTACAAGACGTGGTGTGGACTCAAAGGATACTTTAAGGAAGCTACCCTGAAAGACAAAGAGCGACTCTTAAGGCTCAGACTCGAACAGGGGCAGTAGGAGGGGGAGAGGAGGGCTCTACTGTGACAGCATAGCTATGCTTTACCGTGCATTTCCTAGAAAGAACATTTTTTCAACTTCTGATTCTCAAAATACCTAATATTATATGGATTTTCAAAGGTTTTTCAGTTTCTATTATTCTTTCCCCTAACTCTTTCATGCCCTGCTGCAGGGCAACTGTTACCTATTGAATGTCATGCTAGCAAAAACATTTGATCTGAACCTTGCCCATTTGGCCCCTGCTGCCTCAAAGAAGGAAACATATGACCTGTCTTTGATCACACTTTTTTCCTAAAATGAAAACATCCTCCAATATGTGATTCTTATAAAAGGTGAGTGTTAAAATTCTGGGATAAACCACATTTAAGCCCAGGGACTCAGTTAAAGTTAATGAAAACATACTGGGATGAGAGAAGCTGTTGCAAGCCTTCATGGATATTTAATTCTCTTGCAAACATCAGAAAACCTGTCCAGCCTCAACATAGACAAAAGCTGGAATGAGTGCTCAATTAGTAGCAGTTTCTCAGCATTTTGTCCAATTATCTAATAAAGAAAACGAGAACCTCGGTACATAAATTTGCTCCATTATGGAAGTAACCTTCAGTGAGTAAGCCAGTCAGCTTTATTATTCAAATCATCAGTGTGATGCTTGTAAAATGAAACAAAGGCAGCTCTTTAACGATAAATATTACAATACAGCTACTTTTCACATGCCCCCCCCCACACACACATTGTGAACCATTCGCTGAAGTATAAATAAGAGACAACCAAGTGACAATTCAGATACAAGAAAAATAGACAAAACCCAAAACAAAATGGATTATCCAGTTACCACTCTGACATTATTGCCGCTTTTAGGGAACAGCTGACTTTAGTCATCTGTTTCCATCATCTGCTCTATTTTCTTTTACAGACTTTTGCAGAACTTTCCACAAGAGCTGCTGGGTAAAAATCAGAGATAGATAAAAGTCTAGGAGCAATCCTTCAAGTTAGTCCCCCTTCTCTCTTTAATTTCAAGGAGGGATGCAGTTCTTAGGAGGGTCCATTCTTTGACAGATCATTCTGAGGCAGAGACATGGGACTCTAGGGCATCAACAAGGTCATTGCCACGTTCACCCCCGTGCTGCAGGCTGAGAGCAAACGGATGAAGGCCCAGAAACAGTTTAAGAGATAAGCTGGGAGGACTTAAGCCAGGGTCAGGGCTTCTGGAAATTTAAAAGCAGACACATATCACCAGAAGAATTACCATTAGCACTACTCACATACATTCTTGTATTGGCTCCTTACCTTTGGACACATTTTTTTTTCCCTCTTGAACACAAAGAACAAGCTGTACACATGCCAGCAGCTTCCCAGAGACAGATTTGCCTGATTTGGACAGATACCTTTCACAGAATCCCTATCACCTTTGCAAACTCCTGGCTTTCAGCTCCCACACCACTCACTGATTCTCCCTGACTCACACCCAAAAAACCCCTCATATTGCAGACATCATAATAAAAATCATGCACATCCATTTTCAGTAGCACCTGGTAGAAGAACTTCTTTTTTAAATGGTTTTTTAAAGTTTATTTATTTTTGAGAGACAGAGACAGAGCACAAGTGGGGGAGAGGCAGAGAGGGAGACACAGAATCTGAAACAGGCTCCAGGCTCTGAGCTGTCAGCACAGAGCCCGATGCAGGGCTCGAACCCACGGACCGCGAGATCATGACCTGAGCCGAAGTCGGAGGCTTAACTGACTGAGCCACCCAGGTGCCCCAAAGACCTCCTTCTCAATTGCAAAGAGCATTTGACTTTCCCCAAGATCCTCAAGATCTTCCGTATATCTGGCCTCAGCTTTCCTTATACCAACATTTTTAAATCTCCCTCCTTTTTTATTTATAAATACCTCCCTGAGCACGTTCTAAGTAACATTACCCTAAGAGACTCAGCAAATGCCACAAAAATGGCATGGTCCCTGAAACTGCAATATCTATTCGGAATCTCACAACACAAGTTGCCTTCCAGTGACAGTGAAACAGTCATCCTGCTTAAAAAATGCCATGCTATTAACTGCCAAATAACATTATTTTCAGCAATGCACCCACAAATTTTCTGACAAGCTAGTATCTCACATTCACTCACACTAGCCTAACGGATGCTGCAACGACTGGGCAGGATTTTTAAGATGTGGCATAATTTCCCTAGATTTTGGAGTAAATCCACACTCTGGCATCACAGATGTCTATGACCCCCAGCTTTGAGAAAGGCACATGTGATTTAGTTTCGGCTATTTTCAGGTGAAGGACGGCACTCCGTGGACTCCCCACTCTCCATCATATGAAAAGGATGCTAACTATATTTGATTTTATCTAGTCTATGAATCTGGTCACCTTAAGAGATAAAATACAGAACCAAGAATCAGAGTCATGTGCAATGGCTCCCTTACTGAATTCTCTAACTCACCAACATGCAGACTTTTCCAGAAAGCATATGCCACCTTGTTTGTAAGCCACACTTCAGTTAACGTATGATCCTCCTTCAAAATGTTGTCAGGTAATTCTATTCTCTAGCAAAGTAGTTGAAATAATAAAGATAGTTACTCACACTTGAAGGATTTTCCTCAAGGGCAATCATCTTAACAAGGATTTTTTTTTCAAAATTAGCTAATCTGCAGTTCTATTAAAGCATTGTGACTCTAGCCCTGCTCTCCTCACCCCAGAAAAAGAAGAGTAAAGACAGATTCCCATTAGAGAAAAAGCTTAAAAGGCTAAAAAAATCCCAACAAATTCTCAAATATTCCAAAATGACATAAAGGTACAAATACACATTTGGTCCTCACTACATATCAACCTAAGATTGTGATTTAACTAATTATCCCGACATTTCTAATATAGACAATTGTTTCAAAAAGTTTTGTAGAGAGTGGGCATTTAATGAAGCTTCCTTGAAAAGTCCCCCGGTTAGAAATATACCTGCTCAAGATGGATTATTTTTAATCAGATGACGATTGGTAGTTGGGAGCTGAATATACAGTTGGCACCGGTCACAGATAGGTGTTCTCTTTTCACAAGAAATACTCTTTAGGCATTAATGAATTTCAATTGTTTTTTTTTGTTGTTGTTGTTGTTGCAATTTAACATTTTAGGTTAGTTTTTGCATGGAATAACGTCTCAACTGGTGTTCCGATACAGGCTGTGAACATCATTCATGAAGACCAGGATAGAGGGCCACTCATACTGTTCCATGTAACAGAGAGTGTTTTTAACTTTTTTTCTTCTACTGAAATAGCATGTATCTTATTTTTCATGGCATTGGCTAATATAAACTGGGGCCTGTCGTGTGCCAAGATCGTTGGATTTATCCTCTTTAATCTTCACAAGGTGATATTATTGTCCTTAATTTTACAGATGAGAAAGTTGAGGCTCAGGCAACGAGTAGGGAGCTGTGCTGGGATTCGGTCCCATCTGGTCACACAGCTCACGCTCCCTCTTCTATTCCACTCTGCCTACATGAAGAACACTTTAAAACTCAATCAGGCCTTTAAAGAAAGGGAAGTAGAATAGTGCCAAAGATTACATTTCCCTATACTTATCTGCAAAGAACTTCAGAGTTAGCCAAAGTTTTTTCATCCCTTTTGCTGAGTTAAGTCCAAATGAATTCTGTGCAGCAAGCAGGTGACGACGCAAACATATACATAAATATACGCTGACACACATATCCATAGAAGTAAATTTTCAGAAGTAATAAATAACTGAATAAATAGATGTGTTATAGCACCAGCAAGTGATTTTCAAGTACATACAGAGTACTCAGTACTGTGCTAGGTACATGGCAATTAAAACCAGATGTAGACATCCCAACGTGAAGCTGATAACATTGACAGGGACACGAAAAAATCAAAGGGCATGCAGGCACATATGCAACTTTATCTCGAGCAAATAGTAATCTTGAGGAAAGGGCAAAATCATAGGACACGGGAATTTCGTGGCTTTAGTAACGGATACAGTATAAATCGCAGATTGTGCATCTTTGAACTTTGTTGAGCAATTTAAAAAAATCACATTATTTCCAGGTATGTGGGAAAGATTTGGAGCGAGGGGTGCGATTTTCAAGCGTTCTTTAAATGATAGGAGTGAGGCACTCTAAGCTCTTGAGGGAGACAGGTAGAAAGTACATTCTGAATGAAGACACTGAAGTTAGTGGGTTGAACAGACAAAGTGGGTGGTGAGGAAGTCTGCCTGCGAAGAAGTGGAGGAGGCATTTATTATAAGCAAAGGATATGTCAAAATTACCCTTTTTAAATAGATGAATTAATGTTTAAACCCATAAAGGATCCAATTTACTGAAAATTATTGAGTCCCTTATGGAAAGCCAATAGTGATTACAACCGAGAGAGCTGTCGTTCTATAGCCTGGTACGTATGTGCCATATGTGTTTATCTTTTTCACTAGCCTACTTACATGCGATAAGACTACAGCAGCTTTCAAGATGAACATTTGACAAGCCAGCTCACCGCCGACTGACACCTCCATTTCAGCTGGCCTGACATATATAAAAAGAAATTGAATGTTTATCCGTGTGCTTTCCGGATTTGACATATGTGCCATATAAGAGTCACAGAAGGAAACTTCAGAAAAGAAATCAGGGACTGAACTTGTCAGTTTATTAATCAAAGTTTACCTGCTTCACATTACACAGAGACAAATTAAGCTGGCTACTACGGTACTTCGAAAACATCTGCTAACAAAGTCAGAAGTAATGATAAACAAACGAGTTCCCTTTGTGGTTGATTTTCATCCAGCTGCATTTAATTATAATAACGCTATCAAAGAGAGCTTCCCATTAGCTGCTAATTCAGAATGACTTCAGAAGAAACTCCCAGAGCCCCCAGTGATATCCTTCCAACTCTGGCAACTTCCTCATCTCTGCCAGTGTTTGTGGAGAGACATATTAAAGAAGTTTGGTTATCAGTCCCGGCAGTTATTGACAGCCAAGATGGTATGCAGCGGTTTTTTGGGTTTTTTCTTCCCCCAAGACTACCTTTGCAATAACGTGACCAATTAAACTTTAAAAATGACAACATTTATGACATCCGTAGTGTGGTCCGACTTTAGCATAAGATAATGAACTACCTCTTATTGAGGAAGGGAAAATCTTATTTTAATGCATATTTCAAGTAAAATGCAACCTCGGTCCTGTTATTTATTGATCTATAAACACCACAGCTAAAAATGAAAGTGACACTGGTTTTTCAAATTCAGTTAGATTGGTTTTTTTAAAGAAATATCCGAAGCCTCTCACAAGAACACTATTTCTATCCAACCTGGTGAGGAATCACCATCAAACCTTACTTATTGATCAGCATTGGTTCTTACACATTCCCGAGTATATATTCTTCCTTTGAAAGTTCCCAGCTTGAGGCAGGAGGGTGGAAATACCAAGGTAGCGCCTCTCTTTCTCAGGCTTTTCGAGTATAAGCATGAGCGATTCCTCGCCCAAATCTGGCGTCTGGCCAGCCGGGAAGCAAACACAGAGTCAAGAGCTTGCATGTGCCAACAAGGCTCAGCTGTCTACGTGCCTCTGCCTCCCCAGCCTGAGAGCGTACTGCATCTCATTTATTTGTCTTGGGGTGGCCTGGTGAGGTACAGTTAAAAGTGGACACGTACAATTTGGGAAATGGTCCACATTGATTCGGTACTAACCTCTTTGACAAAGCACCAAGCCACAAGTAGAGACGTTTCATGAAGAAAATCATAAATGTGAAGTAACCCAGATTGGGAATGGTAGGCATTTGCCAGCATTGGATCTGGCCAAGCTCCAAGGACCCATGTCATAATATATTTTCCTAACACCTGCAAGAACTTATTCAATTATGAAGGGTACACGAGATTAGGAGAGAATGGAAGAAATTTCTGTTCATCGAAAATGTTGGTACCTTTGGAGGGTTTTGTTTGCATGGTTGTTTGTCTCTTTCTTTTCCAAGGAAGAACACAAAATATCTCTAAGTTAAACGAATTTGTAAACTTCTGAGCCTCCTTTGCTATGTCAAACCCTCAAGAAGCCAGTATTGCTTATGAAAGTTTCTTGACTTATCAGAAGGAAAAATGGAAGTGAGAGAGGACACCATTGCTTTTAAGTGTGCTTCGTGGAAACTTACTTCCAGTCACCCGTCGGAGTAAGCATATGACATTAATTTCATCCTTGGCACAAAGATCAAATGATGTTGCCAATGTCATTGTTCTGTTTATAACAATATTTGTGATGAACACTGCCCTCCTCCAATTGGCTTGAGAACAAGCATTATTCTTCTGTGTTGGTTTCACAAAGCTGGGGTATGTCCTATTTCAAAAAGAATGTGCAGGCAGGAGCATGGCTTTTGGTGGTAGTCGATCAAACTAAGGATTTTCCAAATGTTGTTTTGCCGGAAGTGCATCAATGCCTACAGCCATTCTTCTACTCTAAAATTCCCCAGGCTGAGAGCCTGAGCAAATGTAGGCACAGGACCATCTTTTCAAATCAGACTTCTTCTCATATCTCTTTCCCTTTCTCTCAGCTAACCAGACTAATTTTGCAGTGGGATAAACATTTGGGGGCATGGAAGCCTCTCTGGTATAAATCTTAATACCTTCCAGTAGAAAGGGTCTTCTAAGTAGGCTGGCACGTCAGTTCAATCTCTCTAATTATCAAATTCATTGCCTTAATTTTAAAGAGTATTTAGGGGGCATCTGGGTGGCTTAGTCTGGTAAGCGTCCGACTTCGGCTCAGGTCATGATCTCACGGTTTGTGGGTTAGAGTGTGCGTCGGGCTCTGTGCTGACAGCCTGGAGCCTGCTTCACATATTGTGTGTGTGTCCCTCTCTGCCCCTCCCCGGCTCATGCTCTCTCTCTCTCTCTCTCTCTCTCTCAAAAATAAATAAACATTTTAAAATGTTTTTTTAAAAATAAAAATAAAGAGTGTTTGGTACTGGACCTCATATTCTCCTCGATAGTATATTTCTATCTATATAGGCTATTCTTACAGCTCATATAAATCCCTGAGTATGCAAATATACTCATAAATTCCATTTTAGAACATTAATAAAACCCTTAGGATTCTACCATTATATAAATACATAACTGGAAAAAAAAAGTTCACACAATTTTCAGAAAGCTCCAGGAGGCAAAAAGCAAATAAACAAACAAAAAAGAAAACAAAACAAACAAAAAAAACCCTTCAGTACATTTGCAGATCCAGGATGGTGAGTGGGTCAACTTGTGACCCTGACCTTTCCATGCCTCAGGTTCTATATCTTTAGCTCAGGAATTACACTTGCCTTAATCTCATTCTTGCTTTTTTTTTTAAATATTAACCAAGAAAATTGACTGAAAAGTACATCTTATTCTTGGCAGATAAGGAAATGGCCATTATAAAACGTAGAGTGTGAATACAGAAACAAATGGGATAGGTGGTCCACACCGGAAGTCTTGTACTTCTATTATGCGAATCTGTAAATGTCTAGAGTCAGTTACAGGTGCTTTGTGGTAGTTATCAAGAAAAAAATGATGATTTCTTATTATGCTTGACACCACAACTACATTTTATTACTACCTATCATCTTATCTTTCTCTAATTGTTGGCCATTGCCAACCATTCTGCAACTGTTGTAAATTATTTTCTTGACTTCACAGCATTCCATTGTATTTCTAGTCAATCTGTTTCTGGACATCACAAAATGGTAAGGTTGCAAGTTGCTCTGAGAAAATTGAGAACAATTTATTTAACTTATTTGGCATGTTGCTTAAACGTCAATATGTAAATGTGATTGCTTAATAAATACCACTTATTGATGTTGACTTCATCTGCCATGTCTTTTGCAGCTTAAAAATCAGGCTCAAAATTATTCTAAATTGTGAATTTACTTTCAAAGTAATATTCAGCCAACAAATACTTTCTAAATACTTCCTCTATATGTATAAGTAACCACTAACCATCTTGATTTTCACATGGCAATATGGGAAACATAGGTGCACAATTATATGTAGGTGTGAATATCGACATGTTATTGTAGTTCAAAGGAAAAGAGATATCTTTCCAACCAGTCAGGTAAGTACATTTTGTAGAAGTAGTGGCTTTATAGCTGTCCCAGAAGAATGGATGGGAATTTTCTAGTATCCAAAACATCTCAAGTCTCCATCTCCCATTTTTTCTTTAAAACTTCTGCAAGATCTGGTGTTCCCATTTCTTATCCTTTTGGCCTCTGCTTGCCATCTGTCTCTCTCCCTTTTAGATTGATGCCTCATCTAGACTGAATAGCAGGCTTTCAATTTTAGTTTCACTCATGGACATGGTCTGCCAGATCACCATGAATTTGGGTTCCTCTGCCTGTAGGCCAGTACACTCCCTATTCATGCCAAGCCCAGGTCCTTCAGCCCACCTGCCTAGTGCCTTGTTCTTCAAATATTTGAGAGAAAGAATGATATAAGAAATAGGCAAATATATTCAGAATGATTTCAATGAGAAATTCTTTATTTTTTCCATTAATCACTCCATCTAACAATACTCTGTAATCTTTCCTTCTCTGTCCTTTGAAGAAAACTCCCAAGACTTTGGATTCCCTTCAGTATTTAAAATATAGTCTAGATCAGGGTTCCTGGGTGGCTCAGTCAGTTAAGCCTCTGAGTCTTGATTTTGGCTCAGGTCATGATCTCACAGTTCATGGGATTCAGCCCAGCATCAGGCTCTGCACGGAGCTTGCTTGGGATTCTCTCTCCCTCTCTCTCTCTCTCTCTTCCCCTCCCCCCACTCTCAAAATAAATAAATAAACTTTAAAAATATCCATATCTATATCTATATAGATATATAGACATGGATAGATATAGATATTCTAGAACGTCTGTGATGACGTTCCTGCAATAGAGAAGGATACCATAGTTTGTTGTTTTATTACCCCCCCTCCTTTTTTTGCATTTTCACTGCTTCTTTTCCTTTCTGCAGTTTCCAGGTTTCCCTTGCATCACAACATTGTTGGCCTGTCAAAGGGGATACATGAGAGGTGAAAGTGTGAAGGGTAGTCATCCAAATGCCGATCTATGAATTTGTTGTGGGTTCTTCAGGGCTGCCATCTCCCAGAAGTTTCCTAAGATGGATGATACATTCTACAGCTGACTTCTTCTCTCTCTCATCTCCTGCTCCTGGGTCTGCATGACAGTTTCTTACTGGCACAGTTCCCACGACACAGGAAATCTCTGAAGCTTCCACTTGATCCACGGGATACTCACACACCCTTGTCATGGAAAACACTGATGGTGCAGACTTCCCTGATGGCTCTGTCTCTTCTTCCTCTGTGTTACAGATGCTCTATTTCTCTCTCAGAATTCTGTTTGAATAACTTTAAGCAAACTCTATGAGTTATACATATGTAACTCCCTTTCAAAACTTTTACTTTTCTCCACTCTGATGTCTGTGCCAGCAGTGGCCTCATGAATTTCTAGGGCTCAGCAAGCTTTCATCAGGAATGGAAGATGTCAGTCTTTCTTTTTGGTACATACTTTAATGTTTATGAGAAATTTCTCAATGGTCCTCAGTAGGTTTGGAAGGACAGGGAGAAGAGAAATCAAAATGTTCTCCCTCTATGCCTATACCTTACCACTCATTGAATGCATTCTAATATCTACTCATCTGCATACATCAGCAGGATGATGAGGGGAGCTGCCCTTTTTGGGAATATAGGGCCACTTGTTGCCTATTTTTCTCAGCTTTTGCTCCTCATAAAAATTCTGAAGCAACAGAAGAAGTTCCATTCAATGTTGTTTACAATAATATTTGTGTAGGAGGGTAAGGACAAAAAGGCTGAAGGGAGATGCCAGTCTATGGAAATAGAATTTTATTCAAGAGGCTATGAAATAGAAACGAAGTTTTCTGAGCAAGACACTGCCAACATTGCACTACAAAACTGAATCTTTTGTGCTTAACTCTGTTGGTTCTTAAAGTTGAAAATTCATTATTTTAATAATTTTTTTCAAATATTTTGCTTTCTTATAAATGTAGTAGCCATTTTCCCAAATATTCCCAGTCTCTTTCTCAACAGAAGTTAGAATTGGATTTCTCTGCCACCTTGGAAATAATATAGCCACACAACATACTTTAAACTACAAAATGTTAATGGCAGCTAAATCATACTTAATGGTGAGAAACATCAAGATTTTCCACTAAGATTAGGCACACAGCAAGGACTTCTCTCCCATCACTCTTTTTCAACATTATACTAGAGGTTCTAGCTAATGTAATAGGATAAGAAAATGAAATAAAAGTTATTCAGATTGAGAAGTAAGAAACAAAACTGTCTTTGTTCACAGATGATGTGCTTATCTATGTAAAGATCCAGAAAAATTTTTAAAAAGTTGAAAAATTCTGGAACTATTGAAGGATTATAGCAAAGTTGTAGATGTAAAAGTCAATCACTTTCCTATGTATCAGCAATGAATAAGTGAAATTTAAATTAAAACACAATTCCATTTACATTAGCACTCAAAAGAAATTGAAATACAGTAAAACCTTGGTATGCAAGTGTAATTCATTCTGGAAACATGTTTATAATCCAAAGCACTTGCATAGCAAAGCAAATTTGCCCACAAGAAAAAAATGGAAACTTAGATGATTTGTTCCACAACCCAAAAACATTCACATAAAAGTGATTACAATACTGTAATATAATATAAAGTAATAAAGAAAATATAAAGAAAATAAACAAATTAACCTGCACTTACCTTTGAAAACCTTCTTGGCTGGTTTGAGGGAGACAAGAGAGAGGAGGGTTATTATATAGGATGACTTTCACTGTCACTAATAGATGTTGACTATAGTACAGTATTGATAAACTCTTGTCATATACTGTATTTAATGTAACTGGCAATAAGGCAGCAGAGGAAAGGGGTCTATGTCTGCAGGCAACCTGACCTAGAATGAAGCAAAGCATTCCTAAGCTTACTCTTGTTTGGAAAAGCAAAGTACTTTCCATAGGTGCTTTGAAATGACAAAAAATACACTAGTGCCAGTTGTGGGTATCTTCCAGTGTTCTGAAAAATCACTGATTTCTACCAAACACCACAGCGTGAGACCAAGCATCCAAGCATGGGAGACAGTCACCCACAGTCCCGCAGCGAAAGAGAGAGAAGAACCATTGCTCCACTGTGATCATGTGGCATTTGGCATCACGTACTACCCATATAGCAAGACATTGCTTGTTTGTCAAGTTGAAATTTATTAGAAATGTTTGCTCATCTTACGGAGCACCAACAGAACAAGTTACTTGCAATCCAGGGTTTTACTGTATTTAGATATAACAAAATATGTACAAAATATATGTGAGGAAACTACAGAAGTCTGTTGAAAAAAAATCAAAGAACTAAATAAATTGGAGAAATACTCCAAATTCATGGTTAGTAATATTCAATATTGTTAAGATGTCAGTTCTCCCCAACTTAATCTATAGACTCAAGTAATCCAAATCAAAATCTCAGTGATTTTTTATGGATATCAATAAATTCATTTTAAAGTTTATTTGAAGAGGCAAAAGACCCATAATAGCCAACACAATATTGAAGGAGAACAAAGTTGGAGGTCTCACACTACCTGCATTGAAGTCTTACTATAAAGCTATAGTAATCAAGACAATGTGGTATTGTGAAAGAATAGATAAATAGATTAATTAAACAGAATAGAGAGGCCAGAAATAGACCCACATAAATATAGTCAAATGATCTTTGACCAAGGAATAAAGGCAATACAATGGAGCAAAGATAGTTTTTTCAAGAAATGGTGTTGAAACCACTAAACTTAGGCATGCAAAATGAACCTAGACACAGAGTTTACATTCTTTGCAAAAATTAACTCAGAATGAGTCACACCTAAACATAAAATGCAAAGCTATAAAACTCCCAGAATATAACAAAGGAGAAAACCAAGATGACCTTGGATATGGTGATGACTTTTAAGATATAATATCAAAAGCACTTTTTTTTTAAATTTTTGAGAGAGAAAGAGAGAGCGCACAAGTAGAGGATAGGGGCAGAGGGAGAGAGAGAGAGAATCTTAAGCAGGTTCCATACTCAGCATGGAGCCCAACCTGGGGCTCTATCCCATGATGCTGGAATCATGATCTAAGCCGATACCAAGAGTTGGATGTTGAGCCACCCAGGTGTGCCCCAAAGGCACAATGTATAAAAGAAATAATTGATGGGGCACCTGACTAGATCAGTTGGCAGAACATCTGACTCTTGATCTCAGGGTCATGAGTTGGAGCCCCACATTGTGTATAGAAATTACGAAAGAAAGAAAGAAAGAAAGAAAGAAAGAAAGAAAGAAAGAAAGAAAGAAAGAAAGAATCAGAATTGGTAAGAAGGAAACTGGACTTCATTGAAATTTAAAACTTTTTTTTAAAGTTTATTTATTTTGAGAAAGTGAGATGGAGTGCAAGCAGGGGAGGGGCAGAGGGAAAGATAGAATCCTCTGTACTAACAGCATGGAGCTGGAAGCAATGCTCAGTCTCATGAACCATGAGATCATGACCTGAGCCATCATGACGTCAAGAGTCAGACGCTTAACCAACTGAGCCACTCAGGTGTCCCCAAATTTAAAATTTAAAACTTTTGCTCTGTGAAAAACAATGTCAAGAGGATGAGAAGAGAAACCAGACTGAGAGAAAACATTTACAAAGGACATGTCTGATAAAGGACTGTTATCCAAAATATACAAAGCATTCTTAAAACTCAACAATAACAAAACAACACCCTAATTATAAAATTATTCAAATATCATAACAGACACCTCACCACAGATGGAAAGGAAGTATATGAAAAGCATATGTGACAAAGAAGAGATACTACACAATATGTCATTAAGGAAAGGAAAATTAAGACAATAATGAGATACCACTGCAAACCTATTAAGGAAAATGGTACAGCCAGTTTGAAGAGTGGCAGTTTCATATGAAAATAAAAATATTCATACCATACTATCCAGCAATAGTGCTCTTGGCATTTACCAATATGAGTTCAAAACTTATGTCTCCAAAAAAGCTTGCACACAGATATTAATAGAAGCTTTATGCATAATTGCCAAAGACTGGAAGCAAACCAAGATGTCCTTCAGTAGATGAATGGATAAACAAACTGTAGTCTATCCATTTACTTAATTCTAAAAAGAAATGAGTTATCAAGCCATGAAAAAACATGGAAGAAACTTAAATACATATTACTGAATAAAAGAAGCCAATCTGGAAAGGGTACACACTGTATATTTCCAACTATGAGACATTTTAGAAAAAAAAAACTATGAAGACAGTAAAAGAATCAGTCACTCAGTGTTTAAAGGAAGAGGCATAAATAGGTGGAGCACAGAAGATTTTTAGGACAGTGAAAATCCTCTACCCTATAGATGGATGATGGATATGTCATCAAATGATGGCTGTTCGTCATTATACATTTGTTCAAACTAAGAATGTAAAACACCAAGAGTGAACTGTAATGTGAACTACGGACTTTGGATGATTATGATGTGTCAATGTAGGTTGAACAATTGTAACAAATACACAACTCTGGTGGAGGGTGTTGATAATGGGAAAGGTTATTCAGGTTGGGGCAGTGACCATATGGTAAATCTCTAACTTCCCCTTAATTCTGCTGTGTACCTAAAACTGCTCTAAAAGAAATATGTCTTCAAAAAAATGAAATTAAAAAAATGTGTTCTTTATGTATTTTGGATATCAACACCCTATTGGATATATCACTTACAACAATCTTCTCCCTTTGTTGCCTTTTCAGTAGGTTGTCTTTTCATTCTGTTGATGGTTTCCTTTGATGTGCAAAAGCTGTTTAGTATGGTGTAGTCCCAGAGTATAGTTTTGCTTGTTTCCCTAGCCTGAGGAGACATATACAGAAAAATGTTACTAAGCCTGATGTCCAAGAGTTTACTGCCTATGTTTCCTTTTGGGAGTTTTATGGCTTACATTTAAGTCTTACATTTAGATCGTCAATCCAACACCAAAATAATCACCACCACTATCATCATCATCACCATCATCATCATCATCATCACCGTTGTCTGATTAAAAAATGGGCAGAGGACCTAAAGAGACATTTTTCCAAAGAAGACACAGAGATAACCAACAGACACAAAAAAATATATGTTCAATATCACTAATCGTCAGGGAAATGCAAATCTAAACCACAATGATATATCATCTCACATCAGTCAGAATGGCTAGTATCAAAAAAGACAAGAAATAACAAGTGGTGGGGCGCCTGGGTGGCTCAGTCGGTTGAGTGCCTGACTTCAGCTCAGGTCATGATCTCGCTGCTCGTGAGTTCTAGCCCCCAGTCGGGCACTGTGCTGACAGCTGGGAGCCTGGAGCCTGCTTCGGATTCTGTGTCTCCCTCTCTCTCTGCCCCTAAGCCACTCACATTCTATCTCTGTCTCTCTTAAAAATAAACAAACATTTAAAAAAAAAGAAAGAAGTGTTAGCAAACATGTGAAGACAAGTGAACTTTTATGCACTGTTGGTAGAAATGTAAATTGGTGCAACCACTGTGGAAAACAGTATGGAGTTTCGTCAAAAAATTAAATATAGAAATACCATATAATCCAGTAAATCCACTACTAAGCATTTACTCAGAGAACACAAAAACACCAATTCAAAAAGATATATGCACCCCTATGTTTACTGCAGCATTATTTATAATATCTAATATGGAAGCAGTGTAAGTGTCCATCAATAGATGAATGGATAAAGATGTGATAAATATATATATATATATATATATATATATATATATATATATATATGTGTGTGATATATATGTGATATATATATGACATATATATATAATGGAATATTGCTCTGCTGCAAAAAGAATAAAATTTTGACATTTGTGACAACATGGACTGACTTAGAGGTTATTATGCTAAGTAAAAAAAAGACAGAGAAAGGCAAACACGATATGATATCACTTACATGTAGAATCTAAAAAAACAAAACAAATGAACAAACAAACAAACAAAAAAAACAGAAACAGACTCATATATCCAGAAAACAAACTGGTGGCTGCCAGAGAGAAGGTGAGTGGGGGATGGGTGAAATAGGTGACGGAGATTAAGAGGTACAAACTTCTAGTCATATAGTTAATAATATTGTACTAACACTGCAGGGTGACGTATGATAACTACACTGATCATGGTGAGCCTTGTATAATGTATAGAATTATTGAATCTCTATGTTGTATACCTGAATCTAATATAACCTTGTATGTCAACTATACTTCAAATAATTTTAAACAGGACAAATAAATAAAATACAAAAAAAAAATGTGAATGGAAGTGACATATGGATGCTTTAAGAGCCAGTGTATGATGTGTAGTGAGCTCTCTGTGAGTGTAGTGAGCACTCTGCCACAATAACCAGAGTGTTCCAGAAAAATGGCTATCTTATCCTGGTGCTATAGACTGAATGTTTGTGTCCCTCCAAAATTCATATGTTGAAACCTAATGCCTAATGTGACAGTGTTTGGCAGTGAGGCCTTAGGGTGGTGATTGATTAGGTCAGGACAGTGGAATCCTGGTGAATGAGATTAATGCTCTTGTAAAGGTGACCCCACAGAGCTCCCTTACCGTGTTAGGACATGGTAAGAAGACACCATCTATGAACTAAGAGGCAGGTTTTCACCAGACACTGAGTCTGTCAGTGTCTTGATCATGAACCTCCCAGACTCCAGAACTGTGTGAGATAAAGTTTTGTTTAAGCCACCCAGTCCATGGTATTTTTGTTACAGCAGCCAGACTAGGACCAAAGTGAGGACCGCATAAAGCAGAATCTACCCACCCTATAATTCATATTCAGCAGGAATGAAAAAGAAACCTTGCTGTTTCAAGCCACTAAAACTTGGGGACTGTTCATTACTGTAGTAGCACTCACCTCTTTTTACTAATGTAATGAGTATATAAATATCAGTGCACTCTGGCTAAATTCTCCAAATTCCTTAAACTTCTCTACAGTATTTCCAGCCCTGTACTACTCAGATAAAATAGATTTCCCTTTGTATATCCTATCAACTGTTTAAAATCATGCCATAAATTAGTTTCAATTTTCAGTTATATGCCTTATACAACTAATGTCTTAATTGTATTTATCACTATGTCTTAATGTCAATTAATGTCATATTCAAATGTCTGGTTTTTCCTCAAGAGTAGTAGTCTTTTTTTAAATTTTTTTAAATGTTTAGTTACTTTTGGGGAGAGAGAGAGAGAGAGAGAGAAAGAGAGAGAGAGAGCATGAGTGGGGAGGGACAGAGAGAGAGGGAGACAGAATCTGAAACAGGCTCCAGGCTCTGAGCTGTCAGCACAGAGCCCGACACGGGGCTTGAATTCAACAGACAGTGAGACCATGACCTGAGCCGAAGTCAGATGCTCGACTGAGCCACCCAGGCACCCCAAGAGTAGTATTCTTTAAGAGGCTAGTCATGGTAGAAAGGTAGAGCAGACATTGGACTTTAAATTCATAGATCTCACACAATATGAACAAGGAACAAGCCTAATAGAGAAATTAGCATTGGAAGGGATAATGTTCACCTACTTTTTTTGAGAAAGGATAGAAAGAAAACAAACAAAAGGGGTCTGAAAAAAAATATGTACAGGATAGGACAGTGAATATTTAGGTAATAACCTCAGTTAAATTAGAAGCAACTTCATCTCTTGTAAGTCCTAGATGGGGGCAAAGTGTGACAAGAGATATCCTTAATTACACCTGTATTTACTGAGAAATATTATTCCTTTAAGCCTACGAAGAATAAAATTATGTCTAAGTAAGTCCCTCTCTAATTGGAGGGAACATCTTCCAGAATGAAATATAGTAAATAGAATAACCATATGGTACGTACTTCAAGTAAAGTACACTTGTCTCCTAGAATTCAGTTTAACTGCAAGACATAGGTAACTTTTAAAAAACAAAGGCAGGTTCCTATGATTAAAAGGAAACATTTTATCACAAGAATAATATGAAGGCCATGATGTATTAGTATTCCAATCAGGGGTATCTCTTTTTAAGCCCAGTGAATTTCAAAGCAACACACATTCCTGGAAAAGCTCCTATGTGTAACTTGCTTATTTCACAATGCTGGTCATCATCTCAAATACCATTTATCCCCCTAATTTATTCACAAATTTAGAGGAACTTCTTGCTGCTTTAAAAATCTTAAACCTAGCCTGCAATACTGTGAAGCAGATGAATGCTTCATGCCTCTCCCTATTCAACTATTATTTCACAATATGTTTTCTATACATTAATGAAAGCAAATGCAGCCGACCTACATAAGTTATCTGATGGACTCCACTTTTATGTTTCCACTGCTGCTGGCCTCTACTTACCTTCACCTGGGAGACCCTCTTATTATTTTCTTTTCCCTCCACTAATCTTGTTCCCGAATATACTTCAAAACCATGTTCCAAACTGTGTCTACTGGGATGTCTTGCTTAATTAATCCAAGCCAATTCTGGTCATTGTTTCATTCTGCATTGCATCAGCACTTATAAAATTATCCAATTTCATTGTTACAAGAAGACATTTTGTAGGTGAAGAGACTGAAGCCTAGAAAGATCAAAGCTATTTAAGGAAAAGTCAGGGTTCAAATATAGGCCTCATGTTTCCATGTTACCTATGGCATATTTTGTACTCTTGATTGACTATAGGTTTGATATTTTTTGTAAGTTGATTTAGAGAGTATTTTTTCTTTTCACACAGCGTACAGAGTAATTTTAATTTTTGTTTATTCTAGAGGGTGAGAGCATGAGTTGGAGGAGAGGGACAGAGAGAGAGAGAGAGAGAGAGAGAGAGAGAGAGAATCTCAAGCAGGCTCCACGCTCAGCACAGAGCCTGACACAGGGCTCAGTCACACGATCCTGGGATCATGACCTGAGCCACCAGGTGCCCCAGAATATAGTAATTTTAGATATATTTTTAAAATAATAGTAATAAGATCTATCATTTATTAGGAAATGTATATTAACACATTTGGTCCTCAAACAATCCAGTGAAATATGTATAATTATTATTTTACAAATTGAAATTTTGTACTAGGAGGGGCTTAAGTAACTTTTCTAAGACCACAAGGAGCCTCACCTGACATTCAAGCACAGGTGGTCAAGCTTCAAAGCCCATGCTCATAACCACATTACTATAGAGAAATGTTTTGTACCCTGTACCCAAATAAACCAGAATATATATCTCCAAATAAGTGTAGACTCTTTCAAGTCAGTTGTCTTGGAATATTACACATTTATGCTAATGATACTGATATTTTCCCAGAATATTTTAAGATCTGAGCTTCTGGAATTAACAAGAAAATATTTTGTGCACTCTTGTGAATATTGTCAACAAAAGCAAACCCTTTCCTATGTAGACAAATGCTATTTTGGAACTAGTCAGAAGTCAGTCACAGCAGAGCTAACAAGTGAGATGGCTAATTAAGTTTTATAAAATCTTATTCAATAAAAAGTGCACTGGGAATATAGAATAATAAGACTGTTTTTGGTGGAATGATTCATTCATAAGTTTTCCACATTAAGACAAGAATTCCAGAAATATCTTGAGTAAAGTTAGCATCCCATAATGCCTAAACAGACTCTAATAGTAAACATGTGCATTATTAGCACTTACTTCTCCTTCCAGCAACAGCCCCTATTTTCTTTGGAGACTTCATGTAGTCTTGTTGATACTCTTTGCTGGAATCCAACAATGGGCATGTGACCCAGCATTAAGCAAGGCAAGCAATCACTGAATGCCATAGCAATTGGTTCAGAGGTGGGCACATGACTGAAGCTTACTACACAGTCAGGGTGACTCTGAGCCTCAAGATTCTTGCAACCATTCCCCACATGGAGTTGTGAGGCCATGAAATTATGGCCAGAGGAGTCAGCCTACTACAAAATGAAAACTGAGCATGAAACCAAAATGTGGAGAGGAGCAGAGTCCAACTAAGGGATTAAGAAAGACCAAGTCCTGAGAACTTGGTTTGAGCCCCTGTGTCAAACTAAGCTTGACACAAGCAGTGCCTCTGGACTTTCTGGTCATTAGAGTGAACAGATTCCATTTTCTGTCACTTGCAGAAAGTTTTAGCTAATGTAGGTTGCAAGGTGGCTGCATAAAAAAATACCACTCACTGATTATTTCTGTGACCAGCTCATCATTCTGTAGTTACCCCTAGTGGCTATAGTATCATTTTTATGCACAGTATAGAGTATAAGTCTATTATGATGTAATTCTGAAAAACTTTTAGAGCAAGGTATTCTATTTTCACTCAAATGCTTGAAAACACATCTGACTTACACGAGTTTAATCTCAGAGTTATCCACATAGCATTACCTTTATTCTATGAGACTAAAGAGGTAGAGGAAGAGTAGAAAACAAAGTTTTATTCATATACATATTTTTCTGTATTACACACTAATAAATTAAGCTTGCATACAGGGATGCACTCACAACGCCTTTTTAAAACTATCTTTAAACTTATGACTGAAAGCTGCAACAAATACTCAAATATCACAACTGTTGATTTTGAAAGTCAATTTATCTAGGTAATCTGAGACATAGTTAAGCATCTTAATCTGATTTTATGGATATGATTTGAAAGTCACCCACAATTGAGGTTGAGCATTTGTATCTAGCAAGACAAAATTATATACAACCAGTCATTTTATAGTAACACAAATAAAAATCAAGTAAAGCAGATAAAACAGCATACAATATCTAGAATTATTATTATATTATATGACATAACATTTAAAATGTCAAAATAGCGAATATATTTCTACGAAGACTAGATATATCATCCAATTGCTGCCCAAAATATACAAAAATTACCTTTTTTAAAGTTTTATTTATTTTGAGAAAGAGATGGAGAGAGCATGCATGAGCAGGGGAGGGAAAGACAGGGAGAGGGAGAATCCCAAGCAGGCTCTGCATTGTCAGTTCAGAGCCGGACACAGGGTTTCAGCTAGGGAACCATGAGATCATGACCTGAGCAGAAACCAAGAGTCAGAGACTCAGCCACCTGGGCCACCCAGGAGCTGCCTATTGTTTCTTATTTAAACTGAACACTCCAACTTTTCTAGATTTCTTCATCACCACCATCATATTTCTTTACCACCTCTAGTGATAAAAATTGTTCTGTCCTGTGATATATAAGTTACATTAAATTTAATTTTCACACATTCACGTGAGTTATGTTAACATCTTTTTTTAAAATTTGGTTTCTATTTCTTTAAAAGAATGCATTGAAGACAGTAGCTTTCAAATGAAAAACAATTTGATCAAAGAACAAACCAATATGAGTGATTTAAAACTATTTTAGTAAAGTCTGATACTCTTTAGAATTGAGAATATATATGAGTATGAATATAACAATATAAAGCAGTAAAGATTCTCAGGAAAAATAGGCAACTGAGATAAAATAAATTTCTCTAAGAAATGTCATTTCTGTGCCATTAATGCTATATTCTTTTTAAGTCAAAGAAAAACCACTACAGATAATTTTGGATATTCTGAAGAAGTTAACTTTCCCTTTATAATGTAAAACCTTTGAATTAAAATGGTTAAACAACAACTTCTCCTTTCCTCTTTACTAACAGAGCCAAAACCTTCTATGATCCACTTTGAGCACCAACATCCCAATCCAAATTTCAATGAGGGGCCTCGAGTGGTCTGAACCAAGCAGTAGAACTAAGCTTGCCACAGGTTGGGCTCAAGGAGGGTCATATAACCAAGTCTAGGCCACTCATGGATGCATGCTTCCCTGATCACAGTAACCCATTCCTTGGGGGCAGGTGACTTAAATTGGTCCAATCAGAATACACTTGAGATTTTTTGTTCAAGATTCACAAAAGAGAGACACTTCTCTTTCTGGACTTGGACAAGAAAACTGGAATTTCATTTCCCCAGTTACTGTATCCACACAATTTTACCAAATGCTGCACTGATTTGTTTTTTGCTGTATCTATACAGAAACTAGAAAAGTGGTATTTGCTATTTTAAAGTGAATTTTAAAACATAGATAGCTAACTGAAATAATTAAATCTTAGTAAAATAAAAACAAAAATCGTTTGTTATCTACATTTCTTAGGAATGTGTACACGGAGATCTAGTCAAAACATCGGCAAGACCTTTACTAGTCAAACTGGAAACAATAACAAAAATGAAAGTTTCTTTCAGGTAACAAATATTTAAATAAGTAATGTGTTATGTTTGTAAACAATCTTGTATCTATGTTTTAATACAGTAGAAACCATATTCCATACAACAATAGACATACACAGTGTATTGACAATATTCACAAGTTTTGTGAATCTCCCTGACAAGTGTTGAAACAACACATGAATTCCACTTCTATTCCTATTAAGTGCAATCTCTGGATATCATAGGATGGGACAAAGTTTATAAAGGTAAACATTCTTGGCAAAGATAGCACTTAAAAAATAAAGCCACCAAGGCATCTGTTAAATATGTTGTTTGGTAACTACAAGAATATTGGAAGGTGTACGATTTCAGATGCCTTGCTCTCAATACCTTATTTTTCACTCACTTTGTATGAAATATACCACTCACTTCAGGGCAATACTTTAGGTCTCCTTGATTTTTCTAGATTATTCCACCACCTTTCTGATCACCTTCCCATCTCACAAAGCATAAAACCTATTAGATTATCCCCCAGACCTTTTATTTCTAGAATAATCTGTACTCTTGACAGCCACAAACTACTTGAGAGTTTGTGTTAATAGGCACCTGACATCATTTTCATAAGTTTTTTTTTTTTGACACTATCCTTTAATTAACAGGATGGAGACTGAATAAGCCTGTCAGATGTTTCAACAAAATAAGAAGGAATATATTATAAAACCACAAAAGTACATTGATTGTGTATACAAAGATATATAATTAAAAAGTACAAATCAAGGATGGCTATTTTGCACTTGACTTCAGTTATTTTGCACATTTGTGGCCTAGTAGTATTCACTGTTAAGGATACGATTGTATGCGTTTAGAGTAGATCTGCAGTAAGCAATTTTATAGTTTAATGAAAATAATCATAGTTTGAGTAAGTAGTATGAAGTGTATCTGCTGCTCCTTACCCCAAAATAAAGCTCCAATTTAATTATCATGATCTGGTTATATTTGGAGTGGGTTCTAGCAAGTAATGATGATTCTCAAAGTGCAAAAAAAAAAAAAAAAAAAAGGAAAAAAGGAAAGAAAGCATTTCAAGCTATTTTTTTCAGATTTCATCTTTAATTTCTCTATAAAATTGATACAATTTCCACTGTGATACAGTATGTGCTACTGTGAAGATGGCATTAATGTGCTGTCAGTTTGACAGCTTACTTTAACTTAACACCATTTGGTGAAAGAATACATTTTTAAATCTTTTTAAATATATCATATGCCACTGTTGCTACTTGCTCTTAATTTTTAGACTATCAAACAGTAACGCTATGCGCTAATGTAAAACTATACACGTCCCTACTCAAATTCTTTACAATAGCTTCAACTGTCTCCTTTGCAGATATTTTTTTTTGTTAACGTTTATTTATTTTTGAGACAGAGAGAGACAGAGCATGAACGGGGGAGGGTCAGAGAGAGGGAGACACAGAATCCGAAACAGGCTCCAGGCTCTGAGCCGTCAGCACAGAGCCCGACGCGGGGCTCGAACCCACGGACAGTGAGATCGTGACCTGAGCCGAAGTCGGACGCTTAGCCGACTGAGCCACCCAGTCACCCCGTTTGCAGATATTTTTTAACTGTGTATCAAAATCAGAGTAATAGATATGTTTTCTTTTTTTTTCCTTTTTTTCTGTTTTTTGAAATGTAAATGCTTTGATTTCTGCCCGCAATGGACATGCACTTGAATCCACCCAAGGGCTCCTTTGAGGGATAAAAGGGTTCTGGTAGCATATAGTCATTCCATGAACTACTAGATGATTGGAAGCAAGGCTTGAGTAACTCTAGACGAAGTGAGGAATCTGATGAGAAAAATCATGACTTAGTTCCATATTTTAAGCTCTTCATTCCACTAATCACATCAATTCACTCTTCCAACAGACACTGAGAACCAACCAACCAATCACCTGCTAGGTGATTGCACTGCGCTAGACCAGTGCTGAAGATGACCAAGCCTCAATAGAAGATGTACAATTAGGTTGACCATGACACTAGACCATCAGGAGTGCTACACAAGCAATGCACAACCTCCTACTACAGCTTACAGAAGGACATCGGACACACGACGTGAAGTCTAAATCCCAATGCCACAAACCAAGTGTGTGCCTAAACAGATTCCAAATGTCCCAAAGACTAAACCTTGAGTAAAAAAAAAGTATTTTCAGATCACGAAACTTTAGGGGTCATTTAGATACCTCTCTCCAATTTGTTCCTAAATTTGACTATAAAGCGTACCTGAAAGTTAAAATTATTGCTCCCAAAAGGACTTACCCAACAGTTATTTGGAACACCTTATTAAAGGAGTCAGAGATTCTTCAACACAGAAGTCTGTCTTGGTTTAAGTGTGATGATTCCATTCATCATAAACACATGAAAATTATCGGCATGGGTATGTAGAGCCTCTCAAACCCAACTGCTTAGGAAAAAAAAAAAAGAAAAAAAATATATGTTTTTCTTTTTCTGTTTTCTTTTAGAGAGAGAGTATGTCAGCAGGGGAGGGGCAGACGGAAATGGGGAGAGAGAATCTTAAGCAGCCTCCATGCCCATCATGGAGCCCAACGCAGGGCTTAATCTCAGGACTATAAGATCACGACCTGAACTGAAATCAAGAGTCAGATGCTTAACTGACTGAGCCACCCACGCATCCAGAAAAAATATTTTTTAAAACAACTTTCCTTTCCTACTAATCAGAGTTTATACATAACAGAAACTTCTTTTTTTATTTATTTCTTAAAATGAATACTTACTAAAAAGACACATTTGATTCTTTTTGTCTGCTACTGATTCTTGCTAGGACTATTGTTTGTCAGGTTATTGATGCTCATTAATTGTATGAACATAGGTTTGACGTTACATACACCTGGCTTCTAGTTCAATCCCATTACTTTTACCTGCTAGGTGATTGCAACTAAGTTATTCAATCAGCTAAGGTTTGGTTTCCTAATTTGTAAAATAGAGGCAACATTTCCTTCCCAAAAGATTGTCATGAGGATTAGTTATATAACAAAAAATGCCTAGAAATTGCTCTGTATCATTAGCAAGTTGTCCATAACATTTGATACTATTGGATGCCAAGTACCAAATAGGGAATAAGAAAAAGTCATTTTCTAGATAAATCATTGCCAGGGAAGCTCTAGTTAACTAACTGTATACCAAAGAGGAAACAATACTGTTTTGCTTTTGTTATGTCAACATTTTCTAATTACTAACATTAGCATCAGTTTCGCCACCCATTGGTACCTTGATTCACTACATGCAGCGAATGATAATGGTATCATTAGGATTATATGGGAAGCTTTTAAAGAACTCAGGTTCCTGGGTCTCACCTTAAACCAACCAAATCAAAATCTTTTGAGGTGAGGCTAAGTAATGTACTTTTGAAATTGCTCCCCAGGTGATTCTGATGCTCAACTAAGTTTAGGAAACACTGCAATAAATGACCCAAGTCAAGGTTAAGTACAGTAATACAAAAAAAAAAAAAAATACCTTCGTGTTTAACCTACTTCTAAGATTTCGGTACAAAAGACTGACCTCGATCTAGCTGAAGAGCAATTAACTCCTATCTGTCTTTATTCATCCATATAAAAAAGGGCAGGGAAAGATAACACTGGGTCAGTTAAGCACCCTTTTCATAAAGCTTTTCTTAATGTGCTATTTTTATGTCAATTTGCCATCATCTAAAACCTTAGAAGCATTTTTCTAAAAAAAAAAAAAAATAGGATGGGGGATTTAAACATACCTAAGATCAGAGGTTCCCTGCCGTTTTTACATGCTGCTACCATGCGTGGGGGAAGGGCAGGGTGCTGTGAAAATACTGATGCCTGGGACCCACGTTGAGCCAATTCTCATTCAATTGGTCTGGGTGCTCTCTGGTGACTCTAGTGTAGGGTTCAAACTTCACCGCTGTTGTGAGTAACGGCTAATCTTGAGAATGATCGGCTTCACCAGGAATACTTGTCCTCTATCCATAATGTGGTTTCCAAACTCCACTGGTCCTCAGAGTCACTGGCAGTTCCCAAAAGGCCAATTCAGTAACTATGAAATAGAGTCATGGAAAGTGTATTACTTAAAATTTCCCTACATATCTTTAATAGTAATGATAATAATTATAATAACTAAGATCCACGGAGCATTTATATGCCAGGCAGTGTTCTAACCCCTTTGCATATATTAACTAATTTAATCTCTTCCATACAACCAGTGAGTAGAGGGTCATTGTGCTCCTTTCACAGTTGATATTACTGGGGAACAGAGTAACTTGCTCTACAACACAGAGACCCAGGGTTTGTACCCAGGCTGTGAGATATCAGAGGTATGCTTTTAATGCATATGTTTTTATTTAGATAGATGCACATTATGTTGTAGGTGAGGAAATCCACATGAAAAAAAAGCAATTATTTCAAGAGAACTTAAAACCAGCACAATAAAATCATTAGCAGAGCCACCTACCCATTAATTACACCAGCCATAAAACACCTATATCTTCTAAAAAGAGTGAACTGTTTTCACTGTCAATCCTTCTTCTAAAACCTTTGCAACTATAAAGGTCAATGGCTAACGGTTGGACCTGGTCATTTTCTAGATCAACTTTTTTACTGCTTTTCTTTTCTTTGCTGGATTGGTTGCCTTTTGTGTATACCCATGATATGTTGGCAGTGAGCTGGTACCGAACTAGCTGGGAGCTGGGATAGCTGCCATGGTCCTTTAGTCCCTTTGAATATCTGTCAATGTCCGGTTTTTTTTTTTTAATTTGAGTATAATTGGCATACAATGTTACATTAGTTTCAGGTGTACAACACAATGATTCAATAAGTTTTTATGATATGCTATGCTCACCACAAGCATAGCTACAATCTGTCGCCATACAACGCTATTATAATGCCATGGAGTATATTCCCTATGTCATACCCTTTATTTCTGTGACTTAATTATTCAATAACTGGAGGCCTGTATCTCCCAGTCCCCTTCACTCACTTTGCCCTTTCCCCAACCCCCTCCCGTCTGGCAACCATCAGTTTGTTCTGTGTATTGATAAGTTCTCTGTACTTATAAGTTTGATTCTGTGTTTTGTGTATTTGTTCATTTATTTGTTTTGTTTCTAGATTCCACAAATAAGTGAAATCACTAGGCATTTGTCTTTCTCTGTCTGACTTATTTCACCTAGCATAATACCCTCTAGGTTCAGCCATGTTATTGCAAACAGCAAGGTCTCATCCTTTTTATGGCTGAGTAATATTCCATTGTGTGTGCGTGTGCGTGTGTGTGTGTACGTGTGAGTGTGTATACCAATCTTCTTTATCCATTCATCTATCGATTGATGCTTGTGTTGCTTCCATATCTTGACCACTGTAAATAATGCTGCAATAAATATAGGTGTATATATCTTTTCAATGTAATGTTTTCATTTTCTTTGGGTAAATACCCAGTAGTTTGATGTTCAGTTTTTAAAAAAAAATTTTTAATGTTCATTTTTTCTTGAGAGAGAGAGACAGAGTGCGAGTGAGGGAGGGGCAGAGAGAGAGAGGGAGACACAGAATCTGAAGCAGCCTGTAGGCTCCGAGCTATCAGCACAGAGCCCGACACGGGGCTTGAATTCACAAACCATGAGTTCATGACCTGAGCCGAAGTCAGACACTTAACCGACTGAGCCACGAAGGCGCCCATGTGATGTCCAATTTTAAAAGAACTTGTCATTCTCTCTCTTTGAATATATGTGTACACATAACTTAGACCAATGGGCTATTTCTGGGTACATAGTGCAGTTCAGAGACCATAGCACTTAACAACATTTGTTTATTGCAAATAAAATTATGAACCCAGGAAACCATATATGCTTAGTTTCACCAACCAGCAGACTTGAACATCTTTTCTATGCTGTCCTGTACTCTAATTTCCTAAGTAACATATTCCCTTACAACAATTATGTCCTCCCTAATGAAACCAACCCTTCACTACATGACCCCAAATTAATGTTTATGTCAGTAGGGTCATTTTCTCTGGAATTTCTGGCCATTTGAATTATAATGGTTACTAGCCAATCAATCACAGTACTGGGTGTGATACGTTTGGATTCTCAAAGATTCTAATGGTATGCTGTCCAAAATGGTAACCACTAGCTATATAGAACTACTGAGCACTTGACATGTGACTAGCTTGAAAAAAGATGTGCTATAAATGAAAATACATACTGAATTTGGACAGTATGAATAAAATACCAAAACTCACATCAATAGTAATTTTAATTATTGTACTTCTAAATAAAAGTGGACACACTTAATAAAATACGTTATTGAAATTAATTACAACTGTTTCCTTTTATTCCTTTGAATATGACTAGAAATCTCAAAATTACATATAAGGCTTGAATCTGTGGTTCACATATGTCTATTGGAAAGCATTTATCTAAAATACCAATGATTCTTCTGGCAGCTCCTGTATTGTGACTGTGCCACTTTTACAGCTGGGTGACATGAAACAAGTTACCTAATTTCTCCATTCCACAGTTACTTAGCTGGTCCCATAATGCTATTGGCTAAGCTTTGCTGTAGCAATGACATGCTAGCATGCTTTCAAATTCCCAATACAGAACCAGGTTTCTCAATGATCTTTTCATACCCTCTTGCCTACCCATCCCCAAATGTCATCACAATTTGGCAGCAAAGAATAATGCGGACATTCTTTTCCATTCTGTTAGAAGAGGGACAACTCACTCTCAATGAAAATGCACTTGAAAATGTTAATTTTTCAACTTTTCCCTCCCACTTTCTACAGGGACCGTTTATAAACCACTTAGAAACTTCTTCAAATATAAAAATTGGATAGATGCCAGTTTATCCAAGTTTCCAGTTAATAACTAGCCAGTGATCAGGTGTTTCAATCAAAAATGATTGAAACAAGTGTGTTGAAGAAGTAGATTAAAGTGAAATCGATCAATGAATCAATTACTTGCAGCATCTTTAGGTGGTGGAATTTAAAAGATATAAATGAAAAATAAATTATCACTGTAAAATTATTAAATTCAAATTCTAAATAAACTTTCACCATTTTATAGTGTTTCACATTAAATTTACAGCAGCAAAGATGTCATTACTTTTAATCAATTGACAGAACTAATTTGAGAATAAAATACAGTTAAGCACCTGGCAAAAATAACTTAATATTGCTTATGATCCTATTCATGTGATGATTTTCTCTTTACCAGAAGTTTTCTCATCTGTATTACTCAAAGAATTTCATACTTTTGATAGGTGCTGTCACTTAAAAAGTTTGATATTAAAATCCAGGGTGGAAATGTGTGAAATTCTGCATTTCCATAGTTTTTTTTTTCCACATCAACAAAAAAATTAAATTACTGTAAGCACACATACATACTAAATATTTATTTAGAAAACACCTGAAAAAAAGAATCCATATGCCCATAATCTTTAAAATAGATTTGGGTAAAATATCCATTAGTAGTAAAACCGTGTCATTGGTTGGCCATGTTATATGGTGGGAAGTGGGGGACAGTGGTGCAGGGTAGGGACTGGTGCGAAGAAACAGTCATCTTGGAGATTTACTCATATTCTTAGTAGGTAATTTTAAACCAAGAAATGTATGCATGCAGACATAATAAGGGAAGTGAATGCCTGCTCCTATTCTCCCCACGAAGGAGTCTCTAATCTGGTCTAGCTTGTAGGAGCGCCTAACACTCTCATTCCAGTACTTGGTGCACAATGTGTTCACATGCTGGAAAGAAGAATTAATTGACTGGCATAGCTTTATAATGAAATAATGCAAAGACTATTTAGCAAACTCAGTTATTTCTAAATTTATCAAAGATGGTCTCCATGTGTTAGTCAGTTGCAGGCAGTTATTACAGAAACAATAATTCATGTACCCAAACTGTCTGTCTGCTTAATTCACAAAGGCAGCTCTTTGGACTTTGTTTAAAAGACACCTATGAACTTTTTAGGAATTGCATTTTGATAAATATTTAGTGGAAATGTGGTTTGCACGTGGCTAAAGCGTAAAGAACAATCCCCACATAAGACTCCAGTACAAAAATGAATACCTAGAACACCGAATTAGCTTTAAAAATATCAACAATGCTACTAAATTACTGAGCAAAGAAGAAAACAGATGAGAAAGATCAATATTTTCACTTTCTTTGAGTACAGGTGAAATAACCTGATCTCCTTGTTCAATGATTTGAATTGCCAATTTATTTTCAACCATGCACGTGATGACCTTTTGAGAGCTATATACTATTTCTCTGATAATTGAAAGGTCAAGACATGTCCCCTTAAATCTCATACACTTTAGGGCATGTGTATCTGCCAACTTCACAGGTTATTAGTGTATAAGTAGAAATAATTAAAACAGCATTCTAAACCCCCCAGAGTCTGAACAAAAAAATTCAGAGGAGCATATGAGTATAAGGGATAGTTCAGGAGTGGGGGATAATGAAAAAAACATATCAAAACTTTCTCCTGCCTTAAAGAGTGTGATTAATACTATTGAGAGCACACTGGGCATCTCTGTATTGCCTGATATCAATCATGAAATCCCCAAATACTCCAAAGACTCTTCCAGCAGCACTTTCAACCCATCAGAAACTACCAAGTAATGGACTTTTCTGAAAAAGCCTGTCTTCATGTGATTTCCAACTCTGTTTCAATACCAAATAGCACTGAATGCTTATCAGATCTAATCCAAACTGCCAAGAGCTCAGAATTCTGCCCATCTGTCACTAGGTTATTGGTTCGAGACAATATTAAGACAAAGAACAAGAGACAAAATCAGTTGGAAATTTTTTTTTTCAACTTTTGATACTTTTCTTTATTGTCTATTGACCGGCAAGCCACGTGCTTCCAAACAAATCAACCAACTTACCTCGGAAATGAGTTACCACACACAAAAATGAGCCCAACTACTTTGGGATACTCACTCAATCTCTCCTTTTTCCTCTCTTCTCCCCTCCTCACTTCACCCTTTGTCTCCTACCCAGTGATTTTGGTGTGAAAGAAATGTCAAAAACAAACACAAGGGAACTCTCAGGAGTATAAGTTCTCTACCTATGTGGACTGTTTCACTGAAGGAAAAAGGGAATTTACATAAAGTTAAAACAAAGTTTTATATCAAGCTTACCATTGATATTACAGAATTAAAGGACGTCTTTATTATAATCTTCTTTTCTATTACATTGTGTCATTAAAATATAGGACACCAGCAATGAAACTAAAAAGTAAATATGCACATATCCTTATCCGTGCAGGGAAGCAATAAATCTCCCTCGCTGATAGCAGCTGTTCTACAGCTATCATTTGAATAGTACAGCTGCCACAACAATATCACATTTTATAGTTAAAAAGCAGTCAAAACTTTAATGTTACAGTGGAGGTAGATATACACTGCACTATAAATAAGCATTCTCTAATGAAGAAGTGAAGCATGTTTATTTTTTTCCTAGACGTACCATTGAATAACATATCTCACCTACTGCAATCTGTCATAATAGAACTCATTATACTTGAACGTCTATAATACAAAACCCTGATTTATACTAATTAGGCTGGCTTTCATTGAGACATATGAGAACTTGAAAATACTTGGCCTGAGAGGCAAACTTTACTTCTTTCTTTAAAATATATATATTTCCACTTCTTGCTTCAAAATACAAGCCTAATGGATCTTTGGAAGGATTTGGTGCTCTTTTCCTTCCATATATTTTAAACTTGTGGGTTTGATTGGCAGAGGTGAGAGTTACATGCAGTTTGGGGAAACTCAGTTTGGCAAATGCTTGAACCTAAAATGACTAGCTGTGCAGCAGGCTTATTCAGAGCAATGTGATCTCAGTCTAAAGACGGCATCACGAGTGGTCTCTCCCTCAGTGCCTTATGGGATGTAGTTTTGGGGCTGGTCACTTGCTGCCAGGACAAAAGTTTAGCCCTCCACACACATTTTAAAGAGACCAGCTTCCTCTGAGGGAGTAAAAAGGGATGTGAATAAATATGCAGTAGCCCCGCCATATCCATAGGGAATATGTTCCAAGTCCCCCAGGGGATGTGTGAAACCCCAGATAATATTGAAGCCTATATATACTATGCTTTTTTTTCCTATACATACACGTCTATGATAACATTTAATTTATAAATTAGGCACAATAAGAGATTAACAAAATAATAATAAAATAGGACAATTGTTATAAATACTGTAATAAAAGTAACATGAATGTGGTCTCTCTCGGTCTCTCTCTCAAAACATCTTATTGCGCTCTACTCACCCTTCTTGTGCTATGAGATGGTAAAACCCTATGTGAGGAGATGCAGTGAGGTGAATGACGCAGGTGCTGTGACATAGGGTTAGGCTACTACTGACCTTTTGATGATTTTTCAGTAGGATCATCTACTTCCCGACCACAGTTGACCTTGAGTAACTGAATCACTGAAACCATGGAAAGTGAAACTGTGGATAAGGAGAGAGTACTGTACCCTATGCCAAAACAAAACAAAACAAAACAAAACAAAAGTTAGGAAGCATTTTTATATATTTTTTTTGAAAAGACAAAGTTTTTGCTATTTCATTAGCTGGTCAGCTGATATCAAACAGGATGCTTAAACAAACATGGAGAAAACCATGAAACTCTGCAACTCATCTTTTAGAATGTATCAAATCTCTCCATCAATGAGCAAAGACAGTTCATGCTAGCCAGTCTGAAAATTCTGATAAAGGAGCCCACTATACCTTTCGAAGTGTTGCATTTTACAATTTTGGTGTGGTCCTGTCACATTATGCTCATTAATATGTGGCAACACCACAGTCCTATATTAAAGGGGAGTACCTCCCTCTTCCTCTGTGCCACAATGGGTACCTTTGGCATCAGAGAAGCCACTTGAAGTAAAATGTCCCTCACACCATGAGGTTTGACACTTATGCTCATAGTATTGCCGTCTGAAATGCAGCAAGCCAGCACCAAAACTGCTAAAAATGAAGCTGTAAATGTAGAATCTATAAGCACGAGGAAAGCCTGTAAATGAAGTTCCATTTCTAGGCTTTCTTCAATTCACCAATTGGACTGCATCACTGTTACAGAATCATGCAAAGCCAAAAAAATGTTGTTGTATTTCATATGCCAACCCTCTGTGGCAGTCTGTCCAAAGGTGTAACTCAGAAGCACTGATTGTGGAGGACATGTTGCAGTAAGAATAAACTTGGTGAATTGGACTAATTTCAAATTTAGTTTGGAACTGGTCCAAATGATCCAAGAGTATGCACTGGGACATTGGGTACATTGATAATTTGGGCAAGCAATGTTAACAAATATTCACTAAGTTCCCACTAAGTCCGAAGCCCCAAATAAATGCTATGTATTTATATAGATATAAATAATGCTCAGTGTTTCTATAAGATCTACAAAGTATAGAAAAAGATTTTTCCATAGGTATGCATAAAAAGAGGCTGAGCATTTTAAGGGCAACATGTTTCTGGTTCTCAGAGATGAAGTGATAAT
This sequence comes from Panthera onca, assembly GCF_046562875.1. Lineage (NCBI taxonomy): Eukaryota > Metazoa > Chordata > Mammalia > Carnivora > Felidae > Panthera > Panthera onca. The sequence continues at coordinate 85,839,799 of NC_138346.1, forward strand.
TAAAGAACACCAGGACATTTTACGAGAGAGTATCACACACATACTCTCAAGTGATTTTCACCATCACCACAAAAAGGGGATGCTATATATTCCCTCGTTTTGCACATGGAAAACTGGAGCTCATGTCTGTTACTTGGTTAGGAGAAGGGCTTGAAAATGAATGGGTTTTCAATACTCAGAGATAGTGAAAAGAATTTCAGTCTTAGAGATCGGCATGAGCAGAGGTCAATACTCATGAAAACACTTGGCTTATTGAAGCAAAAGTGAGTGGTCTTGTGTCCCGGTGCATAGTGGATGTGTGTTTAGGAGCTGCAGAGGCACTGGGTGAGTGTAGCAGAGAACAGGGTGATAGAGTAAAGCCCCAGGCTAGAACTTTATCTGTTGATCAATCCGTTTGGAAATGGGGCCATGATCTCAAGGGAAAAGAAATACAATTGAGATGGGGGGGGGGTGTGTTTTAGTCAGTTCAGGCTCCTATCACGTCCCACAGACTGGGTGGTTTAAACAACAAACATCTATTGCTCACATTTCTGGAAGCTGGAAGCCTAAGATCAGAGAGCTAGCACGGTCAAGTTCTGGTAAGAGCCCTCTTCCTGGCTTGTAGATGACCGCATTCTCTTCACCTGGTGGAAAGAGAGATATCTCTCCTGTATCTCTTCTTATAAAGAGACTAATCCCCTTCACGAGGGCTCCACCCTCATGACCTAATTACGTCCCAAAGGGCCTACCTCCCAACACCGTCATGTTGGGAATCAGGGCTTTGACATATGAATTCTGGGAGGATACAAACATTCAGTCTATTGCAGGGAGAAAGAAAGAATGAGGTGTTAGGATAGCTCAATAAATACTTCTCTTAAAATACTTATTTCCCTTCTGTCTTGTTCCTGAGATCTTTATCTACTTCTGCATATAAATTTCTAGGTACAGCTGCATTTTCTATGAAGTGAGCCATTTGAAAAAGAAATGCTAATATATGCATTAATGTATGTACACACACATATATATATTTCTTTGTGCGTGGGTATGTATATATACATAGTATGTTATCTTAACAGGGTGGGAGTAGCCCTTCTGAACCAGAGCACACTATCCCACAAAGAATAAATTCAGAAATAAATGGCTGCGTGTGTTTCTGTGCCATCCTGAGGTAATCAGCTCCTTTGAAGGAGCATTCATTTTTTTCCAGACCCCAGAGGCACCATGTACTGCCTGGAGACATTAATACTCCCATTTATCCCCAGGATACCTGGGAGAATCTTACTATGCAAAAATATTGTTGAGAGCTTTAGATAAAAGGGAGTGATACACAACAAATTCTACAGCGGAGAGAGCTCTCTACAACCTCAGAAGAGAGAAAGACTCTGGGCACAGGAAACAATTTGAGCTTTCTGAATTTTTGATAATTTAACAGTCAGTGTGGCCACAATTTTGAAATTAGTCTGATCTCCCATGTACTGAAAGGCTCATCTATAAACAGAGAGTCTCAGAGAGAACCTGATGAGGAATGAGGTATGCTAGGGAAACACCTTTTCTTATAGGCAGGACTGTTACTAACTTCGAGGAAATCATCTAATTACAATTTTAAAACTTCAGGCCCATTGTCAGAGAGCCTGATTTGCTGCCTTTTCATTCCTCAACTTAGTTTCATGAGAAATACAATGGCATTGTATGAATACATACGATATCATCAGATAATGACAAATACCTTTTGTCACATTATAGTCTAGGTTGCTCGTTTTGTATTTACAAGCAAATTGTTACTCAAAATATGAAACACTGGCATTTAGAGAAATACAGAAATTACTCACTTCCCTGGAATTCTGCATGACAAATTAGTACTGTGCTTTAACTCTAATAAATGTAGCTGTAGCAGAGTTTTCATAAACATTCTTGAGATGTTCTTCTGGAGTAGCTTTATTTTGGCACCCTACTTTTCCTGCTTAAACAAATGAAAAGGTTGGCTGATATTGTCAAAATACAGCACTTCTGGTGAACCAAGAGCCATTTATTAAAATAATGTATTGATGCAGTGTCATAAAATACAAAATCATATTTCTGCAGGAAAAACCTATTACCCTAAGCCAAGATTATTTTATTTTAAAAGAAAAATTATTGCAGTTGTGGATTCTGAAAGTAATATGATGTGGTTCAGAACTTGGCCTTTCACGGTGGCTTTTAATGCACCATGATACGTTATGTAAAAAAGATATTTGTATAATTAACAAGTGTTGTCTTCGTAGAAATGCATTAACTGAAAGTAGATTTTGAATATCTTATGACTCAAAATTACTAACTTAAGAACAGAAATATGATTTTTCTCTAGTTGTAGTAAGGCTTTAACACATAGGCAAGTGCAACAACAACCAAAACACACTCGCGCGTGCACACACACACACACACACACTCCTCTTGGAGGGTCAGGGCTCTCCAGAGCTGACCATTTTCCTGATATCATTTTAATCTTGTCCTTTGTCACAGCACTGCACTTTTTGCTCTAAAGGTTTCAGCACTAAAAAGTGGGGAGGTGAAGCCATAGTTCAATTCAATTTATTTTTATATTGCCTCTCATACGAAGTCTCTCAAAACGCTTTACAGTAAGAGATAAAATAATCATATAACACTTGCCCATATTCGAAACAGCAGCGATCACCCAGACAGCAAAGGGGGAAAGCTGTGCACAGTCATGGGTCAAAGTCCCTGGTGAAACACCCCTCGTTTAGAAGCCATATAAATGAACATTTCAGCAGAGTGACGTGGCCATATAATATCACTCGCCAAGCCCTACATTCTCAAGGGAGAAGTAAGGGGCTTCATTTTTCCATTCAAATAGAGCATTATCTCTCCTAAAGCCCTGGTGATCTCAACTAGTTGACCAGTTTCCTCTCATATGCAAAACTAAAGAGCCAAAGCACAGGAACATGCTTTCTTTCTATTGTTGCCAATTACTTTAATCACACATGATTTATGGCTTCCTGGAAAGCAGTTGTTCTGGGGCACCTCTTTTCCTTGTCTGTGTTCCATATTTTGGCCCCAAGAGGTAAAGGGGAAAGGCTGGTGGAAAGACTAAAATGGGTGGTCTTCCTTTTAGTCAACCTCTAGCGCACGTACACACACATACACACACACACACACACACACACACACACACACACACAGGAAATACTTACACTTGAGACTTGAAAACTCAGAATGAATCAGTGACAGTCCGGGGCAGGAAGAAGGAATAAGGGAGGATGATGGAGAAAGAATTTTTGCTAGATAAGGCAGCCCAAATTAAATAATAATTCCCACTGGAAAAAAAAAAAGCAAAAACAAATGTCTGGAAAGGATAATGAAAAAGCCAATCCTGGCAAAAGGAAATTAGGTCAAATCGATATATCAAGTTTGTATAGCACTTTTAATTTACAAAAGGGTTATTCTGCACTTGATGTAAGGAAATTGGAGATGTTACTATTCTCTGAGAGTGATAGAGTTACCCAGCATGGGAAGAACATACAGTCAGCAGTGGAAGCTACCATATTTACAAAGATGTTCTTTTACAGAGCAAATAGCAGTTTGAAATTATGAGGCCCAGTGAAAGTAATTCTCGAAAAAGAAGCTTCTCTCCAGACCCCCAACCCCATCACATAGTTTTTCAAGTATGGAGATCCAACATTCTCTATCGAAAGCATCTTTTTTTTTTTTTTTTTCAAAAAGTGCAAAAATCAAAAGGATCCTCTGGCTTCAGGAGAATCCATAGTATTCATATCAGTAAATAATCCAAAATCTGTTTAGGAAGCATGTTTCTAAAAGGATATGAACCTTTTCTATCTTCTACTTCTTTAATAGAGTCACATCTTTATAATACATAATAACAAACAGAATATATTGTAACTCATTTCTTGACCTTTTAATATTTCTGTCACTGATTGTCAGAGTTGAGAACTACTCTCTATCCTGAGGTGATGGATTATTTAATTAACCATTGACCTTTTCCCAACATTTGTTGACAATGAGCACAGTCCCATGAAAGCTGCCTGCTTTGGATATTGGTCAATTCTGTGTTGTTTATCAATAGGAGAATGCCATTTTTCATAACTTAGATCAAATAACTGAAATTACTTTTTCCCATTTATTTGTCCAAATCTATTTTCAAATGGATTTCCTTTTAACTATCTATTAGAAAAGAACAATAGGTTTATTATACCTTTTCAAAACAAATCCCATGTTAACAAACAAACATGTCTGATGGAATTTAATTCAGTCAGCCTACAAAAAAAAATGTTTTCTAGTTATGAATCTTTTGGACAAAATTGCAGCGATTCATTTCCAATGGTACACACCTGTCCAGGTTCCCAGTTTTTTTTTGAGAAAATAAAATCTCCCAGGAGAGTAAGGCAGTCCCTTTGAAAAACTCATATAGTTGTTTATAAGTTCCATTCATTAGAGAGGGAAATGTTCCTGCATTTTTCCAAGGTCTTCATAGAAGGTCAAAAAATTTGTGGGAGATTTGGGCTAATTAAATATGAAAATTAGAATCTTTCATTTGAATGATAGACTTGTTTCTGTACTTGGGATAAATAGCATCTTCCTGTACTCCTTTCAACAGTCCCACACCTACCCACTTTTCTTCTAGAAAGGCTTTCCATCTTGGATGCAGGGGTGAGAAGAGAACATTGCAAGCCCAAGCCAGAGTTTTCATGGAGAAAGTTCGATTTCTGCAGACATCTCTGCCCCCAGGATCAAGTATTGTGGTAAGAAAGGGAAAGTGTTCAGAGGGTCCAGACTGGCCTTTCTCTCTGTTGGCGGTATTACTACATATTCGGCTCTCAAAGATTTGTTTGAGTCCTCGAAGATTGATTGAGGGCATGTCACAGTGTTAATGGGTTTGGAATCAAACAGTCCTGAGCTTAAAATTTTAGTTATTTTCTGGGGTACCTGGGTGGCTCAGTCGGTTGAGCGTCTGACTTTGGCTCAGGTCATGATCAGGTGGTTGATGAGTTTGAGCCTCGTGTCGGGCTCTGTGCTGGCAGCTCAGAGCCTGGAGCCTGCTTCGGATTTTGTGTCTCCCTCTCTCTCTGCCCCACCCCCGCTTGCGCTCTGTCTCTCTCTGTCTCAAAAATAAATGAACATTAAAAAAAATTAATTTTAGTTACTTTCTTTTCTGGGTAATATCGTGTACCTCATTTATTTCCTTAATGCCTCCATTTCCTCACCTATAAAATGGGAATAAAAATAGCCACCTCTCTCACTTATTGTAAAGTTGAATGAGATAATATATGCAAAGCTCATGGCAAATAGGAAAAACCCAGTAAAACAAAACGGTTCTAATGTAACACTGAATTTTCCAGTTTGTCATGTAGACATGGCCATTATCTCTGTAGAGTGGAATACAATGTATTAGAGATGTTTCAGCAACAATTGAAGTCCATTTTCATCTCCCTGGAGTCTACAGTGTTTAAAGACTTGACATTATGGAAGTATATTGTCTTCATTAATTTATGTTAATTTTTAATGTTAGTGTGGCAGTATGGGATAATATATACAAAAGCCTGTGTGTATGTGTATGTTTGCTTATACAAACAAACACACACGCACACACACAGATATTGCAGGGTAAAAGAGTTTTGACCCTAAGAAAGCAGATTTTCATTAAAGCCTAAACCTAGGACATAATATAAAGCATTAATTGTAATAGCAGCTTTTTTTTTTTTTGCCTGACAAGAATAAGAATTCTTCAAATGAAAGATGTTTGGAAATTAGCAAAAGCATAGTGTATCTACTGATCATATTTTATGAAAATGCTACCCGAATTAAATGATAGAGCTTTACAATTATGTCCAAGGAAACGGCACATGCAAGCTACCTTTGTGTTGCTTTCTTATATATCTGTTAATCATGTTAATTCCCTCTGGCATCTATCAGTTTCCCTTCAACGCCAAGAGCTTATCTCCTGTTAGAACAGAACTATATGGGCATATCATCAGATATCTAGATGGCTAAGCTGTACGTTTGATACATGGGTGACGTTAATGTAATATTATGATGGATATCTATTAGCACGTACGTCACCGAAACATAGACTCTCTAACGTCTTTGACAGTGGCTGCCCTTTCCATGTCAGTGTCAATCCACGCCAGAATCACAAGAATGAACAAATGTGACAGGAGAGGCTGTACCAATTATAGATGAAGGGATACTATCTACTCCCACTATTTGATGTGATTTATTTGGCGGTCCTTCTGCATTTGTAGGCAGCAGATTGGAGCTGTTTATGAAGTGACAAATGGTACTCAATGACATTGAATGACTCCTCCAATCAATTTAACTTGTCTAAAAAGTGGTCATGAATCGTGCTATACATCCAATGGTAGCGGATACAGAAAAGTTTGAACTTTCTGCCTGAAAACATATACTCTAAATACATACATTAAAGAGTGAAAGAAATAAGTAGTAAAATTAGTTTATTGAAGTCATAATTTCTTTCAAAAAAATTTTTTTAAAAAACATGTTTCATAAGGTTTTTCATCAGGATTTTTTTTCAGAGAAGTGATATTTTTTATGAATTTGAGAGAAATGCTTTTTTTTTTTTGGAGGGGTCAGTTTTCTTTTGGAGAAGGGGTAGCACGTAGTTGTCTACATAAATGCATAACTCTGTGGTAAAAAAGTAAAACAGTTTAATGGGGGTTGTCAGTGAAATAACTAGGGCCCTATTATATAAGAAGCCTTTGGGCTTCTAAGTCCAGATATCGACTAAAGTTTCCAATGATTATTTAGCCCTTTTTAACAAAACTATTTTGGTCTAAGTGATTTTATTGATGAATTTATTGAATTAATTATAAAATTCAAAGAAATAATTACCTCTCGTGCACGGTTTGATCATACAAACAGAAGTCATTTCCCTTAAACACCGGAGAAATACATAGGCTTTTATACTTACACGTGTTTTTGTCTCGCGCCTATAACTAGCATAATGGAATCAAGTCGCCGGCCCCGCTAACCTCACACAAGTGTATTTACATATTTATTTCAATTTATTAGATGCAGGTAGTCTTTTCCATACTTAATTCAAACCACTACTGCTATAAGCCAAGAATGATTTTTTCCTATCTCTCTATTATTCAAATTTATTAAACAATATTTCATATTTGTTTGACACCGTGTCAAACTCAGAACTCCTAAAGTACTGCTGCAGCTTTGGAACTGTTATGCTTTCTCGGACTTTAATCATTTTTGGCAAGGCTCCACTTCCTGTCAGAAAGTGAAACAGCTTTGGAATGTCATTTTCACGAAAGAAAACAGAGAGAATCCGAGAGGAAGTTCTCCTCCACTCCAGATCCCCTAAGATACTCAAACACGCTCACAGGAGGGCTGGAATACATCAAACATTAGCAGAGGGAAAAGGACACAATTTTCCCACATTAAAAATACATGGATAAAGTTGAACTTCTGCTAAAAATAGTTCCCATGACTAATCCTATTAAGTTTAAAAAATTGGGCAGTATCTTCCTTGAAGCAGAATTACTCTCTGCCATCGCACTGTGCTGCCGCCTACACCCCCAAAGCCAGCACCCCTCAGTGCTAGGCCCTCCGCTTTCCCTTTGTAATCACATTAGGGGAAAAGGGAGAGAGAGAAGGCGATCGGACAGTGCCTTTTATTCAGGTCTCAGATATCAAAGGAAACCAAAAAGGAGATATAGAGACCAAAATTATCTCAAAATACCAAAACTTCTGAAGAGCAATATACTGTCCTTATGCATCTGCAATGTTTTCTCACTCACTCTTGGAGTGTCCCCAGGGAGCAGTGAGATTGCAGAAAGCAAATGAAGATTGCTTCGACTTATGCCACTTCAAGGCCTAGACGGTGTTGGAGGAAACACTGAGCAGCAAATGGTGCAAAGTCTGTACTATTTTGGACACACAGCCCCTGGGTTTTGTCTCATGTAACGACCACGTTAACTGGACAGAGAAGAGGAGAGGATGAAAACGAATCGTGCAAATGCGCGACAAAGCGAAAAGATTCTAAACCAAGTACGCACGTCGCGAGGAAGCCGTCAGGGTTCTCACCATCCTGCAGGTCACACCGATAATCAATGTTACTTAGGCGTTTTAGAGGGGAGGTATGGGAATATAAAGTAGTCACTGCAGAAGGAGTCATTAGGTACCATGATATTGGCATATGTTAGCTAAGTGATTAGCAATGGTGAGGTTCAGCTGCAATGAAACCTAAACCCAGCTGATGCCATTAACACGGTGGATCTAATGAACCCCACAGACCACATTAAAGCAGAGAAAGCAAAACGACAATTGGAGAATGGCTTTTAATGAAATCATCAATCCAAAAAAGGAGGGGGATAGATGTCATTTAAGAAGGCTTTGTGGAACCACCGGACAATCACTTACTCAAGCACTAGTTTTTAAAGGACAGGCAGGTAACTTCCCTTCATTGTTTAGGAGACACTTTGGACGTTGTTTTTAAACAATTGGTCCATCTTTTTAGCTTTGCGTTAGCATGCAGAAAATGAATTGCCCAGCTGATTGAGATTTTTCCACACCGTGGCCATAATGTGCAAACACCCACAAGTCATAAAGAAAAGATCCTTTGTTACAAGTTCTTAATTGAATTGTACATGTTTAAGGTAATCCATAATTCACAGCCACTTGAACATTGGATCTTATCCTGTAAACATGTACTTCTTTGAAAACTGGGACCTACAATTCCATCTATACGTAGTTCTGCCCGGAAAGGATTCATTCACCTTCAAGCTAACCACTTTTTCAGTCTGCCTCACACGTATAAAAGGTTCTAGCCTACCAAAGCAATTAAGAGGGAAAGTTTTGAAGTTTCCCAACGGAAAGTAACTCTTAGGTTCACAAGCAGTATAGTGAGTAGCAAGGAATGTGGGTGCCAAAGCCACACCGCCTGGATTTAACTCTCAGCTCTGCTACTTACTAATTCGAAGGTTGTAATTTCTGCGGCAATGTTGGGCCAGCAAAAAAAAAAAGAAAAACTATAAGGAATTAGGGCAGACAAGGAACAACTGAAAGCAGCAAAAAGTGGTTTTTCTTCCTCTTTTGAGCATCAACCCTATGATTTCCACAATGCTGAAGTTAATACTGTTAGTTATTTACTTACTTAGTGAGTTTATGAGTTGAGTTTTAGCCATGGCCTTCTATGGATGTACACGGTTTGTCCTCTGCCTGAACCATCTAACAACAAATCTGAATCACTGTCCCTCGGGGCCAGCAAGATCCAGAAGGCTATGAATTCAAACTTTCAGAAACTTGTGTTCAAAGCATGTATGTCAACAAACAGAAACAATTAGCAAAGATAAACCATTACTCTTTAAAGCAGAAACACTCCACATCTAGAAAGGTTGCAATTTTATAAGCCATTTATAATGTCTTGGGGCAGCATGACCCAAGCTCAGAAAACTCCAGGTTCCTATTTAAGGAGCCAAATTACAATAGATAGTTGCATTGTAAATTTTCAAATAGGCAAAGTAATCATCATTTTGCAACAAAGGGCATAAGCCCATTGCGGCACGTGTGGTTTCAAGGTTACTCTGTGTTCTATGGAAATATAAGCCTATTTCTCTAGGCTTAGGGGTTCAAGCTGTGATTCAGATTCCTGTGTTCTAATTCTATTTGGCCACTGACTAGCTATATACCTCCTTAGTTAATCTCTCTCTGCTTGATTTTTTTTTTTTTCATGTAAAGTCAGAACAGTAATCATGGCTACCTCATGGGGTGGTCGGAAGAACCGAATGAAATCATGCACACTGAACACTTAAAACACTGCCTAGTATGCAGAGACCCCACAGTAAGCATCAGCTGTTGTAATTTATTATGCGAGATATCATTGTACATGTTTATCACGTTATGTGAAACCCTCTCAATTCCAGACTCCTGGGAATCAATTCTCCTTCTTTTGTGCTATAGGCACATCAACTAACCTCTGTTGCAACTTCCAGCATGAAAAAGTCTTCTCCCAAGACCCTTCCCAATTCCTCCACATCGGTAATGGCCCTGAATCTTAGGAAGCCAATGAAAGCCTCACCTCTTCTTTTTGCTACTTGCTCTGTCCTGCTTCTCTTCTAATTTCTTTGGTGACTGACTATGATTCTTAGTGATCCCTAAACTCAATAGTCATGCCTTGAAACCGAGGAGAACCTTTCCCACAGCATAAACATGTCTAGCTTTTTTTTAGCCAGCTAAGGCCATCAACAGATGATTCCAATGGCACACTTACTTTACAAGTTTGCTTTTGTGTTGGCTTCTCCACAAACCCAGTACCGCGGCCTAATCCCAGATTGCTGAAGAATGCCCGTAGGGGAATAGTCACCAAAGATGACTCTGATGAACAGCTTGCTGCAGCTCTAATGGTGAGACATATAAAATGCATCATACATTAAATTTAATGTTGCCTCATTAGTCTTAATTAGATTCCTACATTACACCAGGATTATGGTTTCTCCGTGTTTATGTTTTCTCCTAAAATTGAGTCTACCCCAGATAATACTTCAGTGTACTTTTTAGACCTTTGAATAAAAATGGCCAGCGATGGCTTAGTATCAATAATATCCTCGATCTGATGAAAATAATATCAAAAGACAGGCAAACTAAATTATTATATGTCTAAGGAGTTTCATGTCATTCATAAAGCCCATAAAAGAAGACTTGTTACTCAGAAATAAACCTAAAAACTGCAAACATTTGCTCACTAAGAAAAGTAATTGGTCTATTATTTCCTTTATTCCCCTTTCTATCATTATGCATAATATGGAATATGTTTTTTTCAATAAAAGAATAGTTGTTTCCCTCCCCCTCTTCTCCCATTTCATAGTTTAGCCTCTCCTTTTATTGGCATCTACTATGAAGCCTTAGCACATTTGGTATTATCATGAAAGATAATTTGGTATTAGCTATGAAAGAAGAAAGGGAACTGAGAAACCACAGAGCACAACCATTTTTTTATAATAAAGGAGTCATGGTCTAGAAGTTGTGGACACTTGTGGTGCCTTGGAGATCATGGGGGATCCATGACCAGAAGTCAGGTTTCCTGGCCCACAACTCATCATATTTCTGATCAGCTCCATAACGCATCAGAGAAAATAGTCTGCTTCCATTGTTCAAAAACACCCTGTAGTGCAAGCCTCTCAATTCCTAACTCTGAGTTCACATGCTCATGTCACTGCACACCTGAACAGTTTCTGAAGTACCTGTTGTTTGGCTGCATTTTTGCCAGTAGTCACAAACTCATAAAATGAAAAGCCAAGGAAAATATAATGCAAATCAGGTCTGCCAAGAATTCTTCAATTCCCTGTCACTGGATAACAAAGGGGTTGGTGGTATGGAAGTCTTTAGAGATTACATCTCATTGACATCTATGTATTCGTAATTTATGGATTTTAACCGACATTAAACAATGGATTAAGAAATTCAGTCCTGCTATAGTTGGGATGGACATCATTAGGTCTGATCTTATTCTCCTTCTTGTGTCCCTGGGTTACCCACTACCCTCCAGCAATTGCTGAGATCGGGTCAATGCCACTGCACAGTAACATTTCATCTGGCAGGAAAAGATCAAGCAAGGAAGTTATCAAGATTAGGGGCTGAAGAAGGGAATGAGAGAGTGAAGAGAAGAATTCAGAACCAAACAATATTCGTGTGCAATTTGCAAGCATTAGTTTAGCATGGAAAAAATTTAAAATCTGCCAACCCCGTGGGGCGCCTGGGTGGCTCAGTCAGTTAAGCGTCCAACTTCAGCTCAGGTCATGATCTTGCAGTTCACAAGTTGGAGCCCTGCGTCGGGCTCTGTGCTGACAGCTCAGAGCCTGGAGCCTGCTTCAGATTCTGTGTCTCCCTCTCTCTCTCTATCTCTCCCCAACTCATGCTCTGTCTCTCTCTCTCTCTCCCACAAATAAACAAACTTTTTAAAACACTAAAAAAGAAGAAAAGAAAAGAAAAGAAAAGAAAAGAAAAGAAAAGAAAAAAGAAAAGAAAAGAAAAAAGGAAAGGAAAGGAAAGGAAAGGAAAGAAAGAAAAGAAAAAAAAATTTGCTAGCACCTTGAAGCTGTGAGCATGAAGAACAGATACCCATGGGGAGAGCTGGGAGGCTTGGAAAGAACCAGTGAGCACAAGAGATCAAAGCACATTTTAGGACAAATAGCTTTCAGACAATATCATTACATTCATTTCTGTAATCTACAAAATTTGGAAATAAAGACCTATGTGCAAAACTAGCAAAGTTACCTATATGTTTGTTGAGGAATTATACCTATCATGAGTCACTTTCCATTCCTCAGTTTAGGTAACTAGTTCTTCATTTAATGACCCCTTATAACAGCACCCTGGATACATATTCTAAATCCCGGAGTTCCTAAAAAGTTTTCAAAACTACCTCTAAAGCAATGTCAACCTTTGCAGGTTAAATAAAAACAAATTATATGCGGTGAATAAAAATGTTGCTTAGATAGTGGAATATGTAGGGAAAGGTTATATGACAGTTTTCCGAACTGCAGAAAAACATTTAAAGAAGATGAAGACATATGTGGTATAACTGCTCATGGCTTAAAATTATGTAATTCAATATATAGTCATAGCATTTTTAGTTTTCATATTCTAGAAGAATATAAGCTTTAAAAAGTGATTCATTAAATACCCCAGAAAAAAAAAAATCTCATGAACTTTTAACAAACTTATACCGTGAGAGCCGATTCTACAGGCATGTAATGGAAATGGACAGTAGCTCTGCTATTAAACTTTTGGTTTAGTAGCAAGCTATCAAACCACCCGCAAAACGTCAAAATATTCCATCCACCTCAGAGTTAGAGATGTCTGACTCTCTATGATTTATGGGAACATTATTTAAAACGTATTTTCTGTTCATTTCTGTCCAGTGCTGCACCTTTTATAAACCTACTGATTAATATCAAACAGTGAACAAATCTGACAAGCAGGATTACCAATCTAACAAAACTGTTTATAGTGTGAATGAAAAAAGCACACCATTTCCAGGCAGTGTACTTAATAATACAATCCTGTTGTACTTAAGTGGTGAAGGGATTACTTAACTGTCAGAGTTTCTTTAACTGTTAAGAGTTGCCACATTAAAGACAGGCTATTCAAAAGCACCAGAAGAATGTGTCATGCCACTTTATTCATCATTATCATAGTTTTATATTTAAATATAACATAATTGATGTGTATAGAAATAAAATAAATTCAACTGTTTGAAATTAAATTAGCTTCCCCTAAGGCATTTTTAGGTAGAGAATAAAGAATTTTCATACACAGATTTAAACTCCTTTTTTATAAATATTATATAATGTTGGTTAAATTATATGATATCAATATATATTATAGTTTATATTGAACATTTTTCTTTAGAAAAGGATCTTTGGTGCCTGGGTGACTCATTTGGTGAAGTGTCCCACTCTTGTTTTTGGCTCAGGTCATGATGTTACCACTCAGGAATTTGATGGCCGCCTTGGGTTCTGTGGTGACAGCATGGAGCCTACTTTGTATTCTCTGTCTTCCTCTCTATCTGCCCCTCCCCTGCCTGCTTTCTCTCTCTCTCTCTCAAAATAAATAGCCCAAAGTGCTATTTCCATGATAATTTCAAATTGTGTTTTTGTTAGTATAAGGACACAAAATTTAATTTTAAGATGACAATTTCTGTTAAATTAGTTTAATGAGCTTAAACATTAAGTCTATAGAAGCAAAAGAAGCTATAGAAGTTTTACAGAGTTTAAAGTATTGACTATTCTTTCACATCTACATGTTGTTCTTGAGTTTATGTACATGGAAATCATAAGAGAAAAGATTTCTGTAAATTTACACAGTAAGAAACAAGAAGGATGTGGGGAAATAAAATCCCAGGACCTAATTCATTTTCCCTCAGAATGAATAAAATAACTCCTGGCAAAGAGAACATCACCAAAAATGGTGGATTAAGGAGCTCCATAGATCCATCCCTCTGTGAAAGCAACCAGTAAGCTGGCAAAAATTTTCAGAATCAAATCTTTTAAAACTCTGGATACTAATACAAAATCCTACAACCAGAGAGTGCTTAATGAACAAAGAAGTTGCTAAATTTTGGCATTTAAGGAAATCCCTGTTAAGTCACTAGCTGATTGCTGAGATAGTGGGAGAAAGACTTCAATGACCACACATGACAAAGGAGACAGTCTTTGCAAGAGTCATTTGGAAATGTTACTAAACAAATGGACAATTGTAGTCCCCAAAAAGTCACAACAGCAAAACTCTGGAGAGGGAGTAAAATCTGATTTCCAGAGTTGCCAAATTTTAATATGCAAATGTCCAGTTTTCAACCAAAAATTATGAAACATGCAAAGAAATGGGAAAGAATGGCTTACTCACGGGATAAAAAGAATTATGCAGAAACCATAACTGAAGACGCCCAAAGATTAAACATACTAGACAAAGACTTTAAATCAACTGTCTTCAATAGGCTCAAAGAATTAAAGAAGCCTATGCACAAACAACTAAAGGAAACCAGGAGAATGATGTCTCAACAAATAGAAAATATCAACAAAGAGATAAACATAAATAGAATTAAATAGAAATTCTGAAATTGTGCAGTATAATAGCTGAAATGAAAAATTTACTACAGGCATTCAACACAGATTTGAGCAGGCAGAAGAAAATAATCTAATGTGATGAACAGAAAGAAAAAAATAATGAATACCAGTGGGGTGTCAATATACACAATATGGGATTCCCAGAAGAAGAAAAGAGAAAGGGAAAGAAAAAATGTTTGAAGAAATAATGGCTGAAAACACTCCCAATGTGGTTAAAGAAATGAATTTATACATCTACCGATTCTAAGTAGGATAAATGCAAAGAGATCCACACAGAAATATGTTACAATCAACTGTTGAAAGACAGAGACTCTTGAAAGCATCAAGGGAAAGATATGACTTGTCATGTACAAGGGATCCTCAATAAGACTAGAAGCCAGTTTCTCATCAGAAACCATGGTGGCCAGAAGGCAGAGGAATGACTGTTAAAGGGTTGAAAGGGAGAAAAAAAAACCTGCCAATCAAGAATTCTATGTCTGGAAAAACTATTTTTGAAAAATGAAGTAGAAATTAATACAATTCCCAGATAAACAGGTCAAGAGAGTTCATCACTGATAAATGTTTCCTGTAAGAAATATTAAAGGGAGATTTTCAGGCTGAAATTAAAAACATTAGATAGTAACTGAAAGCCATACAAAGAATTTTTTTTAAATCAGTCATGATAACAACATAGGAAAATATAAAAATTAACATTATTATATTTTCATTTTACAATGCCTTTTTTTCCTATATAATTTAAAAGACACATATATAAAATAATAATTTCACATCCATTTTAATGGGCACACTGTATGTAAAAAGATGTGATTTGTGACAATAACAACATAAAATGGTAGGAATAGAACAATAAAGGAGCAGAGTTTTTGTATGCTATTGAAGCTATTGTAGCTTTGGTTGCTATTGGTATCAATGCACACTGAATTATCATATATTTAGGATGTAATTATATTCTCAAGCGTAACCACTAAGAAAATAACAAAAAGAAACTCAGAAAAGAAAGTGAGAAGAAAATCAAAACAGGACACTAGAAAAAAATTAACAGGAAAAAAAGGCAATAATAGAGATATTGGGGAACAAAGAATATATAAGATATGTAAAAATCAACTTAAAAATGGCAGAATGAAGTCCTTCCTTATAAGTAATCACTTTAAATGTAAATGGATGAAACTCATCAATTAAAAGGCAGAGATTGGCATAATGAATGTTTTTAAAAAGAAAGCATGATTGGCCTATCTGCTACTTACAAGAGACTCACTTTAAATATAAAGAGACAAATGTTTTGAAAGTGAAAGGATAAAAAAAGATATTCCATACAAATAGTAACCAAAGGAAAGCAGGGATGGCTGGAGCAATATCAGACAAAGTAGATTTTAAGTCAACTATTGCTACAAGAGACAAAGAATTTTACATATTCATAAAAATTCTAATACATCAGGATATAAGACAACTTGGGCATTACTAAAATATAGCAGAATTTATGAGACCCACATTCCTCTATTTAAAATGCAACATTAGCTACCATTTCCTTGATGGTAGTCCCTAAACTGCCAATGTAAACCACTTTGGAATATTTTTTATTGGTGTATTTCTGAAAGAGGAAGATAATTGATGGAAGTAGCATTTCTCTGGTTTCTTTTCTTTTTTTTTTTTTTTTTTTTTTTTTTTTGGTTTGTTTGTCTATCAATCTTCATATCCCAATTTTCTCCCAGAGGCATCACCTGGCCCTATATAATCCTCTAGTCTAAATTTCCTTGGTAAATCCACCCAAAGAGAAGACTGATTTTCACAATTGAGTCTTTTTCTTTTATTTATGATTTTTATGATTTTTTAAAAAACTGTTCTACTTGTGAAATATACCATAATATTTGTCATCTTTACTAATTGAGATCTTTGTACACTTATATTGCATTGATAACCACAGAATTAACCTACCTACAATTTTTAGCATAATTAGTCTACTAAGTCATTTTATATTTATTAGTAGAATATTCACAAGTGGATTAATCTGAATCAAATATATATAAAGTAGCAGATAAAATTAAGTTGTTGATGAAATATTCTATCTCAGTTGAATTACCAATTAAAAGAATAACTAAGTAAAAATTACTTTCAGTGAAGTTTATCTTCAGTTAAATTTTGAAGTTTGCTTCATTGTTCCTTGTCATTTCATAATAGATTCATGAAAAATATATTACTTGATTTTCTTCAAATTTCTTGGACAAGTTACCTTACATTTTGTTTCATTTTTTATTCATTTTAAGCAAACTCATTAAAGCAAACTCATCTTGTAGATGACTAAAAGAATAATAAAATCAACTTCCCCCCAAAAAAGAAATGTATTGCTTTAGGAAATATTATTTAAATTTTAAAGAAAGCCTAAATTTTTCTGTATTAATTCTCAAATGTTTGGACTCCCTTCTCCATTTTGATGGAATATATATTTAAGATGTACAGTTTGCCAGGTACAGGGGTTGGCAAATAATATATGTTGACTAGTTCTTATGTTTGTCTTGAATAATCTTACTATTAGAGGTGCCTGGGTGGCTCACTCAGTTAAGCCTCCAACTTCAGCTCAGGTCATGATCTCATGGTTTGTGAGTTCAAGCCCTGCATCAGGCTCTGTGCTGTGTCTGCCTCTCTGTCTGTCCCTCCCCTGCTCATGCTCTGTCTCTTTCTCTCTCTCACTCAAAAATAAATAAAACATTAAAATTTTTAATAAAAAAATAATAATCTGAATTTTATAACCTTGAACACCTCAGTAATATAGACTATATTACTCAGTAATATATTCACAGTAATACAGAGTAGCCAAAACCACTTGAAAATCATATCATGTGAGTTAGTATTAGAAAGAGAAGCTGTGAAGAAGCTTTCTTCTATGCAGCTTTTTTTGTGGTCTTTCTCCAACTACAATCAAACTACTTCTCTAGAGCCCAGGAGCTTCTGGGCCTTTCAGGATGTTGCTTCTGTAGGTATAAGATATCTGGGAGATACAGGGAGAAGAATTGGTCATGGCAAAGTCGTTTCCTAGAAGAGAAGCCAAGAGTTGCTAAACTTAGTTCTCTCTACCACTGTAGAGAAGACTAGAAATGGAATGGCCTCCATTTATTGCCCTAAAAGAGACCAGAATTCACCAGCAGAACACCACAAACTTGCAGATGTGAACTACACACCTTTCCATCATGTGAGGAATTGCCACTGTACAAGGCAACCAGAAGTCAAGCTGGCACCAAAGGGTAAGGAGAGTAATAACCTGGCAAATAAAAATTACAGTGTTCCTCAGGGACCATCTAAGCAACCACAGGAAGCAGTTTGTAGTAAAGGATAATCACAAAGGATTGATGAATTTATCCACCACAAAATAAACTGTAACTGCACACAAAATGATCCAGTTACATTAGGAACAAACAATCTAACTAGGAAACGAGGTTATTGAATTTTAAACTTCAACACAAAAATTCAAGGTGAGTATGTTACTGAAATTTGAAAAACTTTCATGAGAGTGCAGAAAATAATTCAAAATAACAGAACAAAAACCAAAGACATGGAAATCATAAAGAAAAAGCTAACAAACTTAGAGGACTTCCCCGGGAGATATACAGATAATGCTATATAAAATATTTTCCATATGAATTATAGAATTGAGTATAAATATAAAACAATAAAAATAATAGAAAAATTTAGGATATCATGTATTTTACACAGTGTTAGGCCAAATGGTTGAAAAGGGGGGAGAGAGGAAGGAAGTATTTGACTATGCAAGCTTATCTTAGGTTATACAGCAAAAGATAGCATAAATAAAGCCAATTGTCACATGTTAGAGCTGGAAAATGATCTGCAAATAATATGAAAGTTTATAAATAAAAACCATAATGTAGCAGTTACAAACCGATGCGAATAATATAAGTACCCTATACATAGTGCTTATTTATTGCTGTAAAACAAATCGCCCCCCCCCCCCAATTTAGAAGCTTAAAATAACAACATTCATTTTGTCACAGTTTCTGTGGGTCAAGTATCAAGGAGTGCCTTAGATAATTCCTCTTGCTCTAGGTCTCATAAAGTTATAACAAAACTGTTGTCCATTACAGACTCATGATGTCTCAATTAGGGAGGAGAGGTCTGCTTTCAAAATCACTCACATGGCTTTTGGCAGGTTTCATTCCCTTGCCACATGGGCTACTCCATAGAGCTGCTTCATGACATTACAGCTGACTTCTCACAGGGTAAACAATGCAAAGTGAGCAAGAGAGAGCACCCAGGAAGAACTCTGCAGCCTTTTTGTAACCCAATCCCAGAAGTGACATGCCATGGTTTTTTCTGCATTCTATTTGTTAGAAGCTAGTGACTAAATCCAGCCCATATTTAAAGGGCAGAGTTGACATGAGGGTATAAATATCATGAGGCAGAGATCATGAAGCCACATTAGAGGATACCTCCTACACTGGGAGGTGGATTAATAGGCAAAGGATTCATAGGATGAGCTAAGGATTCATAGGCAATTGACAGAAGAGTGAATCTAAATTGGAAAAAAAGTAATAAATATATTAATATATATACATATATATATATAAAGATTTTTAAAGTGCTAATTGAGGAAAGACATATTAAAGTAATTAATAATGAGTTATCACTTTATACCTATAGAATGACAAACTTTGTATAAATTTTTTAACGTTTCTTTATTATTGAGAGACAGTGAGACACAGAATGTGAGCAGAGGAGGGGAAGAGAGAGGGGGAGACACAGAATCTGAAGCAGGCTCCAGGCTCTGAGCTGTTCAGCACAGAGCCATATCATGAGGCTCAAACTCACAAACCACGAGATCATGACCTGAGCTGAAGTCAGATGCTTAACCAACTGAGCTACTCAGGCACCCCGAGAATGGCACTTATTTTTAAAAATAAGTGTAGTTCCTACTAGAAATTTGAATTTTTATAATTAAAAGTTTCTAAAATATGTATCTATATATCCATATTTCAAACAGAAATTCTACTTCTCTTATTCCATCTTATAAAAATAAAACCAACAATATTTAGAGGAATGTGTGCAAAGACATTATTTGTAATAGTTCAAACCTGAGGGAAGGTAGGGAGTAGGATGAATGATTATTTATTAGGAGCAATGGATAAATAAATTATGATTCATCTTTATCATAGAATATTAGGTAGTCTTTTAAAATAATTAGTTAGGGGGCGCCTGGGTGGCTCAGTCGGTTAAGCAGCGACTTCGGCTCAGGTCACGATCTTGCGGTCCGTGGGTTCGAGCCCCGCATCGGGTTCTGTGCTGACAGCTCAGAGCCTGGAGCCTGTTTCGGATTCTGTGTCTCCCTCTCTCTGACCCTCCCCCGTTCATGCTCTGTCTCTCTCTGTCTCAAAAATAAATAAACGTCAAAAAAAAAAAAATTAAAAAAAAAATAAATAAATAAAATAATAAAAATAATAAGTTAGATCTGTACCAGCTGTCTTAGAGGGGTTTCTGATGAAATGTTATACAAACAAGTAAACATAATGTGATTTCATGGTGATAAAATAATTGCAATATCTATTTATCAATCAATTATATAATTGCATATATTTATATATAAATTTACTATATGAGAAGGGGAAAATAAAGAGGGATAAATACCAGGTTGTTTACATTGGTGCTCCCGGCAAAAGGAAAAAAAAAAAAAGGTTGATTTGGAAAAGAGAATGGGGTAAAAGCCAAAAAAATAGCTGCATTTATATGTATATTTAAAGTCAACAGGAATTTTATATGCATACAAGTATATATTTATATATTTGGCTGAATATATATTTATTTATTTTAAAGTTTATTTATTTATTTTGAGAAAAAGAGAGAATGGTGGAGGTGCAGAGAGAGGGAACGAGAAATCTCCAAGCAGTTACCATATCCAACACGGGGCTCAATCTCATCACCAATCATGACCTGAGCCAAAATCAAGAGTCCAACACTTAATTGACTGATCCACCCAGGTGCCCCTAACTGTATATATTTAAAGTCAACAGAAATTTTTAAAGTATGTCTGTGGTTACATTTATATAAAAATAGAGATATAGATAGATAAATAGATGATAGATAGATAGATAGATAGATAGACGGATGTCTATGTACCTATGCATATATTTGAGTGTGTACCTGTACATATAGAAATAAAGGAAAGGATGGACAAAAATGAAACAAGAACGTGTCACTCTTACAAGCTCCTGAGAACCTAAAAAAGAAACAAGCAAAAAAAGTTGCTGTGTCTACCACATTTTCAGTCCAGCAGCTCTTTCTTGTGAGTAATTGTCTTAAGCAGGAGAGTTCGACCATAAATCACACATGCATATGCCATCAGAGCGTATTGAGTGGGAGAATCATCTCCAAATAATATAGGTGAGAGGCCTGTAGCACAGATTTGAGCACATTGCCCTTTTACCGGAAAACAGTTCCCCTCGGTTTTATGCATTCTTTTATGCTAAAGCACTCCAATGTGGTTTGGCTTATGAGCTGATGGATGATATGATTTTTAGAGTAAACTACAATTGATAAACAGGAAAATTGTAACAGCTAGAAAGGGTACGACTTTACTAGGCAAACAAGAAAAGACAACACAAAACAAAGATATTTAAAATCTGTGATTATTGCTTTTCTTCTAGAAAAGTAAAGTGTTTTTAAATCACAGGTAAGAGGAACCAAGATGATCCACACTATAGAGCATAGAGCTTCACATCCCAGCCATAAGTAAAGAAAGAGGTAATGTCTTGTGTTTCATACCAATTCAAAAATAAATTTAATTCCCACAGTTAAGGTATAATGCCAAAGTTTATTTACAAAGCATGTGAAAGTTTAAAAATAAATAAGTAGAGGTGAAAGGATATTCCTAAATTGCAATCTAACCTCAGAAAACTTTCCCTGACCACATCACATTCAGATCATCTTAGCCATCTTTGGAGAGAGGCTTTGAAAACCACCAGTTCCCACAATGCTGTAAAACACCAAGAAACAAATAATATTTTATTATCCAACTTGCCATTAAAAAAGATTTCTGTCTTAACATATTTCAAGCTCTCATTGACTCAAATGAAAAGGGCCTTTTTACTGGTGCTATTGTGGAAGCAATTCCTCAGTCTCAATTCACTCTTGAGCAGTCTGCTCTTAAATGCTTTTACATTATGCTATCTCCTTTCAATATGGTCTATTTACAATAGAAACAGAGCATGGTAACCAATTCCTGAATCTTTCTCAGAGACAAAACATTCTCTCTACACAGTTTCCCTTACACTTGACACTACATCATACCGTCTCCATTAATGACAGGCCACACCTAACACTTTCCCATAGACTGCAATTCCACTCTAATTATGTTACTTCACATTGCAGGTGAATGGAACAACTAAAATTTATATGCATACTAGACACTACTTCCTATGTATCCATTCTTCAGAAAGGTTTTCAGAGTTGTTAAGAAAGAGTAAAATGAGTAAGTATTGACCATGTAAAAAACTTCATTACGTAGGTCACACACTAATAAAAGAAAAGTTCTAGGAGATAAGTGTAACCCAAAGAAAAACATTTCCTAAGTAAATGGAAAGATGAGTAATTCATAAAGACCTTGCAAACTCAGAAAAATATTCATCCATGATTAGGATATTCAGAAGCAAAGCCTCAGTAATAGAAGGAAGAAACCTGTAAACTTTATATTTACAAAAGTATGGTTAAGAACAAGTATTTACAGGAAAAATAATTTGTGGTACATCAAAATGGAAGATGAACTTTTTTTTTTTTTTTTTTTTTTTTTAACGTTTATTTATTTTTGAGACAGAGAGAGACAGAGCATGAACGGGGGAGGGTCAGAGAGAGAGGGAGACACAGAATCAGAAGCAGGCTCCAGGCTCTGAGCCATCAGCCCAGAGCCCGACGCGGGGCTCGAACTCACGGACCGTGAGATCGTGACCTGAGCTGAAGTCGGACGCTCAACCGACTGAGCCACCCAGGCGCCCCGGAAGATGAACTTTTAAATAATGTTTTATTTATAATATTGTCTAGATTTTTTAATACAGTAATAAGAATACAAGATCCAGATATAAAACAATTATAACATACACGGAGAAAATTCCTTATAGAAGAAAAAAAAAACTACAAAATGTTAATTCTTAGGTTTGAAGAAATTCCTGGAAAGTGCTGAGAATTGAGCCTTGGAAATGACAAAGGTACGAAAAATGTCACACAGCTAGCAAATCACAGAAGTAAGATTCAAGCCTGGCTCTGCCTTCCATGCTCTTAACCACTCTTCCATGTGCTCTGACCCTTGGATCCTGCCAAAAAATAACTTGCAATAGAGTAGGAAGATAAAATATGGCTATTAATTTGGATCTATAAATAAAGGAGGAATGACAGTTTAGGAGAGTTTTAGGATTTTGAGTCTGTATAACTGGGAGAATTATAATGCCATTAAAGGATAATAGAGAAAAAGAGGTGATTTGAGTAAAATGACCAACTGCTTTTTTCCTTTGTATAGGCCCTCTGCTCTCTCAAATGCTGCCAGTCACTTTCATACTCTCCATGCAGGCGAATAGAAGTTATCTCCCTGGGAAACATACCAAACCCACAGAAGACCCAAGGGTCTGGGGTCCCCAGACCCAAGGATTCTGGGGTCCCCTCATATTCCCCAAAGAAATGTCCCAGCCAGATAAACTTATAGAGGGAACCACAGTCAACAAAACCCCTTCCACATGCTCAGAACTTTCTAGAAACCTGAGTGCCCCATTCTAAATATTAGCAGATAATTAAAAATATCTGAGCATCTAAAGAAATAGTCTAACATGAGAAAGACTGAAATAATAACAAGAAAAGTGGAAGCACTTGAGGATACACAATTTATGCAAAAGGAAAATTTGTTTAAAGTTTTAATTAATATTCTCACAGAGATAGAAAGAGATACTGCATTCATGAAACAATAGTAAGTAGCTATTAAAAAGGAATATTCAAAAAAGGAATTCTCAGAGAAAAAAGTGCTCTTGAAAATTAAAAATACGATAGTAGAAATTAAAACAAAAAAAGTGTAGAAGATAAGGTTAAAGAAATCTCTCAGGAAATAGAAAGGGACAGAAATTAGGGGAGAAAAGTAAGAAAGCTAGAGGGTCAGTCCAAGTGATCCACTATTATTATATATATTTTTATCCAAATGACTGGAGTTTGCAAAGAAATCATCTTCAAGAAAATATTCATAAGTAGATGACATGAGTTTCCAAGTTGAAAGAACCTACTACATGCCCACCATACTGGATGCCATTAAATACACAGCAAGGCAAACCACTATTAAATATCAGAATATGGAAAGCAAAGGAAAACTGTTACAGTGTCTAAAAGAAACACACAGAAGCAAATAAAAGTAAGACTTTGAATTTATAGCAATGTTGGAAGATAAAAGAAAGCAAAATGATACTGTCCAAATCCTAAAAGAAAGTGATTTTCCCAACCTAGAATTTTATAGAAAAATATTACTCACATAAATAAATGTTTGTATATGAATATTCTCAGAAACCATTCTCTCTCATGTATTTCTTCTCAGAAAGCTCTTAGAGGATGTCCTCCAACACAAGGAGGGAAAAGTTGGCAGAGAAAGACATTGAACTGAAAACAGAATTAACATAACAAGAGAGCAAAGGGCACCAGGTACAAAAGTAACCTCCTCAGATGGGAAGGGGTTAGAAGCCACTGAGAGAGTGGGGAGGAGGGAGGGAAGCATGGAGGGAGGGAGATGCCACTAATAATATTACTGATGCCCTCAATGATATGGGAGGAGATTTCATCAAATGGAGTTAAATTTGGAATTGAAATAATGGTAAGTACTTACTAGCAAAAAACTAAGCAGAAGGACAAAAGGGGAAAGAAAAATTGGCATATATACATTATCATATATATTACATAAATATATATATATATATATACACATAAAATAAGGTCAGATGTGGATAGGATTTACATAGCCATAATAACATAAATACTATGTACTGATCTAACTCAAAATATTACAAGATTGAGAGTAGGATAGGAAGAACCAAGGTATTGGTGTGGGAGGAGAGGAATGATAGGAAAGAGAGAGCTAAATCCTATTTTCCAGAGTTAATTTCAGAGCTAGTACCTAGAGCTAAATGTATGAGAAATAAAACTACGTACATATTGTTCATACAGAGATAATAGAGTTGGGATTCATTGCTTTCAGGAAAGAAATTCAAAATGGATAATCTGACTCTTAACAAACATGAATTATTTGATGCTTTAAAGTATATACACCAATCTATCACCAATAGAAATAAAAACTTCAGAGCAAGAGACAGAAATGCCAAGCCTCTCTCTGGAAGAATGATGTTGACTTGGATTTTCAAGGAAGGCAAAGATGAGATCCAAGAAAAAGGAAAAAGGAAGGCATTCTAGTGGAGCAGCCCAGATCCAACTGCCAAAATGCTAATCTAAGTACTTAGCTAATATCTACTCTTCTTGGTTTGCTTTCATATTTTTTAAAGCTGATTTTTATTTATTTTGAGAGAGAGATAGAGCATGCAGGCAGAGGGAGAGGGAGACAAAATCCCAAGCAGGTTTCTCACTGTCAGCACAGAGCCCAATGTGGGGCTCGTGAGATCATGACCTGAACTGAAATCAAGAGTCAGATGCTTAACTGATTGAGCCAACCAGGCACCACTGCTTTTGTATTTTTTATGTTTGTGTGTGTGTGTGTGTGTGATTCTTATTTTTCTCAGTTTGAATCTTTTCACTGACCCAAATTTACTTCCAGTTCATTTTCCAAATCACTTAACAACATAACTTTACCCCCAGAAATCACTGCAACGTACCACGAAGTACTGCAATGGGAACCAAGATTAGGTTCTAATGCACCCACTTAAAAATTCTATCCATCATTAAACTCCTCATTGAATTTTCTCCCCTGAAACTGCAGACAATGGGTAACTAATTGGTTAAACTAATAGTACAAATAAGTGAAATATAAGGCCAGTTTCTTACCACTTCTACTTATATGAGCTTCAAACCAAAAACCTTGAGGAGTCAAAGACCTCAAATATTTCAGACACTGGAATAGGTATGTACATAATCTTTATTTTAAAACCTTCTAGGAAATTAAGACTAACAGCGTTATCTCAAGAGGGTAATTAGAAAGATATTATAAAATTTTATTTATTTGAGTAAAAAAGAAATGCATGTACTTAATATTACTCATAATATGTTTGTAAACTCTTGATGGATTCTAAAGGCAGTCTTTTCAAGATAGAGGATGCAAGACAGACATTCCTTTACCCTCTTAGAAAAGGTGTCCCCTCCTTGCCTGAGGTCCTTGGCTGGTCATCAGAACCAGAAGAAGAACCAATGGTCTGATTTCCAGCCCAGAGCTGATACCTCTGATTAAAAAATAGACTTTTCTCCAAATCTCTAACCAAGATGCTTTCTCTGTTCTCTAAAATATGCTATACATTCAGAAAAAAAGAAATATAAAATCCATGTGGAGGGCACCTATTTTATTTTATGAAAAGCTATTATAATATGAATACAATAATAATAAGAATTTAATAAAATAAACATAAATTATAAATTAATAAAAAAACTGTGTCGAGTCCAGTGCTTTCATTCTGAGTAATATCAAAGAACAAAAAAGATACAAAGAACACAAAAGATACAGATTAAGTAGGCCCAATATTTTACTACATGTATTTAGTAAAGTCATGAGAGTTTAAATACACCCAAAACTAAACATTCTCCACTTTTCTAATTATTGAATCTCAGAATGACCTATTTTTTTTCCGGATAATAAATCTTCATATTGAGAACTGTATTACTTTAAAGAAACTTAGTATTATATGTAAAGATAGAAAGCCACCAAAGCATGTAAGTCATTGATTTTAGTATATTTGTGTCTTTCAGAAAAACTATAATTCGCCATAAACATCTTTAACTCAAACTGGTTTAGTATTCTTTACTTTACCATATGCTTTATTAAATTAGTAAAATGAATGCATAAGAAAAAGAGATTGATATGGTTAAGTATTTTAAAAGTAATAGTGTTGATCATGTAGCAATTAATAGCCTAGATTTCAACTTATACTATCATATTGTGCTTTCCAGAAGCAATGCAAACTCTAGATACTTAGAATGTAAAGGACATCGAGGAATTAAACTATAGTATAAAACAAAAAAATGTTTCAAGAGTACATTTAAAATGTGTTTGAGGGGTTTGATAACTAATTAATACTGCTAATTCCCCACATTTGGAATTTTCCCCATAAATACACACATGTCTACACATCTTTGATAAGTCTTTACTACGATTATTGCACAATAGAAATTGTAAGAAATAAAACAGTAATACCAGTGAGAAAGAATTTCACAGAAAATACTGATTACATTTGATATGGTTTGAAAACTGGCTTTGAGTGAGTATCTGCTTAGAGAAATGCTTGGAGAAAGAATGTCCTTGGGAACAATCATAAACAGAAAACTCTATAGACTGGATTTACAAAGAAATAAATATATACATAGTCTATAAAGGCAATGTCTTGAGAGCTATGCTGGCAATTTTCCAGGAGCCCTGGGAACATGCCTAATTTCCATCTAAATTTGCACACATCTTTATTGCAATCTCATACCCTGTGAAGATTTACTCACTCTCATGTCCTTTGGCACAAGGGGAGAAATGAGATGTTTCTCTCTCTCTCTGTCTCTCTCTCTCTCTCTTTCTCAGAACAGTCAAATCAGTGATGTCCTTGTAGACCATCAGGAGTCTAAATTGCATTCCTTAAGACCTCTCTTCAGCATCACTGATATTTAAAAAATGGAAAAAATGCAGTCACTTCACAATTGGGAATAACAACAAATAATTTCCATGCTGGGAATTAAACTGTGCAAATGAATCACTGAATGAGGCTACACCCCATTGTAATCTCTCTGTAACTCATCCCACCTGTGCATGAAAACCCCATATTATCAAATAATTTTGTTATGAGATTTCTAAACTTGACGCCCCTTCAAAAGGACCGCGTCTTGAATGTCCATTTGAGAGAGTATTCGTCTCGGTTTTTTCCTATCTTCTCTTCTGTTGCCTTCTTCCTCTCAGAGTCAACTGCTCAATCCTGGAAAAACCCTTCTGGATTAGCTGCTATTGTGTCATGGCCTTCTTCCGGCACATTTACTGTGAAGCTTTTTGAGAAATACTTCAGGGTTTCTTTATCGACTTATTTGACTCCTCCCACTCTTTTGTTATCTGTTCCTGCCCCCACAAAGTATGGAAAATATTTACTTAAATGTCATCAAAACTTATGAGGCATCTAATCCAAGTGTGTCCTTCAATGCTTATCAACAATGATGTCAAAGGGTGCCTATTTCAGCCCAGATCATGCATGATCTCACAGTTCATGGGAGATGAGCCCAGGCCGGGCTCTGCACTGACATCGCAGAGCCTGCTTGGAATTCTCTCTCTCCCTCTCTCTCTCTACCCTTCCCCCCCCTCCACACACACACACACACAAATTTACAAAATTAAAAACAAATTGATGATGGTGAAGATAATGATGATGCTGCTAACAACGATCCTGATAGCTGGCCTCACTGAAGGAAGGCAATGCCTGGTGCTGCACTCAGCATTTTCCACATGTTAGCACATTCAATCCACCACAACCTTTCTCTTAACAACAACTTATAAACAGTCTTGGAAACACACGGAATCTTCTTTTACACTACATCTTAAATCTGCCTACCCCCCTTTCGTTTCAGTTGTCCAAGGGAAGAATCACGTTATTTTTACTGGATTTAAAAAAAATTAATATTTATTTATTTTTGAGAGAGATACAGACAGAACACGAGGGGAGGGGCAGAGAGACAGGGAGACACAGAATCTGAAGCAGGCTCCAGGCTCTGAGCTGTCAGCACAGAACCCGACATGGGGCTCCAACCCGCAAACCACAAGATCATGACCTGAGCCAAAGTCAGAAACTTAACCAACTGAGCCACCCAAGCTCCCCACTTTCACTGGATTAATTGCAATTCTCATATATTAAGAGAAAAAATTAAAACCAAGAACTTAGAATCAGAAAGTCCTAAATATGAACCACAGCTTGGGCCCTTACTGTGTGTTCTTGAACAAATTATTTTACCTTTCCATATATCTTAGTTTTCTCCTTAGAAAAGTGCACATAATAGTGTTGTGTGGATTAAATGAAATCATAGATGTAGCTCAATAATAAAGTGATTCAGAAAAAAAAGCCTGTATTATATTAACAACCTCAATTCTTGACCCCAGATTCTTCCCCAACCCACTTATCATGAAGCAATTCAAAAAATTTTCATGACTTCTTTTCATGACTAACTTCCCTTAAGCTTCCATGATTTTATCCAGAGCCTTCTTCTCCAGATTTCCTTTCCATTATACTGTCTCTCATTTCTCCATCCCACCAGTAACCCTAAATCCCAATGGCTCATTTGACATGACTTCCCTTATCCCTCCCTGCCTTTTCTTAAATATTTATCTCCCCTCAATAGTTCTCTCAATATACTTTGACCTTAATATTTACAAATCAAAATTCAATCCTTCCTTTAGGATAGAGATAAAATTTCAGACAATCAGAATTATTGTTTCTTAGAATCACCCAGCTAAGATGAATTTCTCCTGCTTCTGTGTCCACATACTAGTCTAAGCTCTATTTATGAAACTCTGCCCTTGACTGGCATTACTTACTTAACTGTATGTCTCTCCACAGACAGAAGGACCCAGACATTACTGGTCCTGTTTCTGTTCTCTCATTTTACCTATCCCGTGCCCTACACAGAGTAAGCACTTGATAAATGTTAGATATATTTAAATAAGTTAATCTTTTCAGACAATATTCTCTATAAACGATGACAGGAAAAAAAATCAAATTTTTTTTAAATTTTTTAATGTTTATTTGTTCTTCAGGAGGGGTAGGGACAGAGAGAGAGAGAGGGAGACACAGAATCTGAAGTAGGCTTCAGGCTCCAAGCTGTCAGCGCAGAGCCTGACACAGGGCTCAAACTCACGAACAATGAGATTATGACCTGAGCCAAAGTCAGACACTTAACCGACTGAGCCACCTAGGTGTCCCCCAATTTCAATTTCCTTAATATCAGAATCTCCTCCCAAGAAGACTTTCATCTTTGCAGAAGGCATACTTTGCTGTGCTTAATGGGATGAGGCACCCATACAAGAAGCATGAGACCCATAAGGGGGCATATTTGGAAAAACAACAGATGATCTAAAAACTGCTTTCTAAGGATAGTTAGTTTAGTTAATTGCAGGCTTTGTCAGTGATTAGAGCATAGGAATTTGAAAAAGGAGCTGACTTTCTTTTTTAAAAATTTTTTTAAATGTTTATTTATTTTTGAGAGAGAGAGAAAGAGAGCAGGGGAAGGGGAGAGAGAAACGGAGACACAGAATCCGAAGCAGGTTCCAGGACCCGAGCTGCTATCACAGAACTGGATACAGGGCTCAAACCCACCAACCATGAGATTATAACCTGAGCTAAAGTCAGACATTTAACTAACTGAGCCACCCAGGCACCACAAGGAGCTGAGTTTCTTATGCCAAGAGAATAGATTTGAAGGAAAGAGGGTTCGAGGGAAGACAAGGAATCTATCCTTCTGGGAAGAAAAGAGATGTTTAATGGCCATTTTTTCCACATGTTGCCTGATGTAGTCCAATATACATTTCCTTTCCAACACGTCCCCACCCCTCACCTCCCACCCCCACCATGAAGTTGTCAGTAAAATTCCTTATCACCTCCAAAGCACTGTAAAATTCAAACTGGTTCAGCAGGGATTTGTCGATGAACTGAAGCCTCCATCAAAATGGACACAAGATAAGAACTGAATGGATCAGCCATATATGGATGATATTTATATAATGTTCTATAACTATACTGTGTTTCCAGGAGATGGGGATATAAAAAATTAATGTAATGATGACCATCATCTGGTCTCTGTTTTTTACTTTACGCCCCAAATCCTATATTTGCCTGAGTTGGTATCATCACCACTTAGCCAAACACTTACGGAGAACCCGCGAAAGATAGTACTCTATTAAGTAGAAAAAAATCTATTTTTACCAATAAAATCTCCTACTGACAATATGCCAGGTACTGTTCTAAAAGTTTATTATCTCATTTAATCCTACCTATAACTCAGTATTACTAGTATTCCCATTTTACAGGCTTAGAGGCTTAGAGAGGTTGAGTAATTTGCCCACAGCTAGTAAGAAACAGGGTCAGGGGTTAAGTCTGTTTTCATCTACTTTAATGCAGATGTTTTCAACCACAGTATTTACTGCTGTTAAGGGGTCCCAAAGGTGTGTAACATATAAACCCTACCACCAAAATAGTTACAACTCATTTAGGCAGATTAAATAAATATTTCTTGAATGATAACCCAGAATGTTTGGATTTGAGGTACTAATTTCAATTTTCAAAAATTAAAAAAAATAGAAAGATACTTGAGACTTAAAAATTCTGATTGCCTCAAAGTCCAAGTGTAGCAAGTATTTTCAACCAAGCATGGTGGGCCTGATCATCTTTAGACAAAAGGAACACCAGATTGACCACTGTGCTGAATAGCATTAAGTAAACCAAATAGATTGGCTGCTTTGGTGAACCACGTATATGCAATCCAAAAAGGTATTTGGATATTTAAGAATTGTCTACCTTATTTTTTTGGCCTTCTAGTAGCCTTTTAATAAATAACTTACTAGATTTAGAATACTTTTTCCCCAACTGCCCACAAATAAATACTGTATATAGTCTAATATAATTTTTAATTTCCTCTGTTGTTCTGGGTTAAATGGCTATTATATTTTCACAATTTCATTTCGAGGTAGTCCTAAATTGTAAGCCAGTAAATTGTTGTGTTTCTACATTATGAATTTCCTAAGACAAACATCATAATTGTGTTTCTTTTCCTACTAAACAGCATCACAGTTTATTCTTGGGAAACATTTAGATGAGAGGAAATCCCTAGGAATTATGCAGAAGTGAATTTAAAGTTGATATTGTTCAAGCAAAGGAAAATCAGAAACTTTGATTGGGAATTAGCACAAGAATTGCTCTCCGGACAGACTTATAAATTATATAAATAAATAAAAATTAATTTAAATAAAGATCAGATTTCCATGAGAACACATAACCAGAAATTCAAAGTTAATGTAGACATTAAATATTGCTTCAGGAATAAAACAAAGGCCAAATGATCTGAGATAAAGAAATGCCAGTTGTATATTGAATTTAAAAACAAATAATGTCCTCTTATTCAATCTGTACCAACCTTAATTGCATAATGGGATTTAAATTTATGTGACAGACATAAGTAAATTCACATTGTTGTACCTTGTCACTTTATTCCAAAAGCAAATATGGCTTTCACCTGAAGGAAAGAAAGTTACCAGAATGTAATATTGGAGAATGCAATCTTTTACATGAGAAATCTTAGTAGTTTATATTAGGTTCTCAATATGTTGGTATGGTACGCAATTACCTGATTAGATAGGTTTGTTTCTTAACCCTGTTTTATGTGCCCAGTAGACCAGAATGTCTCTTTTGGAGCTTAAGATACAAATTACCTAATTAAGACTTACACTCTGTAATAAAATCACATATACGAAATCTATGCAGTACATAGATGGTTATCCTAAATATTCCATTGTTTTGTTTTTTATAGAAGGAATAATAAAGGAGCATTTGGGGATTATTCTACCAAATTTTGCTCTTTATTTTTAATTTTACTCTAATTTACTTAAAAATATGTACTTTCATATAGGAGACATGCACATTAAATATATATTACATATGAGAATATTTTGAGAACATTTGTGTGAGTCTGAAGGATGTAATGAGAATGTTTATATGGGCATGAAGAATTAAGAAACAATGATTTGCGTTATGTTACCACGAAAAGTTTCTTTCCTCATTTATTTGAAATAAAGAATTAAATATTTTATAAAGGTGAAGTTTTTATAGTCATTTGCTTCCGAGAAACCATCTAGCTCTTCATCCCAGACTCTCACTCTACTCTTGTCATCATACCTTCTCCATTTATTTCCTTGTCCAAAACTGTATCAAATAGCCTTAAATTTAAACTTCAAGCCAAGCATATCCACTATTGTCCTTTTTCTTGATGAGGTACTTTATGTCCATGATGCTGTCATAAATGAATCTATTAAATAGAAATGATTATTCCGTTCAGGTATTAATTCCACAAATAAATTCATATCTGCTGTATATCACATTCTCTTCTAGGTTCTAGAGATACAGCAAAGCATACTGGATAGTAAGATCCCCGCCCCTATGCATCCTGACTTTTCATTAGTAATTGTTTCCTTTGAGTTGGTCAAATAAGCAAGCCAAACCTGAATCTTCACTCTCAGTTATCAGTCCAGTCCTAAGTGTGTTAACATAAAAGAAATTTCAAGCTTTTCAAGGTCATCTGAAAGGCTTCTCTTCATTTCGAAAATATATGAGAAAGATATAAGAAAACATTTGCTTTCTTTGGGTGACTTAAGGACAGTAGACGCCTGGTATAAAGGTGGAATAAATGGCAGAGAAGTTCAGGGGCCTTCTGACTGGGGGAGCCTGACAACCCTCACTAAAGACTCACAGCTAAAGAGATTTGCTACCAGAATACAAGGGGGCTGGGACCAACATTTAGAGAAAGTGATGCCAATAACCACAAGGGAGACATCTCCAGGAACAGGGTAGGTTTTTGGGTTGGTGCTTCTAGTTCCACGAGTGGGTCTCACAGATTTGGGGACAGAATCGATTCCGACATGGCACAGAGAGAGAACTGAGAGCTCTTCATGTTCCCGCCCCTACTGTATGGTAGTTTCGTCCTGGGAAACTATGACTGAGGATATATATGTGTGTGAAGTCAGATATCTATCATTCTGGAACCCCGTCATGTGGCACCACTGTGGGCTTTGCAGGGGCCTTGACAAATGGGGCTTAGCTAAATGTCAGGTAGAGGCCTCAGATTTTCTGCTTGTCTCAGCAAAACTTTGGGAAGCAGGACACCTAAACCACACCACTTTTATATCAGCCAAGCCCCTGGGGTTCTTGAACAATTCAGAAGGTAGGAGGAGGCCTCTCCCTACAGTAGATTTCCTGCTAATAAGCTTGTGTGGGAGTGGAGTGATGTACTGAAAGAAGGAAATTATTACCAGACTTGTACTTTGGGATATTGAAAAAGTACATTCAGGTTGAATTAGATTAATAGCTAATCAGTATTTGCCATTTGTTTGACATTCTTTATAATTGCCCTTTACACTGAGGATGAGAAAAGTTTACAAGACAACAAAAAAGATGCTTAAGCTCTGAATTTGAAAGGGAACATCCGATTTTAAATGGAAGGTTTGAAACAACTCTTCTTCCTGACCCTATAAATATAAACCAAGACAGAAAAAGTTGGAAAAAGAAATGTGCTGCTTCCTGGCTCTACTCAACTTTCTGCTGCATTTTACAACTACTCCCCACTGTGCTATCCTCAGAGGAGATAAAGGAGAGCTGTTTATTACCAGACTTTTCCCAACCTCCATCTTCTTTCTTATTCCCTTGGGTCTGTATACTTGAAGACTGTAATTGTGTTTTAACTGAAATAAATCTTATATGGAATATCTAAGCTCAATAAGGAAGCTAAAACACCACCATACCGCTCTTTGATAGAATGGACAAAATAACTTTTGCCTTTGAGGACTTCCAAATGTCAGACAGGTAAGAACATCTAAGGCAACACACTCATTAACCCTGCTTTCAGGGTCCTGCAGGATCAGGTTCCTACCCACCTGCACCCTATCTCACTCCATTTCCCTGCATATCTTTGACTTTTATATACCGTGTGCCTTTATACACATTATGCTGTATTATGCCACAAAAACTTTCTCCACTCTCACCTATATACGGCAACTTCTCTCTTCACCTTTTCATTAGTTAACTCGTCTTTCAGAGCTCAAAGCAATTGTCATTTTTTAGAGATAGATCAACCCCCCTATTACACATTCTTATGGTGGGAGAAACTTGCATCACACTGTTTTGCACTATGATTATATATTTTTTTTTTTTAATTTTTTCCCAACGTTTTTTATTTATTTTTGGGACAGAGAGAGACAGAGCATGAACGGGGGAGGGGCAGAGAGAGAGGGAGACACAGAATCGGAAATAGGCTCCAGGCTCCGAGCCATCAGCCCAGAGCCTGACGCGGGGCTCGAACTCACGGACCGCGAGATCGTGACCTGGCTGAAGTCGGACGCTTAACCGACTGCGCCACCCAGGCGCCCCTGCACTATGATTATATTTTAATGCCCGCTCCTCCCTCAAGATGCTAAGTTCCAACAGAGCTGCTAAGATCCTTATTTTATTGCTCTCCATTGTATATCTATGCCTTGTGCAAGGTAGATATTTAATTAGTATTTACTCAATGACTGAATGAAGGGAGGAAGTGAGGATCTCAATAACCTGTAATAATTGTGTCAGCTATCATAAAACCTAATGTAAAATGAATAAATCCAAATTCCATCATTTATATCCGTGGACCCAACAACACAAGTATGGAATGGGGAGCATGAAACATGAGGGTAGCCCATAAAAAGATATGTTTCAGTGTTCTAGTTAATTACAATTTCCCTGTGAATCACCAGTATGACATGACTATCTGAAAACAAAATCATTAGCAGTGTAGTGCCCAAAATCATAAGAGATTTTCCCTTTATACTCCAAATCGATCAGCATGTATCAAGAAAACTGTGGAATGCTGTTTTTTTATAGGAATGCCAACAAATTGGAACATATTCAGAGAAAAGAAATTGCCATGAGGAGAGAGGGGAAACCACCACAGTCACGGAAAAGAATTCTCTTGCATTTGCTGATTCATTCCCTCATTTGATTCACTCAATGAACACAATTGAATGTTATCATCCCAGGCACAAATATGGATAGTTGAATATACCAGCAAGCAAAATAGACTATGATCCCTGCCTCATGTAGCTTGCCTCTTTTAAGGAATGGCCATAAATATAATAAACAAGGGGGAAAAGAAGGTTGAATAATTAAAGGGGATCTGGAGTGCTAGGGTGGGAAGAGGATAGGGTGACAGGTCAGGTCAACACGTGAATACTGTGAGGAGGGTTGGTTTTCCTGAGAGGTGATACTTTATCAAAGAATGGAAGGAAGAAAGGGAGTCAACCAAATGGATATCTGGGAAAGAATGTTTTAGGCAAAAGAAGTGGTCAAGTGAATGCCCTGTGTCAAGATGGAGATTGCCTGGCACATTGGAGAAACAATAACAAGGCTGGTGTGGCTGAGGTAGAGCGAGTCAGTGGGAGAAGTAGCAGGAGGCCAGATCATGGAAGGCCTCATAAGCCATTGCAGGGTATAAGTGCTTACTCCAAGATGAAGAGCCAAATGAGACTGGGTAAAAATCTATACATAAAATGAACCAAAGCATTTAAAGTATAAAATGGCAAAATGTAACTCTACTTTAAAAGTATTACTAAGAATTGACATCATGAAAAAATAGAATAGGCTATCTCATCATGGGAAAAAGTATCTTTTTTAGTTGACATCTTTAATAAAATGGATCTTGAATGTATGTTCTTTAATTCATGTCCAACTTACTTATGGAAAAATGGAGGCAAAAGATAAGAAATACACGTAGAATGAGATTTCAAGACCTCATAAATTCTATTTAATTTTTCATTTTATCATATTCCAATGTAAAATATTTATTCCCTCATGGCCCAACAAAATTAGGGGAAAAGTCCCCAAAAAGCAGAGTTTTAGTGCAGTTAGCATGTTTTAAATAACATATAACATAAAACATTATGTTAAAATGTATAATTATATGATTATAACACATAGGCATATATGAACATATATAGATATATGACATAAATATTAAATACTGTAATATTAGTACATAATACTATGTTTTAAGCACTATATTACAAACATTGTGAATATATGTCATTTAAGACCGAGCATGATTTTCTTCTTATCATTTTTTATCCTCATGGAGCATTTCTTGTTATATGAGGAAAGCAGTAAGATTTCCAGGACATACATTCCTTTCTCTTTCAGAAGATTTAAAAAAAAAATTTTAATGTTTATTTATTTTTGAGAGAGAGAGAGAGAGACAGAGTGTGAACAGGGGAGGGGCAGAGAGAGGGGGAGACAGAATCTCAGAGATTTTAAAAAGTGAGATTTTTTAAAATTTATCTTTAATTTTTTAAAATTATTTCTAAGTATTACATAGTTTCAAGTTGTTTTCCTAGTTGAAAATAGCTAGAGGAATTTAACTGTAACACCATTTAGCTTTTTAAAAATAAAGCTACTTCCTATATTTAAGCAGTATATCCATACTGTGACTTCTTTATGAGGGAAAAAAATATACAAAGAAACACACCACACACACACACACACACACACACACCTTCTTAAAAATGTTTCCGTTATTCCTCAGGAGTCACCAAATAGCAAACCCAAATGATTAGACTAACTCACCCAGATCACTAGTCAATTTAGAAAGAAGGAGGTCTTCGGAGTGAAGTAAGTGGACAGATTGAAGAACAAGGAGGGGGGTAATGTTTTCTGCAAGTAGCTCTTAGAAATCCTGTTCACAGCCTGGAACTGCATAAATTTTCTCTGCATATGTTATTGCTACCTTGGGGGCCATGATAGCATATGCATTTTGGTTTTTTTCAAAAAATAGATATATGTACATGAATATGTGTGTTTAATGCATAAATATTATGATGATTTTTCTTTCATGGGACTCCCTGGTCCCTTCAGACTCTACTATAGTATATACAGTAAATAAACAGTAATCCATTGAGAATGCATATATTTTTTAAGAAAATACAATGTAGGGTTGAAAGGGGGCTGAATATTATTGCCCAATTTAGAATATCTCAGAAGTGAAAAATCATCAAGCAAAATAAACTTAGCAAGACAATATAGACATTTGGTGGCAACTCTGACTCCAGCAGAAGAATAAATACGAATATATAAACTGGAACACAGAATCTTGGAAAAGCAAGGGATTCACAGTTAAGCATTGGTGTAACAGCTAAAAAGTTAAAAAAGTAAACTAACGTATTGTTACAATGCCTTACGTAATATGCTTAGAAGAAAATGTAACTGCTGGTCAGGTGATTTTAATAAAACCAGTAAGTTTAGTTTCTCAAACACCTGTAGGTTATTATTGTAAAAAGAATGCTATTATTTGAATAAAATTTAGTCCTTGATGTGTTTTGATTTTTCACAAAAAGATATATGTTCAGTGTACTTAGTCTTACTATTCTGTGTATACACGATAGAACAGGACGATAAAAGCAAATGATTGTAATATATTTGGTTTCTCAGCAAGTTTCCTCAAACACGGACTGACAAATCTAATATGAATCCCAGAAATTCAGTTACTTCTAAGCTTCAGTACTCTGGAATACATAAAATAAATATATGATCAATGAAATGAAATATGACAAAATGTTTCATATTGATGTTTTCTTCTTTCAAAAAATGCCTTTTTGGTTAATGCCCCAAGTCACTTTTTCCATACATTTTCTTTTTCACAATGTATAGATTTCCTAGTTCTGATCTCAAGTTCAGGGAGCCTGGGGAGAAGTGGGAGATTTCTTCAAACCAGGGCTGTTCCCCAGCCTTTCACATGAGAAAATTGTTAGGAGCATTAAAGTATTTCTGACTATGCCGCATTCCTTTGTTCAGAGTGAGTTTTGGGAACACATCCTTTTCTCATTATATTTCCATAAAATATATTTGATCTATTCTATTCTTAGAATACCTCTGATGTGGTCTGTGAGTGGAGCACAGTATAAAAATATTTCTTTTTTATATGAGACAAAATGTTTCCATTTCTTAGACACATAAAAAAAATTCACTATATAGCACTCTAAGAAAGTAAAACTTGTCCGATACATTTTCGTAGTGCTCAAAACAGACCACAGCGGCCCCCTCTTCCTCTATTGTAGTTCAGAACCTCACCCAAGGCACGGAGCCCTCTGGAGAACAAAAGGAAATCGGGAAGAAAAGAGGAGCCAAGAGAACCGAGAAAGATCCTGGATAATCCGATGAAGAAAGCAAATTTATATTTAGAAGAAATGAAATAAGTTAACCTTCTTCCTTTAAGCCTAAGTGAGCTCAACTAAATTTGTATTAGGAAGTAAAACATTGTCAAAAATTTTAGGTTTAATGTGAACAGTTAACGTGTCCAACTGGTGGTGAATAGTTGAAATGTTTGCTTGGTTAATTCAATTTAGAAACCACTAGAAGCCAAACAAGTCTTTCCTGCAGTTTTCTACCACACTTCCTGGGTCCACAGCACCAGGCCACACATCTACAACATGGCCTGGTTAGGGCTGTTGATCATTCCAGGAGCAAGCAATTCTTTTTGAGAACATTTTCTTCAAATACTTGTCTTTGGCATTCCTTTCTAAGAGAACAACTATCTAAATCTAGTTTGCCAGGGTCCATTCGAAACTAAAAGTTAATCCTGAAGGACTTCCACCCCACAAACTCACTCCAAAACCAAAGATATAGAATAAAAAAAAAAAAAATAGAATAAATCTATCGCTAACTCTCTTTGATTGCTCACATAGTTGCACAGTTTCCATCTTTATGGTAAATATAAGGTCTATGAGGGCAAGAATTTGGTGTCTCCAACCACAATACCCAGCACGTCTAGATCAGTGCATGATACACAGTAGTTACTCAATAAATATTTGCCAAAAAATGAATAAATGAATTATTTGGGAAACTGAACCTCATTCTCTATTCCCTTTATTGCTGAAAGGAAAATATACAAAGTGATAATAATTGGTCTAGTTAAAGTAAGAACTGGCCGATTATCCAAGAAGATCGTATCCTTCCCAGATGAGATCATTGACTCTGTATTTGGGAAACAAATTCTCCTTGCAAAAGGTACTATGATTGCAAAAGTTACAGACATATCTGACTTCATAAAACATAGTGCAATGTTCCAAAAATTATAAATATTTCTGTACTAGAGTAAAATA
The DNA here is from genome assembly GCF_046562875.1 of Panthera onca. NCBI lineage: Eukaryota > Metazoa > Chordata > Mammalia > Carnivora > Felidae > Panthera > Panthera onca. The sequence goes on from NC_138346.1 coordinate 85,879,456, forward strand.
GTGAATATTGCTACAGTTTAAGCTTTCATATCATTTCCACAGTATCATAGATTTTTTTTAAGTTTATTTATTTATTTTGAGAGGCAGAGAGAGCACACATGTGCACAAGCAGCGGAGGGGCAGAGAGAAGGAGAGACAGAATCTCGAGCGTGTTCCATCCCATCGCCATCAGCGCAGAGCCCAATGCAGGCTTGAGCCCATGAACCATGAGATCATGACCAAAGCCAAGATCAAGAGTCAGACACTTAACCAACTGAGCCCCTCCGGCATCCTATAGTATCATAGATTTAACACAACTGGTATTACTAGTATTGATTTGGACCAAAAGAAGCCGACATATGTACAGTGAATTCTGCTAAATTGAAGTATATGCAAAACCATACAATAAAACAACAGACTTATGATGAAAATAGCGTTGGGGCATGACGCCCAAAAATTTTATCAGGAACTCATAGAAATCTAATGAAAAGGGAAGCACAGTTCTACACATGACAAATGATGCATAAATACTACAGTAAATGTCAATTTACCTTGAAAAAGACCTGAAGTTTGCTTGTGGAAGTGAATCTCAGAAGGGTTTAGCTCATGTCTTATTGGGAAGAGGTGAAAGAAGGGCTACGTGAAATGACATAGAACATTTAACACTAGAAGCGGAAGGGCGTGGCTCCTGCCACATGCAGTGGACAAGGTGGCTGGTAGATGTGAGAGATGTGTATGTGTGTGCATTGCACATATTCCTAAACAGCTTGATTTTGCTGCTTGCAGTTTTCCCTGTTTACTCCCCTTATATTTCTCATAGACAAAATCATGCATAAGCAAGTACAAAATTTGCATTATGCAAATTGTTCCCAATATATTAATCACATTGGAACAAATTCGTGTTTTCAAATATATATTTTTTTCATTTTTATTTTACAGAGAGAGAGAGCATGGGAGAGGGGCAAAGGGAGAGAGAGAGAGACAGAGAGAGAGAATCTCAAGCAGACTCCATGCTGTCAGCTCAAAGCCGGACCTGGGGCTCAGACTCACAAACCGTAAGATCATGACCTGAGCCAAAATCAAGAGTCGGCCGCTTAACTGACTGAGCCACCCAGACGCCCCACAAATTCATGTTTTCAAAATCCAACAGAATGAAAGAGAAACTATGACATAAATTTCAGCCTGTTGAACATAGGACTATCTCAACACAGTTCACATTTGACTCTGATACCCTAAATAAGATATACTTTAGATTTTAAACTCCTTAGAGCAACAGATATTCAGCAGTGTATCCAAGAGACCTTTCTCCAACTATATTTAGTATAATTAGATTCAGTAAATATTGTTTGGTAAAAAAGCCATGCTATAGACCACTCCAATCATGTAGTCTTTGACTGCTAAGGGAGCAGAGGCAAAGTGTACAAAGTACAGTATAAAACAAAGACACTGTAAGGTCATTGGGGTTTTAAATGGAGTTTGGACCTTGAGACCTCAAAACTGATATGCACACATAATGCATTTAATAAATTACACCACAGCTCTGTATGTAATTAAAAAAAAATAGGTGATGTTAAATCCCCATCATTCTACATAATATTGAAATTTACTAAATCTTAATTTTGAAATTCTTTTGAAAGTTGATTAACATAGACTGATATTTTGCTTTTCTGCTTGCTATAAGTTAAATGGATATATAGATCTTTACCTACAGTTTCACATTCTGATTATTTTGGCTGACAGATCTGCAGAAGGGATTGCACAAGAATTAACTATATTCGTGCCTCCAATATATGAGTCATTATTCAAAATCATACCCAGTATATTGTTTCAAAACCTACTCCTCCTTTTATGTTACCTATTTTAGTTAATTATGCCGTTCTCCACTATTATTGAAAAGATGAAAATCTCTTTTCTCTTTCTTCTATCCTAACCACTGTTTCTTTCATTTTCACAGAAAATGTATTTACTAATTTAAATAGAAAGCATCTGCTTGTACCTCACCCTGAACAGTTGACAAAAAGAAAGATGCTGTTGGGGCACATGGGTGGCTCAGTCGACTAAGCATATGACTCTTCGTGTCAGCTCGAGTTTCTCAGGGTTCATGAGTTCAAGCCCCACATCAGGCTCTGTGCTGACGGTGTAAAGCCTACTTGGGATTCTCTCTCCCTCTCTCTCTGACCCTCCCCCACTCAACCTTTCTCTTTCAAAAATAAACAAATAAACATTTAAAAACTTTAAAAAATGATGCTATCTAATTAAGACAAAATAAATTTTATCTATATGCATACAAAAGAAATATCAACCGAAAGAAAAATTCAGAGATGCCAAGTTAAAGAATCCAAGGATAGGAAAGGTACTTGTAATCAGAAATCCCAATATTTCATAGAAAATAACTTTGAAATCAGTTTAGGCAACAATTGTTTAAATAGATTATTTAATCTGAAAAATTATGAACACAGTTCAAATGAGGTGGTAGTAGGTCAGTAAAATCGCTGATGTTTTCATTTTTCTTTATGCTCAGAGACTTCTTTTTCTAGTTATATGTGATATGAAGTCTTTAAGTACGACAAACTGTGCAGTTTTGCCCAATTCAGAGCTTACCAGATTCCTCTCAGTAGATGTTAAAGAAGTGTTATGCTGACACAATTGTTAGAAATTAATAGAATAAGTAAATATTTAATTCTTTAGAATTTCTATTTTTTACAAAAAGGGAAGAAGTAAAGTTGGTACTTCACCATGGTAAAATTTGTTTCTCCAACTTCAGTTATTTTTACCTCCCCTCTCATGTTTACTTCAAACCCACAGACCACTGTGTATTATTTTCACAATTGTTTCCATATCTGCACATCAGCCATCTTGTTATTGACTTAATGGTTTTAACTATTGGTTCTTAAACAAATAGATTCTAGAAGTAAACTTCATATGACTATGACAATGGAAAACCAGAATAAGACCTTAAATAAAGAGGGTCATTGTAAAATCTGTCCCAATGAAACCCAAAAACTTTTTAAAATTCCATCTAGATGGCCAACAGGCACATGAAAAGATGCTCAACGTCGCTCTTCATCAGGGAAATACAAATCAAAACCACAGTCAGATATCACCTCATGCCAATCAGAGTAGCTAAAATGAACAAATCAGGAGACTTTAGATGCTGGTGAGGATGTGGAGAAACGGGAAACCTCTTGCACTGTTAGTGGGAATGCAAACTGGTGCAGCCACTCTGGAAAACAGTATGGAGTTTCCTCAAAAAATTAAAAATAGATCTACCCTATGGCCCAGCAATAGCACTGCTAGGAATTGACCCAAGGGATACAGGAGTGCTGAGGCATAGGGACACTTGTACCCCAATGTTTATAGCAGCACTTTCAACAATAGCCAAATTATGGAAAGAGCCTAAATGCCCATCAACTGATGAATGGATAAAGAAATTTTGGTTTATATACACAATGGAATACTACATGGCAATGAGAAAGAATGAAATATGGCCTTTTGTAGCAACGTGGATGGAACTGGAGAGTGTTATGCTAGGTGAAATAAGTCATACAGAGAAAGACAGATACCATATGTTTTCACTCTTATGTGGATCCCGAGAACCGTAAAAGAAGACCATGGGGGAGGGGAAGAAAAAAAAAAGCAAAAAGGTTAGAGAGGGAGGGAGCCAAAACATAAGAGACTCTTAAAAACTGGGAACAAATTGAGGGTTGATGGGGATGGGTGATGGGTATTGAGGAGGGCACCTGTTGGCATGAGCACTGGGGTGTTGTATGGAAACCAATTTGACAATAAATTTCGTATTTAAAAATAAATAAATAAATAAATAAATAAATAAATAAATAAACAAACAAACAAATAATAAAATAAAATAAAATAAAATAAAATAAAATAAAATAAAATAATTCCATCTAGAAATGGTGACTATCTAGAATAGCCTAGAGCCTGAGTCCTGATTGCTCTTTATTTTCTTTTAAAGAAGAAATTTGCAATTGCTAGATAGGAGTTAAAACTATACAATTAAAGGGGCAGCTGGGTGGTCAGTCGGTTAGGTGACCAACTCTTGATTTTGGCTCAGGTCATGATCTCATAGTTCACGGGTTCAGGCTCTGTGCTGACAGCAGGCTCTGTGGTGACAGCGTGGGACCTGCTTTGGATTCTCTCTCCCTCTCTACCCCCGCTCATCCTCTCTCTCTCTCTCTCTCTCTCTCTCTCTCTCTCTCAAAAATAATTTTAAAAAACTTATATATATATGTGTATATATGTATATATATACATTTATATATACAATTGTATATACAAAATATATATAAATGTGTATACATATATATACAATTAAAGACACAGTAGCACCAGATAATTTTTTCTTCTGTAATCAAAAGGAATGAAAGAAAATTGAAAAGAGATGAATTTTCTCTCATTGTGATTCATTAGTATTTAAGGTAATATTCACATTACACCTAAAATCATGTCACGATTGTCAGTGGTGCACATTCCAAATTTGGAAAATCATTAGTATAGTGGAAAGAATATACTACCCCAGGCAGCAGATACTGATTTAGGGATCAACTCTCTCTACCTCATTTGAGACCATAGGCAAGCACTATGGTTTCTATGGGCTTCAAATTTCTGAATAAAATTGGGGATTCGGATTTTGTATCAAACAGGGTAGTCTAGGCAATGCTGTGATAACAAATCACCACCTAATCTCACTGACTATGTTTGTGTTTGTTGGTTGGATTTGTAGTTGTTGCTCAAACAGCAAATTTATGTTTCCTTTCCTCCTCTAGTTATGTGCCAGTCAGCTGGGGTCACTTTCCTACCACTGTCTGGAACATCACTGGTTACATTGACAAAAGGAAGTCATGCACAGCCTCTTAAAGTTTTTGTCCAGGGGGCGCCTGGGTGGCGCAGTCGGTTAAGCGTCCGACTTCAGCCAGGTCACGATCTCGCGGTCCGTGAGTTCGAGCCCCGCGTCAGGCTCTGGGCTGATGGCTCGGAGCCTGGAGCCTGTTTCCGATTCTGTGTCTCCCTCTCTCTCTGCCCCTCCCCCGTTCATGCTCTGTCTCTCTCTGTCCCAAAAATAAATAAAAAACGTTGAAAAAAAATTTAAAAAAAAAAAAAAAGTTTTTGTCCAGGCATAACATTTCAATCTGACCTTCTGCTATGGTCTGAGAAGGTGAAAGTGCAAAGGTATTTGTGAACAGTCATGGTAATGTCCATCAACTTAATGTTCTGTGAAGTTCTTTGTATTGATTAAACCCTATAGTTATTGTAAAAAGGGAACACTTTGCATTTAATGTATGAGATTTCTGAAATTTGTTGGATTGCTTAGTTTGGAAGCTTTTTAATTTAACATTGATATTATAGTAATGGGCCACATTTTATTCTTCAAAATCTATTAATCATGGTAAAACTCTCAGGATATGAAAATTTGATATAGGGGTGCCTGGGTGGCTCAGTCGGTTAAGCATCCGACTTTGGCTCAGGTCAGGATCTCGCAGTTTGTGGGTTCAAGCCCCACGTTGGGCTCTGGGCTGATGGCTCAGAGCCTGGAGCCTGCTTCGGATTCTGTGTCTCCCTCTCTTTCTGTCCCTCCCCCCTCCCCTCTCTCTCTCTCTGTCAAAAATAAATATTACCAAAAAATTGTTTTCAAAAAATATGATATAAACTCTCCAACAAGGATTTTAATGGTTAAAAGTGAAGAAAGGACTTTTTTTTTTGTTTTAAATGCTATTTAGATAACACAAAAACACATGACTCAAATCATTTTGATGGTAGTAGGAATTGTGCAGAATAAAAGAAAATAAATGTGTTTAAAAATGTTAGGAAAGTTTTATATTCGTTAAATAGCCAGGGTCTGAGGTTAGTGGAAAAACATGGTATGATCTCTATTAATGTGCCCTCATTCTAAATGTACAGGCTCACATGTCAGCCATGGACTTGCCATGCCTGGTTAGATTTGTCTTCTTCAGTTACCACTCAGTTACTAACATAACCAGGCTCAGCGCCTCCTCCCCAGCATGGCTTGGCCGTCACATGTAAAAGTGATCTGGTTTGTTTAAACAGAATATTTTCTTACTGTTCTCTTTGCTATTATATATCAGAGCAGAAAGCTTTGAGTTAATAAACCAACATTTCACCACTGCCCACATGTCAAAATAGGTCATAGAACCTTCAAGGGAACATCAAATCAAAAAATCGATAATGTCACCATAGCTCATGCCATACACTTTGGAATTTGACCACTCTGCCTTTTGGTCCATCGCCAATATATTCTGTCTTCTGTTAGTCTCATATTCTCTGAGTATTGGTCTTCTCTCTCCAAGTTGATTAAAAACGTCTTTAGCACAGAAACCGAGTGGTGCGTTTCTTTGGGATCAACCACAATACCTTAAACAGTGGTAAGCCCATAGTTAAGTCCCTAAGACTTTTTTTTTCTTTTCTTTTTTTTTTTTTTTTTTTTTTTCTGGTGACACCTATTTAAAACACAGGGAATACAGAGGCCTTTTAGTTCTTCATTTGAAAAAGTATGTTTGAGGAACTACCACACAGTCTGGACTGTGTAAAGTTTGGGTAAATGACAGAAAACAAGCTACAAACACTAGAGCAGCGGTTCCGGTCAGGGTCAGTTTTGTCTCCTCGGGTACATTTGGCAATGTCTGGACATAGTTTTGGTTGTCACAACTGAGGTGGGGGCGCTGCTGGCATCTAGTGGGAAGAGGCAAAGAATGTTGCTAAACATCTTACAGAACACAGGACAGCCCCTACAACAATTATCCAGCCCAGAATGGCAATTGTGCCCAAGTAAAGAAACTTTGGCTGCAGTAGGGTAGTGGGGGAGTCAGAGAGTGAAAAACAATTTTAAAACAAACTTGCTAATAATAATACTGCCTTTCCCCAAAGTTTTTAATGGCAATAATTTCAATATTTGTGTCTCATTAAATAATGGAACCCTGATAAGGACAACTCCAGATGCAGACACATGACAGAAACTGTGTAAAGGACTTAGTGAGAAGACTTTTGTGGATGGGGGTATAAACGGTTGTTTCCATTATGTCCTTAGAATAGAATTAGCATCTTCCTCATTAACAGAAAAAAAGATAATAGTAGGTGACGTTAACTTTAGGAAAGCTATATTTATCCTACAATTGTATTTCTGAAACCCTGATAACTGTGGCCACTCCACAGCTTGGGATGTAGTTAAGATTGGCTAAGATTCAAATTCTCTTTGCTCAAGGGTCTTGAGAAGAAAAATAATCCCCTATGTAATAGTCAATATAATACGATACTAACATTTCATTGAGTAAGCAATATCCAGTTCACGTACAGAGACGTTTTAACCAGATAAAGTTGAATTATAGTAGGGCAGAATCATGGGAACTTTGCAGCCTGACCGTCTTGCCTGCCCTCCAAACTTTAGTTTCAAAATGCTGGGATCAGTAGTTTCATGCAAACTCACATTTGTTTGACAGTACAGATCTCCACTACTAGAGGGCTAGCCTAGAGTTGGGGAATGTCCTGTGCATGACCTAACTGTATCTAACCCGTGGGGCAAGTGCCAAAAGGTAATGCCCTATAATGTCTATTACTGCAAAACTTCATTAAAATGTTGACTCTTGCCCACCAGAGCTTCAGAGAAGTACAGCAATAAAAAGTTTCAAGGATATCCATCCTACCTTCTTTCCTACATGAGAGCGGCTAAGAAATCTATTTATCGTTGAATGGTAGTGTCTATTTCTTCCCCCCCCCACCTTCCTTCACCTCCCTCACCTCTTTTTTCAAGTGTCTTGGAAAGTATAGACAGATGGCACAATCTTCTCTTTGTATCTTTAGTTTTCTACCTCACCTAGAGTAGAACTAGCAAACTCCTCATCACTCTGCCTTTATAGTTGTTGAACTGTTATTTCATACGACCCTTTTTTTGTTCTTCAGTTATATGTCTCTTTCATTCAGCTGACTGTTCTTAAGAACCAAACAGATGCTTTCCTTGTTTTGGTAATCGAATTCTTTTACATTTCATTTTAAAAGTTCATACATTTATTCGCTCGATTTGTTAACATATAATTACTGAATACCTGCCGTATTCCTGGTTCATGTTAGGAACTAGGAATATGATAATTAAAACATACATTGCTTCTATCCTCACATGTCTTTGGAGAAGACGGACAAGTAACCTGTCAATGATATCCCAGTGTTATAAGCTCTTTGGGGCGCCTGGGTGGCGCAGTCGGTTAAGCGTCCGACTTCAGCCAGGTCACGATCTCACGGTCCGTGAGTTCGAGCCCCGCGTTGGGCTCTGGGCTGATGGCTCAGAGCCTGGAGCCTGTTTCCGATTCTGTGTCTCCCTCTCTCTCTGTCCCTCCCCCGTTCATGCTCTGTCTCTCTCTGTCCCAAAAATAAATAAACGTTGAAAAAAAAAAAAAAAAAAAAAAAATGATATCCCAGTGTTATAAGCTCTTTGACAGCATGAGTACAGTTCTATGAGAGAAAACCAGGAGAGGCAACTAAATTGGTACTATACAAGCTAAGTCTTGAGGGTAATCTGCTGGCGGTTTTAACATCTAGGCTCAAATGTGAGGGATTAGGCAAAATTAGAAGAGTGGTCATTCCAAGAGACAATAGAAGAGTGGTCATTCCAAGTGGGGTAAACAGTATACAGACAGTGGCATGATCAGATGTGTATTTTCAAAATATCACTCTTTTTCATACAATACTCCAGTGAGGGCAGGATTGGAGACTGTGAGACCAACCAGAAGCATAGTGTGGTTGTCCCTTTAAGAGTGACACCATCTTGCTATAGATGAGAGAAAGAAGAAATTGAAAGAGATGAACATAATTATTGTTAGTTGGGGATAAGGGTAGGAGAGGTGAGGTTCACATCAAGGTCTCTGACTTGGTCAATTAGTAGACGCTGGTACAATTCCTTGAGCTGGAGATCACAGAAAAAGGGAGCAGAAACACAGATGTTTGAGGGGAGAAAGAATGGGATGCATTTAATTTTAGCTGCATTTTGTTTGAGTTACTTACCCAGGGGATATCTTCATGGGTGTGCAGTTGGCTATCTATAAGAGTCTGAAACACAGGAACAAAGCAAGTGTGGTAAATGAACTTGGAGATAAGATTTTTTTCTTTAATGTAATGAATATATTGTGTATATGTATTAAGGTAATCATCCCCAATATAGATCCAGAAGTAAAAGATCTCTGGTCGAGTTCTTTATAAGTATCATCAAAGGCTTTGAACATTTTCTCCTTATCACCATACACCTGCATTCCTTATTGGTGTCTCTGTCGAAAGGTTGAACCAAATTAATTTTATTAATCTCTTATACTTGCACAGGCCTTCATGGTTTAGTAAAGTTCTTTCCCATACAGTTCTGGACAAAGTCTCAGGTCTGTGAGCTGGCGTTGGAGAAGCAGCCTAGGGCCAGGAAACCAGGAAAGAACCACAGACCAGGAGTTCTAATGAGGTTGCTGCAACTATTTATTCTGGGGTCACAGCCAGTGTTCAGAACCAGAAGTCACAGAGTTAACCAAGCCAAGGCCCAAGATCCAAGCCAAGAGTCAGAGCCAAGGCTATGGGCAAAGCCAAGAAGCAGTCACAGGATTAGCACATCGGAACAAGCCCCAGAACTGCTGTTGAACCCATAGTCCTCCCTCAGGCCCCGTGTCCTTTGGAGGCATCCTCTTGCCACGCACTGGCACTCTCAGAGGAATCCCGTGGCTGAAATGGGAATGGGACAACTGAGGATTTCCCCTGCTTTTATAGGAGCTTCGCTTTGGAGAATACATCCAATATCCCACCAAAAGCATCTTAGCTACCTTCTGCACATTCTTTTAAGACAGGTAAGGTTGTTCAAAACAAAACAAAAACTTTGAGCATTGTTTATGAATTTATTAAAATTCCTGGATGCGAAAAAAAAAAAAAAAACAACCACATTATTTTACATTAGACTAAAATCAACAGGAGAAAATAATCTAAATTTGGTTGGATTTCTTTCCGAGAATCTTAAAAACAGAAAGTCCCAAATTCTAGTTTCAATAATTTCCCATGACATCCTACGATAGGTTTTCCTTTATTTGCCCTCTTCTGAAGAACTTCTGTCATAATCCCTAGATTATTTCCTTTATCTCTCTTTCAGCTTTGATGTAGCCAAAAGACCCTAAGATCCACACAGGTAAGAAACCCAGACTTCTTCTAGACCGGTATCCTCAGAAATAAACTTGGCAAAATAGATTTGTCTTTTTAAATATAATTTTAAATAGATATGGGGTGCCTGAGTGGCTCATTGGGGTGAGTGTCCAGCTCTTGGTTTTGGTTCAGGTCATGATCTCATGGCTTTGTGGGTTCAAGCCCACATCGGGCTCTGTTGGCAATGCAGAGCCTGCTTGGGATAGTCTCTCTCTCTCTCCTCTCTCTCTCTGCCCCTCTCCTACTTGCACTGTCTCTGCCTCTTTGCAAATAAATAAATAAGTAAACTTTAAAAATAAATAAGTAAATAGATAATACAGTCAGATGGTTCAACAATTTTAAACATAAATTTGAAAATTTACAGTGAAACTTCCACTCTCAGGTCACCTCCTCTGTTCAGTTGTACACCACTCACTGCCCACAAAGGTAATCCTCGTCATTAATTTCAATTTATTTCTGTAGGGCTTTGTTATGCACATATAAGCACAAATAGATACATGTTCTCATTTCTCCTCCTTCTAAGTAAAACAGCGCACTCAGCATATTGCTGTGAACCTTGCCCTTTTCCATGAAAGTAAGCAGAGAAATTTCTCATTTCTTTTTAGACTTGTGTAGTATTCTGTTGTATAGGTGTACCATAATTAATTTAATTTATTTTATTTAGCCTGGACAATAACATACACATGTATTTGTTTCTAGTCTTTTACCATAACAAATAATACGGCCATGAAAAATATGCTGCTTACATCATTTTGCATATATGCAAATAAGTATGTAGAAAAAAAAGTGACCAGAAGTGAAATTGATGAATTAGGTATTTACATTTACAATTTTAGTAGATATAGCTAAGTAGCATTCTACAGCGTCATACTAATTGTCACTTCCCTGCAGCCTCACCAACAAACTTTTAGACTTTTGCCAATCTGTAAGTGAAAAGCTCTGCTCCCTGATACCGTTTAATTATTTTTTCCCTTATTGTGGGTGTTCTTGAGAGTCTTTTCACATATTTAAGAGTCAAATGTGTGTTTCATTTTCACAACCTTTGTCCACATTTAAATTGTTGGCATTTTTTAATCATTGATTTCTAGAACATTTTTCAATTGAGGTATAATTGACATATAACATATTAGTTGCAGGTGTACAAGATAATTCAATAAATGATCACCACAATAAGTCTAGTTAACATCAACCACTGCACAGAGTTACATTATTTTTGTGACGAGAATTTTTAAGATCTAGAATATGTTTATGACTTTAGCCTTTTTTCTGCACTGTGAGTTGCTAGTACTTTTCCCAGAATTTTATCTTTTGGTTTTTTTGTATGTTATTTTTGACTGCACACAAATTTTAAAAATTTTATGTGTCAAGTTTATTAATTTGTTTTTGGCTTCTGAAATAAAATAGGAATAAAAGTATACCTTAACATGATAAAAAAAAAATATCTATTTCTTCTCCCAATCTAGCATTGTATTTTTTTGGAACACACCAGACATGGGAACGAAAAAAGAATGCCCAGTATCACCACTATGATTAAAACTGTATGAAATGTACTGACCAACAAAATTTTAAAAAGAATGTAAATGCAAGTATGTCTTTAACATACCTAGGCATAACCAAAAAAAAATTTCCAATACTTATATGAAGAAAGATTGTAAATGCTACTGAATGACAAAAAAAAAAAAACAAAAAAAAACCAACTTTTCTTGGACTGAGGAACCAACATCATAAAGATGCCAATTTGCTTTAAATTCAATAATATGGTTTCTCTATAACCCTCCCCAAAATAACAGCTGGGTGTTTTTGTGTTTGTTTTTGTTTGGTTGGTTGGTTTTGGTTTTGGTTTTCTTGTTTTGTTTTAAGAACTAGACAAGATAGAGGCACCTGGGTGGCTCAGTCAATTAAGCATCTGACTTTGGCTCAGGTCATGATCTCACAGTTCACAAGTTCGAGCCCTACATCAGACTCTGTGCTGACAGCACAGAGGCTGGAGCCTGCTTTGGATTCTGTGTAACTGCCCCCCGCCCCTGTTCACACTCTGTCTCTCTTCTCTCAAAAATAAATAAACATTAAAAATTTTTTTAAAAAAAGAACTAGACAAGATAACTATAATATCCATACGAAAAAGTACATAAGAATATCCAGGAAAACTTTGATACAGAAGATCAAATAAATTAGCTTTACAATATATGAAAATGCATTCTAAATCCTCAACAATGAAAAGACTATGTTAGTATCACATGAATACTAACAGAGTAGTAAAATATTATAGTAAACCAAAAATAGATCTAATATGTACAGAAAAGTAGCTTAGGATAAAGAAGTCATCTCAAATTAGTGGATAAAAGTGAATTATTCCATAAAAGCTGCTGGATATACCTAGATAGTCATATAAAGCCAATTAAATATATGTATTCGTATGTGTATGTGTATATGTATATGTGTATGTATATATGCAAATATCTATTCTTCATACATTCCAAGCAGCAAGTAAATTCAAAATGCAACAAAGGAAGAGGAGGAGGAGGAGGAGGTGGAGAAAGAAAGAAAGAAAGAAAGAAAGAAAGAAAGAAAGAAAGAAAGAAAGAAAGAAAAGAAAGAAAGAAAGAAAGAAAGAAAGAAAGAAAGAAAGAAAGAAAGAAAAGGGAGAAGACTATAGCACTAAAAAGACACTGTGAGTTATTTTACAACCTTGAAATGGAAAAGACTTCTATCTATGAAACAAATACATATTTAGATATTTTTTAGAAGTTTCTGTACAATTCTAAAATCTTTGAGAGGATTTTTTTCTTACATAATGTCAGCTGGTGTTAAACCCTCAGCACACATTTTTGAGAAAAATATGAGTAATCTCTTTCTTTCAAGTAGAAAGATATATACCAAAATATCAAAGGACTATAAACACAGGGAATAAGATTTTAAAGGGTCTCTGGTTGAAATGCAGAAAAAAAATTCAAGTGATCTTTCAAGTTAAGTATGTTAAGCTCTTGTATATTCTTAAAAGAACATGAATGATAGTGGTTTATAGTTAGAAGATACATGTTTAAGATTCTCTTCTCTTTCATACCAACCATTTGACCTTGGAAAAATTACTTGCTATTTCTGAAATTTAATTTTCTTTTTTTTTTTTAAAGTTTCTTTACTTATTTTGAGAGAGAGAGAGAGAGAGAGAGAGAGAGAATAAGAGCAGGGGAGGGACAGAGAGAGGGAAAGAGATAACCCCAAGCAAACTCCACGCTGTCAGCAAGGAGCCCCACATGGGGCTTGAAATCATGAACCTTCAGAACATGGCCTGAACCAAAATCAAGAGTCAGACGTTCAACCAACTGAGCCACCCAAGCACCCCTGAAATTTAGTTTTCTAATTAACAAAAGGGGTTAATGAAATAATTCCTGTCAACATCCCCAATTTATTCTTTTGATCAAATAATCTAATCTGAAAATATTCCATAATCTGTAAAAACTATATAAATATTTGTTACTTAATATGTTATATTTTTAAGCACAACAGATGTATATCTATTTTAATATAAGAAATTCTGAGTAATCAGGTATATGGAGATACTGTCTAGAGCATCCTAGAAGTCTTGCAATTTATAGGATACAAGTTAGAATAAGTTTATCACTGGCTATGAAACTCCACTTTAATGAATGATTTGAGCCTTATTATTTAGAACTAAATAGGAAGAATATGTAGAAAAATCATTACTCCAAATGGCATGCTGTATCTGCCAGAGGCCAATTCATAGAAGCAATAGTACCTCTCATGAGGAATTATGGCAAAGGCAAATAAATATGCGATGCCCATCACCGAAGCCAGCGTACGGGGCAAAGCACTCAGGAGTCTTGGCAAGGGCACCTGAGCTCCAGAAGAAGAAAGGAAGGAAGCATCTCTTCTCATTCTGAACTGCCACCCCAGTATCTGAGCCTTTCTATCAAGGGTCATGCTAATGGCAAAACAGGAAATGATGGCCTCTTCTTCCCTCTGGGTTTTTCTAACACAGAGGATGGAACATTTAGAAACAATGTGTGGGGTGCCTGGGTGGCTCAGACGTTTAAGCGCCCGACTTCAGCTCAAGTCATGATCTCACAGCTCGTGAGTTCTAGCCCTACATCGGGCTCTGTGCTGACAGCTCGGATCCTGGAGCCTGACCCAGATTCTGTGTCTCCCTCTCTCTCTGCCCCTACCCCCATCACACTCTGTCTCTCCCTTTCTCTCAAAAATAATAAACATTAAAAAAATTTTAAATAAAATAATGTGTGACTTGTATTTCTGACAAGAAAAAATTGTTTTTATTTTTATTTATGTTTATTTGTAAACTTCTTTTTTTATTTTGAGGGAGTGAGGGAGAGAGAGACAGAGAGAGCTCTGTCACAGAGAGAACTGTCAGCACAGAGCCTGACTTGGGGCTTAAACTCACAAACTGTGAGATCATTAACTGAGCTGAAATCAAGAGGCTGAGGTTTAACTGGCTGAGCCACCCAGGTGCCCTAGAAAAAATTGTTTTTAAATAAAGATGCTGGGAAGGGGGAGTGGCTTTGGTTTTGCTTTAGAATTTTAACTCTGATAGGCAGGTAGGGCCAATTTGATCAAGGGTACAAATACCCAGATGGACAGTTAATTTTAGAAAAACAAAACAAAACAAAACAAAAAAACATGACTCACTGAGAAGGATTAGTAATGAAAATGACTAATAATGAAAAGAGGTATATAGGTTGCTAGACATACTTACAGTCTGTGAAGGACAGATAGTATATGTTGATCATAGTGTCTGTTCTCAAGAACAAAACAAGTTAAAAATGTTAAAAAAATAATAATAAAATAAAAACTTTCCCTTTCTCCCTCTCTTGTAAAGAAAGAAAATAGAAAAAAAAATCTTCTGTGATCAAGAAAAATTTTTTGGCTAAAGTAGTCTGAAACCTTTCACCGTGTGTCTCAGTCTTCACATCACATAGCTTGTGCCTTTCTTCCTAGTCCACATTACTGACTTTAGAAAATTTTTCTCCCGTGTTTATTTGCCCAAAGATGGCCTTCATCAAATGCATTAATTGAGTAGCCATCAGCAAATGCTCTGTGGGATTAAGCTTCTCTGGATACGCTGCACAGGTTGTTCATGCCTATCTTTCCACCTAGAAGGATAAGATGTAGCCCTGACCTGAGGGTTCTGCCTCTTGGTTCCACCCACCCCCAGGGGTACGCTGGAGTTGGCATGCACCACTTGCCAGAGTTGATTATGTACACCTCTTCCCGGCCCTGAAAACAGCGATGTCATAGTAGTAGCTTGAAATTGGCTATGGCAGGAATATTTACACCACGGAATTAGCAAAAGCTGAAAGCTTACTCCCTTCCACCTCAAGAAAGCCACTGTTAGTCGTTTTCCAGCACACCAGACTATCTACTATGTTCTCTCCAGGAGACCACTGTTCTCTGACCAGTGTGATGAATAGGGCATCTTAACCACATTTCGCTAGAATGATTTGCATCCTACTTGCAATACAAACTGAAAATGAGTGCCTACTCATACCAAAACACAGAAACCATATTGAGCCAGGTATAATACCACTTGACATCCCCCAAAAGCAGGACCTTGAGCCGCTAACTATATAATCACTTCATGGCACTATTGGGAACCCATTCTTGACAGGCATTCATATTTCTTGCTGACACAAATTGACTCCAGTCTTTTTTTGTAGGGAGTGGTTTGGATTTGCAAAACTTCCCCAGTGCGCTAAGATCACCAGGACTCAGGGGTAGCTTGCTCAGGCTGAAGGCGATTGGCTGAGTGAGTACAGTCAGATATGAGAAGGTTGCATAGTGTGACTATTTTCCATGCCCCATTATTTGCAGCAGAACAAAAGGTCAAATGGTAACTTTCAAGACTTAGAGTTGGAGCATGAGGAGATAGGGTGGCTGGGGGAGGAGGGGACCGCTGCTGTTCAGTGATCAGCTGATGAATCAGGAACCAGCACTCTGAGATAACAGCTTCCAGCAAATATGGTGGGTAGGATGGCCCCAAATACTTCCCCTCCCAGGTGTCTGGCAATTTGAAATCTTCTTTCAACAGTTGTCCCAGAGCATTGTCATGAACTGACTTTTGTCCCCCTGCAAATATATGTTGAAGCCCCCACTCCCAAGGTGACTATATTTGGAGACGAGGCCTTCGAGGAGATAATTAAGCTTAAATGAGGTCATAAGGAGGAAGCCCCAATCTGATAGAACTGGAGTCATAAGAAGAGGAAGAGACACAGGGATTTCTCCCTCTCTGCACATGCACGTGAGGACACAGTGATAAGGTGGTGTCTACAAGCCAGGAAAAGAAGCCTTACCAGGGACCTTGCCAGCAACTTGATCTTGGGCTTCCGGCCCCCAGAACCATGAGAAAATAAATTTGTTGTTTAAGCCACCCAGCGTGTGGTAGGCTGTCCCGGCAGCCCTCACAAACGAATACACTCTTGCTCTGCGTGTTTTACTGCTGCGTGGTTACCAGAGCATTCATCAGTGAATACAGTTACCTGGGAACCTAAATCAAAAATGAAATTGGAGAAGAAAATCATGCCAATTTGTTTTCCCAAAACTTCAAGTGTATTTCAAATAAGGAATTATAAGGAAAAGGTTACATATAATACTTCACTAGCCTATAGTTTTCAGCTTCTAAAGTCTTCATTCCCCAAATTAGAAACATAAAGATTAGAGGGACATTGAGTTACTGGTAGACAGTGACCCTAAGTGAGGCTGCCTATTCTGCTCATGAGGCATAATTCTTCACTTAAGTCACCCAGCAACACCGTTATTTAGGAGAAAACACGAACACTTCCTGACCACTAGGTTATCATGTGGTCTACCAATGTCAGAGTCATCCAAATGTATGGTGAGCTCCTGCAATGCCCCCCTCAGACTCTGCACTCTGGAAGACCCTCAGCTGGAGCATGCCAGGCACTGCAGAGGAAATTGGAAAGAGAGCTTTACTGAATATTTCTTCTTAGCCCTTCTATTTCTACCCTCTCCCCCTTTAAATCCTGCTCTGTGCCTTGGGAAGTGACCCAGGTGGATAGCATCAACAAACCGCCTTTTGCCCTCCAGCTTCCAGTTTACGAGCAGAGTCTGTCTAAGGACTACAGGAGAGTGAGGCTAAGGCATTTATTCCTCTGCCCCACCTTCCAGATCACTGAGGACGGACTGTGTTCCTCTATTGCAGACCACAGCTCCAGGGAGCAGCCCTCTCCATTAAGTACCCTTGCTGAGCTCTGTGACCTCTCTTACTCCTAGCCTACATTGCAAAGAGTCCCCCTTCTTCCTGGTGACTGGGTACTACACCAATCCTTGTTCATTTCTCTAAATACTGCCCACAGCTTTGTAAACAATCCCTTTATTAAGTCCTCCTGAATTAATCAATTTGAGTGAGCCATCTTTTTTTCTGCCACGACTCTGACAGGTACTAGAGCCAGTGAAGGTCAAGTATGTGGCTGAGCCAAGTTACATTAAAGCAGCGACAACAATAACAAAAAGATAAACAACCTTCTGCACGACCCTATCCCAAATTACTATGCTCTAATACATTCCCAACCCTCAAGTCTTTGTGCTTAGTGTTTTCTCTTCTGAAGAGCTTTCTCCATTGTTCCTCACATGGTTAGCTCCATCTGATAATATCTGAGAGTCTTTTCTGTATAAAAAACAAAAAAAGTCCTTTTCTTTCCTTGTCATTGCTCTATTTCATTTCATTCTAACATTTATCAGAACCTGAATGTATCTTTATTTAGTTTATTGTTTCTCGCCCACTTCTATGCCACAGGCTCCAAGAGATTAAGGAACATGGCATTGTTATCACATCTCTCATGTCCTCAACTGTCCGGGACATAGTAGGCTCTCAGTAATTACATACAACCACTTATCAGTAACTCCCCACTCCCTCTTTCTCTTCATCCACACGAATACACACATCCACACACCTACTTCTGTGATTATTCAAACCCATTTTTGATAGCCAACTTCTACAGGCTGCCTCAGATACTACATTAATTGGATTATGTATAAAAGAATTTTTGAGGATACCACATGATTGCACTAAATCTAGGTCTTTGAGGCTCCCTAGAAATATCCTTGGACTAAGGCAATGAGCAATGAATTGCTATTAACATGAAGTGCTTCACTCCTGGGGAGGGACTTGGACACTGGGGAGAAATAGTCTCAATTGTTGACTTTTTTGGCCCATTTCTATTTCCTTAAATAAAAAATGGTACATCAATGGAAAGTTTAAGGATAATGATGGAACATTTAATATTAAATGAAAGAAAAACCAAGGAGATGTGGATGAGATATGAAAGACTTTGAAGTCCACATGAGGAGGGATTTGGTCTTTTGCCTTCCACCTAGAATACATAATTAAGATGGCTTTGGCTCCAATGGGGCACATGGGGACTACAGAAGGATTGAACATTTTAAGGATTTAGAACATGTCTACAGTTGTCTCTGCCTTAATTACATAAGGGGAAAGCTTTTATTTTAACTCTGTCCAAGGAAACCCTAGTCATGAAACTGTTTTTATTTGATGAAATGTTTACTCTCACAGGAAAGAGGCAGAGTGCACAGTTGATGAGACAATCCTGAAGTGGTTATACATGAGCAAAGGAAGAGATCCGAGGAATGGGCATGGAAAAGTTGCCAAGATTATCATGACATCAGGGTCAAAGATCAAATCCATGACCTTCCTGCAAATCTTGGGAAATAAATGTTTACAAAATACATGGCATAATCGTGAAACTTCTAAAGGTTATTCTCCAAACAGTCATATATTCCAAACTGCTAAATTGTACATCACAATGAATAAAATGTTAATGTTTCAAAGACTTTGAGAGCAAACATGCTCATCTATGCAGGTTTCAGCTATAGAAAAACCCTTGTCCTAAATCAGCCGTGCATACCTTTTTTGGCACAAATGTTGCCAAATAAATTGTTGTAGCCAGGCAGCTGAAAGATAAAGACAAACACTGAGAACAAAGCAAGGGACTAGAGCGAAGACGGACTTGATTCATGTTCTGAGGGTCCATGCCACTTCTAACTGCTATGGGATGTTTACTATTCATGAAGGGCAGAGGGAGTGAACACTGATTATGAGCTCACTCAAAAGTCTCTCGCACCCAATAAACTGTGTTGCATTTAGGAGGTCTGATTGGGAACGGCTGACCATCCCATCGGTATGCCTCCTCTGAAAGTTCTAAAGAATCTTGCAAGGTCACAAATATTATTACTTGATCAATAAAAACCTCATTTTGGAATGGTAGATTGGTGAAGATAAATAATACATGCGCAGTTAATGACTACGGCAAAGGACTGGCATTCAACAGCCTTGAGGTCTAGAGTCAGTCCGTCTTGCTTTACTCTGAATTCCAGGGCACTTAAGCTCTTTCCCTCAGTTGATTCAACTTCCTTTACCACCACGTACCAGCCATTTTGCTAGAAGATGGGAGATACCAAGATTAATAAATTCACCACACCATAAAAACCCTAGCTCAGTCACAGTAACGTAAATTAATACCTACAGAATGGGAACCACTAGGGTTAACTGTGTAAGGAGTCACCAAGTTTTCGAGCCAAGTGAAAACAAAGGATTCATATATCCAAATCCCCTGTGTTGAGTTCATGGGAGATAGTACAAGCTAAACATTTTGTTTTTGCTCTTGATTTGTATTTATTGACTTCTCACATACGCTTGATCCTTTTGTGAGAACTGTTTTTATCCTTGTACAAATGTAGTTATACAGAAGACCAACTTGGATTTCCAAGAGGCGTAAGCTATACCATTTCTGCGGGAAATAAAATATGATTGAAGTTTACAAAGAACAACACACTTGTAAAACTTTGTCCATTGCTATTATGGTGTGGTATTTAGAACTTCGTACATCTTTCACTTAAATCCCTAACTAACTATAAGTTCTCAGAAGACAAAAGTCTAAGCTTTACACTGATGGGTTAATAACACCTAGCACTGAAAATTAGACATACTGGATACTCAAGAACAACTTTTCTGTAGAGTTGGATTCTCATGTGAACCTACATCCACCAGTGTAATCTCTGATTAAGGTGAAAGCAAGAAAAAGTGTTAAACTTCAAGAGAAGTTCAATGAGTATGGAAGGCGAAATTGATTACACATTAAGAAACAGAACAATAAAACTCGTGAACCATGTCTATGTGCACATCAGAGTCCTCAGCACCTAGAAGAGTGGCACCTTTGAAATATTTATTCAATGAGTTAATGAATTGATAGTCTCTATGACAAAATGGTGAACACAGAGGGTCTCAGATGTCAAGTAGTTTGGCCATGTGTCATGAGAGGAATCACATGATCTGTTTGGCCCAAATGACAATATGAAGTCATCCAGCCATCATTCACATATCTAGAACAGGAAGTGAGTGATGAGGGGAAGCAAATGGGAGGAAAGAATAAACTTCATGGAGAACTTATGCGTTAAGCATTATGCAAGCTCCTTTATACATGAGGTCTTACTTAATCCCTAAAACATCCTATAAATTAGATACTATTTATTCATTCTAAAGATTAAAAGAAAAACCTTAGAAATAAGAGCCACAAGCAGACCCATTCAAAAGAAAAAGGGAAAAGTAAAACAGTGTTTTTCAGGTCAGGGACGTAAAGTATCAGAAATTAAATTATTGTTCAAAATGTTGATATATTAACACTTTTATTAAAAATAACAAAACGATGGGGGCCCTGGGTGGCTCAGTCAGTTAAGCCTCTGACTCTTGATCTTAGCTCAGGTCTGGATCTCAGGATCATGATTTCAAGCCCCACACTGGGATCTGCTCTGGGCATGGAGCCCACTTGGAAAAAAAAAAAAAGAAGAAGAAGAAGCAGCAAAATGCTTACTTAAGAAGTGTATGTGTGTGTTTGCATACATATGCACATTTCCATTGGATGATAAAACTAAAGCACCCTTGGAAAAATATAATGAACAAATCCAGAAAACTGTTTTACCAAAACCTTCTATAAATGATCTCAGTTCTGTTTTGGAAGGAACTGCTCTCTGAGGAGAAATGAAATAAGTTTTAGTTTCAACATTCACTGTCTTTGTGCTGTTCATGAATAAATTGGGCTAATTGTTGGATGTGAGAAGTGATGGTTTTATGATGCATATTACTGCCCCCAAATTATTGGTTGCTAAATTCGTCATCTCTAGCCAACAAGTTAGGCTGAATCTAGAAGACAGAGATAATTCTCAATGTGGGGTCTCCTAAGCAATTTGCAGTCCCCACATGTATCTGCAACAGGTAACCTAGTTATTGAGCACACAAACTTGAAACGCTGAAGGAGTTTCATATATCACATAACATTTCAATATTCAATACGTATTTTAAGCATATCGCTTTCTGCATATAAAGAGCGACTAGCACATCATGCATTACATTGTCATACTAGTTCTGAAGAACAACGGCTTTCAATTTAAAGAATAAAACACCCTCCAGCTGAACAAAATTCTCACATTACAATATGTTTAAAAGAATCTATTCCAGTTGTGGTTGGTTGTCTATGAGAAATCTTTTTCATAGGGGGAAAAAAATTGAACATTCCCATGTGAAACTCTTTCTCGCAAGAGGAAAAAAAACGTACGTTGCATTTTATACAAACTAGGTGAATTCAAAATGATGGATCATTTCAAAAATATTCATTATACTATTTACTTACATAAATGTGGTTGTATAAAAAGTAAAAAAGGAATGCATTCACAATTGGTTTAAGTAATTTTCTCTTGGCAAACCACCATATAAAACAGGGGCGTCATGGCGCCACAGAATTCTGAATTGTGGTGGAGCATCATCAGTACACATGGCATTAATCTTTGTCTCGTTGCAGGAGACACCCTTGCTTGCATTAGCAAGCTGCCTCTTAAATGTAAGATGGTGTAATGTAACTCAGGTTTAAATAACACAATAAATAAGATCTATTTCTCTTTAGTCCTTCTTACCAATCGCTTCCAAGCCCTCTTTGTTAAAGTGCTTCATTGTTTACAGATTTTAATGTAAATAACAACTGGGGGGGGGGGGGAATACTTTTCCAAAAGAGCCTAGTAAAGGAAGAAGCTCAAGATGGTAAGATCATTTTTTTTTATTTAATATGTTAAGCAATTAAGACTTTAAAAAAAAATCAACATATGTATGTGAACATAGCATAATTATTTACCCTACTTTCTTACTTGTCTTTTAGCAAACTGACAGTTCCAATATTTTGGAAATCTCACTGTTTTATATCACTTCATGCTCCCCATGACAAGGGGAACACTTAGCTGTCTTTAATATCTTCTAATTAAATATTCAAAGCATTCTTAAAGTCTTATTTTTTCCAAATATAGATATATTTTAAAATAACAGACTTTTCCAAATGCATTTTTCTATTGAGCTGAGAGGCTTTCAGAAACTGTCCCCACTGAATATAATAACTATTTAAGGAAACAAGCTATTTATGTGGAAATATTAAGAGGGATGATTTTGATAACCCACACTCAAGGCCAAAATAAGGATCATTGGGACTTTTACTGAAGAAGTTAATGGAGGCCAGGCCATTGGCAAATGACCTTGAAATCCCTCGATGTAGCCTCAAATTGGCTTCAACACAAGCTTATTATTAATGCAGACAGCTAGTTTATACCATGAAAAGCACATGGTATCTCTCTTTGAAACCATAGCTGTCACTCAGGCACCCCCAGATAAAATGTGAGCATCTATGTGACAGCACTTTTACAAGTTTTTAAATAAATATCACAAATTTATTAGTCAGTACTTTATGTTAAGAAAATTAGACTTCATCTGCTTAATTGCAGCCTTACATATATGTTAATGAATTATTATATAAAGGTATTTAAATGAAACATATTACAATACTTTAATCGGATTCTAAATTGTATTTTCCTCTCTGATGTGTAATGCCCTAGAGACACATACCCAAAACCTTTTATTTTAGATATCTCAACATGTTAAAAGTGCTTTCCCTAATGTTTTTGAAAATTGATATGATATAGTTGAGAACTTACACACACACACTCACTCTGCCCAGTCAGAAAGGAACTGTTTGCCTGGTTTGCAGATATGAAATCATTAGGGACTGGCTTTTACTTTGGGAAATTTGAGTACCATGTATTGTTAATGTAAAATAAAGAAATAAAGCCTGGGAAGTTAGAAGATTATTTTTTTTGGAAATGCATGTTTAGAACTTAAAAAAAAAATCTAATGGTAAAGCATTAACAAATACTTTTTCATATGAATAAAATCTGTAATCAGTTAGATAAGAGCAATGTGCCTTTTTTTGGCATTTAATCAAACAATGAAATCATATACACATTTCCTGACACAAAAGACAAATGATGTAATAATCTGAAGGAGTTTCTCTATCTCCTTGGAACTTTGCATACTTGACTTGTTTTCCATATTTTGTGACTTTAAATGGTGGGAAAATTATATTAAAATGCTTGTAGCAGTTCCTCTAAACTAGCATCCTTTTTGTTTTATTGTATTTAATATAAAAGCAGCAATTATTTGATTTCAAAGTTATGAAAATATGTACCTTATGAGAAAACAAGCAATTTAAGCTTTAATTGGTGTCATTTTTCACAGAACTGGCAAGATTCTTGCATCCCTGGCACGTTGTTTTTCTATAAAACTGCAGAGCTGCCTTCAATGAATGTTTTACGAACGCAAAAGTTGTTATATGAAGGTAGATGCATAGATGCCTGGAAATATAAGATTTCTGGTGGGAGTTATTTACAAAAGATGTATTTCATTTGTTACTGTGCGTGTAACAACTCCTATTATTCTAAATGTTTCTCTCTTCTCAATAAGACCGTTCTTAGCTCATGTCTATGAAACGTGGGGGCTGGTGTCTGAAGCAGAATAAAAGGCAATGCTTTCATGAGGTGAAAACATCACACTTGTGAGAAAAGTGAAAAAGAAATGATAATTTTAATTGAAAGGAAACAAAACTGTAATCTATTGAAAGGCTAATTCTGGTTTTAATCAGAAGAAAAACAATATAGAATACACACGGAGAGGCTCGCCTTATGTAAGTCACATACATGAACCACAAAACTTTCTATTTTCTGAAACGTTGGTTTACCATAAATACTTTGACCTATTCTGCTCAGATTATACATCTCCCACGTGTTTCAAAATTATGTTTTGTTCTGAGGGACAACAGTTATATATGTATTTTTGAGAGATTTTACAACCTAGCTTCTCTAAGGATATTTGCGGTTTTCACACCTGGGGAGGTGTCTGTCTGTCGTTTTCGATGCAAGTTCCCAGAGCTACAGCCAAGGTTTTCAGAAGATTAGGATAAAGATAAAGATCTGCATTTTTAGAAACATGTCTAAATGGTTACTATGATCAGCCAGATGTTTGGGAAACCTGCAGATTAATGTGCTTTATCCAGGAAGCTCTTGTTGGGTAACTGGAGAGTAGGATAGACAAGTATTCTTTGTATTCTATTTACATCTTTGACTTCTGCTTTATATTGGCAATATTTATTGACAACCATAGCTAACATATGCTAAGTGTTACTATCTGCCAGGCACTGTGCTAACCATCGTATACGCCTGTATCCCAACAGTCCTATAAAACCAAGATAACCGTTGTCTTTACAGATGAAGGGATTATGTGTTGGGGAGTAATTTAGAATGGTAAATGAACAAGTAAGGACAAATAATGAACAAGTAAAAACTAGAATCCAGGTCTGTGTGACCCTAAAGGTCATTTTTCTAACCACTGCTCTATACTAAGGACATACACAGGATCCTGAGTGGTCTAAAAGCCTTTTTATGTTGGCTGCCCAAGTTAAGTATTAATGCCACTAGGGCTGATGTGACCTGTACTATTGACATCCTTGTCATTATTATCATTATTGGTTTGGTTCAATTTTTATTCAAAGTGAGCCATCCAATGTGGATTGAATTGCATCAGAACAAGCTTTCCATTCTTGCTACTTTCTATGAATATCAATATTAAAAGGCTTTAAACAGTGGTCCAGTGGGAACAAAAGCATGTTCAACGCATGTATAATAGTCATCTACTAACTCACTAATCCATGAGTGCATTAAAACTCTACCAAAACATGACCAAAGGTACTGGTAGGGAAGTTAAAAAGACTTTTTTTCCAGGAAACCAACAAGTTCATTTCCAAATGGATATCGATGTCTTGTGCACCTTTGACAGATGTCTCCTGCAAGTTTCTCATGATTCTTCCAGGTGTCTCCTTGGTTCCTTCCAGCTCTCTTGGCTGCCTCCTATCAAAGCACTAGCCTGTGAACCTCTAAGTTACAGGGCTTCTGCTGTTTGTCTCTCCATCCCCAGATGGGGGGCATATTGTTCTGAGCATACTCCAAGCCACAGTCCACAAATTTTTCTTCTGGGCCAGATGATAAATATTTTAGGACTTTAGACCTGTACAATATCTGTGGCAAATACTCAACTCTGCTATGGTAAAGGAAAAACAGTGATAGACAATATATAAGTAAATGGGTGTGGCTGTGTTCCAATAAAGCTTTATTCATGGACCCTGAAATTTGAGTTTCGTATAATTTTTATGTTACACAAAATAATATTCTCCTTTTGATTTCCTCATTTCAAAGTGTAGAGTATTTTTGGCTTATGGGCCATATATAAACAGTCAGCAGGCCAGATTTGGCCCATGGCCCATTGGTTGCTGTTCTCTACTCTAGCCAATCAATACACATTTGCTGACTGGTTGAATGGCTAGGTAATTGTCTAATCTCTGTTTAGGCTGAACACACAGTGAGAACACACAGTGAGACTATGCATATGATAAATGAAAGCCTGTGTCATGACATTCAATTTCTGATTTAGAAATAATTAGAAAACACTGAAAAAGCACTTCTGAGGTAGCAATTAACAGGCAAAGACAAAGTGATGCAGGGCCACATATTTCATATGAAAATAAAGATTTCTGGACAAATCCAGATTGCATGTAGACTTACACAACATAAATCTACTATAGTCCACTTTCACCAACAGGCAAGGAATTTGGTGGCTTTTTGGCTGCTTCCGTGGTATCTTGCTTGCAACCCCTCTGATCTGCCGTTGGGGATCAGGGAACATCTATTCCCACATCTGGCTCTCGCTCCGTGCTCCTCATCCATGTCATATTGGTTATTTAATCATTTGAGCACTCCAGCTGCCTTGCTTTCCAAACTCTTGTAGTGACTGTTTTGAGCAGATCTGTTGTCTTTCACATATAATTGCACTGCTATGCTCTGGCATTTTCCATGTTTCTGTTTCAGCACTTCAAGTAACTTTTAGCTTGTGAGGAGAAAACATCTTACAGGAAAAAGTCCGTCCAGGTGGATCTAGAATGGTAACTGCAGGATTTTCCTAGTGCCAAAGGTGAGGGTGAACTTGAGGTAAATATAGAATTGGGCATGCTTTGTCCTTGCCTGCCTTCAGAAATCCCTAATGTCAGAAGAAAAATCTGTGCCTCAGACCCATTAATCCTTTGGAAGAATACTGAGCAATATGACTTTACATTAATGCATTCCATGACTTTCCAACATGGGCTTCTTATAATTGCCAGTCCTGATGGGCACAGTACCCTTTTCTTCTGACATCGCTGAGATGCCTAAACATCAAGAAGACAGACAGCCATGCCCTTGGCCCTTGCCCTGTTGGCCAGGCTGGGTCAATCCCATGCTTCACATGCCATCACTTCTCTCCAAACCAGGCCATTCAAAAGCAGAGAGTGCATGGATAATTACTTGGTTTACTAGTTAGGAAAAACAACGCGCCTGGTTTTAGAAGTTGTTCTTTGAACTTTATGAAGTGGTATCTGACTTTGTTTACAAGTAAAACATTTAATCTCTGGCCTAAAAATACTTGACTACAAAAGGAAATGGTGGATGGCATTATGACATAGAAGATTCAAGACAAGTGCTCATAGCAGCCCTCATAACACGTGATCATAAGATTTATCTGCTAAAGTACTTGTTTCTTGTCACCCCTACTGGACTGCAGACCCACAGGAGTGAAGACAATTCCTATTTCCACAACAGCGTAACACAGGGCTTAGTATACAACAGATACGCAATTAAAATATATTAACTAAATAAAGTGATCAGAAGCCAGCTGAAAAATGATCGTAGTTAGTTACTTGTAACAGGAAATAAAAAGATACTTTCAGTCCTACACATACCACAGTGGCAGGTAAAACACTCAGTAAATGTTCCTGCTTTAGTCCAAGGGCTACACACATGTGTCAGATTCTGTTCAACTCATGCCTCGTGTGATTTTGGCCTTCTGCTCCATCCCTGTCATATTCCACTTTCCTTACTGTGGCCGCACTACCTCACTGGCTTCCTTTTTTCCTTTTTCCCCACCTCCATCTTTAGGTTCTTCTACAGCCCCCTTACGTCCGAATAATATCTCCCGCTCACTGAGCTAACACCTGCATCGTGTATGCCAGTAGTGAGGACATTACTAGTCATCCTAACTGCCATTTCTCTTAGAGTAAAGAGAGTGATACACACACACACACACACACACACACACACACACGCATGCACACACGCACATAAGTGTACAAACATATGTACGTGCGTATGTATATATCTCACTCCCTTTAACACTGAATTAATGCTGTCACCTGATGGTATGTACCAGCTAGACCCATCTGCTTCTAAACATTGGTCACAAAGTCTCAGTTCTCTTTAATGTGACAGGAGATCAGGGGTACTAAGTAGTAACTGGATTCTTTGAGACCTTATTCTACATTAAGAAATTATCCATAAAGGGATGAGGGTATAAATGTACAATAGATTGTAAAGGGAAAATGCTATCATTTGCCAACCATTACATGAAAGTAAGTTAGTTAGTGCACTATGCTCAACCATCAGAAACCCAAATTTAACTATCTTTGACCAAAAAACAAAAGTATTATAAGGATACTAGGCTGTTTTGTGAAACCCAAGGCTAGACGTGTGGCTTGGTTTCTGGGAAAAGATGCAATCAAGGACTTACAAGTATTAGATCTCTGTATTTCTCATTCATCTCTCTTCTCTGCATATGTGTTCAATTCTCCATTTCTCTGCTCTGCTCAGTTTCTTAGACCATATGGCCTACTTTAATGACAGTAGAGAAGCTGGTCCAACCACTTGAGTTTCTAAATCCAAATTTCTGAAAAGAGATTTCTTAGTTCAAGTGTTTATTCCTGGACTAGTTCACTGGTAAACTATAGGCATGCAAAAGAGGGTGGGTAAGTGGAGGGAAACTTCTGGAAAAGGCGTCAGGTGTGTGTTATTTGGCTGACAATCTCATGAAGAGTGTAGTACACAAGGGTAAGTATGAGTTAAATATGCCTCCAAAACCTCTGACTTTAAGACATTACAGAATTCCTCCTGTGAATGAAGAAAACTAAGAAGTAGGAAAGGTCACAAGGGACAGACAAGTAATTCTCTCTGACCCATGTTGAAGTGAAGGGGAGTTCTGACTTGATAGTTTACTCTAAGATACCAAGAATTGTTATTGGATGAATCATCAGACTTTTATGGGCTAGGTCATCATGTCTTACTCTATTCCAGGTGAAACCTAGAAATGATGGAGAAACAAGTATTAACTGGACAAAGTGAGTAACATCGGGTAAATCTGGGGAGCTTCTCATTGTATGTTAAACTAGACAATCAACAGATACCATTTATTGGTTCCACCTTTAGGTACCATGTTCAGGCACTGTCCTAAGGACTATACATATTGAGTTAAATAATATGAGGCCCCTTCTTTTAAGAATCTCAGCTCCAAAAAATACCTATGAAACAATGTTATATAGATATAAGGGAGTTATGTACAGAGAGTTATGGTTCATGATGGAAGGCAATTTAATTCAGGTGGACCATCTATGATGATTTCATAGAGGAAGTAGCATTTCACTCAAGCCTTTGCAAAACAGCAGTAATTTACCAAGAAAAGACAGTGGACGAAAGTCATTCCACGCAAATGGCACAATTCAATGTTTGACATGATCATACTTTCTAGGTTTGTTCACTCTGGAGACCCAACACTTGATAAGGAATAATTAAATCTGGCCAATTGAAGGTCAGATATCAATCTGCTAGAGTTAGCACTTTATGAAGGTAACAAAGAAGTAGATGAAAATAATTGAAACGACTCCATGGAACCCAAAAAATATCTACAACTCTCTAAATCATAATGCGATACAGCAATCTCTAAGTGATAGCCTGGATTTGCTGTCATGAATGCTCAAAGACTTATTCCCATTCAAGGTTGGACATCTCTGCTTCCACCTGTGCAATTGCTGCTGATTCTATATGAGCCCCAGTCTTCCTGACCCTCACTAATATGCACTGGTGTTGTTCTCATTTGTTGTTATTTATAGGAGATTTCCTATTTTTTGTAGTGCTCAAATTTCACCAAGTTTGCCATGGTATATTAAGGAGGTCAGATTTCTTCTAAGACATTCTGGGAATGACTTGGCCCCAAAGACAATGTCCCTCCTTTGGGCCCATCCTGTGTCTCCTCAGCTCCGAGTTTGTGTATTGTATCTATTTGGTGAGGTAGACATCCTGCCCCACCCTGAGAAGGCAGACTCTATTCTTTCTAGTATGGATTTTGTCCCTTTGTGCTCTATGTGGCAATAAGTTTCCAGACTGAAAACAAAGCTCTCACTAGGCAGAAAGAGAACCCCCACCTCATTTCTGGTTAAATGCTATTAAAAATCCTACCTGGCTGCTATATTTCAGCCATGTACTTTATTTATAGTCATGCATTCTCCTTAAACATATTGGAAAGTGATGCAAATACCTGTTTGATAGAAAAAGTGAATAACTGTAACAGTATCTCTGGGTATTTGTGAATGGCAGAGGAAGGGGGGTTTTCCAGGACGGACAAGAGAGGTAAAGGATTTGAACACTGATTTTCAACTATGGAGAAAAGGGATGGTGAGATGAGACTTCAGACTATCCACAACATGATCAATGATCATACTACCAGAATTGGCTAGCTCTAAAATTAGATAAGAAAAAAAAAGTAGAGGTATGATTTTTGTGTATGTGTATGAACGTGTGTGCGTATGCCCACAGGAAAATAAATTTTTTACACTTCAGAGACTTTTAAAAGAATTTTTCCTTCAGAGGGGAAAGTTCTCATTTCTCATTAGATGATCAATAGGTTAAGAGGAATAAGTTGTAATCGTGACATTAACACTGTAAAAGAAGTCCGTGAGAAAGGAGCAACTAACTGAAAAGCACCGCACCAAGATTTAAAAGAGTAGGAAAAGATTTGGGCTGAATTCTGCTTTGTTTTATTTTTTATAGTCATTCCTTTTCTGTAATCACTGCCATGAATCTGTGTGCATCTAGAAGTGAAATGTTGTATATTTTCAAAGCACTAAAAATTCCTCGAAATAGCTCCAGTGGTTCAAAATATGCATGATGATCAAAATAGCCACCTATAAATACTGTGGGTCTATCACGTGGTAAATAAAACATTATCAAATATTTGTACATTCACATATGTATATATATGGAGTGGAAAGGAGAGAAAGCAGAGAGTGAATATTTCTGCTAATGCTTGCAAGTAGTTGGCAAATATATACCCCACAATATGACTACATTGCACGGGACTTATGGGAATATGTCTTTCTGTATTGTATACATACACATAAACGTTGAAATTGGAATGTTCACATGTACACATGCATATATATTTTAAATAACATTTTAAATGCTGTTTGAAAATACATATGTATATACATACTCACACACATGCTGAAATGCCATCATTCAACATAATTCATGATGTGTATTGAAATGTATCAAAGCAGAAACACATTCCAGAAAGAAATACTCACTGGTGCAATTAAATCATAAAGGAGTTTAATTTGTTCGCTTAGTAGCTAAATGTTTATTTCAACATTTTGGCCAGCAGTTTCTTTAATGAGAATGTACCTGGAATGAATTAAATTTGGTTATTATTTAAGCTCATGAGTTAAAGTATTTCTTTGGGGAGTGCACTTATACCTTGATGCATTTCAATGAATACTGTTCTTGAAAATGCATTTCAACTACTTTAAACTTGAAACCTGAAAAATCCTCATGATAGTCTGGTTTATGAAACTGATCATGAATATCAGTGGGATACACAGGCAGGATTTGCAACTCACTCCTTTTTGCATGACAGCATTATTGAGATATAACTTACAGACACAATTTACCCATTTAAAGCATACATTTACTAATTTTTAGTGTATTCAGAGTTGTCCAACCAGCATTCCAATCAATTTTGGACATTTTCATCACCTCTAAAAGAAGGCTTGTAGTCATCAGAAGTAACTCCCCATTTCCTACCAGCTTACCCCACCTCTAGCCATAGGCAATTTCTAAACTACATTCTGTCTCTATGGGGTTTCTTATTCTGGACATTTCATGTAAATTGAGTCGTATGTTATGTGGTCTTTCGTTCTTGGCTTTTTTCTCTTAGAATACTGTTTTTACGCTTTATCCATGGGATGGCACCTATCTGTACTTCTTCCCTTTCTTTCTTTTTTTTCCTGAATAATATCCCATTGTATGTATTTATCACATTTCATTTACTCATGCATCAGTGGATGAACATTTGTGTTGTTTCCATTTTTTAGCTATCACGAATAATGCTGCTAGCCAGTTTCACATGGACAAGTTTCTTTTGGGTATATAACACTTCCTGGTATATCCCCAATTTCTTGGTCATATGGTAACTCTATATTTAACTTTTGAGAAACCAAGAGTGGTTTTTCAAAGTGGCTGCCCAACTTCACATTTCTACCAATAGTGTATAAGGATTTTAATTTCTCTGTGGGGAATTCACTTTGATGTCTGCCACTCTTCCTAATTCATCTTCCTAATTCTTCAAATATATGTGTTCCCGAAATACTGGACTCTGTCCTCTCCTCGGTCCTTCCAGTGAATGTACAGGAGGATAGCCACAGAGATAAGATATGACCTCTCTGATGAACTACTCTTGTACGCATAGCCAAAGCATTTTGTAGATCCATAAAGACCAGCCCTCCTTCAAGCACACCATTAAAGTTGTCCCAAGAATACTATACACACTGTGTTTCATCAACTGTAAAATGAGGGAGATTGATCCAGAGTGAACTAGGTCACTTCCACATTTGTTTGTGGAACAGACTGTTTCTGCTTGAGACCTATTTTGCACATCCAGCTCCATGAGCAAGCCAGGTATACAAGGAGGCACAGATACTCTTTTGGATCAACTTAATGCATTTTAAAATACTAACTTCAACACTACTTAAACAATAGCCCCTTGAGAAATATATCAATTCAGTGAAGGAAGATAATCCTATAAGTTGTTTAGGTTTTTTTGAACAAGTACCGTGCAATGTTCTCAAAAGAGAATTCAGTCTTTCACTGCTAGAGTAATTTTAGATGCACTGGTGTTCCTTCCTAAAATTATCATATGGCACATGCTTTAAAATTTTGAATGAATTGTAACTTACTGGATTATGTGGCTGTTCCAACTTGTGTTGCTCTATCCAAACAACCTTGAATAGGGCTTAATAAGAGAAACACTAAAGAGAGTCAGTAAATTTAAGGAACTGAACTGTTTAGTTTTTCATGTTTTTAGCATACTGCAGACACACAATCCCAGTGCATAATAATGTATATGTCAACCCTTACCATAGTGGAATAGTGAAGGTTAGCGGATTCATAGCAACAAGAATAATTACAATAATGATGGTGGCAACAGTAACATCCCTGAATGCATAGTGTGTGCCAGGAAACCTAATAATTATTTTATATTTATAATTTAACTTAATCTTCACAGCAAACCAATAAAGTAGTCATCATTAAATCTCTCCAATTTAAAGATGAGAAAATTTAGCCTTGGAAAGTGAAAGTACTTATACTTTGTTAGGCACTGAGAAATGCTGGGCCCTGAGCAGAACCCGGGTTTGTCTGATTCCAGTGTAACCTCCAGGCCACACTACATCTAACCCCGCCCACCCAAAACAGTTCTGAAATATATTTGCTACAGCTACAAGGTTCAGCATATTAAACTCCATTGGAAAGCCCATTATTTCAGTGAGTCAGTGGGAACAAGGGAACAAAACACTGTCGGTAGGTTAATAAAATGGTATATTTCTTACACACATTATTTTTCAAACATTATGTAGAATAGTTTGATAAAATACAAATTCACTACTACTAAATTGTACTAGACTACTACTACATAATATTTCAATCAACAGATAGTGAAAATACAACTCTCAATATGTTAGGATCTATAAAATTGTATTATACTGGAAAAAAGGAGTTTCAAAATTGAAAATGCTAATACCTACAGGTCTAAAGACTATTCATCACCTTAACGAATGAAATGTACTTCTAAGCATAGAGAAAGGAGTTATATATGTCCATTGATAGCAAAATGTTACAAAATAACAACTATAAAATAGAGTATGTGCTTAAAAATCACTTGGTTATTTTAATTTTATATATATATGAAATATAATACACGAAAAAACTATTTTTTCTTAGCATTAACACATTAAAAATCATTGTAATAACAAATAACCACAGTTAGACTCTTCACTCAGAGCCCAGCTCCTGGAACACACCAGAAGTTTAGCTAATATTTTAAAATAAACATTCAATTTGTGAACTGCATTCTGTGCTACCCTCCAGACACCTTTTTATTTATTTTGCTAAAACTCAAATGTCTTTCAAGGTTGCTAAATTTAGAGTACCAGTATTAGCGTTGTCCTTAATTAAAATTCAATAAAACCCTTTAATTTAAAAGTTATTGTGGTCAAAACTGTGGGTGAGCTACAGAATCCAGAGATAAAGGCAGTTAAAATAGATTTAACCACCTGAGAGGTATAATAATCATGCTGAAATGCATGGCCTGGAGTGTTTTCATTGCCATTATAAAATAAAATGTATACATAAAAATAAGGGAAGCATTCACATATGACCATTAGTAAATAATTATCACATAATTGACAGTAAATAAGGAATCACTTAGTAATCCAGTGTTACCCAACATTTAAAAACAAATTCAAAACTGTATCTTAGAAAATTCATGAATTTATCAGTTGTACGCATGTAAGAATGTTAACGATTATCTCAATAGCACATTCTCAATGTTAGAAGTGAAAAGATCTACAGAGATCATTGGGTCCAGAGAGGACCTGCATGTGAATCATTCCAAAGTATTTCATACAGAATATAAGACTTGTACAAATATAAAACTTTATGTAATTCCACATTTTGCTTAAAAAAATCATATTCTACTTAATTATTATTACATAAATTTAATCTATTAATAGTCACTCATCAAATATAATTTTATGCCAGATATACCTTCATTTGAAAAAAAAACTATACTTGGCCTTGAACAATATTCCTTGACTAACAAATATTTATTGCAAATATATAGTATATTACTACGAGGTGAATGGTTTTTTGAAAGACACTGGCCTAGAATCCAAAGGTATGTCTTTGCACTTAGTAGTTCCGGGTATTCAAAACCTAAATTTGTTACAATTTTGTTTCCTCATGTGTAAAATAAATTAATCCTACCCATCTCATAGGGTTATTTGGAAAATTAAACGCAATGAAAAAAAATGTAAGTGAAATTATCTTGTAAACTGTGAAATAAATCACAAAATTGGCCAAATCAGTTATCTGGCATCTATTTACATGAAAGATAGCATTGCCTAATTTTTGAAACATTTTTAAAACATCTATTTTGGCAAGCATAAACCCAAATATATTTTCAATAAGACAAAATGATTACTATTTATAAAAATTACTAAAATTTATAGTTTTAATTCATATTAGTAGGGAAGAGTGGCTTTGAATCAGCTAATTCAAGCCAAAATTCATCAGTCCAAATATGTCTGGAGTACTCACTACCACAAATATCTTGTATGACGACAATAGTATGGATATTATCTTAACTTCTCCAGTTTTCTTTTGTCTACCTGATATCAAAATGTTCAGTTGTTTCTCTTATTACACATAACTAAGAATAATAAATTAATTTACATTCTGGCAATTGATGACATAATTTTTATGAGACTCCATAAGTCTAGATTACTGAACAGAGTTGTGAAATCTTCTCCAGGGCTCTCTTCAGTTCCTTATTTTCTATGAAAAACTGAACTTTCCTGTATAATTGGTAAGATATGACTAAGCTGACTCAATCTTGGGAACAATTAAAATGTCGAATTTCCAAGTGACTTTCCAGATACCGTCTTTTGAAAAAAAAGACATGGATGATCAGGAGCTGTGGTCAAAGGACAGTTTTCATAAAGAAAAATTAAGCAACTAGTATCATCTGCAAAACTCATGTAGATGCATTTAAGATACACAAGTATTAAGACTCTTAAGCGTATTTATTTATTCACTCGACAGACATTTGAAGGTTTTTATGCATCAAGCAAAGTGCTAAGATCAGTAGGGTTATAAAGGTAAATCTTACCCAGACCATGCATGTAAGAAATATGCGTTGAAAAATACAGCCAAGAAAAACACATCAGATATAGATAGATGTGGTAAAAATACGGATTCAAATATAGCTGAATGTGAGAACTGTACTATAAGATAGAAATTGGTGTGCCACAAAATATGTACAAATATAAAAATATCATAAGTGGTGACTTAAGTGAAATGATCAGGGAAAACTTCTTGGAATCAGTCAGAGTCTTGGGTCAGCCTGGCTCAACATCAAACATTACAATGGGGA